>NC_061777.1:5507792-6205917 GCF_022458985.1 Mugil cephalus | reverse complement strand
TCATATGTATAAGCCCCGAATTTAATCCACAGTGTCTTGTTGCGTGGCCGCCTTTACTCCGATCTCCTTCAGACCCGCGCCGTGCTTGTGACACGGCTCTTCAGCTGAGCCTCACAAACCGTCTGCCGCCACGTCAGTCAAGCCTTGTTTACAGATCTCCAACATCCTTTCTTTCCTCGCTCGGCTGCTTCACACTGCAGAGTCGGTCAGGGATGTGTGATGTACATCATCGGTAATCAGATAAGTTGGGTACCATCCTCCTGCTTTCTCTCCAAAACAACATGTCCACTGAACTGAAAGCCAGAGTGCAACTGTCACATTAGCAGCCAGAGAGTACTCGCTCTCCGCTGCATGCCTGGTAAACAAACCCTGAAAGATGCTTTGCATGACAGACAGACTGACGGCTCTTTCAGGCGAGTCCAGAGTGTCGCCAAAAAAATGAAAAAAAAGGCCCGCCACCCTCTCCTCTCTGTTGTCAGTTGAAACTCTTTAACCAATTAAAATGGCAGAGCGGGGCGCATTTTTAAATATGCATGACAGAATGTTGCATTTATGAAAAAAACGAGGTCTAAACTGCTAATTATGTGGTCAACAGTCTACCGCCGAGCTGCTTTGCTTTCTATTTAATTTGCACATGAAATGTCCACTCTCCTGATGGCAACCTGCATTTTGATCTCACACGGAATTGAGCAAGCTTTCAAGTGTGCCGCTTTAATGAGGCATTTCATATTCACAGAAAGGGATTCTGTCAAAGAATTGTGACAAAACCTCCCTGATCCCAACTAACTGTTGTTTGTCACTTTTTATAATGAGCCGCGGCCTCGTTATATTTCCTTTTCTGTAGATCATAATGGAGTCGTCAGAGTTTTTCCACCTCCCAAACAGCTACGTTCTCCTGTGGAGGCGATACTAGGAGGTTAAATTTACCACTTGATGAGTTTTGCTTTGAGCACTTTGGCAAAGTTGGACAATTATTTTTTGAATCCCAGGGCTCTCACAGTAGCGGATATGGTGGAAATAGCCAATTATGGAGAGTGATTTATTAAATGCTAGAAAATCAGCGCTTGTAATGTTGTTGGAAATGTCATTAGGCCAAGTAGAAAATGTTTACGAATGACTGGCTCGCGTGGTTAAGGTCAGGAAAATAGTCTGTAATCACTGAACACTGCAGTGGATAAGCAACTAAACGTAGACAATTCAGTTTCTCGCTGACAAGAAAACACTGACAATAAGACATCCACGGCCTAAATCAGCATCAGCATCATTCCCATATCCCAGCTGGATTTCCAAATGCCTTCTTTTTTCTGTTTCTGAGATAAGGAGGGGAAAAAACCCAGTCAGACCCTGCACTGCTTGCCAAAAACACTGCTCATCCAAAGTCATTTGCAGCAAAGTCCATTATCATCATCACTTGTGGTGATGAATTCCCTATGATGGTGGCAGGCCCGCAGCAGCCTCCACTCATAATGACATTCTGCTCTTGTTGGCAGTCACTCCCATTCAGATGGCTCATTCCCAACAGCCAGCATGTCAGACAGAGCACACACACAATACTGCAATACCGGGCAACAGGAATGGCTCTTGAAAGGCAGACTTCATTTGTGGGAAAGGCTATGGTGTTCAGTCTAGTCAGCATGTTACCTTTACTGTAATCATCTGTGACACTCGGATATGAATATGTTTAAATACTCTCTTTTTGTAGGGGTGGTTATTGGCAAGGACTTCACGATACGATACGTATCACGATACTTGAGTCACGATACGATACATTATTGCAATATTATGATATATTGCAATATTCTACATAGTTCACTGAGAAATTTTAAATGCTTTTGTATATATGCACCTCAGATGACAGTGATAATTCACTGAACAAATTAAATCAAAAAACTATTAATTCAAATGATCCATTTGCAGTTTATTGCAGTTTTCAAGCTGCGTACTCTTTGTTCAGCTTATTAGTTCCTTCTTCCATTTGAAAGCCAAAGTGCCTCCAAATGTCAGCTTTAAATTTTGATGGCCACCGCCATGCTCTCTATCTGCTACTTGCCAGTCCACTTCTTCCACTGCCTCACTCACCACTGCAGGAAAACTCCATGCAGCAAGGTGGCGCTACAGCAACACCTTGTGGAGCGGAGGTGCGGAAGTCGTTCATGATTGGCCCAAAACATGACTTTTTCTTTTAAATTCGATATTAAGACATTCAAAATTGATGTTGTATCGGAAGAAAAAGCATCGCGATTTATTACTATATCGATATTTTTTCCCACCCCTAGTTTTAAGTTAAGGGCTTTTGTTCCTTGGGAAAATCTTGGGAATCCTGCGAACACTCATGAACTGAATAAAATGAACTCATGAATAAAATGGCAGCTGCAAGAATTCTAACCCTAGAAACTGAAAACCAAACAAATGTAGTAACATCATGATGGGACATTGGGTGAATCCATATAGCCCTGGATTATTAATACAACTTACTTCTAAAGTATATCTATCGATGGTTGAGAAGGTTGAGTAATGTGGTTGGGTGCATGGTTGACTAAAGTGATGAATTGCATACATACTGCACACGCCAATCAGGCATAATATAACATGTGTATGTAAATGTGTTGTGAAACTAAAATGAGAATTAAAGAAAGAAGCTCAGCAACATCACTGTAACATGATGGCTTTCAATAATAAATCATGGGTAAAATGTGAAACCCTCGTGCTACTGATATCCAGTAAGAAGGCACTGTGAGGCCGACATGTGACTTTCCTTCAGTGTGTGGAATGATAACGATAAGATAATCCTGGGGGTGCAGAGCGAGATGACTGAAGGTGACTCTGAACCCGTGCTTATCTGGGGATTCGGTAAACAAGAGGCCTGGCAAGCGCGACACTCGGCTGTTGACAACTGGTGATGATGACCAGGTGGGATATGTTATCCTAACAGTCTGGAACTCTTGTGAATTATTTGCTGATAGATATAAACAGCTGTTATTCTTGGTAATGGAAAGCAATTAGAAACATCTGCATACTTGGCTGTGAGCGATGCCTCCGAACGGTGGCCGAGGCTCCCAGGTGCCGCTGGGAAATAATTACATCATCAGTATGGGGGCTGGAGCTGGAGGACTGCTAGTGATCTGTGAAGAGCAAGGAAGAGAGCCTAAAGAGGGACAGACAAGAAGAAAAAAAATGGTATTAATCAGTCTTATGAAGAATTTGTGTTTTGCTCACAATCCTTAAAAGTGAATCACAGCAAGATTAGTCTGGATCCAGCACATTGTATGTGTGTCATGTCTGTTTATGTTAACAATATTTGACTCTGTGATCGTTTAATTCTGGAGATTTTAGACAGAGAGATCAGTAGAAGAAAGATATTATATGAGGTGAAAAAGAAACAACAGGAAAAATCCGTAAACTTGTGCAGATGTATCTTTGCATCAGTTTGCACCACACAGTGTGAACTTACACTGTTCTATTTACACCGATCAGCCATAACATTATGAGCACCTTCCTTATATAATATAATATGCCAGGTCCAAAAGATTCCCAGCAGAACACTATTGTTACAAGACAGTTATCGCTACTTACTTCTCCTGTCAGTGGTTTTAATGTTGTGGCTGATCGGTGTATTTTGTGCACTGAAATGACCTGAATCACAAACTGCAAAATCAAAAATGATGAGTTAACAAAAATATCTGAATGAGATACTTCAGTAAAATGCCACTGTGTAGTGTTTCAGTACATTTGAGCAGTAACATAAATACTATAATATGTTAATTAAAAAAAAGAAAAGAAAGAAGAAGCCACGGGGACGAGTAGACGGATTCAAAACAACATGTAAAAGTGTAAAACTGTCCTCTCACCAACTGTCAGACTCAGAACAGACGTACACGTGAACATAAACACATACACCCACAGAGGAAGACAGTAGACATTTGTTCTGGTGATAATTTATTCCTTTCACTCGTAATGTTGTTCGGTGAAACTCTTCAGCCCTCAGTTCTGAAGCTTCTCATAGTTCCTTTTGACGTGACTTTCTTTGTAGTTTGTTTGTGAATTTGGACAGGCCTTATGACACGCTATATGGCCAAACGTATTCACTCACTGATCCAAATAACTGAAGGTGTGTAAAACCAAGCCCTTAGGTGTGCAGACTGGTTCTTCAAGCATATGTGAACGAATGGGTCGCTCTCAGGAAGTCAGTTAATTACAGCGTGGTACTGTGGTGGGATGCCACCTGTGCAACAAATCCAGTCATGAAATTTTCTCAATACTGAATATACCACAGTTAGAGGCCTCGAAACTTCATGTGGCCTTCAGAATAGCTCAAGGACAGTGCACAGAGAGCTTCATGGAATGGGTTTTCATGGACCAGCAGCTGCATCCAAACTAAACATCACGAAGTGCAGTGCAACGTGTCAAATGCAGTGGTAGAAACATTCTTTGGAGTGACGATCCTCCCTCTGGCAATCCGATGGACCAGTCTGGGTTTGGTGGTTACCAGGGGAACGGTACTTGTCTGAGTTCCAGTGAAAAATTCCACGCTCCCAAACTTTGTGGGAACAGTTTGGGGATGAACCCCTTCTCGTTCCAACGTGACTCTACACCAGTGCACAAAGCAAGGTCCATAAAGACATGGATGAGGGAGTTTGGTGTGGAAGAACTTGACTGACCTGCACAGAGCCCTGACCTCAACATGATGAGAACACCTTTGGGATGAATTAGAGCAAAGACTGTGAGCCAGGCCTTCTCGTCCAACATCAGCGTCTGATCTCACAAATCTGGAATAATGGTCAAAAATTCCCATAAACACACTCCTAAACCTTGTGGGAAGCCTTCCCAGAAGAGCTGAAGCTGTTCTAGCTGCAAAGGGTGGCTCGACGCCATATTAAACTCTATGGATTAAGAATGTACATATTTCCTTTTTCTTTTTTTTTGTTTTTAAAGTGTATATATGTGTGCCTATACATATACTTTTGGAAATATAGTGTAGATGGAGATTATTATTATCATATTTACAAATAGAGTGCCACTAAAACATCTGGAAAACGTTTTGTATTCTACATTGTAAAAAGGTTGTCTCTTCCCCGCTCTTACTGAAAAAGCCGTACTGATAGGCAGTCAGTCACACCACAGTGTGCCTCCCTTTAATTGTGTTGTGTGCGGAGCCGCTGACCTTCTGCACCGACCTCCTTCTCGCTCTAAACAATACCGAGGTTGCGAGAGCCCCGACTGCGTGATGCCTCTAAATTTACCAGCGCTAAAGCATGACAGTGACTCTCCGCATACATCAACGTACAGCCCCCCGCTGAGCGTGCTCATCAGCTGTAAATACCAGCAGTCTGCGCTGCCGCGGCGAAATGAGCAGTCTGGGGGACCTGACCGTGTTGCGTGGTGGCAGCTTGGGCCTGATTGTTAAAGAGTGTGTCCTGTAAGCAGAAGGTCACGGGCCTCGATCAGCTGTGGAGGCAATGAGCCCTGACTAGGTGTCCTCGAGCAGCACACTGACCCCTGGTGTCCACCTGACAAGACCTCATGCTCCTGACTTACACTGTTAAACCAAATGCACTTGTAAGAAATATTTGTAAGCAACATTTCTATGTGTAATATTTATTCAACTACATGTTAATATTAAAAGTGCAAATGTTGGCTAACTCAAGCACTACCTGTTTACATTATGGACCAACAAATGTTAAATGGTTTAAAACATAGGTCTTAAACATGAATCCAGCATATTTTGGATATTTTGGTCTCTGTTTAAACTTAAAATTATGACTTTAATATTTGAACCTGTGTATTATTTTTTGCAAGATGATAATAATGTATTTTTATAGAAATCATGAGGCTGAGTTTAATATAGAACACATATAGTTGATAGTAGATATCTCTGCATCAGTTTGGGGGTCCTTGGTCTGAAAAAGGTTGAAGACCCCTGGTTTAAACTGCACATTGTCTTAAAAGAAACATGTGGAAATACCTCATTTGAATGCAAGTTGGATAATAAACAAACTGAAAGATTAATCTCTGCTTTAAAATGTGACAGTCGTGTGATTGTACAATTAATTAAAGCAGCAACTAACTCCTTTTTTTACATAAAACACAGAATAATTCCAGTCTGTTTGAGAAATATCACTTTGATCAAGATCTACACAAACAAGACAGCAAAAAAAACAGGGGGGAGAGAAAAAAATATCCTCGCCACTGCATTGTCTCGGTGGAAGACACGAGATAGAAACAGCTCCAGCACAAAACATTATGTTTGTGCCTTTGTTTCATTGGGCCTTTAATCCCTCGGGCAACAAACAGAAAATATCAGTCAGAACGGATGAACCTGCGGGCCGTGAGCTGCGGCTGTTGTAGCTGGATATGTTGATGCTGGCTGGCGTACCTGTCACAGAAAGCTGCAAGCGCAGTTCAAAAACGAGGTGGCTGGTGTCACATGAGTCTGCAGAGGGAGCCTGTGACGAATATGAGCACAGCAGTGAAGTACGGCGAGTCTGTACCTGTCAGCACTTTCTTTGTTGCTATGAACTTTTTTTTTTTTTTGGGGGGGGGGTGTTACTATTGAGACAATGTGAGAGGTCATGCGATGCCCGTTATTAGATTTCATGTCGTGTTCGTGTTCAGGATTGACTGACCTCGATAGACCATTTCTGGTTTGACAGAAAATGGAAAACTATCGAGTGGATATACTTCAGATTCACGGTGCTTAAAAAAGCATTAGACTGACCTTCAATAAATAATAACTAGAATAAATTACGTTAAGAAATGAATGGTGACCTCAAATAACAACATTTAACAGGAATAACTGAAGACAAATACACAAGAAACAAAAGTGCATCGGCTGCAGATTATTACAACAAGGATCTGTGACCACGAATTAGAAGTTTTATAACAGTGTTTTATGTTTTTATATTCATTAGAGGAACACCTTGTGCTGTTCTTCGTGTTTTTTTTTTTTTTTTTAGTTGTCCCTAAAGCGTTTGGGATGGGACTACATTCCATCACTTGATGGACGATATGACCAAGATATGACAGAGATGAGGACATAGTCTGGTCTGTCTTTATCAAGTGAAGCTTCTCCAACAAAGATATTACAAGAAGCAAGTGGAACCACTGTGGAGGGTAAAGTAGTAAATGCAACTTCTGCCTGGACACCCCTGAAACATACAACTAATGTTGAGTTAGCTCGCGGTTAGCATTAGCATTAGCATGTATCAAGAATCCTCCAAATAATAATTAACTTAATGTAGTTTCAGTCACAATTTAGTCTAACTCATAATGTTATCCAGGCCGAAAATGATTATGTATTAGATATTAATTTTATCTGATTCTTTTAACTGCGTTCACCCAAAGTCTTCTATGACCGGCAGTGGCTGGTATGCGACAAAACTTCAAGTCAATGTTTTTGCTTTTTTGGTTTTGGCCCCAAAAAATACAGCGAGATGTCATTTTCACGGCTGACAGTGACAGTGTTAGCCTGAAACTTCCCTCTGTTTTGCCTCCAGCTAATGCCGTGATGTCACAGTGATGTAGGCCATGAAGCGGTCTATAGGAGCGTCACTTTTGGCGTGTTTGGTACTCATGGGGTTCACCTGTAGTTACCTTAAATCACGTCAAACCTTCGCGGTCAAGCTTTTTGTTCACCTAAATACATTGGAAATGTCCACGCAGTGTCAATGTTTCAGAGCGTTTATGTGTAGCATCCACTTGTATAATTTCGTCACCTTCAGGTCAATAGATACACCGGTTAGAATCCAGGGAAAAGCCAAACATATCCCACTCAAACCAAGACAAACGGTACAGCACAGTCCCTATCCCGACGCTCGCGCTGGTGTATCCTCATTTGTGCAGGCTAAGCCGCCCGCTCCACCTGTAAAACCATAGTACACGGTGAATAATGTGATTCTGATATAACTCCAACTAGTGCAGTCTGGTAATCTATTCACAGAGGCCGTGGTGTCCTCATACTACAAGTCAAGTACATGATCAGATATACTTTTGCAAATGCTTTTCATTTAAACTGACCCGGTGGTCCAGGTTGATGAAAAACAATAAAAATAATTGGTGTATGTGGGCACGGTACAGCACATCGCAGTGGATGAAACCAAAGTACTTTTTTTCTCCTCCCAGATGGTCCGTTCAGCCTTTTAATAATGAAATCTGCTTTTGTGTTATTTAAAAAATTACAATAACCTTTCTGCTAATCCCCCGATTTACAAACCGGTACACCTGGATTTCTGCGATGCACGTACGTCCGAAATCCCCTTGGCTCTTGATAACATATTAGGATTATATCTCGGATATGGTTCTTTAATAAATAGTTTAGATAAGCATATCTGTTTAATTTTATCCACCCGCCCTCCCGGCATGCAGGATTACAGTGAAAGGGTTTGGTTTTTGTTGCATGTGTGTGTGTAGTGCAGCCTGCAGACAGAACATGCAAACATCTGTACAACAATTCATCAGAAAGAATTATGTATGGCAGACTGGATGGCTCTAAGCTGTGTGTATTTCAACATCTCGGCGTCCCCCAGCTACCGAGGCAGATCATAAATAATAGAAGGAGGATTAATTGGTTTATGCTATGAGCATGTGTTAAATGTATTGATGGCATACCGTCGGAGTGCGGCCGCTCTGCACGCGACAAAAAATGTATAGCGCAGCTTCAGGTTTGACGAATGATCTCAATCGGGCGGTGGGATTTACAGGCTTTAGGTTTAGTTTTTATTTATTTCAAAAACCACGTGAAAAAAACAAAATCAAGCATATAAATAATAACAAAGGAATTTTTTAACAAGTGACTTTATATGAAAAAACAACTAAAATGTAAGATATGAAACAAAATTGGGTGAATCTGTCCAGGGTTGACCTAAAGTTTACTCGAGAACAGTGTTAAAGGTAGAGCAAAACCAGTCTTATGTTTATGAATTTCTGCCAGAAATTAAGCTGAAGTCATGGAAAATGCTAAAGTGGATCAAATGGATATGAACTAAGATGTTTAAAAAACAGGAGTAAACTTGTGGAACAGCCTCTGTCCTCTATCTACGATGCATTGTCATCTAGTTTGATTTGTTTTTGTTGTATTTGTTTGTATTTTTTTTTCATATACTGCCTTATAAATGCCTTAATTTACATTTTTTTTATTATATGTATCTAATTTATATTCTACTTCTAAGATTTTATACTGTTGGGCAAAGAAGGCAGCGAAGTTTCATTGTAAAGGGAAACGTGATTACACTAACCCGTCTCACCTTCTGTCTTTAGTGTACACACTCCTTCCTTCATCAGTTCCACCTGTGTCTTGTTTCCTGATTAGTTCTTCGTGTGTGTGTATGAAGTCCTGCCTTTCTTTTTATTAGTGATGCAACCGATTTCCTTTCCGATCTGATACCGAGTAAAATTCAGGCTGGTATCGACGATATACATTGGCGAATATTGGTGAATATGTCCTAATGTGTTTGGTAAACCTAAAAAAAGTTGTGTATTTGAAATCATAACTTCGATTTTAGAGAATAAATTCTTGATATCGGTAGTATCGATATTTCAGTATTGATCCACACATCTTTTAGGCCGTTTCAGTCTGTGCCTTGCTCTTGCCTTGTTCTGTCTTTATTTCTTGCTTCTTTTGTTGAACGCTTGTTTTTCTGAAGTTCCCTGCTTATCACAGTCTTTTCCGGTCTTTTTAGATAGTTTCATTTAGGTTCTTTTGTTTCTTGTGACTTGCATTTAGGTCTTTCCCTGCTACATGCAACTATCTGTCCGAATCATAAGCTGGAGACCTCTTGAATACCGTTAGAATTCTGCAGCGGCGGTTTCAAATGGTCAACGCCATTAACAAATATTAACAAATACCATTGTTATTTATTTATTTTTTCAGTATGAATCAAAAAAGTTGTGTTTTTTTTTCTTTTTTTTTTTTACAACTGTCAAAAATGTTTATAACAGCACATGCCGAATATATTTCAAGAACGGGTTATTGAGTATTTGGAATTGGCACCACAGTCGCTCAAGGTCCAACAAGGTGTGCCAGACCTGTAAATTATGCAGGCTTCACTTGACCATGAGGTCTGAATTTTCTAGGCCAAACACCCCGCTCTCTGTGGGTCGCGACCCTCCCCATCCCCCGCTTTTTTTTTTTTTTGCTTCGCGTGCTGGGGTAAATACCTCAGCACCTGCATGTTGCACTGATTTCACCCAGCCCCGGCAGATGGTCCTCACCCTTCACTGAGCGCACACTCTGGCACCTGGGACTCTGGGGAAATCCTTCCGTGCTCTTGCCACTCTATCAGAACGCACGTGCACATATTATAAACACAGATGCAACGGCATATGTGCAGGCATGCGTGTCTGCAAGCATGCACAGGCACACGTAAATGCAACGAGTGGGTGCAAACACCCGAACAGGCTCTTTCCACATGCAAACACAAATATTAATTCAAATAAAAAGCAACTAAGATAAATGTGTGAAGGATATAAGGTATGAGCTCAAGACATTTTAGACATTAATACGCAGAAGCAAATCTTTAAGTGGAAAAACGAGCGGATGAACAAACTTTCACAACTTGCCAAAGCACTGCAAAATAAACATTTTTACAATTCTCCCTTCAACGGACTAAAATTTCTAAAGCATTAAATCTCAGTGACACACTTCAGGAACATTTTCTCCTGAAAATGTATTTTATTTTTTATTTTTTTGTCTATGCCATAGCCTGTACATTAAGATGCATGATGTGACAGCTCTCCAACAGTGAAGCTGAAGCCTGTAGAGCTCCCCCTGGTGGTTGGCTTCAGTGTAGGTCACAAACCCCCTCCCCCACTATTAACTGTTAGTGAATGGGATTTGAGTCAAACTAAAAAAAACTCTATAAAATATTACATACATTTTTCCAAAGATGCTTTCTGTCATTGCTGCATGTTATCGTTTTAGGATATTTTTATTATTTGAGGCTTTAAAACAGGAAGTGACATCATGACAGCTTGTGTGACTGGAATAGTTGCAGACTATGAGATGTACTGCTCAAACTTTCTAGGCTGTTTCAAACTAAGTTGCTCTGCACTAAACTGCACCAAGTGACTCAGGATACAAAATACTGTCACGTTATTGTTGTATGTTTTTAACTAGCCCAGACAAAAACAGTTCTTAGCTGAACAGTGGCGACCATGCAGAGCCTACGTAGACCCTGCACAGACCCAAGCACCTACCCAGAAATGTAACTACTCTCCATCTTCGCAGTTGTTGAGGTGATTGTTTATGTTTTGGATCTATAAAGGTTAACTGAAACGGTTCGGAGGACTAGCGTTTGGGTGGTGTTTCTACAGAGCGAGCCAGACTGCCGAGCGCACAACTATAAATGGCTCACATTGGCTGTGTGCGTAGGTTTCGTATGGTGTCACAGTTGTTTTTTTCTTCATCACTGGCCAAGTTCCCCACGAGAGAACCAAACCTAATGGGAGGAAGTGAAGATGTCCATCTTTATATTCAGCCTACTGTCTACGCCACCACCATTTATTTTATTTTTTTGTTTAAGCTTTCCTCCTTTTTATTCCACTGTCAAATGCAGTACATGGTCGGAAGTATATGGACAGTTTAACATTCAACCTGATTACCATTTGTGTTCCAGCTTATATTTCTCTGAAACCAAACTAGCACATTTATTTATTTATTTATTTTAATGCAGACTTTGTGTACAAGTGTATTTTCATTAAGAAAATATTATATAGCATTCAGCTCTGCCTGAACCTAAAAAAAAGCCACTGTAGCTATGGGTGCCCACATGTATCTAAAGTGTATGTACTTTAAGTGTTACCTATCAATGGCACATTTTATTTATACTTTATACTTGTGACGAATGTGATATAGCATCATTGGCTACGTCTTTTGTTTTTGTCTAAAGTGACTCTTAAAAGATGGTTCTATAGAAATCAAATGATTATTGTTACAAATGAACTGCTGAACTCTTTGTGTAAAACCAGTTTACATGTGGAATACTACACACAGCTCACACTTGCTATCAGCTCAGTCCCAGAGATGCAGGCTGTGTAAAAATACTTTAGCGCTCCCCTCACAAAGAATCACTGAGAAAACAAGCAGCCGTGCTCAGAACCATTGTGATGAGGAGGAGCTGTTTCTTCCATGAGCTTAATGTGAAAATATGCCCCACAAACTCGTGACTCTGCGCCTGGACGGACGTGGCTGCAGGCACATCCTACAGACAAACGCACGCCTTATGGCTATTGTTGCAGCGCCGTTCATTGATTTAATTAAAGAAGCCTTCTGTGCAGCGCAAAGGAATGTTAATGATGGAATTAATGACTGCTGTTTTCCACACCGAGGGCCCCACCAGCAGCCACATACACACGGTCCGACAAGTATCCCTGAGCACTATTACAGACCCGAGATGAGCTACTTCATATGGACAGAGACTTCGCTTCTTATATCTGCACTGTCAAAGTGAGCAGCAGCAAGTGCCTTTTGTTTTTAGCGTTAATTAAATTCCTGCCACACTAATTTGACGTATTGCTTGGACCAAAGTCACTGCTGATAAACATTTAACAAGCTGAGCAGGAAGTGCTTTTGTCAAGTGGAGGGTTAATGGAGGGAAAACTTTATCTGTGTTAGAGGTTATGCTACACACTTCAAGGCTTTATTCAAATGGAGATTCTTAGAGTGACGATGCAAACTATTACAAATGGGATGAAAGGATACTTTGCAAGAGTGTTGTGAGGACAGTGACATCTACTTCTACTTAATATACTGAATTGAGATTTATTAAAAATGAAAAAATTACACAAAAAGAACAAAGGAACATGTCAAGAGATGTATTTAACCTCCCGAGACCCAAGCATTTGTTTGCTATGCATTTTTAATTTCTCCAAGGTATTTGGGATCAGTAGGAGCTAAGAAGTATAAAAACTGAGCGCCACCGTCCAATAGAAAGTAGTAGTTTTTGGAGAAAAAAAAAGAAAAAAAAAGAAAGTAGTAGTTTCTGAAGAAGAAAAAACAAAAACAAGAAACAATGGCCTCCTCATATGTGGACACCGGGATTATTTCATCATTGATATTATAATAAAGTCACCAATGTGTGACAAAATATAAAACAGTTTAATACCTAAACATGGCTCGAACGAGTACTTTCTAATTAGCAACACTGTAGCTTGTTGCTATTGATAAAATTTGTTCAATTTGCGGGTCATATCAAACTAGAAACGTTAATAGGCTAAATACGTTTTAACCGTAGTATTTGATGGGGTTTTGTTCCTTGTCCACTTTTGTCCTGTGATCATGTGTAGAATGAATTTGATTAAATGCCCGCTATCTTGTTTTTTACCGACTAGTGTATTGATCCTTTGCTACCACTAGATGGCAGACTGGAGCATCCGTTAAGGAGGACAAAGGCTTTAAATCATAAGACTTCAACAGGGGGTCCGTGACCCCTAGAGGGTCCGCGGAGGTACTGCAAGGGGGTCGTAAAATCTTTGGTTGATTAGACATTTTTATATATATATATTTTTTTTTAATTTTCCACCACAAATTTAAATTTCTTTAAAGACACATTACTAAAATATGTTGGATTCATGTTAAAGGGATAAATGGAGGCAGAAGATGTTATCTTTCAATCACCCCCCTTGGTCCTTGGCCTGAAAAATGTTGAAGACCCCTGGTTTAAATGAAGCAGAATAAGCTGCAATAAAACCTAAAACTTGTCCTCATGTGAGGACACAGAGTCTCAGGAGGTTAATGTGTTTCAGAAAGCAGTTTCTATTTTGTATCAGAAGCTTGCAAGTTTCCTCTGAATGATGACCCTTTAAACAGTGAAACCATCGCTCTCTAATCTGATAGATGCATTGACCCTTGTCCTGTTCGAAATATTAGGCAAAGTACTGTAGAACTTCTTTTCTTTCTTTTTTTTTTATGTTCTGGATATTAATATAATTCTCCGCAATGTTTATTCAAGAACTTGAATGAATGAATCCAAAGCAATAAATCACACCCGTGTGTCTTTAGCCTTCAGACACAGTCAAGGGAACCGGGTGATAAATCACTTGAAGAAAAGGTGATGTGGCCTTATACTTCAAAGTTTAATCGCCACGCAAAGAATCACTCTCTCCCCGCAGGCTGACGCCGGCAAAGATACTTTGAGGTCCAGACCTTCACTCCTGTCCCACATCAATCACAAGCAGGGCGTTTTTAATTTTCTGACTGTAGATCTCTCTGTTGCTCAGGATATTAAGGGTCAAGTTATTTATTTATTTATTTATATATTTGACATTAGCTTGACACTCACCGAAGCAGCTGTTTTTGATGCAGAGCGAATCTTTATCGCACACTGTTGCATCTCTGCTCTGTTCAAAGGGATGTAGGGTTTCCAATGAGTAAAGTTGCTCCAGTTAAGGCTTTAACTTATTACTTACTACCATATGTTTCAGAAAACCATAGGTTAATATCCTATCGTCCTTCCTTTTTATTTGAGAAAAAGATGCTAATCCATTATGTGATCCTCAGACAGATGTTTTTATCTGCTCCGACTGGATAATACAGTGGCTTAACTACAACAGGTAACCCAAACAATAGAGAATTATGCAGTTATTACAATAAATGTAAAGAGTGTGTCGGAGTATCCTGGTAGTTTAAACGTAGAGGTGCTAAAGTCTGCTTAGTCATCTTAGCCTCTGCAATGCTACACAACATTTGCAAGGCCAGACGGATTGCAGAGCCTCTCCAGGGTGATGAAGACTAGGGATGTGCGATACTGCATATGTTTCGTTTCGATCCGATACCAAGGCTAATATCCCAGTACAGATATCGATACTTTTAGACACTTCTACACAAAGTTAGGAACTCACAATGAACCCTTACATGTTGTGTCCATCAGAAACTTGAACAGTCTGACCATTAATCTATTAACAACCAGTGACCTTTAAAGCATTTCTAGTATTTATAGACATTGACTATTTTTATTTAAAAAAAATTAAATAAATTACATCCACGTTTATTCTTATTATTGTTACTGCATTTGCTAATTTAGTTCTACAGAACACTGGCTTCAGATGAGTGCCAGAACGACCAATGAAAACAAAGAATAGCAAGACTGACATTAGCGGATAACAGCTTTGAGTCCATGTGACTTTCACACTCACTATTTGTGTTGACTCATTGACAGTTGGGATGCATTACAATCAAAGTCTCCTGCATCTCCGTATCGCTGTACAGTAAATGCTTTTGGCATATTTGTCTGCACCCTAAAGATTATCCAAAGACATCTGTGCAACAATTCTGATCCCTCTCGGTAATGATGATGATGATGATGGTGGTGGCGGCGGTGGCGGTCGTATACTTTTGGGGCCAACAGATTAAAACACAAAGCTATTGACCCATAACTAATGTGATGTTTGAGCTCATAATCTTTTCATCTAGTGGTAAGTGAAACCCGCTTTGTCAGACGTTGACTGTCAGAAAACAATAGAGGGGATCATTTTAACAGGGCTCCATGCAGTGCAGGGAAAGTGGGATGTGTGTGTGTGTGTGTGTGTGAGGAGGGGGGGTGGGGGTCGTATACGCAGACAGTTGGGTTAAGAGGGGTGCAATATTGTGTGCCTCTTTATGCATTTGGATATTACCACTACTTCTCACATCTTCTCCCAAAACTGCACGAGAGGCAGAGAAGCATCTTCAACGTCCTCTCGAGCTTTTACCGATTGCGTCTGGCAAAGGCGCCGGTTCCGATACAGTGATGCAGAAAGGAGGATGCACTTGGGATCCAGGCAATTTCATTACACTGAGTCAAGCTGTTTCCGTTCAGCATCCAGGCCTTTGTGCCGCTTGCCCAGCACAGAGAACTGGAAACATGGCACAAACAACATTATGTGTTATAGCAACTTCGCACCGGGCCTTGTGATATGTCCATCTGCCGTGACTAGTGTTGCAGATCGCGCTAATGTCCCTGCCTCCCCGCCTGTGTTCCCTTGCCACCTCTTACTAAGGCTCTCCAGGTTGCACGGCCACTCAGCCATAGTCGCCCTCGGTGCAAATACTTTTGTTATTTAAAAGATGATTTTCCTGTCATGCTTTTATGTGGAGACGTTTTCATTGGCAGGGCTTAACCTCCTCTGTGACTTCATCGTAGCGCGCGATGATACCCCCGATTACAACCTATTCCGCACTCTTCTTGTGTACAAACAAGAGCAGACCTTCACTTCGCACCATTCTGACTACTCCCCTCAGATCCGACAGCATGTTGTCTCGCGGGATTACAACACCAAAGACCATGCAAGACATATTGACATACTTTAAAAGAGATGGTTTACAGACGCCTGATCCTGCTTAATTCACATCACGCATTTATTAAAGAGTATATATTTTTTTGGGTATGGGACGGTGGGCGGAGCCATGTGAATGAGTTTATCGGGGTCGAGCTGCAGCGTCTTACAGGCTAAGCTCATACTGTAACATATTGAGACACATTTTTCAATCGGGCGGATTATACTTTCTTGGGGAGGGCAGATTATATTGGGAACCATAAATAAACAAGGGGGCGGGGTTTAGACAATGCCAGATGAGAAGTGTGTGTGTGTGTGAGTGTGTGTTGGGAAGGAGGCAGTGGCCCTGAATAGCCTCCAGCTATCTGCAGAAAGCTGATGGTGCTAAAGGCCGTGATTCAACTAGACAAGTTTAGGCCTTTGTTTATCAAGGCAGATTAATATTAAATTCTCAGACTCAGCTCTACAACCATAATCAGATAAGGTCAAATTCTGAAAGGGAGAGAATCTACAGTGTGGAAACATACGGTGCCACAGATTTCCTTTCAAATGCGATACTGAGTAATTCAGGGTGGTATCGGCGATACCGATCCGATACCGACTTTGTGTAAATACGCACTAATGTGGCTGGTAAATCTAAAAAAAAAAAAAGTATTGTATTTCAAATCACAGCTTCATAAAGAACACAAGATGCACAGGTAGGATGCACAGTATTATAGCAGTAGTGGAATGCTTGTTAATACTGGAACATATTTTGGAAATTTGTTTTTTTCCTGTTATTAAGCTCCCACAATTTCTATTTAATGAGTTTAAAGAACGTCCCAGTCCCGTTTTTCACTGCAAGCAAACTAACCAGAGAAAAGACAGACTTTTCTGTAGCATTACATAGAACGTTCGTATCTAGAAAATAAATATGTCCAGTACAGGAGTTTGAAGTTTAAAGCGTTCGTCCTGAGACCAACGGTACGGTTTTCCTTCACGCCAAAGAGAGTACTTAATCCGAATGGCTTACTGTCAAATAGTGATTTAACACTGAGTGCTTTCTAATGTTGAATTTAATTGGCTGGAGTAAATCACTGCTCTGTTCCTTGAACATTAGACTTCATTGTTTGTGTCAGTAACAAGACACTGGAGGTACAGGGGCCGTGGAGGCTGGACTGTGATGTTGTTTGCAGTATTAGTGATAGTGGAGTAGAAATCCAAGACTACTACATATATCATTAGAACACCAGAAATTGTGGCGTTGAGGCAAAGATTGCATTTACAAGTCAAAGTGAGTGTACTTTATGTTTCAACGGCGGCAGGTATAGCCCACAGACTGAGAGGTAATAACTACCGTCTTCCTCTCGTCAGCTTTGACTCTAATGTATCTCCAATGTCATCAATGGATGAAGCTCATTTCTCCTTTATGCTGGCGTAAGAGGGGAGAGAGGCACATTTCATTCGCCGCTGTAATGACATAAACATCAATCTGTCTGAACTGCTGCTTAAATGACTGTGTAACCTTTACAACACTGTTAAAGGAAGATGTATAATTTCTGCATAAAAAAAGAGAAGCGGAGGTAATAAAAGGAGGAGTTTGGCTCATGCACTTTTCACTCTACTTTTTTTTTTTTAATTTTTAATTTTTTTTTATGCCCAGTCAAAAAGTTGCACCCTGTGAGTCCCTTTGTAGAAGACTCACACTTTAACACGCTCACGCTCACAATAAGATATTCACTGAATATTAACAGATTTAAAAATTGCTGGGAACAACAACAGATTGAGAGCCATAAAAAGCGGAATAAAGCCTTTATTACCCACTGACATTCCACACATAATGGAAATATTTTACAAGGCCTCCCATTTATGGACCTCTTCCCTCTATAAATTATATTATGCAAGAAACATCATCATGACTGGTGGCATTAACTACCTTTATATTAAATAGGTTTCCAGAGGGAAGGCTTGACTTGCTATATGTAGCCTGGAACAAAATTCAATCTGACGCTGTGTTTAATGCCACATTTTTTTTTTTTTTTTTTTATCATCTCACAAGCATATGTTGGAATGGCTACAGATGATGAAGCTAGCTGCTGGGCAAAGTGATCATCAGTGCAGATTTTTTATTTATTTATTTATTTATTTTAAGCTTTGCTTAATGATGGGATCCAATAAATTGTTTGTGACCTTTGTCAAGGTTTTGCTGAAAACAAAGTGTCTAGCAGCAGCAACTGTGCTAGCCCGCGGCATGTGTGAATATGCAAAGCTCCCCCCACCCTCTTTTTTTTTTTAATGCAAGGTTTCAACATGAAAACGGGAAATTGTTTGGAAATATTTTGCCTCGCAGGGCCTTCACAGAGAGGAGCCCCATAGAGCTGAGCTCTGCAAGAATGTTTGATGCGGCTTCCTTAGTTAAGCATATGCCACGTTCTGTTTAAGGGAGGCCGTGTTTGTGTAGTGGCCTTTTCTCACAGCTCTGCAACTCGGGGCCACAGGCAGGAAGGGCTGGTCAGGGACAGCAGCTGTGCAGCCCTCTGTGAGCATCATGGCATGCATGACCTGGCCGATAACACAAGGTAAGCAAAAGAAAAACAACAACAATACAGAGCAGCGCGGATGTCACATAAAACCTCTGCGTTGTTCCTCCATGCTGTCCGCTAGCTCGACGCCCTCGAAGAAATGTACGGGTCAAAGGGGTCGAAGAGGAATGCATAAGCATTTGAGCACACAAAGCCAACACGAGGCAAGGAGCTTAATGGAGAGATCAAGGCAGCAGGTCACTGAGGAGAGAGGGAACAAGGAGGAGGAGGGTGCAGGATGGCTGGGCTGGGCTAGTTGCGAGGGGGCAGGTGGTGAGCATGGGCAGGGGGATGCTGGTGCATCTGCCTGCGGCAGTGGTATTGACGGACATATTTCCCACTGCTCCGTGTCACGGTGGGATCATCGCACATGATTACAGGGGGGGATCAGCATGATCGGCTGTCGCTGATTTCGCTGACATCTGTCGGTGAGGTGACACAAGCTGTGACAAGGATTGTCCCAGACGTAAGATCTTGTGAGGCTTTTATCTACACTGGCTGAGGTTCCTTGTACTCTCGGCTACAGTAGAAGAACAAAGTGCCTCCTTGAGCTGTGTTACCACCAGAACGCAGTGGGAGATGTTCTCCATTTGTCCTCAATAGACATTAAAAATAACTTATATAACTAGTTATATTCACATGGAGTAGGTGCAGACTTCTTCTACGCCATTAATTAGCTTGGTGTAGCAAAAAAAAATATAAATTTGTGTCAGAAATTTCTATCAGAACTTTGCAGTTTAAACAAAGAATGCACAAATAAATGTATATGTATCAAAAGTCAGAATTTCACATTCTTACACAGATCTTTTCGTGAGGCTTCAAGAGCTGAAAGCATCTCCTCCAATCCCATTAGCCACATTAACCACAAGCACCGCCCATATAGGACACAATGTCTCCAAGGCAAACTCCATCCACTGATAATGACCAAGAGATGCAAGTGAAAGCTCTGAAAATGACTTTTAGATAACTGGTGTCCCAGGACTGTCTGTGCTAACATTCATCTACAGATGTCCAGGGTTGATCTGACATACATCTCCGTTAAAAACACATACTTGGAAGTCTGAGAGCGAAGCATTACAGTGAAAGCAATTCACACATAATCCACTGATTGAGTGTCCTTTACTAAAACCAATATCTGCCCAGCTTCAAAAGATGGATTATTTATTCCGGGTAAGTAATTGCACGGTTCATAACAATGAGATTCGGATTAAAGAATTCATCATGGGTTTGGAGCAGAGCACAGCTTGTATACAATTGCCATTAAGTCCAGCCCAAGAGATGAAAATCATTTCCTCAATAAGGAACTGGGACCGCTTTGATGTGACCCCTCATCACGACGTAGACGCAGAAAATTACACCCGGCTAAATCCTTTCTTCAATCTCTGGGAGATTCGAGGGCGAATTCTTAAACATATGGCTTAAATTGTTGGCGATGGCCGGGCAGCGAGTCATCTGGTGAAGGAGCCTGAGCCCTTCCTCTTTTTTTTTTTTTTGATGCAGACTCTATCTTTGATTAAATGACAGACTTTCACTGTCACATATGCTGGAAGAAAATCCTCTTTTTCCCCAGACGTTTCCAAGAAAAGATGAAGATGAAGACGACAGACCTAATGCTGCCGTTAATATAAGGCATCAGGCATGAGCTCTTATTGGGGTGCTGTTCTAAAACTCTTGACAGGTTGTTCATATACCTATTATTACAGCATCTATCTACAATACAGACTCCCAAATAGCCTGAATTACTTATTTACTGGGTGACAAATATAAAGATGACATCCTACTGACTGCATAACCAAACCCCACCAGAAGTAAATAAAAGAAAGATTGTGTTGTTGTGGGTTTGTAGACAACCTACTCTACCTCTGTTTCAATTACCTGCAGGTATATGTCAACAACTTCTGAGGAGGGTAACAGTCGTCTGAAATCTCCTCCATTTTATCACAATCTGTCTGTCTTTGGATTTGTAGATTCCAAAGTCTTGGAAGACGGTATTGTAACCTTTTCCAGCAACTCTTTTATTTTTTTAAGTCTAAGAAACTTCCACAAACATGTGTTTTGAATATCAGACTGTGACAAATACACATTTTTTTAGGCGACACCTATTACAAACACTTGGATACACAGACGGACTCTAACTTGTCCTCTGGTTTTATTCATATTCCTAGATTACTGCACTCACCTTTGCATCTTAACTGATATGTGACATTGCCTCATTTTCCTGAATAAACAAACATACAAGCATCATATTTCTGTTTCATTTGTTTGATTGGGTTTCCCTCCTCTGCTGTCAGGACTTGTGACGATGTTTTTGAGTCATTTTTTTGCAGAAATTTAGAAACATCTGACCAGGGTCAAGTGACGAACCAAGCAGCAATGAAACGCTTGAAATATTAAAGAAAAAAGATTACGGAAGAAGAGTGGCAAGGAGCTTTTAAACAGATTCATACGTCGTCTTATTTTCATTCTTGAATCCTGAACGAGGATATTGATTACTCCAAGTTTTTGCTAAAGTGTTGGTGCTGGACTGTTGAGCTTTCTAGCTACTGTAACTGGATTCAGTGACGACAGCATTTAAAATTGTCAGGCTGCTAAGAGACTCTAAAACATCACAGCTCTGTTAAGCCATGTGAACGTATTTCTTCTCTTTAACTCCAATCACCATGGAGAAGTTTTGACAACTTATTAAATTGAGTTTAATATCAAAAACTTAAGTTAATCCATTGTCTTGACTTCTTATGAGTTTTGTCTGTTTGGTCAAACTTCATTTAACCCATCTCTTTAAGTTTTGAGTGGAAAGAAAAGCAATGGAGGAGGAAGAAGAGTAATAGGATTTGAATACTGGAAAATATAGAGGCTGCTGGTATTTTTGCATTTTATTACTATTGAATGTAGATGGCTTTGAAACAAGAGGATTAACATTTGTGTTACAATATCAGCAAAAATATTGGCCCCATAGTTGTAATGGATGAGTGGATTTTAGAAGCCGTTTTTTTTTCTATGTTTCTCAGTTTACTCACATTTTTAACCCCCTTATTTTCAGTCACTAAAGAGAGAACCTCCCCACAAGGGATCAATAAAGGACTAATTATATTCTGATCTATATTGACAAGAGTTAGACTGAAAAGTTAATCTACAAATCTGGCTTTTAAAAAATAATTGTGTTAATGTATAAATCAGCATCAACAAATTCAGTTGTCGCCACTGGCAATTATATTCCTTGCTTGGAGAAAATCCAGGATGTCTGGGAATAATTAAATAAACTTAAAGAAGTTGTCTACAGTAATTAATAGTTGCTAGATAAGCATTCCCCACTATATTGTCTGCAAATATTCAAAGCTAGCAGTGAAGCTTGAGGTTGAATATTGTGTACAGTATACGACCAGTCATTTACATGAATAATGTCACCCTGTTTTATCACCAGAAAATGTTTATGACAGATTAGAGGCCAGCTTCCAACTGCATTTTCATTCCAGTTATTTTTGTTTTAATGCATGTGTGAATCAATTAATTCTGTCATAAAAGACCACTATAAACTGTGTGCGGGAGTTAATGAGTCCGGCATTACCACATCATTACACCAGCTGGCAAAACGGAGCATGTGTTGTTTGTCATAATATATGCTGCCAGGCTTAACAGTCATAAATTGTTTGGATTGGTAAAATTTGTTTTCTGTTTGATGACAAAGACAAAAGACCTGTGCGTTTCAGATTACCGTACCAATAGGCTCACACTCGCATGTATTTGTCTATGCAGTTGACTTCTTGACGGACATTGTCAGACTGATGTTCACGTATGTAATAAAAAGCCAAAAGAATATGGATTCCATATTTAGTCCTACAGATTTGTGGAGGTATTTACGGTGTTTAAACCAATGTCCTTCTTTTCTGTACTCAATATCTGCAACTGCCTGAGACAAGGCTGAGGAATAAGTCTTCATGGAAACTTCTCAGCATCTCTAGGAACTTCAAGGGGAGAATTTCTCAGTCAAGACAGCAGCAGTAGTACAGTAGTAGATACATCAATTTGGCATAACATTATGACCACTTTCCTAATATAGAGGGTATGCATGTCACGTCACAGCTCCCGAAGTCTCCGTGGTTACGGCCACTGAGTGGTAAAAAGTGACAGTTGATCATGGAGTTTAGCATTAGTTTGAATCATAGGCTTGAATTTCAGATAATGCGAAGAGCTGTTGTAAGACTGACTTAACCAACAGATTTGAAAAGCAGTCATTTTTACATATATCTGAGAGGTAAATGGATCACTGCGTGGCCCTGGGTGGCAGTGACATCATACCCTCCTGTGCTGGTCCAAAAATAACCCTGACCCGTCAGGGAATGGACACTCCTAAACACCATGGAGGTGAGATCCATCGGGGTGCAGGAGATCCTCTAAGTTGCAAGGTGGCGCCTCCATAAATGGGCATGTTTGTCCATCACACCCCGCAGATCCTCAGTTAAATTAAGATCTGGGTAATTTGGGCGCCGGAAGTTCAAACTCGTCATTGTGCTCTTCAAACCAAACACGCTGACATCAGAAAATACCGTTGAAAAGGGTGTACATGGTCTGCAGCAGTGCTTAGGGTGGGTGGGACGTGTCAAACTAACATCCACACAGATGGCAGGACCGAAGGTTTCACTGACTGAAGCATCACACTGCCTCCATAGTGCATCCTGATGTCATGTGTTCCCCAGGTTCCCTCTGCGCTAACACCTGGGCACTTCCTTCCATTGCTCCGTGACCCAGTTCTGGTACTGCAGCATTGTTGGCGGTGGGCAGGGGTCAGGGTGGGCACCCTGACTTGTCTTCGGCCATGCAGCTCCATACGCAACAAACTCAGATGCATTGCGTCCTCTTACACCTTTCCATTAGTGCCAGCATTAACTTCTTCGGCAATTTGAGCTACAGTGACTCGTCTGTTGGATCGGACCACGCGGGCCAGACTTCACTCAGCATGTGCATCAGTGAACCTTGGCCACACATGACCTGGATCTAGAGCTGCAGTTTTGGTAACGCTCTGACCCAGTCGTCTAGCCATCACAATTTGGCCCTTGTCAAAGTCACTCAAATCCTTACACTTACCCATTTTTTCCTGCTTCTAACAAATCAACTCAATGTTCACTTACTATTACATCACTAACAGGCGCCATAACAAAGAGATAATCAGTGTTATTCTGGGAATAAATCTACACTTTCATTCAGTGTAAGACACTAATATTTTTGTGTTATGAAATATAAACACTGAATCAAGTAAGTCATGTAAAAACGCTCTCTTGTATCGCTGAGCTGCTCCATCCATCCTCTTATAAGCAGTCTGCCACGCGGCGAGGGGGAGGAGCTCGCCGTGTGTCAAGGTCAACGGGCCCTTCACCACCATGGCATGATGGGTAGCTCTCGCCCGTGCCAGCCAGTCACCCAGCCAGGAACTGCCGGGTTTCGCCTGGCCAGCATTACCTTGACTGAAAGGAGGAAAGAAGGCACTTGCGGCCCCCTGCCGCTCAGTAACTGGTACCAAATGGTGCCTCCCCTCTGGGGCCCTGACCTGAGAGCAGGCATAGTCCCAGGACACCTCAGAGCCGGGCTGGAGGATGGGCAGACAGCTGTCTTCTGTCAGTGGGCCGGTGGACCTGGAAGATCATCATTTTCTGCACTTGTAGTCGTTTAGCAGGAGACTTGCTCTAATAGAAGGAAGATAGGGGACTATACAAAAGGAAAAAGAAAATCTCTGCATGGATATTTGGATATTTTGGGCAACAATGCAACTAAAGATTTGGCTATGATTTTATTGCTTACTGTGATTGCTATTTGAGACTATAAAACGCAAGTAAATCACATTTAAATATGAGTATTGTGGTGTTTTCACAAATATTGGGTTACATATATTTAGAAATAAACCGTAACCATTGATCTAGGAGGCCATGGTACATGGTGAACAGGGCTATATATATATATATATGTGTGTGTGTGTGTGTGTGTGTGTGTGACATTAAGGAGCAGGATGTAGTCGTAATTCAAAAAAACTCAACTTCCCATGTATATTTTGCTTTTTTAAATTTCATATGAAATAAGACATCTTTGCTCTTTTATTTTGAAAATCTTTGAACCAGACATACAACCTGTTCACATATACCACTGTATGGTCAACTGTATCCACAGTTGTTTTCCTCTGCATAAATAATAAAAAAATAAAAGGTTAAAAACATAATAATCATATTGAGCTTTCTGGGTCCAGATAATCTCCTCAAATCTGTCTGAACAGTGAACATGGGAAAAACTCAATGAAATGACAATAAATTATCTTATTTTATTATTTTATTATTATTATTATTATTTTGAGACAAATCTCAGATGTTTTATGAAAAAATTAAGAGGTAACAAGGAAGATATAAACAGCCTTTCCTCCTGTCCTCGTCCTGCCTCTGCAGCCAGTCAGAGCCAGACTCCCAGGAACAATGTTATATGGATCTTGATGGGGAGAAGCTGCATAATTAATTTGTATATTCTAGCATGACAGATGTTTGATTTTGGCTGTAAAAGTAATTAATAAGAGAGTGGAGGGAGAGGCAGATTGCTGGAAGATTATTTATGAAGACTCCTCACTGAGCAGGTTGGAGGAGGCTGTGTGTGTGTGTTTGTGTGTGTGTGTGTTTTTGTGTGGCTATCAGCCTTTGCTCGAGCCCTAACATCACCTGCTCCCACGGCTGTCCCAGCTGTTAGCCTAGGTCCAACCACTGTCATCACTAAACATTTTTTTTTAATGTCCCTCTCTAGTCCCGACGACAAATACACAAGAGAGAATTGAAATTTCGTGAGAACATAAACCCTGAGAACCAGAAGAAAATGCTTGTTTACTTTATGTCTGGAAACAGTGTACGTGCAGTGTACGTCTTGTATGGCTAACGTTACTACTCAGTAAATCTCTTAGCGTCTTTTATTTAGCTACATTTATCATAACTTAAATACTCAATACTAGTTTGTCAGGTCCAATTGTCTGATTGTATTTACTGCTACATTTCACCATGTTTTTGCCACTTAAGGGGCGTCTATAGCAACAATAGTAAAGGTTAGGGCTGTTGCGAGCATGTGTTGGTGCTGAGTGATAAAGTAAATACAGTAGGTCTTTGTTAGCTAACTTATAGGAGATGGTCAACCACACCTAAGGTCACATCACGTGTGTGCACTTCTTGGGGTAGGGACAAAAATTATGTTTAAATCACATATTTTCTACTATTGTGCTGATGCTTTTTCCTGGTGCATTTGGAAGTAGGAAGTAGTTTGTTTATGTCAAATCAAGCCCATCATCAAAGTGATGGACCAACTAAAATAATTTACAAAGAATTTTAAAAAAAATTAAAAAATCAGGTTGCACCACTGTGGTTAAGGGCATGTCTGGACTTAAAGAAAGACGGGCCATAGAAGAGAAGGAAAATAATTAGACACGGACCAGTGTTTTGCAACCGGCGGGACAATTTATACCTCAATCTAGGCACAAACTTCCGCTTTTCCTTTTTTCTTTTTTTTGAATTTTTATTACAGAGCTGTACAGCTTCTAATAATGAAATGTAATGGATGCCAAACAGTGAGGACAGGGAGTGAATGCAATTTTCTCAATGAGGGCATAAATCTCACACTGAGGTGGTTATTGTGGAGGGTCTTGTGTGTATTCAAATGTGCTGCTTTGATTGAAGCAGTCACTGTACAGCCCTGTAACACGACAGAAGGTTAGTGCAGGCGATCGGCCGCAATGTGATCTTGTTCATTGCAGGCTTGAATGCTCTGTAGGATCTCATTATTATTCAGCTGTGATAAAAGGAAACGTAGCACCGATAGAGGAGCACGGGAAGGAAGCCTCCTTCTCCTTCCTACTGTATAAATACAGTATATATCTTTATCCGTGTGCTGGTTATCGTGCCATATGTGTTATATATTATTAGCTGTATTATCTGAAGTCTACAGGCTTAAGTCAATTTAGAGGAGAGCCAGTTTCATGGATTATGAGAATTAAACATTATCTATGTAAGAAGAAAGTGGGAGATAAAGCCATGCATAAACTATGGAGATATTAAGGTATGAGAGACCTCTCCGTTGAGCCCTAAAGCTACAAAGTGATGAGGGAAACACCTTTTGGTCGCAGGTGTCGCACGCAGGGAGTAAGGCTTTTCAGTATCTTGGTTAATTCATACTCTTAGACCTAACACCCTACCTCTGGTCCAAACCTTCGCTCTACCACATGTAAAATCTATAAAAGGGCACCAGAGTTTTCTTTTTTTTTTTTTTTTAAATCTTGTTTAATCCTCTTTAATTCTGTAATTCCAGATATTTCATTACATCACTCATTAGGTGGGGATGTGTTGGTGCGGTTTTCTATTGCCATTCAAATAAGATCAACCTTCATGTTATCAGACTGACAAATGATCCCATGTTATGTTCTGCATTGTGCTTTTTATTGTGGTTGAGTCTGTTACCTCTATTATTGCCATCAGTGGATTCTTGAGGCAACTCAGAATTTAGGATTTAATGACGCGAGCCCATATTTTGGTTTAAACATCTGTGTAACCAGTGCAGGCAATACCACTCGGCATTACCTTGAACTCTAAAAGATGATGTCTTGAATAGACTGAAGATCTATGAATGTGTTTAAAGTGTAATTTTTGTGATATTATCCGGTTGATCATCGTCCCAATCCAATTTTCAAGTGTCCCATAGTTGCTTTTCATGTTGGTTGACTCAGGTCATGATATATTTTAGATATAACTCTTTTACTTTTTATCTTTGGGGAGTGGGGATATGATGTACATGAGTTGACAAAGTTCTGCAAATAAAAGAAAAATTAAATTTGAGAGTTTAATATATTTATTGTAGCAGGTCAAGTGACAATCAGTTATCATCAATGAGCAAGTCTGTTAAAATGTGAATTAATTTTTCATACCAGTCATCAATGTTGTTAAATGGAGAGGATTCCCAGAGGATGCAGTGGTTCTGTGGTTAACACTGATACCTCTCCTGGTTCGAGTCCAGGTTCGGGCCTTTCTGGGTGGAGTTCTATGGCCGTCACTGTGTTTACGTGGGTTTTCTCTGGGTACGCCGGTTTCTCACCTCCAAAGACAAAGGCTTGTTAGGTTAATTGGCGATTCTAAATTGACCATAGATGTGCGTGTGAATGGTTGTGTGTCTCTCTGTATTAGTCCTGCGATAGGCTGGTGACCTGTCCAGGGTGGACCCCGCCTCTCGCCCTTTATAGGCCAAAGCAACGACCACAACCCTAGTGAGGATAAGCGGTAGTAGGAGATGAGATGAGCACTTTGGAGCGAGCCAGTCCACCGTCCCTGAAGTATTTATATATGCAAAAGTAATGTGAGTGTATGAGAGAGCCGTGGATTCTTCACCATGGTGGAGTCAGCCCTACATCAGGACATCATCTTTATATCACTCACCCAGTATTAAAGTTGGACGTTTGGTCATTCCATTGTCCCTGCTGAACTGAATTTAAAGTTGACCTTAATTTAAAGTATGTAAATACATGTAAGGATTATTATTTTTTTTAATTATTTGTGTTTCTTTTCTTTACATTTACTGTTTCTTTCCTAGTGATTAGTATCAAATTTAAGTTCCTCCACTATGATTGCCTTCACTTATCTTGTCAGCCTTGTATCTTCTGTTCTACCCATCCTCTCATTAGGTTCACCTGCTTCTTGTTATCTCGTGGATCCCCCCACACCTCCTGCTTCCAAGTGTTTTTGACTCATTTTGGTTTTTGGGTAACATTTTCCCTTCAGTGGACTGATGGACAATTATCCCGTCTTATCTTTGCAGCATGTTTTGGTCTCCTGTTGTGTAATTAATCTGACAGCACTGGTTCATCCTGCATTTGGCTCCTACCTCTAGTAAAATACAATACAATATGATACAGAAAAAGACTCTGTGAGGTTAATCAGCTTGCGTGAATTAGTTTAGTCTGCTGTGTCTGCATTTCAGAAGACGAGTAATTGAATGACGAAGATTGACGATAAAGGTTATGTATGTGCTTTAGACAAGTATCACTTCAAATACTTGTTTGACCTCCTCTAAGTCATCAAATTAAAGGTTTTTCATGTCAGATGGTAAGACTACAGAGTGGGCAGGTGAGATCCGCCATCGGAAAAGAACTTCTCAGCACATAATTGTACAGATGTGTCTGATTAATGGGGAATGCATTTGAAATTAATTACGGTGCAATAAATTAGCACTCCAACAAAAGACAAAGTGAATTGAATCACTCTTACTTGGAGGATAAATAGAGAGATGAAATATAATGAAGAAAGAAGGAAAGTGATCATAAAGAAATACATTTGCATACTAATTAAACCAGTGTAATAATCTTCCCGATATTCTTCAAAGAAGTGTACTCAATAGAAGTAATTTCCATAACTGACTGAATTATTGTCCTACAGCTGTGGGGAACTTTGTCTGGTTCATCTGGCTAAGCTTTTCTGCTTGTTTTAAACTTTTCCTGCTTCTTAACTTGTGCTCCGTTTATTGTAATTCGTGGCACACCCTCAGCGCAGGGTTAAATGTCCTTTCAATCTGTTAATTGCAAGGCTTTACAATTCAAAGGAGGGGGATCGAAGACCCGCTATAAATCAAACTACCCACGGGTTTTAATGAATTCCTCCCCGTGACATTGCGCTATCAAGGTTTTGTCTAACTTGAAGACTCGACGGTATTCAGAAGTGCTTGAGAATGCCTGTTAAAAAGTGATCTGTGCTCAAACAAATCATTTTCACACCCAGGTGTCTGTCTTGCAGCTCAGTGAGAGTAAATTTCTTTTTTCTGCCTACATGAATTCCAGCTTTGTTATTTTGTAAACACTTGTAAAAACTTGTTGTTTAGCTACTTTTTACATCCCTTGTGAAAATACTGATTTTGTGGGGCAAACATTTGTGGACCGTAGACTGCATAAAGATGGACAGTGGAACTACTGAAAAACCAAAGCAAGTAGAGCTCCCCCTGGTGACTGGCTGCAGTATGGGTCATAAGCTCCACCTCCTCCATGTTAGTGGATGGGACCAAACTAAAACACTAAAATACACAGTTTTTAGGCATTTTAGGTTGTTAATATAATGTTGATGTACGTTCAAGTGTCAATTTCTTTGGATACGCTTCATTTGAGTTATTTGAGCCTATGGAAACAGGATGTGACATAATGGTGACTACCGGTTGCCATGCCATCCACTCCCTAAAGCGGTACCGTTGGAGAGTGAGAGTTATAACAGAAATTAAGGCATAATTAAGGGCGTTCCTACTTTGAGTGACAGGTAGCTGAGAGTTGGGTGGGCGGGTCCCAACGTCCAGGTTGCTTTAGCTCCGCCCCAACACAATCCCACAACCCCTCCATGTTTGGAATATCCATGTGTGCGCGGAGTAAAGCTCATCCAACATGGCAACCGCAGACCGTACTGATCAGATTCTGGCTCAAAACTCGCAAGATGGCGCCACCCATATCCCCAGGAAAATAGCGTTGGTTTAACCAGTGCAACCACATGTAGTCCATAGTCGTACAGTTGATGGCGTGAATGGGTTGCATTTATTCCAGTCAGAGAGAAGCCATTAAATCAAGTGTTTACATGTTTATTAATTTAATGTGAGTAGCATGCATGAGTATATCAGTGCTCTCACCTGAGTAGAACTGCATCATTAAATGGAGAATTATCACCTCACCCAATGAGCATCAACCAGCCAATCAACCCATCAAATATGAACGTCATATGATGTAGACGTAGTTTTATGTTGTTGCAACCAGAATCATATTAAATATTTATTTTAACAACAGTTATATTACAAACTGGATGTGACAGTTGTGCGTGAGCCTTACATCTTTCTTTAGAAGATCGTGCGTGACGGCTTCATCTCTCTATGCGCACCATGTGCATGCCAGGGAACGTTGGGACGCATTAATGTCAAAAACTTTCACTAGTTGAGATTAAATAAATCCTTCTGTTAATTTTCTGGCCGTCTGTCCCTCATCTGCAGTCGGCCTCTCCATCCCAGTTGGGTAAACCTCTCAGAAGCAATATGTAATTAAACTCAAAGAGCATATTCTTTAATCCTAAAGGCTATTATAGATTTATGGTCAGTGCATTGTCTAAGCTGCACAATGGCTTTGCTTCCCTCCACTCTTGTGGATACTGTGAGCCCATATATGTTCTTAAATGGGTAGATAAGGGTTTTGTAACCCTTTTAAATCTGGCTTTGTAATGGGAGTGCAACAGCGGCTCTCTGCCCTCGTAAGGGTAATACGTCAGCTTTTGTATTTGGCCTGGGATGGATAGAAAAGCTTAGACGGGATAGAGAAATCTGTAATTATAATGCACCGACTGTCATCAATGACATATTTCTGAACCCTTTTCCAGTCACATTAGAAACGAGTCGAGCTGTACATGTCAAATTGTAATTATGGTGTATTCATTTTTAGCTCCCAGGGATTAAAACATCGAGTATGTTTAATTGTAAGTGTTCTACATTTTAGAAGAGTGGGGCCCTGATTAAGAGTGACCTATCCCCATGACGGGACGCTTTGAAATGCCATGAATACTTAACTTAATTGCTACTTTCATTTGCAACATTTTGACTCAATCTCAATACTTGCTGATGTCATGTCTCCCCTGTGTCCTAACAAGCCTCGGTGGAACAGGTTTTTTGCCTCTCTGTTGTACCTTTTTTCATTGAATTTATTTTGATAGAGGTTGCACATCTTCAGATTTTTTGAAGTCGACTGTTACGTGATGAAAGACGAGTAATCACTGGTCACGTCAGTAATAAAGGAAGTAACGCTCTGCAACATATACTTGACCTTAATTCATATGCGTGAATACAGACAGCTCATGTGCTACATATCTAACACTGCAGAGGTGCATAGCATGTATAAAAACAGGTAGCACCATCAATGTCATTTAATAGTACCCTACAATGTGTTGTTAGATAGGAATGTGTTGCTGGTATTTCTTAGAAGCCTTCTCCGTGGACTGCAACTAAAGCTCTAATAATTTTGACAGGATGTTTGGTGAAGTTGTTAACTGACTGATGTCCAGAGGATCTAGACCATTCCTCTGCTAGCATTAGCAGATACCTAGGACAGGGGAGGCTTAGCCCCCCAAGGAGATGCACAGGATGTAAGCGAACGTAGCCCATGAGCACAAACAGCTACCAAAGACTGAGAATTTATTTATTATTATTATTTCAGTCATTCCATGTGACAACAAAAAACACCGGTTCCAGCGGTAGCAATAACAGATCAACACAGAGGCTAATGCCATAACTTTCACTCACAATGTAACAATTGTTTGCTAAGTTCATGTATAATTATTTATTTAAACTCATATATTATGTATTAAACTCATCATATATGTGGCCACTTTACATTGAATTTGTCTGCACTTTTTGTAAAAGAAAGAAAGAAAACAACACCAAGTTATTGGGGGGCTTAAGTATATTTTAGGGAGCCTTCAGCCCCCCTAAAATAGGCCTAAGGACGCCAGTGTCAGTGACTAGTTGGCATGAATCTTAACACCTCATGGTATAGCAGTGAAGTTGACCCCTAGTTTGTAAATTTAAATTCTCCACCCACAAAAAGGAATTGACAAAGCAACTTTTATAATTTAAATATTAGCTGCCTGTATCTGCCCTGACGAGTCAGAGCGGCTACATATACTGTAGCTTGTCTTGTCTTTGTCTTACACTGAGGCCGACAATATGAACTAACAGCCAGACCCTGTCAACGCAAGAGAGGCTGCATGGGCACCAAATGAAACTTGAGGTGTTTACCAGTTTTACCTCTTTCTCCCCAAAAACTCGTGTTCTAATCGGTCATAAAAAAATGAAAGAAAATTTTACTGTTCGCTAGTTTCTACTGTCTGTTAATCCTGCTCCAACGCTAACAAATAATAGAAACATGGCAGCGTGGAATTACTAGGTATGGAGTATACATTTTAAAATAGCAATTGTAATTTGCTAGAACATCTGACTTTTATTTATTTATTTATTTTTTACAACCACTCCTTCTCTTTTAACAGGTATTTGTATGTTACGACTAATAAAAATCAACATACGTTTCCCTTTGAAATGAATGAAGGTGTGATCACACCCTTTATACTTCCCAAATGAGTAAAATGTGTTTTTATTTCCCAAACAGCTGTTGGATCCCCGTGTCCTTCCCTGTCACACTCAACTGAAAATTAGCAAATTAGTCTTGGTGTCTCAATGATAATGTATTCTCTCTTATTTGACTTTTTAATGTGCTTTCACCTAATTATCATCACGTACTTCCTTAAATGTGTGCTGGAGAGGGAACTCAGGAGTCTGGGAAGAAAAAGGAGGTCAGATTTTAGAGGTATTGGCAAAGGGCCTGATCCTCTCCGGTACCCCCAATCTGCCCGTTTGTGTGCGATGATAAATTTTCCCCTTGAACATGATGTCAATATGTTGATGTGCCTTCCTTTATTAAGATACCATCCAACTGATAACAAGTCCTGCTGTGTGTTAGCAACATAAATAATTAGAACAGAGACCAAGGAACGGCAGGTGGCTTTTGGCACAAAGAAATAATCATACTTGATGTGGAAAATAAAGTAAAAGGACCCATCTGTTCACGGCGGGGGGAGGCGAAAAAACACACAACATATTGTCAGTAACATTATGAAATACACAGTTAATAATTTATTCATGGCACATGGCTCCGGACACTTGTTTTAAATAATCTAACAGAAGTGAGTCAGGGCCCGCTTCAAGGCTTCAAATTAACCGTAGATGTGCGTGCTCACGCCTTGTCCATCAGCCATTTTGTCACATTATTTGCTCGCAGCTTGACGGCAAACGAGCTATCAAAACCAGGAAATGCAGAAAAAAGAATCTCTCATATAATATCAGCATCAGAGCCCCAAACCTTCTGTCTAGTACTTTGAATCAACACCCAATCTCCAAGACCAAAGTGCCTGATTAGCAATTCAATAAAGTTAGCTAAGATTTACTTTGAATTATCATCTCACCTTGTCTACATAGTTCAAACAGAAGATTCATAAAAAGTGAAAAGTTGTGCAAGAATTTCTGTTATGAATCATTTTGTTTTTGCACTTTGTAAATGTGTGCGCGGCTCATCTCAGATGATGCAATTTGGATATGACAGAAGAAGACCAAAATTACCAAAATAAAGAGGGCCTTCAGGATGGCCACTTGAGCCAATCAAAGTTCAAGAGGCCTCCTGTCAAGAGCCCTTCGCCTGTCACCACGGTGTCGTCACATTAAGGCCTCAACAGGCGCCTGCACTGATATAATTTCTTCTCCTTCTGCTGTGTACTCGCCAGTTCATCTGTAGAACGCTGCTTCACCAGATCACATTTATTTACTGGCTTGATTGAGATGATCAGTTTAATGTGTGCTGGTCTGTGGAATCGTCTCTGGGATATAAATTAGATGATTAAAGCCACAGGGCTTCCCCTGCTCAGGGACTTGAACAGCTGTCTCCGATCACAGCAGCGCCTCCACCATCGGAGCAAACTTCAACGCGGCGTAGTTTGCTTATTTGTGGCCATTTTTCCAATATTCTTCACGCAAACAAACTGGATGAGACTTTGGAGATTGAATCCACTTGTGATGAGTCGTATGTGACTGTGCAGTATGCAGATTTTAGATTTATGATATATATTCTCAATATTCTGGCAGAGAGGAACACGAAAAAAGAACAAAACAAAACCTTTTCAGACAGAATCAATAACAACTGTTGACAAACTATGACAAACTAGCTTTCAGCTACGTTTATGCACATAGATCATAGACTGTATAAAGATGGTAGATGGCGGAACTGCTCCTCCAAGGTGAAGCCAAAGCAAGTAGAGCTCCCCCTGGTGACGGGCTGCAGTATAGGTCATAAGCTCCACCCCCTTCATGTCAATCAATGGGACTTGGGCCGAACGCTTAAAACGCTTAAAATAATTATTTTTCAAGAATGGTTTCAGTCATTTTAGTTAGGTAATATAATAATAATAATAATAATAATAATAAAAATTCCCGTTTGTGATTACCACGACTTGCCATGCTAACTACTCTGCGAAGTGATCCTGTAGGACAATGAGTTGGTTAAAAAAAAAAAAAACTGCAAGATGGTGCCACCCGTATCCCCGGGAAACTAACGTCAGTTATGAGTAATGCAAGGAAGTGGGGACGCGTTGTCCATATTTATGTACAGTCTGATGATGTGGATAGTTCTTAGAGCTTAACTTATAAATGGTGCAGTTAAATATAACAGATATGGTTGCAGAAATGAAGAGCAGTAAGCAGAAATCCTCCTTTAAAAGGCGAGGAAAAGAAACATCTCTGGGCGTCTCTGATCCTGCATTTATCATAATCACTACAATTCAAAATGCACCAAATGGTCAAGAATTAGAGATAAGCAAAGTTATCCATACATTTTCACCCATGATGTAGGATCCCAAACTAATTAAAAAATATATCAGAATACTGCTGAAAAGTTGCATGATTCATTTTTACTACAAACCGAAAATCCAGTATTTCTTCATCATTGATGTTTGTCAAAACTTCCGCCCAGATTGTTGTGATGTAAGTCCATGCACAGAGGCAAAATTAGCTTACAAGCATACTGTAATGTTATAAAAGCGCCGCAGGACTTTCATAATAGCTACATCCTTAACATAAAAGCTAAAAGTTCATACAACTTCCCTTAATTTCTTATTTTATAATTCCCCTTATAACAATACATTCATTTCTGTCCACAGTCCTGTTTCAATTAAAGGAGACATGTTCAGTCAAGATGCTGAGAGCGGCAGCAAAAAAGAAAAAACAAAACATCTTCTCTAAAATGGTTGCTCCTGTATCCCTCGCAGGGAAACATTATTTCTAATGAAACTCTTTAATAAATACTTCAGGTCCTTGGAGAGTTCCTTGAACCCTGAAAGGAAACACTGTCTATACCCAGGAGCAAAGAAGGCCATTACAGCTTGTAGTGGAAGATTTAATAGGTGTCATAATTTATCATGTAAACCGAAAAGTGTTTCTTAATTAAGTGCGGACGTTAATGAATTTTTTAATTTGATCCCTGTAAGTACTTTGCCATGCTAATTGCAATATTCCACACATTAGTTATCGGCTATTGCCCTTGGCTATTTGCTGTCGTGAAGAAAGGGACCCCCTTTTCCCTTCAGCTCGAGTTCATTAACCGAGTCTGAGCCTCCACCCCAAATGACAGAGGCTGTATTGTGAGATGAGTACATGTGCATTTGGGTCTCACACTCAGTCAGTTTTGTCAGTGTAAAAAAATTATCACATATCTTTTCCTTAATGTTGATATAGCGACCACTGTTTTCAATGCACCAATGTTAATGTTTCCGTATCAAAAAAAGAACAACCAGATGCATTTCACAGTTTTGAGTAACAGCAAGCTCAAAACACTGCGTCCCTGCTCCTCCGACCGAAATTATACATGAGAGTAATCACTGAGTGAGCTATTTAAAATGACTAATGTAAGCCAGGCTCAGTCCTGATGACTGCCTTTGTATCCGAAGCCTCACTATCACTGGTGGCAGGCTCATATTGTTCAGCACAATTACTCTGTTTGAGAAACATAATAATGAAGTTGCCAACTGCTGCCTGTGCTAGTATTTTATTAATCAACTGCAATTAGGCAGCGCCGCTATGTCCTTAGGATGACTTTCATTCACTTGCAGTGGGGGGAAAGCAGTACGCCAGTACAACAGCGTGCTTGGAGAGGAACACCGTGCACTGCTACGGAGATCACAGATGGGCTCAGACGGACATAAAACAGCAACATTGTGGGGAAATTATTGTCCGCTGCTAGCAAAATGCTTGTGCATTTTTTCCTGTATAAGTGGAGCTAATAACAAATGCTACTTTAAGATTGGCTGAAACTCTACAACAGGTACAACCACCGCTGATGCCTATGGATGACACAACAGCTTGTAATCACCACCACATTATGTAATGATGAACCCCCACTGGGTGAAATCTTAGGCCACTGACAGCAAGTGCCAGCACTACTGGGAAGGTTTTATTAGCCATTAACAGACTATGGAGGGTCTATTATTAGGGATGGCAGTCAAAACTCCAGTACATGTGTTGTAAACGTACATGTATTGGTCCTTGTACTGCAAACTATATCTGAAAAAAACACCTTTACTAAAGTCAAATATTAAAAAGGTGCGAAAATTGTCATTAAATTTGTGTAACTGAATACGTCACTGGGTTGGTTGCATCCATCAGAACGCCACTGGAAATGGACCAGAGTAAAATGGAAAGGGATCTTGAGCCCAGTATAAATCCTATTGGATATGCCGAGCAGTGGTACCACTAAGAGTGGAAGAAGTGGTTTGGAGAGAAGAGCATGTTGGCAATACTACCTGGTGTCAGAGTGGCTATTGTTAACCAGAGTCCATCTGCTGGACCATTTAATCGGCAGTCTGTCTTGTATTACCACGGTGCCTACTTTTGACATTAAATGCTGGGAGGTGGACGTTTTCCACTGAAAGGTGTGTGAATGGAAACACTGCAACGCCTCGTTTGTAGCAGGTAAGCCAAGCTAGCTGGAACCACATCTGGGACTCACCAACCTCATAACGTCACAGGCCACAGTACGGCACGATGGCGGCGCCCATGCTAACAAAAAAACGGTTGCCATATTTTATCATTATATGTTAACATTTGTCAATAGAGTTATGTTAAGTTGTCTTGATTGAGTGCTTCATTTCCTCCTTAAGTAAAGGTGGCAACACCAGCATCTGGTTGCACGGTGCACGTTTAAATTTCAGGAATGCCATGTGTTTGATGCATTACTTTCCAGTCAAGTAGCATATGCAATATCAGGGGTAAAAGGCGATGTTACACAACATGCACACACAGCAGGCTTACCAGGTCTTTCCTATGACTTTGCAAACCAGTGTTTTTAAAATATTCTCTCATTTCATTAATTTATGATGATCACTGAAACTACTTTTACTTTTACTGCGAATGTCTACCCCTTAACCTGCATGCAGTTCAAGAATGTGCCATCTTTACAGTGAATATGCTATAGGGTACCTTATAGTTTCTATATCTGATCTATCAGTTTATACTTAGGATAGGGTGTTGTAAACTTGTTTTGTATACCATGTTACCATGATCTACTTCTTCAGAGTTTGTAGCTTTGTAGTTGTGTTTGTATCACACACATGGTTTCTGCGTCAGCATGCAAATAGGGGCTAACATGCCTGTTAGGTTAATTGGTGATTCTTGATTGACCCAAGGTGTGAGTGTGAAGGGTTGTTTGTATTTGTATTAGCCCTGCGATAGGCTGGCCACCTGTCCAGGCTGCACACCGCCTGTGGGATAGGCTCCTGCGACACAAGTGAGGAGAAGCGGTAGCAGAAGACGAGATGAGATTCAGAATTCACAGGACCAAACATGATAAAGGACCAAACACCTCCACGTTTCACGGACAACATGAGGTTCTGATGCTGGACTGCAGTGTTGTTTAATCTCTAAACATGACGCCTATCATTTAAAAACACAACAATTCTACTTTGGCCTCATCCATCCACAAAACCTCGTCTCAACAGTCTTCTGTCCTGTCACTGCTTTGGAGAGTAGTGTCTTTGTTCTCACCTCTCTGTCAGGACCACCATGGTTAATCAGTGCTGATCATCAGTGTTCTCACATTTGTGGATTCATGAACATTTACTTTAACCAGTGTGAGTGAGGTCTTTAGTTTCTTAGAAGTTACCCTGGCGTCTGTTGTCTTGTTTTTTTTACCGTCTACTTTCAGGTCTTTGTCTCTAATAAGTCTTTGTGACATGATAGTCCATGTTTCATTTCGTTCATATTATCAATTCTGGATTCCATCTGCAACAGACAGTCAGAGTCATCTACCTCCAGAAGGCTGAGAACCAGTAACTAAACACTCCTGCTTATCATGACCAGGGCTTACTTATTGATTCTCATGGCTTAAAAAATAACTTTGGACCCTTTTAAGGGTTTAATCATTTAAAATAAATAAATTCATGCATTAGTTTAGTTTAAAGTGCACACAGAATCAGACCTTCTGAATAGTTATCCAACAGTGTAATATGCTGCAGTGACTTTCTCCTCCCTTCTCCCCCTCGCAGTACAGTCACGGCTAAGATGGATTTGCTAAGCCCTTTAATTTATCCAAAGCCAAAGGAACACAAGGCCATTAACACAAATTTTGTCCTCAAACCCCACCCCTTGGTGTCATGACATTCAAGCTTAATGGAGAACTCAGCAAAGGCAAACGCTCGGCTATAAATGTTTCATGTAGTAATTGCACCCATATGAAGAAACTGAGAAAAAAATCTGTTGACATTATCCCGCCGATGTTGTCGGAGCATCTGCAGAGGAAATGTATTTAATATTCACGGGGCCTTCTTACACTGTGACATTAGCCGAAGAAGATAATCTCTCAAAGATTAAATTAAATGTGGGCTGGAGTGTTTAGTGCTGCTATTGTTTTCATTAGTACAAAAAGGAACTGTACTCACTGCGTATGATATTAAATCGTGCTTCTGGGCGAGCATTTCACATCAACCTCCCCCACCCCTCTGATGAAGCATAATGCCATTCAGGGCCCATAATCTCCAAGCAGCAGGTTAGCATTATAGTTTTTAACTACACAAACGGTTACTAAACATGCATTTGCGGCATTAAAATAAATCTTCTGTTGAGATAAAAGCAGAAGGTGCACTTCACTCCCTGGCTGATTCGGGCCATTTGCTCATCTTCACTTTCAGAAAAGTGAACGGGGATTGACGGCGGATTGCGAGTCTGATGATGATACAACATTTTACTATTTATTCAAGCAATCAGATGTTCTCTGTTGCAAAGGCTTTTTGGGGTAATGTCAACAGGTTGCAGGACGGCAACATCTGTGAATGTTGATTAATTATGGTTTGACAGATGTTACTGAATGTCTGCAGAGTCTGGGATTTGAGACAACGGTGAAAGCCTCATGTGATCCTGTTATCCGCACTGAACAAGTCAGGTTATAAAGGCACATCACACACAATCCCTGGTACATGGACCCCAAGTTGCTCCCAGTGAACCAGTGGGTAGATGTGTAATAGTGACTGTGAAGTGGTTTGAGTATTAACAAGTAGGAAAGAACAGAGGGACTGACAGTATCCTAGAATGCATTTCGTGGCCGTCATCATGAACACTGATGTTCACTGATGTTTACCCAATGACCATCCTCTAGAGCTCATACTTCAGGGTTTAAAGTCTAAAGTTTGCATGCTTCCAAATTCAGTTCCATGCTGCTCAAAACCTGGTGTTGTGGTTCACATTTTGTGTCAGTAAATAAAAAAATAAAATAATAAACATTTTGCGATCATTCCTCATCAAACGATGAGGGACGAAGTGAAAACGTATTTAGTATTTAGTGTATTTAGTATTTAGTATTTAGTGATCAACAAAAAGCACTGCACAAGGCAGGAAAACACAAAACAAAAAGAAATCATGAAACATTACATGGTATCAAGGACCGTGGCAACATGGAGGAAACATAAAACGAAGCAACAAGGAACAAAGGGAAGGGCAGGGCTATATATACACCAGAGAGCTCAGGGCTGACAAGACACAGGTGAGACGCATGAGGAAAATCAACACAGGTGAGACCAATAAGCAATCGAGGGAAAAGGTGGCAAAAGACAGGAAATCCAGAACTTAAGAAAATAAAACAGGAAACAGAACACATGACACAGACATGACAAACCCCAAAGAGACATGACATGCAGGAAACTAGGAAACTTGACAAAATAAAACAGGAAACACAAAACGTGGCACAAAATAAAAGACAGAACCATGACAATTGTATGGCTAATGTTACTTCTCAGTAAAGCTCTTAGCGTTAGCATCTTTTACTTAGCTACATTTATCATAATGAAAGGACCTAAAATTAACTTAAATTAACTGAAGGCTAATCTGCTTTTCCAAATCCATAATAGTTCGTATGGATCATTGTTGAGTCCATTTGTCCTTAGATTGGTATGATAATCCACATTTTCCCGCTGTATTTACTGATACATTGGTGTTTTTGCCACTCAGGGGGGCATGGTGTGACATAAATGCATATGCTCTATATCCAAAAATGTAAAAATAAATAAATAAATTAAAAAAAAAAAAAAAGGCTGGTAGAGTTTCTTAAAGATGTTTCATCCAAGTAGCTTCTTCAGTTCTAACCTGGTGGGGTCTCGGGGTGTTTATCAGAAACAGCTAGATACTTAGTTGTCATTGGGGCAAACTGTTTGACCCTGTCCTCTTTCTCCAATGAATGGTGAAGATTGATTAGTTTTAACTAGATTTTAAACACTGGAGCCAAACTTCTGTGATGCCTCATGTTTTATGTTCACGCCTAATATAACACCCCAACATTTTACATTTTCTGGTCATGAGGGTGAGACTCACCTTGGACTGGTTGACTCTTTGGGGTTCAGACGAGGTCTGTCTCTGCACTTCTGCCACTTCAGGATCCCTGACTCACAGGGCTGCCCCCTCCGTCAACCTGGCGTGGCTGATCAAGCTGTTCCAACAACTGGAACACATCACAAGTTAAACACTCATTATTTTAATTTGATGCTAATCATGTGTTAATGAGACTAATCCTCGCAATGATTCAGGTAATTTGCTTAATGACTGCCTAGAGTCCAGATTACAGCAATCAGTCACGTTTGATAAGATGTCTGTTGTGGGGCAGGAGGGAAACTCTGTGGAGGAGAAGAGGACAGGGAACAGGTGAAGGCCGGCAGTCCGCCGGGAGAGTGAAGACATGCTAGTTCACCCGCCCTCTGACCTTTGAGCCATTAATGTCTTGGCTATGCATCGAGGGGGGAAGCTTTTTCTGATATTTGCCCTCAATCATCACTCCAAATGGTTTCTACCCACATGGATATATTGCGAAAGGCTACGTACGGACTTTATATCAAATCAAAGATGCAAATCCTATTTCACCAAATAGGACAACTTACTACTTAGGCACGTCAGCATTTTTTAATTTCCAGTGCAGTGGAGATACACACAGGAGTAATATAGTCACATTTTATATAGTTTGTTTTTGCAGATTTAGCTGAAAACAAAAAAAGTGACACATAAAGTGTTTCCTGCCTTTTATTTACATATCTTTGCTTGTAAAAGCAAAGCATGTAATGTTTGGGCCACAGTTATTTTTTTGACCAGTTTGAAGTTGAGCTACCCAGTAAGACGGCTTGTGATCAGCAAATCTAAGGTGACCAGGCGTCCTCTTTTGCTTGGACATGTCCTCTTTTTGAGACCTAAAAATGTCTCTCAGAACTCAACAATTTCAAATTTGTCTGAGATTTTGTTCTACAAGAGCCTGAAGCTAACTGTACTGACCAGGCTAACTAGCTAAATATTCAGTATTTGCATTTAGTTTTCAGTTAGAAACCACAATCTTAATTTTAATGTGTAGCCTTTGGACCAATGTGCAGCCAAATCGCAGTTTCCGGAAAATTTAAACTAACTTATGGATTAGCTCGGTAGCAGAGGGGACTAATAATCTCCACCTCCTTGAAATACTCAGTAAATATAACAACCAATAGTTTGTGGACTGAGAACAAATTTCTTGTTTAATGTGTGTAAAGCAATGTTCAAGTCTGAGCAAGTTAAAGCAGTGGTGCAGAGGGCAGCAATGTGCACCACAAATACAAAGTGTCCATGAGGTGATGTCAAAGTTTGATTCAATAGATATTTAATCGTTTAAAAGAAGTTATATTTCTAAATGTGTTTGATTGACAGGCCTCTTAGATGATCTGTGCTCGCCAGCATTTGCCGAATTATGTCTGACTCTAGTTTTTTTTTTCCTTCCTTTTTTGGATGCTGTTTCGCTCCTTTAAAAGCTTGCTGGTTTTCATGATTACACATATGACACGTTAAATAGTTAAAACTTGAAGTGGAACCAGACAAATGAATCCCTGGTGCGTTCGTGGTGAGAGGACACGTGGTGGGCAGGTCAGTGCATCAGTGCAGAGGAGGAGTAAATGAGCGAGCTCTCTCCGCCGACTCAGACCAAGCGGCGGATGCTACGCCCCTGACAAATGGCTACAGCATAATGACCTGTGGGTGCTAACAAATACAAATCGTTTTCTCCTGCATTTTTACTGTCGTCAAAACAAATGCTCATTAGCCTTTTATGAGGGATTGTTTGAATAATACATAGATCCTAATTACCCCATATCACAAATGCAAATGTGTGAATTAAAAGCAACGGGTAGTAAAACAATAGAGCTACTTTACAAGGCTAATATTTTATGTACAGTTACTGAGTTATTGAACAATTAATGGTGAAAATTAATTTCTCTGCCCGGTTGCTTAACTTAACATTAGTGCATCTACTAATTCATGCCTCAGCCATGGTGTTCCCACCAAGTTGCAACCAACTGTAATTATATAATGGTTTACTACTATATTTTTATTTTCCAGCAGCGCCAAGATCATTATTTATTATTGTTATGGCGGCTCCCTTTGACCTCCTGACAATTAAAGTAACAAGCATTTACGCTAAACGGTATTTTTGCAATGCATTGTGGTCATGGGAAAGATATTTGCACACACACACACTTGCCTGCATATTGTCCATAAACAAACAAACAAACAGCCTTATTGTCGAGGGGGCTTTAAAACAATGGCACTTTGTAAAATTGGCATCACCGGTCGCATCTCTATGGAGTGGCCGTGGCACCTAAATCAGAGGATAACCTATATTTTACACGCTAATCCGGGCTAAAGGATGTCAGATGCCTTTACAGGGGGCCCGACCCATTGTTCAGACTGAAGGCTTATCCATGTTTGACATTCTGAGTGACAATGGACCCCATGAGTCAGCCCAGTTGGCCTCTGCAGCTTCTTACCGTGCATCACATTCTTATCAGTAGCATGTTAAGCTTCTGCAAGTGTTGATAAATCACATTTTGGTGCGGCTACTTTGCAATCTGAGCACTTATTCCTTGTCTGACTAAGTTCTCGGTGTTTAACCTAGCAACAAAACTCCAAAAATCAAATAAATTAGGTTTAAAAAGACTGGGAAATAGCTTTTTCTTTTTGCATTTGATGGTGCAAAAGCGTGACGGTTCGTGCACTGAATCTGACATCTAACTGAAAATTTTTAAAAATTAAAAGATATTCTTTCTATGAGGTGATAAATGCACGGCGGTTTAGACAAAAGCTGGTTCTAGATTCCCTCAGAGATGATGGGGTGACTGACCCCCACTGTCGCACAGATTACACTCTGTCCGACAACAAAAAGCTCTTTCTCCTACACTTCAACTCATCACGGGGATTATTACTAAAATAAAAAGGTACACGGCCACACTGACTTTAATTTCTGTTATTGTTTTACAGCAGGCAGCTGCATGCGGATTTAGCAGCTCTCGGCTCAACTGTAACTGTGTGTGTGGATTAGATCAGCTTGATCCACTCGATGGATTATGATTATTACCGCGCCCCAATACTTTTTAGTTGCCACTCTTCCGATGCGCGGGGTTACATATGGGAACTGCATCGATACGTTGGTCGCTCTGTTACACGCATTCGATATTTGTAATGGTGTTTGCACGACTGGTGGGGCATTTGCCAAAGGGCCGCTACAGAAATAAACACAGATTCCACAAAACTTCACAGATGTTGATGACAGGAATGAGAAATGTGATAACATGAGTGCTGACTATCACACTGAAAGTCAACATATCTGAGTTTATCTCATTTTTACCTGCTGAACTTCCCCTTTAATTAACAACCTGATTGTCACATCCATAAACGTACTTAACACAGACAGAGAAAACTATGCAATTAAACAAAGGTCACAAACGGCCATGATGAGGTAATGAGATGTGCAGCTCAGGAAATAGACCATGTATACTGTACATATACAGTGTACTGACGGATTAAAGCACAGAACTGTTTATTTCACACAATGTTTAGTAAGTTTTTTTTTTTTTTGTATTCAAACTTTTACACTCATTTTGGTTTAAAAATGAACTAAAACCTTATGATGCCGCGAATGCAAACTGCAACTGCGCTCCCTCCCCGCTCAGGTCTGCAGCAGCGTCCTGCTTCTGATCACTGGCCTGATTAATAGGGGACTGGATTGGAACTTAATTAGATGTGGTTACAATTATAAAGACCTGCTCTCCACGGAGCGGCGACTCTTACTGTCGGATGGCGCCGTTGGGGGAACGAGATATAAGCGGGAGGGGAGGGTGGTGGGGGGGGGGGGGGGGACATGTTCTGTCACACCACCCCCACGTTATACCAATTGACAGGGATGTGAGGTGTGTCAGATCAGTGTCACCAACAGTGGGGCCATTAAAGCACACTGACTGCTCGGATGGTGGCAGCCACTGACCTCTGTAATGGTCTCCGCGCAATTGCAAGTATATCATAAACGACCAGGTTGGTGTGTGTGGCTTTTTTCACAGTATTTAACACATTTGGTGCCATTTGTTTTTTTTACATTTAACATTCTTATAATATGGCAACGTGCTTAAACTACATTTTTCCTCAGCTTTACTAATTCACAACATACAGATGTCTATTCCCCAGCAAAAGCAATCACATTCTCCTCCTCCCTGCAGCCTTTTCTCTCCCTCTTCTGCTTCTGCACATACCTACTTTGAATACACTTGATCGATCTACTCAAATTTTCCAGCCGATAAACCCTCTCCGAGAGCTCAGCTTGCTCAGATGCCGCCCCCCACCCCCCTTTTTGCAGTTGCAATCTGCCTGAGGGCCACCAGAGGTTGAGGGAGCCCTCTTTTGGTCGGAGTTAGTATTACAGGTGAAAAGAAAAAGGGCTCTGTAACAAGTGAGGAGGGATCACTCCACCTAGGTCTGGCGTGGCCTCGTCATTCTCTTTTTCCAGTAAACCAGGAAAATGAATTTGAAGCCTCTGACTATTCAAAGCAGACTCGTTGTTTGATGTCAAGAAGCAGGGCCTCTTGCACCGTTGTCAGTGTCGGGTTGTATATTTCTGGCTTGCATTAAATTACACTATAAAAAGTGAAAGGACTTGAAGGAAATGTTGAAATTATTTTGAACATTTTCTGGATAAATTGTTCCACGCAGATTTTCAAATCTACAATCCTGGACTTTTTTGGGGTTCATCACAAGTAAATAGACGAGCTCTGCGTGGAAATCCAGCCTTTTAGCAACAACTGTGTGCGTGTGTCACTGTGTTTAAATGCTCATGAATGCATGCGTGCAGATACGTATATGCACACATGCATTATCCAGTAACGTCCCCGACCAGCCTCATGGGTTGTTAGCTATGTGTGTTGATAGATCCGCTATCCCCACCCCCTCCCCCTCCCTCCCTCCCTCCCTCCCTCCATCTCTCCGTGCAGATGCCAAGTTGATAAAGAGAACGTTTCATTTCATGCCCGGCGCCGGCGCCGCGGCTGCTCTGCATGAGCGGGCCGTCCGTCAGCGCACGCGACGAGTGCGAGGGATCCTTGAGCAGCCGGGGCTGCGGCGCTCAGAGTGAGATGCAAAACAAATGGGCCAAACACAAAGACAAGAGAGGGAGAGAGAGCAGGAACCTAACATATGTGCGCGTCAGAAAGTCATGTCCTATTTAAGTGACTATTATTAGAGCAGGTCACCATCTGCAAGTCTAGAAAAAGCAAAAGGGGGTAAGGGGAGGGGGGGGAGGGACATGTCTCTGTGGAAGATTATGCTCAAAAACAAACATATTAGCACATGCTAATGCTAGCTTGTTAGCGGACAAGCTGAAACGTAACATATGCCGCTTAATGACGTTTGAGAGACTCCGTGCATTCACGCTACACGCTAGTTTATTTATCTTTTTCATCAGCGCCACTGATGGACCCTTGGTGCTGGCTTCAAAAAGTCTCTCACTCCGAAAGAACCTAATTATGTCACTGTGATGCCATCAGTTACATTAATTTCTTCTGATGAAGTAACGCCATAATTAAGGACATATTAGGCCTCAAAGAGAGGTACGGCGAGGTCTTGTCTGGCTGGTTTCCACTCTTCTATCCACCTTTCATTCCTTCGTCTTGTACGAGTTCGGTCACTTCTGAATCCAGAAAATCCCCAAATAAGCAACTGAAGTTCATCTCCAGGCTTCAAACTGTAGTCTGCAAACCCATGTGTGACGTAAATGTGGCCAAATCCATCTTCTCTGTAACGTGTCAGACATTAACAGAGCTTTGAGATGGATTCCATGTTGTGGGTAAACTGGTAAGGCGACCCTTTCACCCTGACTGGAAAGCGCTATTACGGAAAATAATTCATTCTTTTGTATCCTGGAGCACGCCCAAAATGCATCAGCCCGCGCACTATTTAGCCAAACCAATTTCCCGATGAATGAGAGCGAGGGTAGTCGAGCAACAGTCACTCCGCTGTGCAGCTAATCGGAGTGAGTATGTTGTTCTCGGAGCTAATGTCACCTTGCTATGAAGGCACATATTGCACAGTGTGAAAGCAACTGCAACTTCAGCCCACACAAACAAAGCAGATGTTGCGGGTGTCAGGGGTTGATGTGCAAGCTGCACGGGCCTTAATCAACTATTTAAACAGCTGAGAGCTAATGACGTCATTCCAAACACAGATTAACAAGGACTTTCAGCTCCCTCCGCTGCGACTGGACACATTTTAACTCGTCTCGTTATTTGTGCTGTGTGATGTTTTGTCTCTGTAACGCATCGCCTGCACATTGCTGGGTTTATATTTATCTTTGTTTGCATATCGTCCATAGTGTACGTCTTATGCGCATCTCGCACCAGCTAACAAGGTCATCTCCTCCTACACTCATTGTTCTCTCCAACGTCTCATAATTTATAATTACTGCTAGTCCTGTTGTCCGTGTCTGTCTACCTGATGAATGTCAGTTTGACAACCACACTTTTAGCTCGGGGCTCTCCAATGATTTAAATTTTTCAACTGAACAAAAAAAAAGAATGAAGAGAAATGATTTAGATGGAAAATACTAAACCCCTCCTGATCAGTTTGGTGGATCCATCGTAAGCCTTTTTGCTGGTTCTTTATGCAAAACTGTGATTTAATTATAAAGGGGCGCACACACAGGAAAAGACTAAAACCAAAGCGGTGACAAGGCAGTGCAATGTAGTGATGTACAGATTGATACTGAAATATCGATACTTCCGATACCACGTCTTTATGCTCTAAAATCGATTCTGAAATTAACATATCGATACTTTCAATACTTCAGTCATTCGAGGTAATGAAGTAACACAGTGGAAAGTAACCAAACTATTGAGTTGTGGCAACACAACAAACACATTAGGGTGTATTTACACAAAGTATCGGTATCGGATCGGCATTGGCGATACCAGCCTGAATTTTAATCAGTATCGGATCAGAAAAGAAATCAGTGGTATTGAACTGCACTAATGTAATGACAGACAAAAAAAAAGGAAAAAAAGAATTGAAGTAGGTGGTGCTCCAAGTTGAACTATGCTAAACTTGGGGGCGAGGATTCCCGTCCCAGTCCGTGACAGGACAGTGTGGTGGCGGCGGAGGGACATAAGAGAAGTGAGAGAGACGGATGTGCAGGAAGGGAGAGGGAAAAGCGCCCAAGGGTGTCGCAGTCACTTTGAAACTCAACGGCCACCAGAGCCCCAACTTGCGTCACTTTGAATTCCTGGTCTCGCCTCATGATATTTCACCCTCTCCACCCTCTCCACCCTCTCCACCTCCCCCCCCAGAGTCCTGTCTGCCCGGAGATGAAATGGCTGAGAAGTAAGGCTGGCTGTGACAACATGTAGGCCAGGACATGTGATTGATTCCCTCCTAATTCTCTCAAATAGGATGTGTGAGGATGAGGAGGGTGGAGCGGGAATAATAAAAAAGGGGGGGTTGAAGAGACTCGTGGTGGGAGATTTGATGGGTGGGGGCTGTGGAAGAAGTAAATCGGTGAGATACAATAAGTAGGCCACCCTGTGTCAGGTAAATTTTGGGCTTGTAGTTAACTGGGCACGTCAGGGCGGCTAAATGTTGAGCTGTCATCACCGAACAATGGGGTTAAAGATATGGCCTAAAAATCTAAGGTTAGCATCACACAGAGAAACACAGATACAGAGGGCTTTGAACGTTACAAAATGAATCACTTGTTTTTTTATTTCGGCCCAAATATATGAGACTTTGTACCAATGACGTTGCAAACTATTTAATAAGCTCGAGAAACAGGTTCTGGCATAGTTGCTGCTAAGTTGCTAACTAATGACAAAATAAAATATCAGACAGCAAAAAAAAAAAAAAAAAAAAAGATATGTGGGGAAACAAACACAAACACTACTGGCACGTGGAGTAAATTAGTCAAAATCATAAAATGAAATAGACTGAAAATTACTGACAAGTTTTCTCTAGCTGTTAGCTGCCCAGTTAGCTAGCATGCTAATTCAGCAAAACAAACATGGTGGCACTGAAACTGGAAAATGTAAGTCATCTTTCACTTGGCGCAAATTTTGTTTTTGTCCGACTAGTGTGTTCTGTTTTGACCCCAATTTATTTTGCCTGAGAGGCACGTTTAATCATTAGTAGCAGACCGTTTAAAAATTCCTTTCCAAGCACATCGGCCATATGTGGACACGTTGCTGCAGGTTACACGTTATTTACATGAGGCTCAATAGGTAGAGCGGAGTGCCCACAAACCAGAGGGCTACTGATTCAAACCCTGTCGCATGGACCAGATGTGTCACTGTGACATAAGTAGAAAAGCGCTACACTGATCAGGCATAACATTATGACCACCTTCATAATATTGTGTACGTCTCTCTTGTGCTCTTCCAAAACAGTTGAGACTCATCGGAGAATGGACATGGAGGTTCTGAGGGTGTCCTGTGGTGTCTGGTAACAGGATGTTACTAGTGGGGGTCTTTGGGCTCTGTGGGAGCTGTGGGTTAACCCCACAGATACTTGATCAGTTTGGGATCTAGTGAATCTGGAGGCCAGGTTAACACTTTGTGCTGACATATGACAGAAGAAGAAGAGTTTTGCCCCAAATTTACAGACAAAACATTAACTAAATAAAATAAGATGACCAAGATGGATCCAAGTTTTCAGCGTTGCTGAAATGTATCTTGTTTCTTTCTTTTCAAACAGTTACTTCACTACTTCCATGTTTGTGTCTCTCCTGAAAGAAGTGTCTCTCTGCAGAAGGATGATCTGACTAATCATTAACTTCATTGTGTAGTTATTAGAAATAATTTTAACATTAAGGTTAACAACAGCTCTATCAAACCAGCTGGAAACTTCCTTCTGACCAGGCCAAGCTGGTCTGATAAATTTGAATTATCTTAATTATTGATATAATCCAGACAATTTGGAAAATAAACGTTCTCTGAAATGTATAATATAATATATAGCAATGTGACATTTTTTTTTTTTTTGCCTTTGCCTTTGCCAGACTCAAACAATGAATAGAATATCAGCATTTCTGCAGATGTATCCTCTGTCAATATGTCAGATGATGAATCACCTAATCAAGTCACACAACAGTATTTACATACACTGTCTGTTCCTCTGCCTTAGCGTCAGCAGTCTCTAGCTGTTCTAATAACTCATGTAAACGTATGGGACAAATAACAATGATCCAGGGCTCCTCTGCACAGATCTGCCTTCATTAATCAACGGATGCGTCCCCCTCCCGGAGTACGAATTGGAATAATGAGTCAATTAATGTGTTAAAACAGCGATGAGAGATGGTCGTGAAGGGGAACGATAGAGAACAAGAAGGAGAAGTGGAGAAAGCAAGAAAGAAGAAAGAAAATAACTGGAATGAAAGCAGTATGCAGAAGAGAGAGGGTGCTGTGCCATTTTATTAATAACTGACTGTTTGTGTATATGTGTTTGTGTGTGCATGGAAGACAGCAATTGTTTGCAGCACAGTTGGTGTGAGTTTCTTTCCTTTTTTTTTTAAATAACAGCAACACATCATCACACTACAATGTCTATGCGTGGAAGGGAATGAATCACGAGGAAGGGGCTACATATTGAAGCTATAATTCCTACACCTTTCTCCAACTTCAAATCAAAGATAAGAGCTGACACATCAGTCCATATTTAATCGATAATCAAAAGAAACATGTCTAGTGCCTCTGTGAGGTTATACTCTGAAAAGTGTTTTCATTGTTAGCATCCAGTTCTGTTGTGATGTATTATTGTGGACCAAAGTCCAGCCTGAGTGAGCTCAGAAATAATGGTCCCTAGAGTGAGGATTGTGCGGACTAGTTGACTAGTCAGTTTGTCAGATTCACTGCTTTGCCACGATGCTTTAAGCATCAAGTTGACTCGACGCTGATCACATGACAATAACAACATGGATGCCTCTGAGATGACAGTTGAGGAGCCCAGTGGGTCAGTGCAGCAAACTAGCAGTGGTTCTTCATGTGTGTGGAAATACTTCAATAAAGATGAAGCCCGTGCTACTATAACATGTCAGTCCTGAAATACAACTGAAGTACTACTTCACTGCACACTCACCTGAAAAGGTATCTGCTCGCGCTAGCAGAGGAACGATCCAAGTCCTCTGGACATCAGTCACTTCACAACTGCACCAAACGTCCTGCAGTAACAGACATGAAGAGGCTGCGCATCAACAATTTGATGGTGGATTTCATTGTCAAAGTTGTTAGACCTTTAGCTTCCGAGAAATAATGCATCTGTAACCTTGTTACACTATCCCTCTTACAACACGCTGTGGAGTACTAATAAATTCAATCGATGGTACTGAGTTAACAGCCTGTTGAGTTAACATGTGTATAGCCATACAGGCTATACACATATCTAATATCATATTGGTTTCATTGTCCTAAAGCAGGGGTCTGTAACCCTCAACACTCAAAGAGCCATTTGGACCCGTTTCCCATAGAAAAGAAAACACTGGGAGCCACAAAACCCCTTTGACATCTAAAATGAAGATAACGCTGCATTATATCGTTTTCACCTCTATGCTAGGCCTATAGTGTGTTGCATTTAGGAAATAAAAGAACTGCTACAGAGAAAACGAAATTGCATTTATGCATACATAACAGGGATTAATCCACGGTTGTCTTACCCGAGGTCGAAAACAGCGGGCTGGACCTGCCGGCGGGTGTCGCGCGTCGGCAGTTGTGACGTATATTTTGAGCGACAAAAAATTAAATACATTTTATTTTAATGTTACAAGATCAAGATTTTTTGGTTGATGTTTCAACCACGAGTGTGGTGTGGCATTCAGTGTCATTCAGTTGTTGTGTAGTTTCGCTCGTTCACTGATGAGTGACTAGTTGCCGCTATTCTGAGGCAGTTAGTTAGCGTGAAAAAGTGAACGCCCTTGCTCCGCACCGCTCGCCACAGAGAGCCGCAGCAGAGGAACGAAAGAGCCGCATGCGGCTCCGGAGCCGCGGGTTGCCGACCCCTGTCCTAAAGCATTACTTTCTGACAGTCCATTTTACTTTTATTTTTTTTTAATTTTTTTGTTTGTTTCATTTATTGAGGATATTTAAATGTTCTTGACATTCCATTTACAATGTTAAATACTTGAGAAATTAACAGTTTATTGTTTATTGCTTTTGAAAGGGTGTACTTGTATTATTATGCCATATTATCATTACATTACTGAAAAAAATGGTCTCAAAATAATGTTGACCATAATATTGTTTATCGTAGTTTGTGGGACTATGTATTGTCCAGCAAAATTTATTACAGGCCTAACTGCAAACATCTTTGTCAAATGCAGAGCAATCGCCACTGCTCTCTAAAATCCATTCAGTTGAAGTATAATACATCATGCAGACACAGCGGATTTGTAATATAAGCATTTCTTGATGTAGCGTGTGGTGAGTGTAATTCTCCCTGTTGCTAACTGTCCCCTGTGACAGTGGGACTGCCCATGTCGTTACAATCTGCGGCCACTTCAGCCCCCCCTTATCCATTATTTCCACTCTTGAAAAATTAATAACTGCTTAATTGTTCACATTTCTTTCGAGAGTCAGGGCCTCATTTACACTTGTGATGGCAGCTGAAGCTCTGCAGATAGATTGTATTCAGATTCTTGTTGTACAAGGCGCTTCTGTGTCGTTTTCTGAGCAATTGCTGCTCATCACAACTAAACAAAGCGACACGGAGATCTGAGACTGTTATAATACACAGCATTGAGGACCTGACTTATCAATTATTCAGAGCCATTTGCCTTTGAATTAGTCACTGACACACTGCACGGACGATGGGAGCTTGTACAGCTACTAGGGAAACACCAGGGGGTCCGGGTCCCAGTGGAGCTTCAGGTTCAGATGCCTGTACACTTACTTTCAGCCTGTCACTAGAAATCACAGACGACCTTTAGTGCTAACACCCCCGCCAACCCTACCAAAGCTAGAGTAAATTAACATGTGTCTCTAGGAGCCTCACAAGACCAGGGTCTTTTAAAACACAGCGTGAATGTGTGGCAGTAAAATGGAAGTAGTGTTGCGCTTAGAGAGATTGAGGAAGAACAGGCCGGCGGGCGGTGATCGCCGTAACCCTGCAGGGTAGAGGACCAGGACTGGTTAGGGGTGGGAGGCCCTCAATGTATTTAAAGCACCACAGTTGTATTTACACCTCTGTATGCTTCAGTAAAACCTGACAATGGAGTAGGACAGCCTTGAACATGTTTATATATTTACTCATGAGTAAATATCTGAGTATCTGAGTTTCAGCAGATTTGGTTTTCTATAGTTTCATGGCTGATATTTTTCTCCTTTCTGTATGTGAAGATGGTTCTTACATTCATCCATTTATTTTCAAAGTGGCATGAGGTAGTCCAGATCAACTCAATATAACATTGGTGGGTTATGGTTTCTCACTGTCCCTCATATATTTTTGCGTTTCTTTGCAGTTTAGTAATTTAACTACAACTTTGGGAATTAACTTACCGGCACATTTGATGGTATAATATATTCTGAATGAGGTGTGCAAATTCAGTTTACATTGGTTTCTCATCAATTTAAATAAGCTACACTAATCACTTCTCTTTGTCTTGGAGTTTGTGGAGTTTCCGCCTACTTCCTGGTCCGACCTAAGGATGGGTTAAATGGTGGAGCTCAGTTAAATGCAGGGAGGCCCAGGAAATAGACCAGACCATCAACTGTGACTTTATGGGACATGAATGGGGCTTTATTGTGTTCAGTCATTAGTTATTGTCTCTGTTGCTTCCCCTCTCTGTTTGTATTGGGCTGATCTGCGATTGGGACATACGTTTCCCTGTTGTTTAATTTCGGAGGTCACTTAGTTTGAGTCTCTTTCTTTTTTAGTTGGCTTCTTTTCATTTGTTGAGTTTGTCAATTACTTTCTGTGCTTTGGGTAAAATCAAACCCACGTTTTCAGAAACTAAACCTTATCTGCTTGGCCCATGACAACCCAATAAGCTGGGTATGGTCCAAAACGTCCAACCCGGGAGACAAGCCCTTCTCCTAAAGTGAAAACTTTCCTTTCCAGTTCAGCTTTTGCTTCATCCCATTGTATTTGCCTGCCCTGCCTGACCATTTCTGGATTGGTGCTGTGTGTGGTGGTGTTACTGTCTGACAAAACCAATAGAACCACATTATTTGCCAAGAGCAGAGAACTGCTTCTGCAGCCCAAGACACTGGGCTTTGAGACGAATGTGAATGTTATTGACACCGAATCAGCATTTAATTTGTTTCATTCATGCAATGCGGTTTGCACCTGTACTGTATCAGGCGATACACACCCATATGTTTCTTCAGAGGCCTATGGGAGTTGCCTTAACAGAATCTACTTCTGTTTCCGGTGTCCTGCTACTTGCTCTCACAGCTAATCAAAACCATGATCAAAACTAGCCAAACGTAGTGCCACAACAATTCAAAGAAACTGAAAAGTTTATCGGAAACTGTTTGTTTTCAGCACCAACAACTACAACGAGAATGTCTCTGCCCTACAGAACTATCCCCACGACTTTTTGAAACATCCATATGATGTATTCACCTCTTATTTTGCCTATTTCTGTGCTATCCATAGCTAAAAGTCAACGTTTATTGCGATGTCGACTACTGAAATTATGAAAACGTAGTGCTACCGGAAGAGCAAAACCAGTTTCCACGACAAATCATGGATAACACTGAGAGTTCAGGAAAAAGGGGAATATTTGAGAATACTCGGCATGCACTTGTTATAAAATGCAATTTTGTGATTTTGTTCCATTTTACACTGGCTGACTGACTAGAAATACACAACAAACCTTATCAGTAGTCAAAAATTATGGTTGTATTGGGTCTTTTGCTGCCCTCAAGTTTTAATATTAATTTAAACTTACCATTAGGAAATCCTATGAAGTAGATCATTGTCTATACACACGCTGTACTACCCGTACTTTTAATGTTATTTACCCGATTCAAACCTCTGAGTCTCGAGCACAGAGAGGCTCTGAAAGCATTTTTCCCAGCCCAGATGTTGGAGACATCTCCTAGGCCATTGAAGCCTCACACAGACAGGCCAAGTCACCCAGAGACTGCCGTCCGAAGGGAAATTACATGAGGAACAAGAGCCAGTTTGTGTGCTTTTTTCCATGCAGGCTTAAGGGAACAGTGGGGAGGGCGTTTTAATAGACAGTGCAAGAGGTGGCGCGATGGCACTGGATCCATGGCAGCTGTTTCCTTCAATGTTTTATGCTCATAGCCACAGCTGCTCTCCAAATGAGAGTTAATATTGCAGGGGGGCCGTCCACCCTGGGTCGAGCCTTGTCGCATGGTCTGAATGTCAAACTCCGCCCAGCAGGGTGACACCGGCTCAAAGGACACACTGTGTATTTTTTTCCCCCTCTCGCCTCTCTTACCCTCTCCTCCCTGTTGATGTGTCTTTCTGCCTCAATGGATCCTTTCCCCTCAAACGGACAAGGGTGAAATCTCTATTTTTCATGGGCACGCCAGTGCGGTTCCAGCTTTAAATGAAAAATAAATGAGGAGCCGGGAGAACTCTTGAACTCTTCATGTTGTGTCAACAGAGAGGATTGACTGCTGTGTTTTTGGAAGCTGCCACTGATATTGATGGTCTACGTCTGAGTTAAGCATTACATGGAATTAGAACATTTGACTGAGACCTGTGAGTTAAATACTTCTAATGTACGCAGCATAAATTGCACATTTACCAGTTTTGTTTGGTGGAGCAACTTTGCCACTTGTTGTTTTGCCACATGTGGGGCAAACATGCACAGAAACAATGATTTATTCCAACTAGAGAGTCATGGGTATCAAGTGTTAACGTGGTGTAATACACCGATTGGGCCTAACATTATAACAGTTGTGACTCATCAGAGAATGGACATGGATCTTCTGAGTGTGTCCTGTGGTGTCTGGCAACACAATGTTGTTAGTGGGGGCCTTTAGGTTGAGGGGTTGAGGGGCTGAGGGGCCTCGACAACCAGATACTTGATCATCTTGGGATCTAGTGAATTTCGACCATGTCAACACATTGTGTTGTTTTCCATGTTTTCTGAGTGGTTCCTAAACTGTTTTTGTGGCTGATGCCATCAAGGAGAGTCATTGCTATTGGGTGGGAGGGTGTCTGGTCTGGTCTGGTCTAGGTGGGTGGTACATGTCTAAGTAACATCCACATGAGTGAATGTCAGCTCCAAAAGTTTCCCAACAGAGAACTGAATCGTCAGAAGATGATCAATGTTATTTACTTCTCCCGTCAGTGGTCGTAATGTTGTGGCTGATTGGTGTATAATCAAAGGTCTAAACTGCCCCTCTAAAATGACTGAAAAATACGTCAGTCTGCTCTGACTGAAGTGGTCACATGGGATATCGTGACTGAGCCACTATTCAGATATTTTAGTCGTATTTGTGTCCGTGTAAACACAGCCATCGATCTCCTCCGTGAGAGGACACTATTTGCTCAGCTACATGGCACTGTTGACACGAATACTGTGGCTTTAGCTTGTCATGTTACTGGCAACAGCAGTCCCTCATTGTTCTGTTAACTCAAATCAAAAGCAAATGGTTGCACGTTTGAATGATTAACTGACAGCGGCCGCTGTTACTACGTGGAAACGGAGCCGCGCTCCTCCCGCCGAGCCGTGACCTGCACACTACACCGTAAACCTGCGCTGATCCACAGTGATAGATGTAGGGTGCCCTTCGATTCTCTGTTGTGTCACACTGTGACGCCGGGCACTAGATCCCTTTGGACTGCCACACACACACACACACACACACAGTGGTGGCAGCAGTGAGCATGATTTGAAGTGTCCTGTCCGTGGTGGTGCAGCTGCATAAAGGAAACAGCTGCTGAAATATTACACGCAGCCCCCCGTGTCTCCTACTATCTATCACATAAAAACAGTGGTCAGCTCAGCCCGGAGAGAGAGGACACAACAAAGACATCTGCAAGATGGCCTCAGACACACAACCCCACTGATGTCTGCACCGCTGTGATGCTGTCTCTGCTGGGTGGATGACGAGCACGCTGCTGGGATGTGCTCTTCTTCTGGCTTCGTCCCACTCCCACTGTTTTCTTTCTGTGTGAACTGACATGCAAAAAAAAAAAAAAAAAAAGGAAATTATGTTCAGAAGAGTCTTGGTTTCAAACACAAAGACGGGGTTCTGATTCTGATGCTGCATCCCTGTCTGGTTCAACAATGTTCAGGATGTTTGAAGGTTGCTCTGATTCCTTTCCTTATCTGTTTATTTGTTCGTATTTTCCTACTGCATGCAACCTTCACGAACCCTGGAGCTAATCTGGAACGCATGGTGTGCAGCATGTAGCCTGATGTCCATCTTAAGTAGATATAAATCAGATAAATGATTCGTATGACAGCCAATTTGAATGTAACAAAAAACAAAGCCTCCAATTAGCATCAGCATAATACACAAGTCAACATTCATTCGATTCATAAGCATTACACACGATAAGGTGTATAAATTAAGTTAAATACAGTTAAATACACTACACATGTTTCAGTTGAAGGCTTTTTTAGATTGATGAATATAAGTTTACTAATGGTTGTGTTGTCGCAGCATCTGTAACTCAGTTTGGATATTCTTATATCAGGTAGACAGCTGGTGGCATCAGTCTGCTGGGAATGATGTAATTCGACGTGATTTCATTGCGGTTTCATGTTGCACTTTTTTTTTCTCTACATGCTGCCTCTAGGAAATAGCCATATACTAACACTGAAACTTACTCAAATACTGTGCGACAAAATTGAACTTACTTCTTTTTTTAGCAAGCCTCCCTCCATAAGCCAAAGCATTTCACATATCCCAATACTGTCTCCAACAATAACAGGGATTATAACTAATATGTAGTTTATATTTTTGTGAAATGAATATCAGGGGAAAATTAATTTTTGTTGTTCATATTTTTGCCACCCCCCTGTACAGTGACTGCAATGCCCCTCAGTTAGAGAACCACTACTTGAAGCAGTGCAAGTTGTGTCTTGCAACTCATTTGTACAAACTTGGACAATATCCAGATTATTTTGGGAACTAAATTCAGTTTCATTTTGCTTGACTGCTGATTCCTGTATTTAGTCAGACTACTTTTAGTTCCTCTCAATGTACACTACCACTCAAAAGTTTTAGAACAGCATCAGTATCCTCTGGTGTAGTTGGTCAGGGCTTCATCCTACAGCGAAATAATGACCTGAAACTTTAGTCCAAGCTATAGCAGAACTATCTCAGGATTAAAAACTGAGAGTGAAAACAAAGCACCCTACAAGTGACACACATTTCTGGAAACTTCTGCAACATAACTGGGAAGAACTCTCTGAAAAATATTTGATTTAGGAAGAAAGAATCAGTCACGAATGTGTTCACATGTTAAATCTGACTTTTTCTTTTGATGAGTCAAAAGTTTAGAATATATTTTGGGTCATATGTTGATTCTGTTTTTTTTATTTTTTTTTTCTTCAGTTGCTTATTTGGTCTATGCTTTAATTTCAGAGTAAAATGAGACATTGCATACATTTCAATGCATATTGGATAAATTGTGCAGAGTGCTGCAACATGCATGTCCCAGTAGTATGGTCTTCATCTTTAATGAAGTATTTCCACACACTTGTTTAACTGCTCCTCACCCATTTTCTCAGAGGCGTCCATGTTGTTATTGTGATCAGTAACTAGTCGCATCATGGCACAGCGGTAAAGTTGACAAACCAACTAGTTGACTAATCTGTACAACCGCTAACGGCAAAAGTACAAATGAACGTGCACATCCATCGAGCGCAGTTTACAGTTCAGGTTTGTGGCCTGCTGTGGTGAGCTGCTCTACCAATTTGAAGAAGTTGAATTAGTAGGAAGTATTTCCATGTGACCTCTGTTTGCGTCAAATATGAATCAGTTGTAGTCCCTCCCCCAACTGATCGTATTACCTCAAAAATCACAAATGTCTTTTGGTTTTGTTTTTTCAGCCATGGTCGCTAGATGTCATTGCATTTCATTCAAATTCGTGATCTCTCATCACCATAGTCTTCTTAGTCTCTTATTACGCCACTTCATTGTTGCCATTATTAGTATACACACACACACACACACACACACACACACACACACACACACACACACACATATACATATATGGCTTCCCAGTGTCAGCCAATTGTACTGTGCATTTTTGTATTCTCTGCTCTGTCTCGTGTCTGATTATCTCTCTGCTACTTCTCACATATGGCCTTCCTCAAAGAATGAGATTCCTGCAGGGAGCCTGTTTCCCATCTGCCAAAGTCATATAGAAAGTCTCAGCGCGGAGCATGCAGGGTGACACTGAGCTACATCAACAGTGACAAAAGTATATTGAATAATTATCTTTGGAATTAATACATTAGGCCAAACTTAAGTAAATGTCAGCGGTTCAGTATATGTGCGAATGAGAGGCAGAGTTGGGGGGAAATGTGAAGGAGGCTGCGCTTCATTAATCATGTCTCCCAAAGTAATGTGGGCAGATGAAATGATTCTTACAGAGAGCTGTCATTACAGCCGCAGTGGTCATTTTAGATATCTAATTTACTATTCAACACCACAATCTTCTGCACTGGGGAGGGGGGATAATTAACTCATTCAGCGCTGATTACCTCTATCAGAGATTTCTATCCTATTATGCAGGGCTATGAAACTGGGTTTCAGCTGAGGAAATGTACAACAATGTTGGAAATCTGTTTCTTTAGGCCCAACTTAGCTCCACCATTTGGCCATAATAAGTCTTTAGGTACAAACCAAACCAAATTAAGTTAACAGTATTTTGAACTTTTGGCTGACTTTAATCACCCCTTTCTTTTCTTTCGTTCTATTTTATTATTATTATTATTAGTATTTTTACAATACAAAATACCTCAAATTCAATAGCTTCAAACATTTTTTCTGTGATATTCTGTGGGTTTTGGCTGACTTTAATCAATCCGTCCTTTTATATTATTTTTTATTTATTTTATTATTATTTTCTTCTTCTTCTTCTTCTTCTTCTTCTTCTTCTTCTTATTATTATTATTATTATTATTATTTATTTTACAAATTTGCTACAAAAAAAGCAAACATTTTGTAAATTTAAACATCAAATTGGTTTTAATTAGTTGACCAGTGGATCAACTCCAACTCTTAGGACAAAACAGCACCATAAATATCCCCTTGTTAAAATGCTTTGGAGTATTCTGTGGGTTTTGGACTCATGCATAACATTATGACCACCTTCCTAATATTGTGTAGGTAGGTCTCTCTTGTGCCTCCAAAACAGTTGTGACTCATTAGAGACCGGACATGGACCTTCTAAAGGGTGTCCTGTGATGTGATCATCTTACAGATACTTGATTAGTTTGGGATCTAGTGAGTTTGGAGGCCACGTCAACACCTTGTGCTGTTCTTCATGTTTTTTTTTAGTTGTTCCTAAACCTTTTTTGTGCATGTGTCAGGCTGTATCCTGCTGGGGATGGTAGCTGCCACCTAAGAGTGTCATTGCTATGGGGCGGGGGTGTCTGGTCTGGTCTAGGTGGGTGGTACATGTCTTTAGAGTCCAGCAGAACATTGAAATGTCAGAAGATGGACAGCGTTGTTTTAATCTCCTGTCGGTCATAATGTTGTGGCTGATCAGTGTATTTGACTTCATAACATAGTTATTTGTTAGCAAAGAGAAGATTTAGAGCCAGTTGGCTTAAGAGTCTGGTCTTGATGCTACATTTGTGTTTCTTTCCCTTTTACAGACGTTATTTCTTGTTATTTCTAGCTGAATAACTGAAGAATATATTGAATATAAGGGGGGGATTGTTTGTTTTCTCAGTCTCAGTCCCAGCCTTGACTTGACCTAGATGTTCTTGACTGAGCCTTGTTTCAGAGGTTAGAAAGCATGCTGTAAAAACACACAGCTGTCACGCTAAAAAGAAACAACTGTCATCTGCATATGTGCAACCGCCCAACGTTGATCCCCTGGTGAAGCATGATTGATATTTCCTGCGACATTAACATCAGTTTGTCTTAAGTTGAACTGAATCTCACACACCAAAACCAGACGCAGCTCACTAAAAAATCACTTCCAACTCTTGATTGTGCAGCATATGTGGGGCCTAAGTTGTTTTCATCTGACATTCCCAACATCTGCTCAGTCCGAGTCACTGAGGAGCAGAGCTCAGTGGTGACCTATCCTGTGCTGGTGGGACTCGAAGATGAAAAATACATGAAAAGTAGACAATGGAAAACACAGAAGTGAGTGCAGGGTGGATGGGTTATTGATGACCCTTCATATCACATGATCATTGCCAGGTCAGAGGAGTTTTGGTGATACTTAGGATAAAACATATGGACAAACTCTGGGGCTGAAAAATGACGCCAATGTGAAAATGCTAAAAAATGCAAATGTGCACTTTCAGCTGCCTTGAAAAGTGAACCTACCTCTATAGACCTCCAACGTCAAACTTTAGAGCATATAAACACATCTAGGCTTATTGCTAAGAACACACTAACAACAGACAGTGTTGTGTGGCTGATTAGAGTATAGCAAACTAATACAAATCAATCAAGTAGAAACAGAGCAAACTCATAACTCATGCAACCATCTTCAGGCTTTTCACCACTTTGGGGTTTCTGCTCCATCCTGACCAACATGACTCCTAACAATGGTGTCCTTACCTTCTGCTTTCCCCGATAACTTAATGTAATGTCTCTGAGGCTACGTTAATCCTTTTCTATTGACAAGAATCTCTTCATAGCAGTTGCTTATAGTCCATGCTCTATTTCATAGGTCTTCAACAGGGGGTCCGGTACTGCAGGGGGGTCACAAAATCTTTGGTTGATTAGCCATTTTATGTATATGTATATATTTTAATTTTCCCCACAAATTTAAATAATCTTCTTTATACACATAACACGAATCTAACAAATTTTAGTAAAGGGATAAGTAATATAGATATATAATATGAATGTGATATGTTTCCAGAGGAAAGAAAAACATTTTTTATTCTTTGTCTTTCACCTCCTTGTGTAGAATATCCATACTCTTTGAACGTAAATAAACTAAAAGGTGTAGGAAACTATTAATACTATTTGGCAATTTTCCCAAATGTTCCTGCGGCAGCATGAAACAAGATGGACCTGATCTCATGAAAATGAAAGAGCAGGACTAGATCGGGGAAGTGGCAGACATCCTACTGGCACGGTCTGCAGCGTTAATTTGTCTAGATTAAGTTGTCTTGATCCTGTTGTGTGTGACCTCCTCTATACAGTAGCAGGTGCTGAGGCAAGTAAAATGGCCCCCGATGATTGATGCCTTTTCAATTAGTCACAATGTGAGACCTTCATATGTCACTCTCGCTTCCTTATTAATGACGGGACTGCGTTAATACTGGTGTGCTAGAGAGCCTCAGAGTCCGGTTTGTAATTAATGTGAATAGCCTTAAAGACACAAGAGGAATGGGGAATCATCCAAATGGAGAGAGAGCTTTTCATTTTATATTCATGCACTTAATTATCTACATGTGCAGAATTATACATGCATGCACTGCATGCAGAAAGAATGATTTCTGCCGAGAGATGCTGGTATTGATGTGTTCTAGACGTAATACAACATTACTTATACATCAGCTTTTTGCATAAAGTAAATTAACCTCGAGTTATGATGTTTAATTTAAAGAGAAAAGAGTCCAATCTAATCTCTCCCCGAGGCTTCTTGTAATTGTGTGTACACGAGCGAGATCTCTCTTGACATTAAGACACGTTTTAATGCCCATTACTTTTCGACATGTTTTAGCCAACAGCATCAGAATACAGGGAATTTGATTGTGATTCATAATTAGAAGACAAGGACAGCGATTTTCTACATGTTTCTCAAAGAACAAAAGCAAGAATGAGTATATTCCACTATTTCATGAGCATTTTTGGGTATGTCCGAAGCTGTATATATCTTATTAGCGTAATACATGTTTGTGTCATTATCAGTAAGATAACCCTAGCTCAGTATGAGTCAGTTCTACACACTTACATTCACTGGGGCATCAAATGTGTCTTGATTAGCTGCTGGCTGTGGCTAAGGAGGAGACATGCTAGCTGGTGAGCATGCTAAAGGTAAGGCTAGCTGAGTGGTTTTAGTAATTAGTAGTAGGGCTAAGTAAATCTCTTAGTTGAAAGCTACACGATTTTGTGGTGGCAGCCTGGAGGGGGGTGACTCCAGGACGCTGGGACTCACCGTTAAGCCTTCTTGAGGTGTCGTGGACCCAACTTAACGAAACATCAGTGAAGGAAGGTGCCCACTTGAAAACCCCAATGACGTGCAGCATACTGCTGTTGGCTAGGCTAGTTAGCTGGTGTCTTCTTGTTGGTTGCTAGTTGGTAGCTGACTGCTAGCCTGCTGGTCGGTTTTTCATTTGGACTGGGCTTCTAAATGTGTTTTGCCTCAGATCTTGGCACAAGGGATTGTAACATCTTATCCTGTGTAATAATGAATACTGACAATAGTCTGAAACAAACTGGCTGTTTTAATCTGTTTCAATGGTTACACAAAGGGGGAAATGAGAAATGGACCTTGTTGGTTTTAGCGCTTCCATGAGTTTGATGACAATAAGCAGCAAACTCCAGGGCTGAAAGATAAAGTTGACACATGCTTGAAATGCCTCAAGCAGTTACTTGAAGCTGGCTCCAAAACAGAGTCTGATCCTATTGAATTCACTATTCAAATGTCCAACTCTACAACAACAATATAGATCATTTTTAAATTTCACTTGTAAAAATTACATCAAGGCACAAATTTATGCATAATCATATGTTTGGCTGTTTTGAGTGACGGAGGAGATCAATGATAAGTCAAAATCCGTCTGCCTAGATGTCACCTACTCATCTCAGTTCCACTAATGCTCCACCAGAATAAGATGCAAAGCAGCATGACTTCGGATCACCGCCCGGTGCGTTAGGAACTGCAGGAGTTGATCTGTGTGATGTGGCAGCCGACTCCCCGAAAAACAGATTTTCATTTGCACCCATGACAGCTTTTGTAATCTGTGATCTGTGAAGTTTGGAGGTCACATAGATTAGCTCATGCTGTCGGCAATAACAACAACTTCTCCAGATTATAAAGTGCATATGCAATGAATGAAAAGGCATTTGTGCTGTAAGTGTGAATTATGTGTTGTGGCTGGATAACAACTCAAGAGTTACCTCAGATCTCAGCGCATCAACTCCCTCTCTGAAGGGACAAACAGCTTCTTAATGCAGTTCTTCAGTGAATCCCATATCTATAATCCCCTTAGGAGGACACTGTTCATCAAACACATTCTGACATGGTCATTTGAGACTTCTGAAAATATTCTGGTCTTCCTAAAAGTTAAGAATTAGTTATACTTAATATATGTGTTCAGGTCACAGAGCCTGTAGGCTTATCAGGAAATGCTTGTGTTGCAGCCTTTCTTTTTCATATAAATCATGAGAGTACTTTTAAATCTGCTTGACAGAAGCATTTAGGCCACCCAGTTTTTGAGTTGAGCGTCACTGTGCATCCTCAGAAAAATCCCCCTTTGTTTTATTCACCTATGTTTTGCGTGTGTAACCTCGGCCGACTGCGACCGTTTCCTCCTAATCTGGTGGCCTTGTTTGTGTGGTCTGCAAAACAGGATAATCTCAATTATTAATAGGATGGTATAAATATGATTAATTCACCAATTGTTTGAAGACGAGAAAAACAAACAAAGGAATCCCGGCGGAGTTAGAGGCTGCTGCAGTGAGGGAATTAGGGACTTATCGCAAACATGATCGAACTGGGATCAGAGCTGGGATTTGATTGTTATGTTGTTGTTCTGGGAAGTCGACCTTGACGTTGTTGATTTAAGGCATTTTTTCTAGCAGCTTTGAATGTGCATCTTCACTAATTCCTCTATAGATGCTAAAGACAATAACATACTTCGATCAGGCATAACATTAACCATCTAGTGCATCCTAAACAGTTGTGATTCATCGGAGAATGGACATAGGCCTTCTGAGGGTGTCCTGTGGTGTCTGGAAGCTAGTGAATTCGGAGGCCAGGTCAACACCTTGTACTGTTCTTCATGTTTTTGTTTTTTTTAACCGTTTTTTGTGCATCCTGTTGAGGATGACTGCTGCCATCAAGGAGTGTCATTGCTATGGGCTGAGGGTTCCTGGTCTGGTCTAGGAGGTCAATGTCATTCACTTCTCCTGTCAGTGGTCATAATCTTATGCCTGATTGGTGTATACTGCAAAACAAAGTGGAGTTCACTTTTCAAAGATCAAATAAGTACCAGTACTCTTCGCCACACACTTCAGATGGTAGCACCCGCCATCCTGCCAGCCTCATGAATAAATTATTTCCCCACCTCACTGCCAAACACTGCTACAATGACTGTATTTTTGCCATTTAAATTTCTAATCTCATTTTCATGCAAATGGGAAATTTATTGTCACAAACCATGTAACGTTGGCAGTAACGCCTTATCTTAATGAATATCGAGTGCGGCGGTATTTCCCCGCTGCAATAGCTCACTAATCAAGTTTTAGTTGGAATGTGATTCATAAAGGGACGATTCATGGCCTCTCGACTCACACTCAGACTCTGCAGCCTTATACGACTGTGTTATAGGGATTGATGAAGTCATCCATCAGATTGATCGCCAGCATTCTACCAAATGAAAATGATTATCAAATTACTGTGGCCGCGCCGTTAAAAGACCCCTGACTCATAAAACTTGGAAGTTAGAGCTTCTCTGAACCCACTCAATTAAAAAGTACGAGGTAATCGCTTATACATGCTGTTAGTTTGAGTTATGGTGGTGAACACAGTCTCCCTCCAACGGTGCTCCTTGCTCTATTGTGCAATTACTTAAGAAATGATACATTAAACCTTTGAAAGAATCGAAGGTTTAAGTTCAGGTGACCTTTAAAAGTGCAGGAAAGTTAAATGGAAAGTTGAGTTTTTTCCCCCGATAAAAACTATCTGATATCGAGCCTCTGCTGTTTGTAGCATGACATCAGGAATTTGTAGTCCTAGATTGGATTCAGCTTTACTGTCATTGCTTATAGCACAGGCACATACACAACAAAGTGCAGTTTGGCTTTTAAACAGAAGTGCAAATTTAACCTAATAAAAAGGAACAAGCCACAGATATTATACAGGCTAGGGTTTTTACATTAATAGTATATAAAATATGTAATAATAATAATACGAAATATATAAAATATAGATTGTATGTGTAATATATATTATTATGGATATTAATACAATCTTGAAAATGACTTTGTGTAAATACACCCTAATGTGTCCAGTAAATCTATATAATACAAAAATTATACATAATACGTGAAATGGTGTTTCAAACAAAGAAATAAGTAAAATAATAAGGTCATTAAAATAAATTATTAACTATTAAGAAAATTAAAACTTGCATCTTAATTCTGACCCTGTTCTCTCCTCTTCTGTCCTCCTCACCATAAATGACTCATACTCTGTGTTGTGGTTTAACATGAGGTGTTTCACAGGGTTTGTTGTGTTGTCACAAGTCAGTGGTTTAGTTACTTTCCGCTGTGTTCCTACTCACACTCATTGCTCAGGCTCTATTTTTGATTAGATTATTTTCTGATTTCCAAAATGTATTAATTACAACCACAAAACTGTGCTTTATTGACAGTGTGTCAGAACTTGAGTGTGAAAGCTCGCTGACTTATGGACATGCTACTCTTCACAACTGATGAGGCTATTGACCCCCTACATTAAATGGTCACATCTAAAAATTAAAACCCAGATTTCCAGTCAACTATTAAAAGTGAAAGGTTGTTAATTGAGACTCTAAAGTCAAATATCAAACAATTCTAAATATTCATCTATGAGGATTCATGAGAATATGTAACTAGATCTCCACAAATAATTGCTGCTAGAGACTGATTGAATATACAATAAAAATTGCATTCGATCTTAACTTTTTTTTCATGTTTTGGGAACCACCTCAGGATGACTACAGGTACTGTGCAGTGAAAAACAAAAAAACATTCACTCTCACTAATGCAGACTAAGCTTTTAATTCCTGTTTTTGGTTAACACTCAGAATTATCTTTCAGTATTTTGGATTTCCTCACCTTTTGTCAGTAAACAAGATTTATCTAAAATAAGAGCTTTACATCTACCTAGAAGATGATTGGCCCATATGTAATTCTCCCTTCAGTGATTCCCCGAAGGCTTTTCTCCCTTTGTTTTTCTCAGCTACTTCAATTACCACCATATGACGCTGGGGACAAGGTGACAAACACAGTGTTGTCTGTGTGCACATGAAATTGTTTGTTTGCTCCCACAAATCACCAGGTTGAGCAAATACCTCACAGCCTTTGGCAGATTACACAGTTTGGGAGGTGTCAATCAGGAGCTCCGCCTCCTACCTTTTCCACGGTCCAATCGGCACAACACAGAAACAGAAAGGAACCATAACCCTCCACCTTTCCCCCCTTGCTCCCTTCATCTCCCTGTTTCTTTCTCCCCTCATTCACTGAGGATCAAGCCTCGATAATCCCGGGATTTTATATCCACCAAAACAGCTTGGGCCCATCAGCAAATTGTGATGGCATATGGTATAGGTTTATGATTCATCTGGCACATGCATAGCAATGAGAGCCTCCTCATCCGTGGGCAAACACCGGGAAAATATCGTAATGTTAAACGATGCCAGCCACGGAGAGAAGTGGCACAGGGCGTGTGGGAGGGCTGTGTTTGTTCAGCCCAGCGAGCACAGCAGCTGAGGTTGTAAACAGCGTTTCAGATCTGCCCTCCCTCCCTCCCGCAGTCCGGCCTAGATTAGACACCGACGACAGAGGTGGATGGTCCAAGAAGAATCTAGAAGAAGAGGAGGATGGAGAGCTGGGCAGAGATAATGACACATGCAGGACAACAAGTTTCATAACTCATTAATGTGACTTTTCTGACCTTAGTTTCTTATCTATATTGTGTTAATGTATCCAGAAATGCTAAAGAAAGGCAACTGGACTTGTAGAGTTTTAGCTTCTTTAGACAATTCACTGTTTCCATTGGGAGCTCTTCCCCCACACCTGTAAATATTACATGTGGCGTTCCCCAAGGTTCAGTTTTAGGCTTTTCCATCTGTACATGCTCCCGCTGGGAAAAATTATCCAAAGACACAACATCTCCTTCCATTGCTACGCCGACGACACACAGATCTACCTCCCCCTCAGTTCTCAAAGTCAGACTGACATCACCTGGTTAAAAAAACTTTTTTTGAAGACATCAAAGACTAGTTGGCTCAGAACTTCCTTCAGGCTAAATGAGGAAAAGACAGACGTCTTACTCTTTGCCCTCCCATGTCTGTGTCTTATTTAACAGTGATTTAAGTTTCAACAGGCATGTAAATTCTGTTGTCAGGTCCAGTTTCCTTCAGCTCAGAACCATGTCAAAAATCAGACATTTCTTGTCACCTTCCGACCTACAAACAATTATTCACGCATTCATATCATCCAGGCTGGATTACTGCAACTCCCTCTACTCATCAGGCATTACCCAGACCACCATGTCCTGTCTCCAACTAGTCCAAAAATGCTGCTGCCCATGTTATTAACGAGATAAAAGAGACCACATCACTCCCATTCTTGCATCATTACACTGGCTCCCCGTCAAAATTCTTCTGTTTATAAATCCCTCTATGGTCTGGCCCCTTCATATATATGATCTGTGTGGATCATCCTGCCAGAATCTATTAGGAGCTCTAACTCTGTTGAGGCTTTTAAGAAGCACCCTAAGACCCATCTTTATTCCTTGGCTTTCAGTCGCATTTGATCTGATCTGTTAAGAGGCTATATAAATGAAATAAACTTCTTCAAGTCAAAACTGAAGATCTTGGATGAGTGGCAAAACATCTTCAAAAAAAGGTCCAGCTGCCTTTCTTTGGATATACCGTGACTTGGATGACATGAAGGTGAAAGTTTATGAAAGAGGATAAAAGCAACAACTTAAACATCACAAACCACAACACTCAAATCTACACCTTCTGATTTTGAATGACATAGTCACAAAATGCATGACTGATGCACGATGAATAATCTTTTAGTATGTTCTCTGGCTGCACTGAAACTTTATCCTGGTTTAGGTATTTGTCTTATTTTTTTCTGCACTGACCCTGTGTTTGCAATGATGCCGTGTCAACCGAATGAGTCCGTTCAAGCGACTCAAAGAGCTGGACCTCCAAAGAGCTGGTCCTAAAGCAACTTCAAAGATTGGTTGCAAATGTGACGCATATAAGAACGGTGACTACAGATTTTCTAAAGGGAGGCAACAAGAAGGGAAGAGAGAGGAGGACAAACCCAGAATACATTGAAAAGTGACCCCAAAACAAAAAGAAGCCAAGAAAAATATATAGATATATGATATAATAAGAGAAAAGGGTAAAAAAAAATAAAATAAAATCCAATATTCGGTATCATATTTTCTAAATCTTTTATGGCCATTATCTACATTTATTTCTTCACATTTTGATATTAAAGGAATCAGCCCAAATCCAAATAATTCAATATTATGTTCAGGTACCACTATTTTTAATGGTGATGGAAATAAGTGAAAGCTTCAAAGGTGATATATCAAACAGAACGGACAGTAAATGGGAAAATAACGTAATTTTAGTAGCATAGTAAGCATTGTTGTTGACCATGTACTTTCACCATGTATGTGCAAACACCACTTAACATAAGTGTTCTCCTAAGAGTTCCTTGTTGCTTTGCTCAACCACAGTCATAATTTACTACATTAGCACCATTTCCAAACATCTGCTGGAGAAGTCAGAGGCGAAACGCTGCCTCTCCCGCTCATGCCTCTTTGGAAATGTGACATGGTTATACACAAACACCTCCAGCCAATGTTCCCCTCTGCCTTCATTAAAGCGCAGTTGCAGAGCGCTGCCGGCAAGGTGAAACGACCCAGGTCCGCCAGCAGCCGCCCTCACGCCATTGGCTCGGAGCGGTGTCCATCAGCCGGGGTGCTGCGTCAATATGGGTTCAGAAGCGGAGCAGAAGTGACCACGGCTGCCTGTGTGGATCTGCTGCTCCGAGAAAGCCTGCCATGAGCTGACAGTCAGTATGTTGGGGGTTTATCATTAGCAGGCTCCAGACGGCCTGCCGACCCCTCCGGCCGGACAGGTGATCTCGCTCGGACCGTCTGACTCAACATACTGTATGCCCCTGTGGAGCTTCAGCACACATATTGTGCCGTCATTATTTTATACCTAGCAGGAGCATCCCTAAACACAGCCCACATTTAGGTGCAAATGCAGGCTGCTGTGATTATGAATTCTTCTTCTTTCTTTCTTTCTTTTTTTTTTTTTTTGCATGTGTGTAGTAGTGGGTGGGAGAGAGACGAAAACAAAGTGCAAAAAACGGCATCTGAAACCATTTGCATGCATTGACCATCTGTTCACTTCAGAACATGTTCAGCAATATTTCGGAGCAGCGCTTTAAAGTTGAAAATAAGACGGTGTCCTGATGAGAATGAACAACTTGAGACTCATCACACATGTTCCGAGATCTCTGCACTTCCTATTTTAAGAATTCGTTCCTCTGTATAATCACAGCTTTGCTCCACAGTGACTCCTGCTTATTGTAATTAAGACCTTTTTTTTATCTGGTAACATGAAAAGAAAAAAAAAAAAGGATTTCAAAATATTTGATTCCACCATACACTCTATAGTTAGTACACTAAATATCTGTATAAATGCACACTGACCAGGCAAAACTTTATGACCACCTTCCTAATATTGTGTAGGTCACACTTGTTCCTTCAAAGAGTATAAAGAAAGAAAAAGAAGAAAGAGTATAAGCCAGGCTTCAGTTTAAGCCTTAATGTAATCTAAGCCCAGGTCAACACACTTATGACTCTACCTCAGTTTTAAAATTAACGTAAATTAAAATGTGTTTTATAATCAGGTTATATTTCAGCCTTTACAAGTTCTCACAATGTTGATGAAGCTAATTAGCACTGGGTACATTTCTCTGTATGTAAACCTGCAAAAATGTAATATTACAATAAAAAAAACGGTTTGTCACAAATGTGCGATGCATTTCCCCATTACCGGTGTGACCGGAGATGATGCATGTGACCAGCTCGTTCGAAGTTCATCCTTCTCAAAGTGAAGTCTCGCATAACGAGAAGAATTATGGAACGTCGTGGGCTCGTTTGCAAAACACCTTTCAATGGAAACATTTTACTTTAGCAAATTTCAGAAATATTACAAAAAATAATATTATTTTGCAAAAAAAACTGTAATGGAAACGCAGCTACTGACACACTGTGAATTAAAAAATAATAGCTTCTGATGGTCCGGATAAAAAGAAATGTTGCATCCAGGGTTAGGGTTAGGGTTAGGTGAAACACGCTGTAGACACTTTCAGTGGACCCAAGATATAACGTCGCAGCCCGACGATTATCACCACAGAAACGTAACTACGCACCACAGCAACACAGACCACAAGAGCTGTGATTGGTCTGCTTGGCAGTAGTGCATTTACACCTTCCTATTTCTGGCTGCTTCTCCACCTCTGCAATCTTTGAATTGATTGTAACCCAAAGATGGAACCCAGTTTAGCTGGGGAGGTTCGTAGATGCAAACATTTGGAATCGGGAAGTAGAAACTAAATTTGACTGGCAAAAAGGACACAGCGCCGACTAGCGGTTGGGTGGTGTTGTTACAGAGCGAGCCAGACTGACGAGCGCACATGGCATCTAGGGTCATGGTCTCTACATCTGTGGATCTTTTGAAACTGTACAGTCATAGTAATAAATAGTACGTAAATATATATGTACATATATATATATCTTATAGGCTTTAACATTCACTGAATGGAGAGCTCGCAGAAAAGAGCATCAAGATAAAGCTCTGAAATCCCAAACTGTCAAGCTCTCCTAATCCCCCCCACCTGCATTTTTCACAGCCGTCACCAGACAGCAGCCCTACACGTCGCCTGAGAAGGGGATTTATTTGTAATGCTCTCAGAAATACAATGCATAAAAATGAAGTGTCAACTCAAACATGCTGTTCTTGGAGCGGACGGTCCTGCCCTCCGGATCCGACGCGGCCCGGGCTCCGGCTTTGAACCGTCCAGAGTTTCTGCACTTGATCTCAAACTTACACAAATGTCAGAGACAACTGTGCAAATCGGGATAACCTGGGAAGCCAGACAGGCTTTAGGGGGGCAACAGCTGCTTAAGTCCACACACTGGCTCCTAGAGAAACTTTATCAGGGGAAGTGGAGGTTGAAATTTTATGGCAGCTAAGCCCCGCTCCATCAAATTGCGAAAACAGAACCTTGTGGCACGGCTCAGGATGGATTTAGGAGTTTACTCTGCGTTTTCTTGGCTCCGAGTGTTAATATAAAAATAGCAGAATGCAAAGACCTGCGGATAATTCCGTCCTCATGTGCCGCTGTTATTGCAAGCAGGACGTTTGGTCATTCCCCCCTCTCCAAAAAAAACAAAACAAAAAAAAAAAAAACAATGAATTCTTTCCCTCTATAAAATAAAAACCACGGAGCACTGTGGCGAATTACACCAGCATCAACTCCGAAATCTTCAAAAATCTTTCCAGATCATCGTGTGTCAGTTTTGTCTCATATTAGTAAATTTCCATCGCCCCCAAAATAAAAAGTATTCGCGGCGTCTAAGCTTCTTTAAATACTTGACATCTTTTGGGTAATTCGGCTGCTCCATTCTCCTCTCAGACGTCTTTTCGTCTCCAAACCACTTTGTTTGCTCCAGCATGGCAGTATGTCCCTTTTGCACCAAGCCCATTTACATACCGCATGATGTATAAGCTCGAGCGGCGGCGCGGTATACGAACAGACTCCAGTGTGAGGCAGTGGCAAGTAAACAAACAAGTGCTATTCTCTTGTTAAAATTAAAAAACTGCGAGAATGTGTGAGGAGATAAACCGAGCATCTTGGTGGCTTCTTTTATAATTTATGTGTTTCATTGTTTGTTTTTCAAGCTACAGTTTAACTTTTTTTTTTTAGCATCGCAGAGATATAGAAGCTGTAACGCTTCCTCCTCTGTCACATATTCAGTCACGAGTCGTAGCCCTTCTGGTTTTATTCATCTCTATTGTGTGGAGGCCTTCAGACGTGTTTGCGGTTTGTCTTCAGAGCCCACAAACACAACCAGAGAAAGGAAAAAATGATCAGACTGGAGTTCTGATGATGCTGAAGAACAAAAAATACATGAAGGAAGATACATTTCTCCAAATCTACCAAGTTGAAAAACTAATATTTAAAAAGGATGCTAAAATGTGTGTGGTATAATTCTAAATACTGTGGAGAGATCATCTACCCACATCCACACCTGCATTTATTTGCATTAAAATCCAGTTTGGATGCAATGATTAGAGTAAATCCACGTTTTTTCATTACCTACATAATGTTCCTCAACATTTTATTTATTGAATTTGTTTTATTTATTTATGCTTCCAAATGTTTTAGTGAATGAATATCTGATTATGAAAAGATTTCGGTTCACGATGCCTTTCTTAAAATAGTATTTTTGGGATGTATTTAGTGCACGATCAGACTTTGATTTCATTGATGTGCACCATTTTCTTCAAATTTAGGGTTTTAGGGTTGAGGAGATTTGCAAGAGTCACAACTTCAGTGTAAAAGAAAAAAAAATGAAACAAATCACTGTTTGCATTATTCTTTTTCTGCATAAAAATATCCCTTGTGGAACGAATGCCTCGTAATTACTTTGAAGAAAGAAAAATCCAAGCAAGAAAAACTCAAATACCTGAAAATTATAGCAAAAATGTCTTCAGATAAGTTACTCTTTATATAATAATCAGGTTCATTTTGACACAAAGTGACCAATGAAACCGTGATCTTTTATGTACAAATTTGATGTTGCTTCCAAACTTTAGGCCTGTAGTGTGTGTGTGTGTGTATAAATTGCAGATTTTCATGTGTGTTCCTTCTATAGTTTTTATCTTTATTTCTGGCGGAGCAGAGAGGTGCTTAACCCTATCTCGTTTTTATCGGACAATGACAATGAAAACTGTTTATTTTCATTCTCCTCGTTTTGATTCGACTGTTCTGTATTCAGTGTGAGAGCAGAGGTCAACGGGCTCGACTTCTAGGTCACCCAACAGCACACGACGAACCTGAGGAGGGCTGGAGCTGTCGTCACGCACCAGACTCCTGTCTAAGAATGTCAGCTTTTGCAGGATGAATACTAAACTCAGATTAGCTCTGAGCGGTTCCTGGACCACACCACGTTCGAGACAACACAGACCAGGGACGCTGATCTAAGAACAACAGCAAACAGAGCAGATAAGCTGATTTTCACTGTTTGTGAAACTCTAATTTTAAAACATGTAACAAAACGTGACTCTGAATGTCTCCGTGTTTTCAAAGCTGAAGTGGTGGAGTCCATGGGATGGATCACAACTGTAGTGAACTGGGCAGTAAACTAGTGTTCTTGTTTTTCCTTATTGTCGTTTTAATCTGCCAGAAAATACTAGTAGAAGTATAGAAGGATAGAATCCCATCATAATTCCCCAGAAGCTTTGTCCCTCGACTGCTTTATATCATCCTTTTGTATGGTGTCTTTTGAGTTTAATCCCCAAAGCGCAACAAGATTGAGCCCACGTTGATATCATTTAGGAGATTTTTATTCGATTTACCACTTGTGCGAAGTAAAACTCTTATCTGTTTTTTTTTCACAAACATTACGATTTTGAACTTGTTTACCATTTCTTTGACGATAAATGAAGGATTATCTTATATCAGAAATACTAACACGGTGATGTGTAATGTTACTTTGTGGTGCAGTGACTGGTCATGTGTGAAATGCACATGGTGCTTTCTTTAACTTTGTCCGTAAATGCGTAGAAGCAGAAAGTGGTATAAATATGGAATGATGTTCTTTCTTAAGCCCATAAAACGTTACACATTGTTATAAATTAACTTCTTTCAATTAACTAACCAACCCTTTTCAGTTATACTGTTGCTCTTCTGCTTTTAAACACCTGTAATATATTTCTAAATGTTGATTTTGCCGAATAAGACATAAGGAAGAAATTACTTTACTACTCTAATGTCCAACATGGGTGAAGGTTTATTGTGCATACCACACACACACACACACACACACACACACACACACACACACACACACACACACACACACACACACACACACACACCTCAGCTGGCATCTTGTCACAGCATGCAAATGTGGACAAAGCAGAAGGTGTACGAGTGCATATTTTTATTAAATGCAAGACCTCATTTTTGGGGCGTTGAACACCTTGGAGGGTTTTTGTGCACTTGTGTTTGTGTGTGTGGTGCCTCCGGTGACTGACTTCACAGGGGAGAGGCTGCACACTGTCCACTGCCCTGTCCACACACACACACACACACACATACACACACACACACTGTGTATGTATAATCACATTCCCTGTCGGGCCCTATAAATCTGCAAGGGCCCAATTAAAGATCGCCTTTAGCATGTCCACCCCTACCAGCGCGCACACACACACACACACACACACACACACACACAAACACACACGTGTCGGAAAACAGAGGGAGGAAAAAATAAATAAATAAAAACACTGTTCGCTTTTTCGTTAAATATATATATATACTGTATTTGACACAACAGATTGTAAAACAAGAAAGAGAAATGTTCGGACTTAAAAAAAAAAAGACGACAGTGTAAAACGGTACGTTGGTCACACACACGCACACAAGTGCAGCCTCTGGACGTCAAGGTGCCTCGTGACTACAAAACAACAGATGATACGACAGAGATAATAAATGATAAATTACAATTTCCGCACGTCAAATGAGCCGATAGCAGAAAGTAGTGCATGCGGATAAAAATTTTTAAAAAAATGGTAGAAACGCTGACAAAAATAAGAAATTCTCTGAAATAAAGTTGTATTTAACCTAAAAAAAGATTAAACATTTAAGTGCTTTAAAAAGAAGTATCAAAAAATTCACCGTACTTTTTCCTTTTTTTTTTTTCCAAATTTGGTAAATCAACAACAATAAAACAAGTGCAGAAATACAAAAATACTCATTTTCATTGAAAAGCATCAACTTACAAAGTGTAAAAAAAAAAACAAAAAAAAAAACACAAACAAAACAAAAGTGTAAAAAAAAAAAAAAAAAAAGCATAATGAGGGGGCCCAGCAGGGACTTGTGACATGTTACTAGCAGGGTGAGTTGTGTTGTGACCGCTGTGTGAATATCTCATTAGTTCGGGTTAATAACATTCCTGTGCTCTTGGTTGTAACATTAAAAAAAAAAAAAAAAAAAAAAATCTAAGTGCTAAAAATTCCTTGTCCACCGTGCGTCCAGACGAAGCCCAACGAGCCTGTTAAATGTCAGCCTGCGCAATTATGCAAGAGGCTAAAAGTATTTAAGAGAGATATAAATACCAGTGCACACTCGGAGGATTTGATTTGGGATTGTGTGCGTCCCTCCGGTTGGGACGGGGACCAAACAAAGGAATAATTAGAGCCGCGCGTCGCTCGCCCGCTCGTCTTGCACCCACCGAATGTGATCCGCGTCACCCAGTCCCCCTCAAACTTGATGGTTGTTGAACTTATTTTTAGTGTCATTTGATAAGCTTCCCTGCTTGCACAGAGACATCCCACTGACCCAGCCACTGGTCATTGTCTATACCGCTTCCCGTCAAAGCCGGCACGCTTTGTCAGGTTTCGACTCGAATATCCATTTTACATCTGAAGTACGGTATCCGAAGTGACTGGATCATTCGAGCCTTTTTCTTCAGCTGCTGCCCCCTTTCCTCCCCCACAGTGTTTGCGCTCACACTAACATCATTTGGGAGTGGCGTCATGACAGCGCGCTTGAGAAACCCGTAATATATATATATAAATATATATCTCCTGCTTTTTGGGTTGAGGGAGTTGGGGTGGGTCGGGAGGAGAGTGGGGAGGGGGGCGGCATAATTTCTGGAAATGAACAATACTTATCCGTCCGTCGCATCCGCTGCTTTGGGTTTACGTTGTGGTCATGGTGCAGCGTCATCGTGGCGCCGTGCCCTCTTTTATTTATTTGTTTTTTTTCCGCGAATAACGCAGTTTTAGGTCATTCAATGTCAAGAGGCATAAAAAGGAGACGGGCAAGTCTTCACAGGCTGCTGCTTGCTGTTGCCTTTAATTATTTTAATTAAACTTTGATATTCCGCCGCTGAGAGAACTGGCGAGTTGTGACGCAGATGGGGAGCCCTGAGAGAATTGAGACGGAGCGGCGAGGAGCGTCGGGGCAGCTGTATCTATATCTCAGGATGCATGATAGGCCTGTTTGTGGGGCTGTGATGGGCTTACTGAGCAGAGACACAGACAGACTGCACTGAAAACAGGGGCCAAACAGAAAAAAAAAAAAAAAAAAAAAAAAAAGCACCATGTCAAGGTCTTAAAGGCATCAATCCCTCAAACCTAGCTGGATCATCTCGGTCAGGAGGCTGTCCTGCGGTCGAATAACGCTCTATTAATTCTTTGTCCTGCGTGCATAATGAAAGGAAGGTGTCTTCAAAAAAAAAAAAAAAAAAAAGAACTAAAGGGCAAAGTCTTGGTGCTGTCCAATACCTTGGGGCATCCTGTCTACAATTTGTCATGCGTGTGCACTTCTCAGTGTTAAAATGACAAGATAAGCCAGTCAAAGGGCAGCCGCCAGGCATCCAGCACTGCTGAAGTTGGAGAGGAGTCGTGATGAGACATTGCCAAAAGGCAAAGGACTTCTGCACTTGCGAGGCCCACTGGGATTATTCCGACTTCTATGCCAAAGGCAAACAGCCCCATTCTCCATGTTATTTTTTTTTTTTTTTTTTAGATAGCTTCCGTCTGTGTCCATGAAATTAGGTTTTTCACAGAAGGCACAATATGGTCAGAATATGTTAAGCCTTTGGTGCACACGAAAAGCTAACCAAGTCTGAGTGCTGAGCTCCGAGGCGCCCTGTGCTACTGCTTTGAGAATTTTATATATACATATATATAAAATTGGTTTAAAAAAAAAAAAAAAAGAAGTAGTAAATAACTTAATGTGTTAGAATATTAACACTTCAACCTGTGTGCTTGAAAGGTGTAAGGACAAAGAACCAGAAAGGAAATGCAGTGAACGGATAGTGGTTTTAGCAAAAGGATTAAAGCCAAAAAACAAAAACAAAAAAAAAGAAAACCCTGAAATTCTTCTGTCTTCCACAGCGATCAGCGCGTTGCTCCTCTTCACACAGTAGTTTCCTCTCTTCTACTGATGCTGGATGCGGTTGAAATTCATGCACCGGCCCTAAAAACACACAAAGAGAGGATTAAAACTTTTACAATCAAGCTACTCTTTGATATTTAACTGCACTTTTTCTTGTAAACAAAACCATGTTGCATATTTGCTAAAACTTAGATATTTATATTTATATTTGCTAGAACTAAATTACACAAAATTCTTACTGACAGTGATTGGATATTTGGGTCTTTGATTAACATGTGTGGAAAGATGATAAAGAATAACACAAGTTTGTAATAACACATCCCAAAAGAGAAAAACAAACCAAAGTGGATAATATTCATTACACAAAGCATAGAAAGTGAGCTGTCAAACAGAAATAACAATTAGCTGCTTACTGATAAATCAATGGACGCATATTCAGGACAAACTAAGCAGGAACCTGCTTCTGTGCCCTTGTTGGAAATCTCCAAAATAAAAGCAATTTTAGTTTAGTCTCCCTTTATGCACAGTTAAACCCAGTTTATGGATGGAGTCGCTCCTTTCAGCAGCAGCAGCCTGTTCACTAACAGTAGGCTGACTGGCACCAAGAGGGAGCTCTCGCACAGCGAATCCCCAGCAGCCAGTCGGCCTCCAACCTCACACACATCTCCTCACACTCCTGCCTCGGCCTCCTCTCCCATTTCTCAGCCCGCTTTACTGTAACCTGACCTCCGACATCACAAAGGTGCTTAATTATGCTTTGTTCACTGGAGAATTTGCCCCGTACCCACTGACGTGCACCAAAATCTAAAGCAGCTAAAATACGTCCTGTATTAAAAACAGGACAGGAGGCAGCAGAGGAATCTGATCACTGACAAACTGCATGTGCAGTAATGGAAGAGAGTAAACAGGAAAACTCCTTACATGCCATCATCTTCTGGATTCCCCCACTGTAACCAATGCATAGACCTGACATCTCAAGTGTTAAGGATTTCTTCAAGCGTCCGGACACATTCACTTTAAATATACAGAAGTCATTAGAAATGTTGCTGCCCAGTTCAACTGGTCTTGGTTAACGATGGGAAAAATCAGTAATCATCAGTAAATCAGTAATACGCTCATATAGTCCATGCTCATAAGCATTGCTGCTTTGGCTGTTATTAAGATTTGAATTCTTGTATAACTACATTAATCTGCTTTGGGACAATCACATCGACCAAAAATGTATATCACGGTATTATTCAAAATTGTGACGGTATCAGGGTTTTTTTTTTTTTTCTATGCATGATCAGCAGTTCACAACATTTTCCACTGGTCGAGAAAGGAATTAATGCAGTAGATTGACTAAGAATGGACTATTTTACTGTGATAATGAGTAAATATTGTAGAATAATCCCACACTAGTAGTAAAACAGGTTTGCATGGCCCTGTGTTAACACTGCCTGCTGGTGTGGAAATCTGGAGACATTTACAGCATTTACAAATTTACCAAAAAAAGAAAAAAAAGAAAAAAAAAAGAAAAAAATTAAATGGTATCGAGATGAAATTAAGGAACAATTATGGTTTCATATATTTTTACATATTTATTCGTATTTAAACATATTTAAACTCCTATGGCTGTAGCGCCATTAGCAGCGCGACCATCTACCGTAATAATTGTAGTCTGCGTGCAACAGTTTTTTTTCTCATTCATAAAAAGCTAAAATTGGGGGCATTTTTGGGGACAGCTTTAGCTGGAACTTTCCCCGGATACTGGTTACGGTCTGGTCACCCTGAAAAACCTTTTTAGTCTTCCTATTTCTTGCCACTATATTTTCTGACCTTTCTGTGATCATCAAACCTCACGGTGACGCAGTCGCACCACGAGTGCTTAGAAGTGCTACACTGAAGATGGCAAATACATGAATATCATAATGGAATATAAATAAATACCGGTATTGAGTATGAACTGGTGTACCACCACCTAGACAATCACACTCATTCGTGGTTTTCTCTTTCAAAGAATTGGTGCCACATTTGATTAAAAAAAGTCCACTTGCTAATTGAATCTTCCCTGATATGAGCACATATTTGAGCTGCACATCTGCTTCCGTCTCACTCTTAGGAGAATTAAAGCGCATTCTTTTGATCTCAGGCCTCACAGAGTCCAGGTGGGTGCTTCCCGTCTTGGTGTCCTGGCCAGAAGTGACCAGGACAGCGGCTCCTGAGCAAGCCGCCTTGTGAGCACATAGCTCGGTAGCCAGTTCCTTTTGCTGGGGGAGCTCTTACAGTATCTGCTCTACAGTCTGGCTCGGGAGCAGAAGTGTGCATGGGCCGACTGTGACAAGGGCTTTAGACAAGCTGGAGAATCTTCCATTTCTCATTATTTGGCAAGGCTGGTGGGTGTTTGGTGGAGGGGTGGGGACTTCGCTCCATCTCTGCATGGTAAGCCCCACGACGTGTACCCTCTGCAACTAATCTCACACAGTCAACAAATAAGGCACATCAGATGCTGTTTTGGCCGCGGCCATCAGAGCAGCTAAGTTCAGTGGATTTTGCGGGGTTTTACGGCGCGGGGGCTCGGTGAGGGAAGGAGCGCTCTCTGCAATAGCAGAATGGCAGGCGAAGCAGGGGGATCTGGTGCGAGGGCGAAGCAGGTGCAGCACAATACGGTCAAACCCATTCCAGCTCCCCTGTTCCCGGATGAACGGGGCCTGACTTGGCAGGGAGCGCGACTTGTAACTGGGCCATGTTGGAGAGATGGAGGCCCACCTGTGCCACCCGGAGCGGCAGAACAATAGTCTGAATATGTCAGCATGGAATGTCAGTGAAATCTCATCAGACGGACAGGAGCGTGACTGCAGATAGACGGGTGAATGAGTCAGGTTGAGAGATGGAGAGGTGAAGAGACAAGAGGAGGGGGCGGGTTAGGGGGTTTAAGACTGTGATTAATAAGGGTCATTACAGACACCCCACTGATTTTCTTTAGAAATAAATTGAAATATATCGAATCCCAGCATCAGATTTAATTGATCCCTAAAGCAGACTGACCATGTGATGGTGTGAGGTTGAAAAACTCAGTGAATGATGAGTTATTAAAATGAATGATCACTTTTCTTACCATTGCAGCTCTTTACTCTGCACTTTACTTTTTTATCAGAACCCAAAATGTTGAAGAGCTAAAATATGACCACAAAGTAAAGGATTCATGCAGCATTTTTTCCCCCAGGAATGGTGGTTATCTGCCACGGAAATTAACTTCTCAAGTCCGAGGAACACTTTATTATCTGATCCACCTACACTGAAGTTGAGTTAGCGAAGCCTCGCAGCATGTTGACAGATCTGCAGAGGTCCGCACTTGCCCAGTCCTCAGACAACATGTTTGTCACTTGGACTGTTGGCTTGTAACTTGAGGCAGAGCTCAAGAAGTGAATTAGTGTGTGTGTGTGTGTGTGATTTTTGCCTCTCGCAGCGTTCACACCCCGAGCTACTCGAGTCCCACTTAGCTGCAACTCTCTGCAGAGCTCTGCTGCACAATTGTGAGATTCGGGAAACTGATAGTGACGACTTAACTTGGACTAAACACAAGGATTTATCCCGAAATAAAACACAAGGGATGATTAAGGAGGAGATTCTAAGGAAAGACATGGAATCCACTGAGGAACAGTTCAGCTTCCATGAGTATGTGATGATTACACTGCGTTTGTATGGCCGCATACATGTGTAATGTCACAGGATAAACCAAAAACACTAGTAACTAATGGCCGCCTACGAGTCACCACACAATATTTGTTTTATATTTTGTCATAAGTAGCAATTTTAGAATGCAATAGACAATAGATCCGGAGAAAAGTTTGCTTGAGTCAACAGAGGCCGGATGGTTGTGCAAACTCATAATTTCTAAAATGGAACCGAAACGTCTATGAAAAGCTTTTTAGTGAGTCCTCCAGTCGCCAAAGACGCTAAAAGTCACACTTCCTATGATTTTAGACGTTGATTCACTGTAACATTTAAGGTGAACGATCTGTGGAACATTTTGTTGACTGGTACAATTCAAAGTTGCACTCCTCCAATAAAAAAATTCATATTTTCCACTCTCTTCGTACTTTGAAATGAGTCTCCACCACATTTTTTCGGGGGGAAGCAAATAACAGGAAATAAGCACAGCTGAAAGAGTAATCCTAATATTTGTATTGGCTTTGTGTATTAATTGATTGTATAGTTTGTCACTTTTGCAATATCAAAGACAAAAAAAAATATGCACGAAAGAAGAATCCGTTTAGGTTACAGAACGAATCTCCCATCTGGACTGTAGTGTGAAAACACTTGCGAGCATGAGAGTTGTAATCCAGTTGCAAGATGCTTATTTTGCAGTGATAAGCTACAGGCTTTGAAAGATTTTATTACCAGAACAGAGACTTTTTTCCACATTAGAGCTTTGCAGCCTATACAGTAGCGTAGTTAATCTAGGGATTACTTAATCCAACAGCAACAGGGTGACTGCAACACTCATCACTCATTATTCCAACAATTCTCAGTTGTCGTTAATGAGCTGAACAGCAAATTCATACTCACAGTGAAGTACAGATATACAGCTGTACATGTCCCACTGTTTACCACAGTAACAACATGCATGAGTATATTCTGCTCCTACTACACAAATGGGAGGAAATCATCTTTGCTCTTGATTTTTGTTTTTAGAAATCAGAATGATTGCTCTAATGTTCCCAGGAAGTAAATACGTCTCATGGGGAACATTGAATTGATGTGTCTAACTTTAAGGACATCTTGGATTTGTTATTTTAATGTTTATCCAAAAACTACCCTAAGAGGAGCTCTCTTATCTCATGGTCCTTCTCTCCTACTTTGGCCTGTATTATTATGGCAACAAGGTGATGGTTAGCAGGGCGTAAGTGTGTTGTTGTTCTTGCCTTTATGCTGAGTTATTGGGAAGTGGCTAATTTCCCGAAGGCATTGGGCAATGGCTGCTTTCCTTGTGGACTCTTAATGGTTCCTCAGGGATTCCACGTTACACATAGTTCTCAACATTGGCTGTGTTGCCTTCTGGTATCTTCAGTTCTGACAACCATCTCTCTCCTCCTCACTAGCTTATCAAGTCTCATTCCACCAACCTATTCTGGTTATCATCTGGCCGAGGAGATTCAGGCTCATGAAGAACAGCAGCTGGGCAGAGCATCTCCTAAGTGCAAGCTGTACTTAATGGTGATAACTGGTTTGAAGTCAGCCTCTAGGATTGTTGCCCACAGCCCCATTGGGTTCTTGATGAAGCCACTTAAGAGTCCTGTGGAGGTTTCAAGTATCCCTGGATCCATGTGTATGAGGCATTGAGGTGTAAGCTTAGTCAGTCTGTCTGGTTTTACATTCTCCGCTCTGACTTCTCGTAGCTACACATCTTAACTGCTGCAATGTCTCACATGAGCTTTCACCCAGCAAACTTGAATGGAGCTGCTCCCTTTTGGGGATTGTGTCAGGTTCAGGACTGTCTGGCCTTTCGGCTTGCCATTCAAGGTGGGTCAAGGCCTTAGCAGCTGGCTCAGGTGCTCAGAGAGAAGCTAAGCTTCTTTAGCCGGTGGGTGTGGATCATATCAGGGTCTGGTGCTGTCCAACTCTTCATACCTGTATGCCATCATGGTGGTCACTGGAACCTGGTTGAGAGAGGTTTGTATAGTCTTCTCTCAGACTCAGGGGTTGCCATCATATTATTACAGTGCCACTGACAGTACACTTTGGGTGGCTTGGTACAAAGCACATCCTGTTTGTTCTTCTTGATTCTACTTCTCTGTTGTACCTTTTCAGGCACGTAGCCGGGGCTGCCAGTCTTTGCTTTGCAGTCTCCAAGCCATCAGATGTCGACAGCTTATTGCACTTCTTTATTTAACCCTTTCCTCATTCTTGATCCTGCCTCCACCCTCTTTCTCCAAGGAGGATACTGCTCCTTATGGCTGGTGTTACTCCTTTAGTCAGACAGTGTTGCCTCAGTGACATCTGCAGTAGGGACTGTTTGTAATGCTACATTCACATATTCTTGTAGACTTTCAGAAGGTATTTTACTTAGCTTTGGTAACTGGTAGTGGAAGTCCCAGGAATGCAGCTTCTTTATGACCTCAGGTCTTCAGCTGCCCTTATGTTAAGTTTGTAAAAGGCTTATTATTGGGGCTTGGTACCCAGTCCCAGAGGGTGGGACATGACCTGTCATTCTGGCATCCCCTTTGCAGCATCGCTTCTGTTGTACCCTGTGTCTAGTTGCCATTTGTTAATGTTGGAGCAATCAGCTCATAGTTATTTCTATGTTTGTCTAGAAGTTGGATTTTGAGTTTAAGTAACTTCCACATCCTCTACACGTAACCCCTCACTATGGGGTTAATTATGTAGTAGCATCAAAGAGCAACAGTTCCCTATTCTCAGCTCTTAACCATGAATACCTGGTTCTTGTGCCAGCAGCCCATTTCTCACCAGGTTGCCCTTAAAAAGGGTCAAACAGGATCATCCTGACACTCAGATAGCCAGTCTGGGTGAGTGTCAGGATCTGATTATGTAGCATCTTGTGACAAGAACAAAACAGTTTTTTAAGTTTCATTAAGAACTAACTTGTTTTAACTTAATTTACATACCTCTCTTAGTCTTGGAGATTTGTGAGTGCAAGACTTGACAATAAAAAAGACTGTGTTGCTCTAAAAATTCGAACCATGTGTTTGTTGTTTATTTTTAAACTGCAGAGTAACCTGGTTAAATATCCCTTTTGGAAAAGCATGTTCCTCTGAAAACAGTTTTTCTTTTTTTCTTATTTATAGAAATGGCGAAAGAATCTGAATTCTGAGACAACAGCATCATTTGACACAGAACACAATCATTCATTCATGACTAAACTGTGTTTAGCATGATGGTTTTAGGGTACTAGCTTTCGATTAAATTGTCGGTGCACTCGTCCTTAATCAAATCCACAGTCCTCCAGTCTGATGGAGGCAGTGAACTTTAACAAGTTTTGAAAAAAAAAAAACAACTCCACACAAGATCAGCCTCCACGTCTAGTCCTTGACTATGGAGCCTCAGCCACAAGACATGTGTTCTGTTTTACTCAGTGTCCTCTGCCACATATTGAACAAATTAAAAGTTCAAGTTGGAGGGAGAAGCACAGCTGCACGGGGACAGAGGAGAGAGCCAGAGTGTGAGCAATCCTCCCTCCACGAGGCTGTTGGCTCTCTTCTCACGGCCCCTTCGTCCACGCACACGCACACATGCGTACGCACGGACACGCGCACACAGACACACATACTGCCCACACAGGGCTGCCATCTGGCCTGCTGGGAAATCAGAGCCACCTGAGACTCGGCCAAATACAAGATGCTCGCTGACAACTCGTGCAGTTCTACTGATTGTAAAGAGATGAATAAAGATTATACAAGCGCACAAGGTACAGCAGCGGCACCAAAAGCATATTTACTAGACGGGGCAAATGCATGTGGACACACAAACATTAAAACCCTATATTGGACATTTATGTGCTTTTATATTAGCCTCAACTCTCCTGGCTTAAGTGTCTGTAGTTGGGTTTGGAAACAGGCTGCAGGAAGTTGTTACAATTCAACCACAACAGCATAAGTGAGGTCCAACACTGATGCTGGGTAATAAAGTTGCGTTCCTTTTCATCCCAAAGGTGTTGGATGAGGCTGAGGATAAAGTTCAGTGGAGACCAAAGAAGCTCTCCCACAACAAACACTGAAGAATATGTGCATGCAGGAGTGTTGCGTTGAAAGTATCGTGATACTAAAATTTTCCACTGGGAATATCTGCCACAGGCTAAAAGTGCATAGAGGTATTATGACGTATAGGGCATCTTAAGATTAAACTTTAGCACCATCATCACTCGTGCCCTTTTCAAGAGCAGTAAGAGTAAATACATTTTACACAAATATGATTCTAGTTCAGAACAATAACTGCACCTCATTGAGTTTATTTAAGTGCAGACAGCACAATTATGGGCGGATTAGACTCTTAAATACAGTGTATCACTCACATAGTATCTAAAATCAACTTTGTGGATTTTGAGTTATATACAATCAAATGTGTCCTGCAGCTGTAGAGTTCCCATCATGCCCTGATCTTCCCAGGTCTGTGTAGTATTTACTATATCATACTTAAATAACTGTATGTTGACTGATACAAACACAGCAGAAACCCTTATTGTGCGTTCACACTGCAAACTCGGGTGAGAACGGGTGAATCAGGTGCATATGTTTGACTGAACGCATCACCATGTCATCAGAGTGATAAAAATAACTTAAGTTTAACTTTAATGCCGTGTGTGTGTAGCACGTCAACTTGTCGCCTCCCACTGCTGGTGTGAACGTGGCCGTGACGCACCAAGTCGAGTCGGGCCGTTTCGTGAGCGTCTGCGCCCTCGGTTTTCTGGTGTGTCCCTAACTGTTAGCAGAGTGGACCTTTCAGTTGGTTCAGAATCCTGAGTGAGTGAAAGATCTCCCCGAGTGGATGTTCAGCTCAGGCAAAAAAGAATAAAGTGACATCCGTAAGCAAAACGGCAAAGCTCAGAGGGCGGGCGGAAGGTTTCCCGCTTTAATTCGTTATCCAATCTAAACATCAGTGATTATCAACTGGGGGTCCGCAGACCCCTAGTGGTGCGTGGTGTAACTGCAAGGGGTCCGTAAAAATTAAACATTGTTTAAAAAAGATATGACATTTATAGAAATAGGATTACTCCTATGAGACTGAGACCTTTATCTAACTTAACCACAGAGGGTATAGGATTTTTTTTTTGCAAAAATACGCTGGGTGTCCAGGACCCCAGAAAGTTTGAGAACTACTGATCTAGACAATCTACTTTAGACCTACTGATCAACATGATTCAGAAGAGGTCGGCTTAATAAGAGCATGTAGCTCTCCCTAGCTTCCTAACGCGCCAGCTAATAATATCACGTCTGGTTCCCTGAAGGACTATATTTCAGTTCACACAAGCACAGAGCCATATTTGCAAGTTAACTTTAGACACCACATAGCATATAGCAGTAACAAACATTCACTTCAGATCCGCCCTTCTGTCTCAGACGTAGAGCCTCGCTTTGAATAAAGTGGTGGATGACGAGCACCGGGCTTTGATGGATACTTTACTGACCCAGGGAGCAGAGAGTGAGTGAGTGACAGCTTGCAGTAAAAAGTTACGCTAGCAGGCAGCGGCATATGGTCTGCAGACTGTCAGAGCATCACTGGCTCCAATTTCTTGCAGACAGAAGAATATTTTACCAGTAAAGAGAAAGTGAACTGAAGGCAAAGAAAAAAATGGTTTGGATCTTTTTTTTTTTTTTTTTTAAGCGTCTGCTGCCATTTAAGATGTGTGTTAAGTTTCAAATCTCCTGTCTGCGTTGGTTTGGTTATCATATATAACAGTATCATGGTGAACTATAGTTAACAAAACCTACCTACAGTACCTAGAAAAAACAGCTGCTGGTCATTGGACATTCACGTGCATCTGAATAAAGACACTTCTGCTGAGTGTGTGTCTCGATTTAGTAGAATGTTCCAGCACTATCATCATACATATAAAACACTGAGAGAGAAATCTGTTGAATGACTTTAAGACTGCATTGGACGCATTTTTCAAAAACCTGAGTGAAGGCAAATTTTGCAGATGCTTTTTATTTCAGGAGCACACATGGCTTAAATGACACCGAGACATTTTTAATTTTGGAAGAAATACTGTTGCAGCCGGCAAGATTAGATGTAATTTTGTTGTTTAGATGTTAGGTCTAAGCTGAACTACAGGCCTCTTCTGAACTACTTGTTCTTACTAAAAAACAATGCACTGTATTAAATGTAAGGGTTTAAATTAAGTCTCCTGAAGCCAGTAAATTATTTGGTCCTCCTCGTCTTCCTGTTTACACATGCACCTTCTCATTAAGCACAATGACACCAGCTGAAAGTAAACCACCAGTCTGACTGCGTATCATTGTTGCAGGGATAAGTGGTGTCTCCTGATCCTTGAACATGGAAGCTGCAATACTGTAGGTGCAGCTGTTTCCTGCCTGGGCCTTCCTGCTTGTTTCCACCTCATCCTCCTCCTCCTCCTCCTCCTCTTCCTCCCTCCCTCCCTCAACCCCCCCCCACCCCCCCACACCCACCCTCACTGGTTTTGTCAGAGTAAGTGCACATCATTGGCAGCTAAAAGCTCTGGGCACCGTCCCTCTGGTTGTTCCAGAGAAATGCCAATCGTTTTGGCGTCAACGGGGCCCTCACAGACGGCGCATGAAGGCACAGATGGCACTAATGGACGAGCAGAATCCAACCGAGGGACCGGGACAGAGCCACACCGGAGCGCCGTCCAAATAACTGTAGTGTGAATGTACTGTATGGCCAACGCTCTGCTCTAGCGGGGCCGGTGCCACGGCAATGCAGCATAAAGAATTTAAAATGATAAAATAATCATAAGATAGAGAGAGAGAGAGACCGTGGGAGGATCATGGTGGAGCGGTGCCAGCAGGATCAGACAGAGGAGAAATTGTTCTTGGGCTGATATGTGCTGAAATGATTTAGACAGGCCTCGTCCAAGTCAACCCTCTCCAGTCAGACAACTGGATTTACAGCTAATGGAGTGACTGCAACACTCCACTTTACAGACTTGGTACAATGGCACTTTTGCACAATGCGTAAACCAGACGATATATTTACTTTATGACCAGCGAGGCGACAGACTTTATCTTTTGTTGCCGAGATCTTTCGCTCCGTTTCCATGCGATGCCCACATGCTACAGATTTTAACATTTCTCGTGGAATGCATTCACAAAAAAACTAAACAAAACCAAAAAAACAAACAACAAAAAAAAAAAATAAATACATTCCTGCATCCACAAGTTTCTGTTTTAGCTAGTAGTGCTAAACAGATGCTTGTGGGAAGAACTACTCACAGTTTTTCAGTGGCGCTAAGAGGCCACTGAAAACCTGTTCGGGGCGCCATGTTCTTTTGATAAAAGTTTAGAGGATTCCAAACGGTCATGATACTTTATGTTTGAGCCTTTTTCAGCCATCTGTGTGGTTTCTATAAATGCAAGCAGCATTTAAGCTTGAGTATAAAAGCAGATAGGTGGGCAGAATGGAACAGAAAAACCATAGCATGGCATTTTAAAACTACCAAAACACCACTGAATAGATAAAGTAAATGCAGGTTGCAACAGAAAATGTACTCAATCTGTAGTTTAGCTGTGCCTCAACCATTAGAAAATGACTCAGTAAAGATTGAAAGTTAATGTACCTTCAGATAAAAACATGCGTTGTGCAGCTGCATACAAATTCAACATAAAAAAAAGAAAAAAATGATGCCACATGCAGCTGGTCCGTGTCCTGAAAGCTCAGTTCTGCATTGCAACACAAACAGATGTAACATGTGCAACACTTCTAAACAAGGACGCCAAACACGAAAACCAAAAATAAAGAGCGGGCCATTTGCAAATTTTGTCTTCCGGGTGCCGCAGTGTATCAGCATCCACGGGGAGCCAGCGGGCTCATCTGTACTTTCAAATTATGCGTCATTGCCACAACTGTCCTCCCAGAATGGCCAGCAGAGACGCCACGAACTATCAGAACTGCACTGAAAACATAAGCTCACATCACGTCTCGGGGCCGCGGCCTTATCAACGGGCATCTTTTATGGCTTAAATTAAGTATGTGGAATATTTGCCTGTGAAGATCCTCCCCATAGCTTAAACTTTGGGGTCTTTTAGATGTATAAACAAAGCTGCAGATGATTGAACTAAATAAAGTGACTGTGAAATCAGCAAATTTTAAACCAACAATACGACTGGAAGTCAATAGATACCTTAAATGTTTTGACCATCAGACAGAAATACCAAATGTTTAAAAGTCAGTGTAGACAGTAGTACAGACCAACTATCTGTACATCAACTGGTGGCGTTTGAGCCTTGAACTTTACCCCTCCTGTATAATTTTTCTCACTGTTGCAAAAATGAGCAATTCACAAATCGTCTCTGAAACTTCTGTTGTTTACTTGCACTAAAAAATATCGGCCTCATCGCTAGCGGGTTTATAACAATTCATGAGATGCCAAGGAGATGTGTCTTAAGACTTTTCTTGTATTTGAACGCTCGACAAGACAATTCAGCTTTCTGCCATTTCTGCTGGGACCAAACAAGTGTATCAAAACTGAAACAAATAAATATGACTGTAAAAATTTGAAATTAAACTGTGCAAAAAAGTGATCAATGGATTATTTAGTGAGGAGAAATTACAGGGTTATACACAGAAGTGTACAAATCCACAAATAGGCCAAATACTCAACAACTAGTAAAAAATAGTAGGGGTGAGTATTGGCAAGGACTTCACGATACGATACGTATCACGATACTTGAGTCACGATACGATACATTATTGCGATATTATGATATTCTACACAGTTCACTGAAATTTTAAATGTAGTTTAAAATACACATTGTATATATGTACATCAGATGACAATGATAATTGAAAAATTAAGTCAAAAAAACAATATTAATCCAAATGACCCATTTCTAATTTATTGTACTTGTACAGAAAAAGTGGTGGTTGAGGTGTGGAAGTCCTTCAGCCCAAAACATGACTTTTTCTTTTAATATCGATATTTAGATATTCAGTATTGATACTGCATTGGAAGAAAAATATCGTGATATATTGCCATATCGATATTTTTTGCCATCCCTAAAAAATAGTGTATAGATCCAGACAGGAGCAGGATTCAAGGACATGAGATATCTCTCCTTCACACACACCTCATGCACAGGTCAGAAACTGTCCTCCATCACTGCCTCCCACCACCTCCACTAGGTCGAGGGGGGGCAGATGCATCCCTGGATACACTTAACAGGATACTCTTAACAGTTTCTTTCCTCATAAATATGCTAAATATTCATTCTGGCTAAACTTAACTGCCTTAAATTAATCTGTCAATATTTTAAAAACACACATGATTCAATCTTCCCAAACCTATGAGTAAACAAACGTCTTAAGATGATTCATTTCCAGCAATAAGCTTTACTTCGGTGCCAGTTGTGTTTTTTTTTTTTTTTTTTTTTCTTTTTTTTTTGTAAGGGAGCAGACATACTGTATTTTACGATTTTAAAGATCTCATTTTTGGAATGAAGCTCTTTGATTGGCCTCGATTTTTGGAGCACGTCCCTTTAGTGTGTGTGTGTAACTGTGTGTGTATTAGTGCTCCTGTTCCCTGCATGGTTCCCACTCTCCCCCCACCCTCCACCAGCGGCATGCTGCATGGGGTCACATGCGATCTGTTCCGAGCGGAGATGCAGGCCATGCGACAGGGAGGGCCAGTAATTGGGAGTGAGCTGTCAAGACAGGGCGGGGTGTTTGCGGATGTGTGTGTTGTGCACGTGCCAGGGCAGCTCCCCTCCTACAGGGTGGCACATATTAAAGTCCCTGATGAGACTAATGCAGGAAGAAATGGTCTTGGCATCGCGCCCGTTTCAGAAAGTGGCTGCTTTGGGTCAACTCTGGGTCTGAACTGTCTCTGCATCATTTGGACATAAGAGATAAAAAAAAAAAGGCAAAAGGAAAAACCTTGATTTGTGTATTGATCTGTTGTTCCACTGGATTTGATTTGCAAATGAATATTCACAGTTTTTCCAAAGCAATTACAAAAAAATAATAAAAATCTCAGTCTAAATATTATGTAGCTTTACTGGATCATTGATCCTTCAGATGCAATTAGCAGGAGAAAGAGCAAATCATTTCTCTTTTAAGAGTGAATCAACATATTAAAGATGCATCTAACGTGTCACGTGCCAGGAACAAAAAAACAACAAAAAAAACATGTGACGCTCTTCCTGCAGTTTTACACAACTACCTACAACTGCTGCAAAGGTAAAAGACAAAAAGCATCAACGGGAAGTTGTGCGCAATCACAGACAAAAAGGCTTTAATTGTGCCGCGGGTTGATGAATTAGTCATTATTAGTTTCTCTGACAATTTTCGGTTTATTTACTCTTCGCCCGCGTGTGAACATCTGTAGCAGCCTTGTTAGTGTTTGCGCGACAGACACAAAACCGACTTCCGCCGCGCTCATTTTAATCAATGGATCATTTGGGGGGTATTTGTGATGTTCTTCCTTTGTCTCCTAATAATCACGACGGCACCTGTTTCGTTCCGTCATCTCAATTTTGAACGCAAATGCTGTGAAGTTAAGTTGTTAACAGTTGCGTGATTTTACTGAGCTTCTAGCGTCACAGTGTGAGAAAAATATCTGTGAAAGATATCGGCTTAGTACTATCTACACGGAAAACTAAGCATACTTTTGTTCTTTCATCATTTTTAACTTTAAATCTATGCTGCTGTGCTGTTTACTGCAAAGGTGTTTTGCTTGTTTAGCAAAGTTCACGGCTGATTTATGCTTAAAGGTTCCGGGTGCGTAATTCACAACCCAAATTTGTCTGCATGTTCAAAGTAAAATGTGACTTTGCAGCAAAAAACTTGAGCCTTAAATCTGAGAAAACATGTTATTTACGAGGCTGTAAACTAACAGGGTGGAAATACGAGCGAAGCGGCGGCGGCCTGCTGCGGCGGGTGGAAAGGCTTGGTGATAAAGCATCTTGTTAGCTCTACTGAGGAAAATATGCTTATCAAGCCGCATGTTAATACAGGCAGTAAATAATGTGATCATCGGCCAGTGATGCTGGAAATATAACAGCGTGAAGGAGCCTGAAGCTACGCTGACTACAGGGAGGTGTTGTGTGTCTGTTTTCTATTTTTTTTTTTTTCCCTTTTTGAACATGGGCTACAAACTGTGAGAAGTGGGTTAATGTGACCTGAGCGCAGAAGACAAGAGCAACAACGCACACACTGGGGCATTTTACCAAACCACACACACACACACATGAATAACTCCCAAAACCTCACGCAGCTAAGTGGAGACGGGATAAATGAATAAAAATAGATGTGACATGATAAAAATAAATGTATGATATTCTCTGGTGGAAAAAAAAATCAGGCTTTAGGTAGAAGTGACTAAATGTGAGCAACAATGAATAAACTAAAAATTAGGTCGGGTAAATTCTAAAAATGAAATTTCCTGTCGTGTGACACATTTTTGGAAGGAAAGCATCTTTGAACTGGGCGGAAAATGAAATGATATGGCTTATCGTCTGTAGCCTGCACATCATTTCGATGTGATGTGCTCCCTAAATAATTAATAATATGAAGCAAAAATAAGTTATAAAATGGAAATAGTTTGGACTCGCATTCATAAACTATTGAATTACATATCTACAATCAGTTTGTACATATGTGCCATAATGTAAGGGAAAAAAAAGTTGCCAACTTTATCTGGTTGCAGTCTGTGTGCAACCCTCAGCACCACAATATATATTCAGAGTAGAAAAAGGGCTAAACGCTCAGTCTCATCAAACTCTTTGTACCCAGATAAAACCAGTACATTCTGGTTGGAAGGCGACGAAGGTTTGGGACTCCTCCTTTTTAAAATCCCGTTCATCACAAGGTGACAGTTATTGTCCTGTATGACTGGAGAAACTGTTCCACCAACTCTTTCTAGGAATTTCACACCCACCTCTGCATTTTCTACAGAGCAAGCGTCGCATCGGTCCACTTCATATTAACAACTGGTGTGAAGTGGAAAAGCAAAAGATGCATTTTTACAGAACTTTTCCTACAATTTTCTTTTCTGAAGCTTTTCCTGATACACATAAATTACAGTTTCAGTTCCTATGCACGAAAGGCATCATCATATAAAATAAACTTAGCTGTTTATTGGCCACATATATTTATGATTTCTCCTAATTTCTGAGTTTCACTCACTCTTCAAACCTGAGGTAAAACCGTGTTCAATTGTGCATGATGCAAAATCTGTTTTGATTCAATAAATTTTTTTAAATATAGCATCAATAACAATACAAATTGTCCCAAGACGCTTTACAAAAATCAACCTGAAACCTCCCGAGCAGCCTGAATGTGACGGTGGCAAAGAAAAACTCCCTTTAAACAGGAAGAAACCTTGAGCAGAACCCAGCTCATATGAAGGGACCCATCAGCCGAAGGCCAGTCGTTTAGAAAAAGAGAAGAAAAGAAGAGCAGGAGAAACGAGATAAACAAATTTCTACCTCAGATAAATACAACGGGCTGAAGGAAACCTATAGAAACTAATAATACAAGATATAGCAAAGTCCCACGTACTTAGCAGCGGCCTTTGCGTGTGCAGCAATGAACTCAGCCCACACAAAAACAACTACTATCTGCTTAATTGTCATGTCTGTCTGTGGTCAGTGCCATTAGTCACGATTTTCTTTAAAAATGACTGTGAACTCGAGTCAACCCTGGTCGACTTGGGATTTCGGGGAGTGGGAGTCTTGATTTGCAGCATGATGAATTGTTGCACAGCACGCTAAAACCTTCCCCGAGGCTTAGCAGTGAAATTAGCAAGTTTGGCAGGCCAGCACTGCGTTCTCAGGCAGTCTCAGAGTGCCGTTTGCACGAGGAGGGCGGGCACTGCCTCCTTGTCTCAATGGAGACAGATCTTGGGCGGACTGTTTGTTTGGGGAAGGGGTGTGAACAGCACACAAGTCCATCAAATCAATTAGAGTCTTATGCAGAGACGGCCTGGCTTGGCCTGGGCTAAAGGAGCTTGGCCCGATCTTTTGTGAGGGGTTATGTGAGTCAGAGTGTTGCCACAGCCAACAGTCATGACTTGTGTACTCACAACACCAGTACGGGTGGAGAGAGGAGGGGTGAAAAGCTTGCATATGGCCAGAGCCAGTGTGTCACATTTGGGCTAGAGTTCACATTGGGCTCAGATGCTCACACCAATAAACTCGTGAGGATTGTCGAGTTGCAGCGCTGCAGTCATGTTTGGGATTTACCAGCTTAGGAGCAGCGGGTAGGAAACAGTGCTGCATGTGCACCGACATCCACCAGTCGAGTCCGACTGTATGCTCTTATCTCAAACTCAACTAGCGCTGCACATGGTTTGTGTGTGTGCAGATGTGTTTCAGTCTAGTGAAGAGTGTTAACTATCTGGATGTAGCTATAATACCATTGACTGTGGGATGAGCTGCACCTCATATAACTTCTTCGATATGAGGTTTTGCAGCACTAACAGCTGACTTATGGCAGATAGTTTTAATTCTTCTGCCACGAGGAATTAAGAGGCTGTCAGTCAATTAATGGTTTCATAATTTGGACGGTTGTGATGCTGTGAATCATTCATTAAAGTTTGTTTTAAAAGAGAAAGGACAGATCATTCTGAGAATATAAGAAACATCTAACGGGGCAACATGAATTTGGCATGGAGACACACCAGTCTGTCTGCTGTATATGTTAGCGACTTCTTAAAATCTCCAAATGTCGAGTTCCACGCGCGATGAGACGTTCCTTTCACTGCTCTTTTCACTATCCGAGTCTCCGCAGTAGCTCCGGTAGCACTGTTTAATTAAGGAGCTTTTCAGGCTCTCCGCAGCGGGTCAACACTCGCTTCAACTTCTGCTGCCGCCACGAGCACAAATCTGCGCGCAATCTGCATTATGTTAATTTATTTGCATATGTTGGAGACTACAGACATTCACAGTTGCCCGAAGCCCTCATCTCAAACACTCGGCATTAGGCGTAATTATTCAGCATTCTCCGCCGCGCGGCGTTCAAACGGCTAATATCACCGCCGTCTTCCTGATGGCCAGGTTGGTGGCTATGTGTTTCATTACTATGTGCATACTGCAGATCTCAAGAGGATGTTTCACCAGGGAGGCCCGCATGTGATGTTACGTTAACTGGCTGAGAGCGTTTTGTTGCAAATATCCAAGTTTTTTTTTTTTTTTTTTTTTGGGGAGGGAGGGTCAAGCTGTAGCGTCAGGGGCGACGCGCATGCTAATTAGCAACACCTCATCCTGCAGCCTTTTACTACGAGCTTTCCAACACACTGTGTCGAGATAATTTTGTTTGAAGGAGAAGGCCAGCTGTCATGTTTTATGCATCCTTTTCTTTCTTTTTTTTTTAATTCCGTTTCGCTTTCATGGTGCTTGTTGCAAGATGCAGCTTGACTCATGCCTCGGCTTTTACGCTCTTATACGTTCAGTGCAGATGCTTTGGCCTTGATTCCACGTGACTCCGTGCAGCGGTGGATGGGGTGTGACGCAGATGCGGCATCTGGATAGAAATGTGTTTGGATGCACACTTATTTGATATTAATTTAAGTGAACAAATAGGACTAAACTGTTCATTTATTTAATGGATGTTTTTTTTTTCTTTCTGTGCTTTAATTTATCATCAAAAACCCACAACTGAAACTGAATAGAGAACGACAGCAGCGTCAGTTGCAAAGGCTCGTCAGTTAATATATTTATACGGAGAACTTTCATGATAAGATGATAGTTGAGCAGTCTCCTACTGAGGCAGGTTGGGCAGTAGTCTATGTGCTCGTAGTAGATATCAAGAATTCATTAAGATTTAATGCAATAGAAACAATATCACTTCAGTTTACATCAAAATCAGCATCAATGTGACTTCCTGTTAATTATAAAACTGCTAAATAATAGTGGTAATACAATGCATGGGTTTTAGCTGCTCTGAGAATTTCTTTTTTAAACTTTACATCGATCCGCCACAACATTAAAACCACTGAAGGAGAAACTGCTTCATCAATGTGGCTCTTACTCAGACATGTAGCATCCACTTAGACCAGACCAGGCACCTACACAGTATTAGAGAGGTGGTCGTAATGTTATGCCTGATCACACACACGTGATGATATTCAATGATTGCTGAGCCATAGGGGACGGCTTACATTACACGAGAAGTAGGTGGCAGACCTATAGATGGCATCGCGGCACATTATCAAGCCAAGAGTGCAGGGCAGCAACTCGCCTACTTGACCTGTCTAATTGACTCAAATATTCCAAATCTAAAATCCCAGAGGCCTCTGGAGCAAAAACCTGCAAACACACACACACTACAACACACGCATGCAAATATCCCCATGCGCGCACACACAAACACACACAGAGGCCCCTTGTCCCCTTTGCTTTCTCCTCAATGGCTCTGGCTTCATTAGCAGCGGTTTGCATCATCCCCAGCGAAAACGTCACATGTCATCAGTGACTCCATTCTTTATCACTTCCTGCGGTATAGACAGTGTAACCTTCAGAAACCTGCTGCCCACAGTTTTACGTCTTAATTAGGAGCACTGTCAGAGGGACCCGGCACACCGCGTCCCGATGTAAACGGACAGAGAGGGATGGAGACGGAGAGGGAGTGTGAAAGACGGAGAGGAGGAGGAGGAGGAGGAGGAGGAGGACAAAGTCAGACGAGAAGGCGGCAGACAAAGGCAGCGAGAAGGCAAGGGAAGGAAAAGATGTACGGGGGGGAGAAAGAAGAGGAAGGCAGAGGGGTGAGGGGGGGAGGAGGAGAGATTCAGAGGGTGCAGAGGATGGAGGAATGGCTGGAAGTTGGCAATTTGCAATAACACAATGATGCAAAAGCTCAGTTTAATGTGGCTAAGAAGTGCATTAATGATGACTTAAGATGCAGAAGACACATATTTGAAATGTTCTCAAGTGTTCAACAGGATCAGTGATGACGGAAATCACAAAAAATAGTCCTGAACTGACTAAAGTTTAGTTGAATATCAAGAAATAGTTGATCAATGGACGAGTAAACGACCTGTCATTTGATTTCAATGGAAAGTTTCTGTTCTTTAACTTTTAGTGCGTATTGAATATAAAGGTTTGCCATAAACCACGGCCTTTATCTTTATAAAAAATGACTGATATAGACTCGCGCTTATTTTAAACCTACTATATATTTTTTTAAGTAAGTAAAATCATTTCTTTTTTTCTACCTAAAGATTCATATTTAATACAACAGGAACCATTTCATGGTTTCATAAACAGGATTCACTCGGAGCATGCAGAGGGAAAAGCAGGAGGATTTTCTGTCGAAGACGAGCGGGGAAAGTGGAAGTTGTGTTGGCTACTCGCTCGGCGAGAAACAGTGAAAATCCGGCTTAGCGGCGAAAACACTGGAGACGCTTGTGTCCTCAGTTTGGGGACAGCTGACGGGTTAACACTATTAAGACGGCAGAGAACACGGGACTGAATGTGCATCTGTGCTCCCCAACAGTGGGATTGAACGCCGCTTTTCGAGGTATTCACTCTGAGACACAGATACATAGACAGACGGACAACGGCGAAGCGAAGGGACGACTCAGGAACACAGATTCTTTTTTTTGTGTTTTTTTTTTTTTTCCCCGTTTCTGCACTTCCACTGTGGCTTTATCCTGCTCGGAGCTCGTCAACAAACGCGGCTTTAAGATGAATTAAAGATGTTCTCTGATGATTGTTCATCATCCCAGTATGCTCTGGTTTAATTCAGACGTCTTTGTTCGATGGTCCTGTAACATACAGCAGTATAAGCTACACTCTTATATCCATCAGACAAGTGACTGTAACGCGAACGAACAATAAACAACGAAGGGAAAACAAAGCTGCAGAGGTGATCTGCTGAACAGCAATGTAAAAAAAAGTCATTAGAGCACTTAAGCATTAATTAATCTGTATCATCATTACTCAGTATAATTGAAGGTGAGACAACCTATCAATTGTAAAAGATCACACTGTCATTAAGGTTAATAAGCTGTTTTATAAACCATCGTCATTAACACCGGATACGTCTATTATAATGATAAATGGCATATTGATAAAATATGTGGTAAAATTGGCGAAGATGTGGCGAGATGAATGAACTTCTGCTGCTGACCTTTAAAACAAAAAAAACATTTAAAGGATTTCACGAAGTGGGTCAGATCAAAGAACGACATCTACATCTGGAAGCCCTTCAAGAACATTCTCAATTAGCCGCCGCGCTGTTACGCCAACTATTGTCGCATCTGCATCTTTCTCGTTCAATTATGAAACGCAGTGATTTATTCATGGGGTGTTCAGGCTCCAGTTGTGAAAACGCATGAACATTTCAACCCTCCGCAACGACAGGGCGGAAAGCTTTCAGCGGTTTCCTTAAAGGAGACAGCTGTTTAAATGTGGGGGCACACACGCAGTGAAGAGATCGTTTTCAGTAAATAAAACCGACTGGTGCGTTTTAAACATCTGAAGCGTTAGGGACACTTCAGCATGTGGCATGTTCCTGAATGTGTCACTGGGACTGTAAAGAGCTTCGAGTACCACCAAGTACAAAAGCCATATAAATATAAATACATTCTTAAGTCACAAGACAGGATAAAAGAAAAGTCCAAACATGGAGCGAGGAAACATCTCAGCCTTTCTTCTCTGAACTCACACAGTTGATGGCAAAAATAAATAAATAAATAAATAAATAAAATAATTAAAACGTCAAATACAAATTAAAACCTCTTACGATGGCTTTGGAGTGCAGGACTTTACAGTGACGAGAAAGTTAATACGTAAGGCAATTAGCATAATTAAGCTCATATTAAAAACTGTCAGACGCCTGGTATTGAAGGAGTTAACGAGGTGGAGCCGGTAATTGGATGAGGAGTGACCCTTTCACAGCCGCTGACGGGAACGCTGCTAATTCACTTAAATGGTCACCGGCGGCGCAAAGTTTAGACTCACACAGAGACGGAGTAAACTTAGCGGCTTTTTCTTCTTAATGCTCATAAGGTCTCTACTTTGTTTAATTTTTACTACAAAATCAATTAACTGAAGAGACTACGACGAATATGGACCTGGTTACCAGTTTATTAGCCAACTAATGCAATCCAACGCAGTGGTCCAACCATGTTGTGTAAATGCAATTATTTAATCCAATCTAATATGTATCATTCTTGTTACAAGTTAGGTGGAAGTAATATTAACCACTTCACTTTGGATCTTATATCACAATATATAAGATTTTATTATGATTGATGTTGAGTGTAAAGACATTTCTCATCTTTTTTTTTTCTTTTTACATCCACTAAATCGGTTTAAGTTGAGTTAATCGTGGCACCTGTTCACTTTGATTTGCTTTATATTCTTTTTATATCTTATTCTCTTGTATTGTGATAAGTATCGCTAAAATGTCAACAGCATTTTAACATGTGATAATTGTGATCTTTTATATCTGTGGCCGTGAAGAAACTACTGTGGTTCTCTTAAAACAAACATAAGGCTCGTGGGCCAAAACCCGGCCGCTACAGGGTCCAATCTGGCCCGTGGGATGAATTTAGAAAGTGTGATAATTGGAAGCTTTACACCTATTTGATCCTACCCCTTCTCCATTTAACATTTACATTTTTTTGCTCATAAACACGTATGTGTAGAAGTATTCAGATCCTCATTCTTCTCTATATCTGGTGAACACTATGTGCTTGTAGCGCTGCTTAAACTTGCTCTGGCATTGCTTTGGTTCCCCCGTCAGCCTGTTCCATAATAGTTTACTCACTCTTTCACTATAATTAGCACTTATTCCTAATGTGTCCACTAAAGGTTGTGTCGTTTTGGTAAGAGTTCGGGACATAACACAAAATACAGGCTGCTCATTAAATGTAAAGATTTCCATACACAAAAACAAGGAGAAACGTTTCAAACTGTCACTATTTCTGTGTTATTTTATCAGTTTATATTAATTTGGTGACGTATGTGGCCACTGAATTAAAATCACTCTGTTTTAAAAGCTAGTATCTAGCATTAAAACTACCTGTGGGAGCTGATTGATTCACCCACCAGCTCTAGTGGAGAAAAAAAGAGCGACGGCCGAGAGTACGGACAGATGAGGAAGGAGGAGGTTGTCGGGGTGTGTACGGTCATCATGAAGATGTGATTCTAGCCTCGGAGCCAATGAATAGAGCCGCGTTAGTGACACTCGGCTGCTCTGTTCACAATGCAAGAGAGAGGCTCAGAGCACACAGGAGGCCATTCAGCTCATTTCCCTCCCAGCAGACCACGTAAAACAATGATGGTGAAAAGAAAAACAAACAGTAAGAGATGTAATATGTATACATATGTATGTGCATGATTAAAATACATTTAATGATGAAAATGCTTGAGAATTAAACTGATTGTTAGACAAAAAATAAAAATAAAACGGTCTTCCTGAACATACAGGAGCACAATTATACCATCTGAGGCTCGGGCACATGTTTACATGTTTATTCATGGCGTACGTCTGTTATCCAACATTTTAGAGCAGATCACATTACATGTAGCTCCACGCGAGGGCCTTTCACTACATATTAGCCGGCTCCGTGACAACGTTACATTTATGTATACAAAATACGATCGGGCTAATTGAATATTCACTGTGAACATATTCGCTGCATAACATGACTCCCCGCTTCCATCTTTTTAAAAATTCAAATGGATGGGAGGAGCAGAGGGGAGCATTAGAATACATTACAGCATGTATGCGTGATCCCCGTCCTCCCCCTCTCCCTCCGCTCCTTCACCCCCTCCCTCCTCTATATGTCTGTCAGGAGGTGAGCCGAGGAGGAGGAGGAGGAGGAGGAGGGCTGGAGTGCACGCCACGGAGCTGGCCTCGGCAAAGCTGACGTTAACAATAATGTAATTTAATTAAAGCCAAGATCCCAGCGGTCCGCGCCAAACGAGGGGGCTTTGATTTTAATAGGTGATGAAGAAAAGGCTCGGCACGCGGCAACTCCGCCACCGCTCCAACCAGTCTGAGGGGTACTGGGAAAAAAGGCACCGGCAGGACATCAGTTCAGATTGTATCAGCCGGAGAGGAGAGGAGAGGAGAGAGGAGGGGAGAGGGATGGGGGAGAGAGGGGAGGAAGGGCTGGGCTGTGGGTGCAGGTACCAGCCCAGGCCACCCAAATACAACAACACCGATCAGCTAATGGAGAGGAAAAGACGAGACCCCCGCTAAAACTGGGGGGCCGGACAGTCCCCCATCCACTCAACAAAAAAAAAAAAAAAAAATACACACAACCTCAGCAACAACAAAATAGTTTCGCAGCTGGGAGTAAAAAAATAATTTAAAAAGAAAAGCTGCGTTCAAAGTGGATTTCAGCGCAGAATGGGATTTGTGAGAAAAGAGAAAAACAAGAGCTAATCCAGAACCGGCCGAGGACAGATCAGAGTGGGAATCTTCGCACGCTGATAAGTGACATTAAATCTGGAAGGATATTAAAATATCCAACAAACAGCTTGTTTTGTTCCTTTCTGCTGCTTTAGAAATCTCTGTTGTTGTTATTATTGGAAAGACAACTCTAACAGAATATTAATGATAGAAGAACAAGAGAAGATAATCTGTTTAGTCTCAGACTAATAACCTCAAATAAACTTTAGATCGGATACTTTGAGAAATAAACACATGAATAAAAGAGGGGGAATAACACACTGGCTGATGTACTTTATTATTTTTTTTGTATTTATTTTATGGTGAGAGAAAAAACTTTGTTTCTTCTTCATGTCCCACACAGAGAATCGACAATATAAATCTTTTGATGAGTGTGGTCGTCATCCTTCAGCTGCAAATGCATGTTTTCAGTTTAAATATTCGCAACAGTATTATTATTTTTTACATTTAAAATCCACAGTTTCTGTAAAATTCCAGAAGAGCGTTTTATTAGCCCTCTCGTTCCCTCATCACTTCTTCTCCTGTTTTCCACACATTAGGCCACTTTTCAATTTACAACTCCAACCAGTCGCCACCAACGACCATTTGCTTCCTTTTTATTGGTCCAAGAAGCACACACAGACACACACACAGACGCACACAGACATGGGGAGGGTCCCCTTCATTGGTAATCCTGTTACCAGCCAGGTCGTGGACATGGACGAGTAGAGGAGGGGAGGGGAGGAGATGTGAGGAAGAGGAGGAGGAGGAGGAGGAGGAGGAGGAGGGGGGAGGGATTAACATGGCGGTCATTATCAAATTTACAACCAGTCATACGGACATCTGCCCTACTTTTCCTCCGCTAACGTAAAAAGAACTAATCTGGTTAAGAGAGCACGGGCGCGGCTCGTAAATCGGCGGCACTCTCCGCCGTAGTTAAAGCTGTCACTTCTCTTGAGGGGGAGCGGCGGCTGAATGGAGCTGTCAGCCGGCTACTTGTTAGGGCTAACAAGGCCGTCCACTGATAGGACTAATGAGGCCCAGAGCTCGCTGCTACCCCGCGTAGCCCTCCACCACCACCACCACCACATCAGCCACCACCGCTGATGCTGCTTCCCCTGCTACGCGACACATAAAGAGCTTCAAGGTGCGATAAAGGAACAGATGAGTCCTTATTTTCTGGCACAAATTACAGAAACGCCGTATTAGCGCAACTTTCAGCCAGAAGATCTGACTCGGGTAAAGTCTGCACGCTTTTTCCCAGCACTGGCATTCTGTGTCTTATTTTATTATTATTACAAATAATTCTAGCATGTTAAAATGCAATACAATAATTCAGATGATTTCAGTGCATTTATAGAGAATTAAACCTGAGATTTGGCTCAAAAAGTGAAATTTTTAACATCAAAAACGTATGTAGTTTATGTAGTTGTTCACTTTCCTTTATAACCGCCTTGTGTAGATAAGGTTTAATGTTCCCACTGGAGATTTAAAACAAACCAGATGCTGCTTTGCTTTCTGTTATAATATCGTCTGTGTCTGGTTCTGTAATTGTCTCTTCTATGATTGTTGTTTTAAAGTCTTCTGCTCTTGTGTTCTTGAGACTACGGCTGAAAATTAGCACTCGTGCCAAATCCGGCACATTTACACTGATGACTAATGCATCAATGTTGATTTATGTGCATTGTCCAAATTCAATAAACTAATAAAAATAATCATAATATTTTAAATAAGTATCTGCAGAAGTCTGAATCTTCCTGTGGTTTCAGCGTTTTATCATGCATTGAAAGCGGATGAGTGAAACTGTAAAACTGAAGAAAAATCAGTGATAAATTCTTCAGTAAGTGGAAACATTTTTGCAGACTTCCCCCTGCAACTGAAGTGACAATTCTACAGCGTTGGCCAGCGATGCAGCCTGATTGTCCACCTCCTTCTTCTTCGAGTAAAAACCCACACAACACATACGTAATGCAACAAAGAAACAGCGGCCCCTTCTCTCCCCCCTCCTCCCCTCTTCTCTCTGGAAGCTAAAATCCACCGAATAAATGCCTCACTCTTCAGATGGAGACGTAAATTTAACCGTGGCCAGGGGTCACGCGTCGAGCCCGAGCTCATTCTTATTTGGAGCTTTTTGTTTTTCCGAGTCAAACCTCCTCCTCCTCCCGACGCTTCGTTATTTGCTCTGGTTTAATTCCAATTACCCCTGTTAATTAGGAAATGTCATGCTCTCTGATCTAGGGTTTGTTTCAACTTAATGTCATTTGCCAGGTTGTTTACTTTCGATTAAAGCCTCTTCATTGTGAAATTAAGTGTTACATTTGTCTCGTCGAGGTATTCGGGTGTCGCCGCCGCCGATGTCCTCCCACGTGCATTTACCCCGTGTTTACCCTGCATTAGCGCCGCTGTCAACTTTTTCTTTAGGCATACATTAGTGGCGCATTAGCATTCCGTTTCATCAGACAGCGAGGTAACAAATTATTCCTTTCAGCAGAGCTGGCCTTCTGCAATGCTGGAAAAACCTTGAAAGATGTGTCAGGTTTGGCTCCAATCAAGCGTTCGGTTTAACGGCGAACAATACAGATGACGGCTTTTATTTATTAGTTCAAAAAAAAAAAAAAAAAAAAAGGAAAAAAAAACATGTTCTCACCATATTCAACGTGGCACTGTAAAAACAACGAGATGAGAGGGACGTATGTGTGAACGGATGAGTACGTGTGCATCTGTTTGTTTCTTTAACAATACCAGGCAAATGTTTGCTCCGCTTTACATACTGAGATCAAGTGACAAAAGATGCAAAGAAGGAAGCTGCTCGACGCGTCCCCGTACGTAAAACACTGAGTAAACAGCCGGCTGAATGCAGTGTTCTGCTCCACAGTGAGAATCCTCCGCTCCGCCACTCAGTTTTGATTATGTATTTTCTAAGCAGATTACTGTGTGTCTTTCATGTCTTTGCTATTCTTCCTAGTTTCCAATTATGAATCATTTCTTCATCGTGGATCTGTTCATGTAGTGTGTCAGAAAACACTGATAACACACATCTTCTTAATATTAGCCTTAACCTCCCGAGACCCGAGCTTTTGTTTGCGATGCATTTTTTAACTTCTCCGAGATATTTGGGATTAATAGGACTGAAAAAGTATAAAAATTAAGCATCATCTTTCAACAGGAACTGATTTTTTGAAAAATAAACTATGTCCTCATAAGTGGACACGGGGATTATTTCACTGTATAACACAATAAAGTCGCCAATGTGTAACAAAATCTAAAACTATTTTAATGCGTGAACATGGCTGAGCAAAGACAGTGAAATCCCAACGTCCTCAAACGGGTACTTGCTAATTAACGACGTTGTAGCTCGTTGCCATTGACAGAATTTGTTCAATCTGCACGTCATCAAACTAGAAAAGTTAATATGCAGAATGAAGAACTGACGTCCCCGTATGAGGACGCAGGGTCTCAGGAAGTTAAAAAAACAAACAAATAAAGCATGAGAAAATAGACAAACATTGAAGCCTACACCGATCAGCCACAACATTAAAACCACTCACAGGAGAAGTGCACAACACTGAACCATCTTGAGACAATTCAACGTTCTGCTGGGAAACTGACATTCATTTGTGTGGATGTTACTTTGACATGTAGCACCCACCTAGACCAGACCAGACCACACACCTCCACCCCATAGTAATGACACTCTTCGATGACAGCAGCCTGACACAGACAGAACAACTAAAAAAACATGAGGAACAGTACAAGGTGTTGACCTGGCCTCTAAATTCACTAGATCTCAAACTGTATCTGTGGGATGATCCACAGAGGCCCCTCCCCTCAACCCATAAGACTCAAAAAGCCCCCACTCACGCATCCTGTTGACAGGACGCCCTCAGAAGGCCCACGTTCATTCTCTGATGAGTCACAACAGTTTTGGAGCCACAAAGAGAGACCTACACAACATTAGGAAGGTGGTCATAATGTTACGCCTGATCGTTGTATATGTGACGTCGCTGTATGTTCCACAGAGGTGAGGTAATATAAACTACAGACAGGATACAAAAAAAGTAATGATTCAAAAGTTTCTCAATTTTCCATCACAGGCTCTGATCTTGTTACAAAGATTTCTGGATTTTCCGGAGATGATAAACATATTGGAAACTCTTTCCCCCTCGCCTCCCCCCCACTCCCTCCCCCTCCCCACACCATCAGTCAATCTCCTCTCCCACCATCTGCCATTGAGAGAAACTCAGAGAGAAACTTGAGCGAGAACATCTCCCACAAAACGCGACCCTGCGGCTCGTAATGTAAAAAATGCAGCGCAGAGGCCAGAAAAGGCTGCCAATGCTCTCAACCGTGGTCCTGTTTGTTTACAGTAATTATAATCATGTCTCAAAATGAACGCGGCGATTACTGATGACTTACCGATGTTAAAACGCTCCCGCGTCACGTCACACCTTCGTGCAAGGCAAACACTGAAACCGAAAACCAAATGTGTTCATCCACTTTCCAGTCTGATGTTTCCGTTGGTTGTATTTCCAAGCAAACGATAACCTTAACTGAGGCCTTTTCTAGAGGCATTTTAACAGCACAATGTCAATAATAGTGTTCTGATTTCTGTTCTCTTCCTCACTTCTTATTTCCCTTTGCTGCCTCTGAAATCTAAATAAGAAAAAAGCTAATTATTTTCATTCTTGTTCTTTATTAAAAAATAATCATTAAAATGTCACAAGATAATGAAAAACTCCTGTTAAAAACTGTCTTCTTTTTCTTAAGCGTCAGTCTGAAACCCTGAGAAACTCGTTTAAACGATGGAAACGCAGGAGACTTTAACGTTCCAAAGCTGCGAATGGTGACTTCAATTGTCGGGGGTGTCAAACATACGGTCCGTGGGCCAAAACCAGGCCACCACAGGGTCCAATCTGGCCCGAGGGATGTGTTTACAAAGTGAGATAATTGCACAGGAGACTGACTGCAAATCTTTCAAAAAATAATAATAATAATGATAAAAAAAAAAATTGCCATTTACATAGTCTGCAAGAAGTGAGACACTTGAGCAAGAACAAGAAAAAGTTTGTTCTGGCCGGGTCATTTATTCTCCATGAGAAACTCAACAGAGTGTGTAACAGCCTTGAGACCAACAACTAAACAGAAAAATTGTGAAATAACTTATTTCAAGTTGTTCATAAAATGTTTCGTAAAAAGAATAGTTTGTTGAATGTAAACCTTTTCATAATGTAATAGCACAAGACAAGGGTCAACACTTGAAATTGTCATTATTAATTAGTTATTATATTAGTATGTTAGTGGTCCGGCCCACTTCAGATCAATTTGGTGCTGTATGTGACCCCTGAACTAAAATGAATTTGGGATCTCTGGAACCACATGTCACATGCTGATGCTGAACTCCCAGTTAAAGTGAATATGCGTTTGTTTAAACGAGCAGATGCATCATAACTGTAAAGCACTTTGAGTATCAAAAGGTAGAAAAGCTCTACTTAAATACAAGAGCATTCATCATTGAATAAGAGCTTGAAGTATTCTGGCACCGTGCTGAATTGAAGTCACTGTTGTCAGAAAGATGGAGAGTAAATTTCTAAAGCTAGGAGAATGTGTCCTAACTGCAAAGGACTCAAAAATAGTACAAATAATAATAATAATAACAACTAATATTAACATTAGAATGAAAATTTAGAAATTTAGAGTTGGAATATGATCCACAGTTGTTTTTGTACTGAAACTCAATTAAATGTTTAAATTGCTAATCGAATAATTCCTCAAATTTATCCTATTTGTTATTTTTGTGCTCAGTTACATTTTATAGCCACTTACTTGACGCTATTTAAAAAACTTATGGTATTAAAGACGTAATAGAAATAGTAGCTCCAGAGAAAGGGATGAGGGTTTTCTTTTTTTAGACGGGGCCGAATGTTGGAAGAGGTCGTGGCAAAATGACGCCTTGATCTTGAGCAGCATCCAAGATTTCTTTGTAGCAGGAGACACGCAGCTTCTGCTTCCCCTCTGTGATTACTTCATTAGTGCCTTTAAACCTCAATCAACCACGTCTGCTTTCTACACACTCTCTCCTTCTCTAACCGAGACCCGCAATGCCCCAATCCTGGGCACCTTCAAATCATCTCTGAAGACCCACCTCATCATCACCACGGTCTTTCCCCATCAATTTCACTTCTTCTTCTTCTCATCTTCAACTGTTTACTCGATTAGAAAAAAAAAACTAGATACGTATTTTCTTAACTTGACAGCAAATATGCTTGAGCAGTACTTTCGAGGTCTGTCAGATATTACCATTAACCTCCACACACACACACAAACACACACAAACACACACACACACCAGCACACTGCTCAGCCCACACGTCCCCCTGGTGAGGAGCAGATGAGAGCGGGAGGAACAAATGGAAATCCAACTGGAAATCCACACGGACTCAAAACGCCTGCTCTCTGTTTCTGGCTTTGGCCCACTCTTGTGTCTTTATCTGTAGGAGGACACAGAGGGTTTAATGTATGGTGATGCATCATTCATCGCGCACCTTGTTAGGACATTTCGTGGACAGCTGCTTTTAGAAACCGGTACCTAGAATGTGAACGTAGGGGGGCGGTGAATGAGAGAAAAAAAAAAAAACACACATATATTCAGCAGTGCCTGAGCCTCCCTCCCTCCTTCTCTTTCTCCCTTTCTGTGCCACCTTCCTCTACCTGCTGTCCCCAGTCGATCTCGGCAAAAACTTGGCGGCAGATGTTGCTGTGCTAAGTTGGCTCTGAAGTGCCTCCCTGGCTCCCTGGTCTCACCGACAACACAGTCAAACCACATTAGATCTCTTTATTTGTGCCTGGGGCAAGTTCGGCACTGCAGCTGTGTCCACCCCCGCTTTACCTTTGGTGTTGAAGGCCCTCAGGCGCTAAATGTGAGACCACAAAAAAAAAAAGAAAAAAACTGTTTCACTCTCATTTTCTGTCTCTCTTCTGCATCTGCTGACAATCCAGCGGTCTGGCTCCGGGCGGCAGCACTGAGGGAGGGAGAGGAGGAGGGGTCAGGGAAGGAGACTGCTCAGGGAGGGGGTGAGGATGGAAGCTCGGCTCGGAGTGAGTGGGGGCGTGGGGGGTGGGGAGGGGGGGGGGCATGGACACCCAGGTCCCAATGCTGAACAGATGTCTGTGACAACCTGCTTCCTTACACCTGTACGAGTCCTTGTAACCCCGCGGATGCAATCCACTGAAAAATTCATGACCCTGGAGGTTTCCTGTCCGCCATCAAAGACCACGGCCCTCCCTCCCTCCCCACCGTCCCCGCCCCTCCCTCCCTGCTGTCTCCCCTTCCCTGACTGCTCCGCTCTTCTCCTCCGTGGCTCCTCTGCCTGCTCTGCCACCTACACCTACACCTAACCTGTCACCGGGCAAGCACTTGTTAAACAATGTAGTTGGACAATTTACATCAGTCAGGCAAAACATTAGGTTCTAATGTTGCGTAGGTCTCCCTTCTGCGTCCAGCACAGTCTCATCAGAGAATGGACACGGGCCTTCTGAAGGTGGTGTCTGGATACACGATGTCATTAGTGGGTTGAGGGGAAGGGCGTCTGTGGATCATCCCATGGATACTTCATCAGTTCTGGATCGTTTAGTTGTTCGCAAATGGTTTTTTGTGTGCGTCCCTGTGTCAGGCTGCATTTTGTGTGTCATTGCTATGGGGTGGGGGTGCCTGGTCTGGTCTAGGTGGGTGCTACAGGTCTGAGTAACATCCAGAGGAATGAATGAACGCCAGCAACAAACGTTCCCCATCAAAACACTGAATCGTCACAAGATGGTTCAGTGTTATTTACTTCTCCTGTCGGTCGTCATAATGTTGTGGCTGATCGGTGTAGATTCTCATCACGGACGACAAAATCAGAAGGCTACAAATCTGCATCCATGATGTGAGTTTGGCAACAGATGAGGACTGTCTATAACGGACTCTGGTGGAATTTGTATAAAATTACTTAACTAACCTTGTAAATGTAAATAAATAAGATAAATATATAAGATTCAGTTTTAGGAGCTATTTGTCTTGTGGACATTAAGAATTGACTGTTGACACTAGCTGAAAAAGATACTTCGACAAAAAAAAAAAAAAAAAGGCACCTGGACTTGATGACTTAATAACCTCAACAGATAAAATTTAAAACTCACTGAACTCTATTCAAAGCGAACTGGTTAAATATTACAGCGAATTTAATCTTTGTGGACAAAATTAAAGTTGAAAGAGACAAAGATGAAATCCCCAAATCACCGAGATGTTATGAACGTTCTGAAATTCATCTGAAAGCCAGATGGGGATTTAAATTAACCAACAATCGCTTAAAAAATAAACGACGTCTTCACAAGGATTTCGTTTGGAATCGCTGTCGACTGCACGCAGCGTCCGTGGCCCCCGTTTCATTCCCTCCTGCGTCCGCTGTGCGAGGGTTTGATCGCGGACTTGAAAGCGGAGATGGGCGCGGTGATGGCCGTGAGAATGAAGACAGCGGGCGGTGTCAGGGGCAGCCCCTTCCTCTTCCCGACTAAACGCTGTGACACTTTGTTTGCCCACCGGTGGGCCTCACGCGCTCCGGCTCCTGCACCTCAGTCTGTTCAAAGCGACCGAGGTGAGACAAGTGTGGGAACTTCTGTGGTATTTTACGCCGCTGGACCAGACGCGATATTTCTGCTTAAAAATTCAGTTAGATTTAACAAAAAAAAAGGTTCTTAATGCCACCAGGTTTAGGCTCATTTCCTGAGGGACATAGAACCCGTAACCTGTGCATGTAGTGCATCTCAGTAGTCGCCGCTGTGTGTTTTTTTGGCAGTCGGGTTCATTTTCGTTTCTACTTCAATGGGGATCGAAATTTTACCGAAAAAGAAATTTCGCTGAAGACGAGTCATACAAATGTTTATACCTCCTCGGCCCTTTCCTGCATCTTTATTGTTCCAAAACAACAACTTTGAAAATTGCGGAGATGGACAAGCAGCCGGAAACACTAAAGACACACTTGACATTTCAAGATTCTATACTTTTTCCAGGCCCTAATTTCCAGACAGTTAAAAAAAAATAATCTATGGCATTTGACTAAATAGTTGTGTATCATGCAAATGAATTATGTAATTAATTGTTACTTTTCCTTATTCTGAATATTTATGCTGTTATGTCACCAAATAATTTCCAGAAGTATGTAGACAGAAAACATAATAATATTCCCAGTGGCCAACGTTTTATCAAAAAATGTTCATCTTCATTCAGTTCAGCGATGCTTTTTAATATATTGTGCAATATTACCTTTTATTTTCAATATGATGAAGCACTTTCAATATGATTTGAGGCTTTTAATATTTTACTTTGACATCACATGAAATGTTGCGGTCAACTCTGATTTTAAATTATTAATTTTTACTTTTTTATATATTTATGTTATACACATTTTTTATTCTTACATGACCAGTTTCTTGGCGAATGACATTTCACAGTTCAACATCTAAGTCTGGACTTTTGTTTCGGTTGTTTAACTATAAAAAGGTCAGAAGATTCCCTCATTTTTCCAAAATATCTAGCAGTAATTTACGATTTACTGGATGCTATGAGAGTGTAATAAACTTTCAGGAGAGGCGCAGGTGAAATTACCATAATGACACTATATTAGCTGTAAAGCTCAGTGTCTTAGCTTTCAGAAACCCTGTAGTTTAATGTCCTAAAAATAAATAAAAAACACAATTATAAGCAATCAAAATGTTGGAAAACTTTCATATCTGCTGATCTTTTTAAACACAGGCTGGGATACAACTTAAGATCTATTTTTACCCGTGCATCTTTTGGCATTGTGAGATTTGCTAAACAGCACTGTGACACCCTGAGTAACAACTGGCGGACTCACAGCTGGCCCTCTGGCTTGTTTTTTGTTAGCCGCAAACATTATTCCACTCGAAAGAGTCGCCCGACATCGTTTTCTAAACCACCGAAACCGCTCGTATGCTTTCTGTTCACCGACTGCTGTCATGGGGAAGATGAGTGGAACAGACGAATACAAGAGATCAGGGACTAAATTTATACAGTTCTTTGAGTAGTCTGCAATCTGTTGAGGTTTCACTTTGTAGTGTTCAAAAAAAAGAGAGAGAGAGAGAAGGAGGTTTCTCTGTGGGAATGAAAAACGCTTCCAGTGTTTCTGGGCCTCAAATCTGCTGAAGAAATTAAAAATAAAAGGTTCCTCTTTTCTGCAGCCTCATTCTTATCTATATCATTTTTAATCAGCCATATAAGTGCACATCCACAGCAGATGGCGTGGTTTGGTTAGTTTACTTCCTGCTCAGAGGTTGCCAAACATCTGGTTAACTGTGATACGGTGACGGTTTGAGGGCAGCACGCTTTCTCAACCGCTCGGTTTCAGTGTGTCGCCTTGTGGTTTCGACAGGTTTCCTCTTTTCTGACCATATTAGGCCGTCCCTGCCACGCTTCCTTCTTTGAGTCGCTGCAGCTGCAGCTCGCATCGGCCCCCGTTTGGTAACAACAACAACACAAAACATGGCTCGTGCCAGCCGCTTCCTGCTGAGATTCACAGAGTGTTCTACCTCCTCAGCTTTAAACGCAATAAAACAGTAAAATAATCACCCAATACCTGAATATGTGGCTCATGAGACACAAATACTCACATCATGTCATAGCAGGGATTAGGGACTTTATGGAAGGTTTGTAAGAGGAGCCAAAGAGAAAAAGAAAAAAGAAAGAAGAGGAAGACCATCAGCCGGCTGCTGACTAATGCAGGATATTTTCTATTTATAACCCAGAGTACCATAAACTGCTCTGGTGACCACAGATGAGCTTCTGATTCATTCCACTCAGGCTTTTTTGTGTAACTACAAAAAACACGAAAACCACGAAACCACACACATCCAACAGCACAACAGGATTTACGGCAGGCTCCACATATTTCACTCATCGTGAGTGTGGTTTGTATTTTTGCACCACTGAAAACAAAGAATTTGAGCTGGAAACCACTTGTTTCAAGCTGCACGGATGACTCCTGAGGCGCACGCCTTACCTTGTCTTGCGAGGTGGGACGCATGAGGGACACTCGGTCGTACTGCCGCCGCAACAAAGCCCACAAAGCATCGAGGCGACCCTGAAAAAACACAAACACACATTTCCGAATAACCCTCTCGGTAAAGATCCATAAATTACATCTTCGACTAAAATTCCACATTTGAATCAGCCTCATTTACATTGATAATGAGAGAGTAGTCGAAGAGATGTTTTATTTCACAGTGCATGTAATAGTGGACATCACTGCAGCTGCACTCACCTTGATGGGAGTGTACCATTTGTTCTCGGCCTGGCGGTTGGAGTTGGAGGGCCTGGGCTTGGGTCGTTTGATCATCGGCTCCTCCACGTCCTCCGGTATGGACACCTTAGCATTCTTGGCCATCTCCAGTCGGGCCCCCTCCTCCGTCGAGCCTTTCTCTCCCCAGCGCACCTGGGCAGGTCGAGAGAAAAATCATAACGGGTTGCTGTTTAGTCAGACGCAACACTAGACGCAGCATCTAGTTGAGAAAAATAAGACTGCGCATACAATTAACCCCCCAAGAACAACACCGGACCTCAACTGCTGTTAATAGTGGCCGCATTTGGTACTGCAGCATCACGCGCGCATTTCAATAAGTTCACGCGCTCTCACGCCACATGACATTTCTCAGGCAGAAAAGTGATAAAACTCATCCCACACAGACCTTAAAACAGATTAGTAATGAATTAATAGACAAAGCGATGGTAGGCTGCTCTGCTTCAATCAGCGACCAATCAGCCAATCAGAAAATAGTATTTATCGTTGCCAGGTGAAGTAGGAGCAACCTTACAAAGCCGTCCACAAATGAGCGAAAATGTGCACTTGACGAAGAGGAACTGAAAGGGAAGGGTATACTTTCGATACTTCAAAAGTCATTCCAGGTAATGTAGGAACACAGCGTCGAGTAACTAAACTACTGATTTGTGGCAACACAACAAACTTTGTGACACACCTCATGTTAAACCACAACACAGGATATGAGGCATTTATGATGAGGAGGGCAGAAGAGGAGACAACACAGTGAGAATTAAGATGCAAGTTTTCATTTTATAGTGGTTCTTAATAGTCAAACAATAATTAAATTGAATTGTGTTATTATTTTATGTATTCTTTTGTTGGTGTTTGAAAGCATATTTTCTATGATTGTGTTCTGTTTTTTCTGTTTAGAAGCTCGGCTAAATATGAGGCCACTACCTCAATATACACTTAGAGTTTAAAATAAATAAATAAATTACTCTGAGGTCTTGTATTCTTTATAAAGCTGTGATTTGAAATACACTACTTTTTTAGATTTACCAGACACAATAACCTGAATTTACTCAGCATTGGATCAGAAAGGACATTTGTGGTATTGAACATCACTAATTTGATGTTCTGCTGTTCTCCCCTTTTTGAACTTACTCGGCGATAGAAGGACTCTAGAAGCTCACATGTGCTTTTTAGCCATGAGCCTCTTCATTGGAATGAATGGGGCCGACTTAATTCAATTGACAACTAGCTGTTAGCCCCTCGATTAAATCTTCATGCTACGCTAGGCTAACCCTGGCTCCAGCTCTGCACTGAGAACCCGTACAGAGAGGTTTTCACAGAGGGCGAGTAAAATCGAGGGAGTTCCCAGCTAATCTTTGTCGAATAAACTCATTAACTGCGCCTCTGGATTAAACACGAGTCGCTGCATGTGTAAACTGCACAGTAACATCATTAACGATCATTCAGGAGGGAAGGAAGGCAAAACACTTCCAGCTAGAGAAATAACCTGCAGGACTGATACATTATTTAAAAAAAAAAAAGATAATGAAGCTACAGCTACAATGAATATTTATTTCTACACTCAGTTTAATTCATTTATTAATAATCACATTTGCACGCGGCGTAATATGCTATTGTGCGCATGTGAGCGTGTGAATGCGACCCTGTGCGTTAGTTAAGCTGTCCTGCTTTTTAATTGAATTCATCACATCTGTTGCAAGGAGGAGATATAAAAAAAAAAAAAAAAAAAAAAAAAAATCCACCCTCACATGAATGGGGAGAGGTGATTAATTAGCGACACAATTTTCAAGCTGTAGGTTAAGCCGTGACAATATAGAACAGCTTTTCGGAATCATCCCCGGGATCCATCCCTGGCCTGCCGCACCATCAAGAAAAGAGCGGGCGACGATGAATAAAAGATACGTTGTTGTCACCTCGGCCGGCTCAAGCATCGTTTGAAATATTGGCAGAGGCAAAGTGGCGGAGGTGTTTTTTTTTTCTCTCTCTCTCTCTCTCCTTTTCTCTCAGCGTGACGTCTTAAATGTGGATGCAGAGGAGAGAACAGGTTGATCCTAACGAGCACCTTGTTCTCCGTCCACGGGGAGGAGGGGGAGGCTTCAGATGTGGAGACGGGCCTGTCGATGGGAATCAAGCTGCTAAAGAAGGAAGAGACAGACGGAAGAGCCGGGCTTGTATCTCATCGGCACCCATGGGAAAAAAGAAGTCAAGCCATAATGCTCCTAAAGGACGCGGGGAAATCCCTGCAATGCCATCAACCTCCTCGGGGCTGAGAAGCAGCAGGGGGGCCCTGGAGCGAATGGGAGGAGGAGGAGGAGGAAGCGGGGAGCGCGCCTTTAAACCTGGATTCCCTTCGGAGGAGGCCCGATAACAAAGGGGCTGCCGAGGTCTGGGAGTTGAGAAGGGGGGGGGGGGAGCTGGGGTGGGGGCGAGTTGGTTGTGTCAAGTTGACAGTCGCGCTCAATCTTTCATCCTGGCAACGACGTGATCCAATCAGGACCGGACGGCCAAGGACGAGATGGCAGGGCCTGTCATGTCTGAGGGATCAGCGGACTGACGAGGAGGACGGCCGCCCGCCCGCCCGCCCGGCCGGCCGGTCAGTCAGCCCGTCCCTCCTCACGCTGCCCGTGTTAACTCGACAAACTTCTGATCTCACGGGAAAGACCGAGCGTCAGCAGGTTTCTGCGATGATGCAGGTTTACAGAATTATGATACACGTCACATATATACACACACACACGGCCAGTCAAAAGTTTGGACACAACTTGCACACTTTTGACTGGTACTGTGTATGTATATATATATGTTTATGTCAAGGAAAGTTTGTGTTTAGGGAAGTTGCACAGCCCCCCTTACCTTTACACATGTTCGAAAATTAATATTTGAACCTGTGTATTATTTGAATAGCTTCATATTGAATGCAAAATGATATAATAATGTATATTTATAAAAAGTACTAGGCCAAGTCAGATATAGAACACATTTAGTAGGTAGGGGGTTTCACATAATCTCTTCATCAGTTTGGCCTGAAAAATGTTGAAGCACTAGACAATAAGTCTGAATTTCTGAACTCAAAGACTAACACGAGAGAACCTGGCTGCAGCCGTTTCACTACTAATGTAATGTAATGGAGTAATTTCCCGGTCAAACTCTGCCTCAATCAGCCTGTGTCTTCATCACATCCTTCAGTCCCTTTCGCTGCTCTGTTTTCTAACTGACTCAGTCGAGGTGAGATGCTTAGATTCTGACCTCCATGCGCTTGATGCCGCCCGCTCCTCTTCCTCCATAGTAAGAGGCGTCCACAGTTGGCCACTTCTTCTTGGGCAACTGCTCAGGCTCCTGAGGGAGACAAAGGGAAAAAAAGAAAATTAGGACGGATATCAACGTTTATTAACTTCACTACCGCAACAAAGGAAATGGTAGCACAGGATCTGTCCCTCCTATTGTTCCATTTCCTCTCGTATCCATTCATCACTTAACATTTGAATGGATTTCCTTCCAGCATGGACACACTCATTTACGTCAAATAACCAGGAAGGAAAAGGCACTTGAAAAATGATTCTTTCCATGTGTAGCATGAAAAACTAAAAAATAGACTGATTTTCTTATTAAAGCTTATTAAAATCAGATTTTAGCAATTATATTGGGGAATATGTTTTTATTAAAGAGGAACACAAATGATGACTCAAAGCTAATTCTTGTGTAGCATTAAGATATGTTCATGGGGCAGTTGCATATAAAGCCCACTAATTATACAGTGATATCATCTCTGGTTCAAGTTAACATTCTTAATTACAATACTGAGCATTTAACTTGTTTTATCTTCTCATTTTGTACATGTTTTATTGTGGAAACAAGTTAATTATTCTTATAACGTGACAACATCATTGTGCTTTGACTCACGGGTGGTGGAGGACGAGAAGGCGGAGGAGGAGGTGGAGGGTCTTTGATGACCTGGATAAACAGAAAAAGCAAAAAGTACGTCAGCACGGCCCATCACGGGGGGCGCACACACATTGCACACACGCTCAAACCTTGTCAAGACAAGCACGGACGAGGCTGACGGAGGCGATTCGTGACAGGTGACTGGGCCAAACAGAGGCGTCCCAGAGCTCATCTCGCGGCGGAGACGCGGCCGCTGCCAGGCTGTTCTGTGGCGGTAGCTGCAGCTAGCGCCCCATCGCCCTGCTGACTACTGATTACAAGGATTCTGCTTGTAAACCAACATCAGGGGGCCCCCGTGCAAAATAAAGAAAAGCCGAAAATCAACTTGTTGACAGGGGAGTCTTTGGGGCGAGCGCCGCTGCCCCGTTTAGCTCTTAATTAATTGGACGGGGTTCAGTGCTCCCAAGCAATCCCCCCAATCATAAAGTCCTAAGGAGTTAATTAGGTCCAATGAGATACAGAGGAGGAGGCTTGGGCTCAGCTCCAAGCCCTGTCTGGAGGGAAGATGAGTGGCGGCAAACACACATAGAAAAAAGAAAAGAAAAAAAACACACACACACACACACGCGCTACCGTGACACGCGCCTCACACACCGCAGACAAACCAGCCCAGCGGCATTGTTCATGACAACACTGGATGGCCATGGCACCTGAGGAGCAGGTTGTCCACAATGTGATCCCACTCAAGGACAAGATGTCTCGGCTGGGTTTTTCAGATGTGCAGCGCAAAGCAAAGAGAGGCCCGGCAGTGACATTTGTCAGGTGTCAGTCAGACGCTTTGCATACTGAACTTTTTTTTTTTTACCGCAGGAATGCTGAAGACGCCACTGCCACGCGCTGTCACTCACCAACAACACGGACGTGAGGGAAAGGAAGAAGCCGAAGAGACAAGCAGACAAAGAGGAGATGATTCTCCTGAGCTTTCAGGTTTCAGGAGCTGAGGCAAATACTACAGAGAGCAGGTCTGGGTGGGTGGTGCATATCTAATCAAGTGACATCCACTTGAATGCAAAGTTTCCCAGCAGAACACTGAATACTCCTCCTATCGGTGGTTTTAATGTTGTGGCTGATCGGTGTATATGAAAGCAATAATCTATGCAGAGACCTAAACTCGAGAAATCTTTTTAGCTTTTCTGAGCTGTCTCAGTTTCAGTGGTCATAATGTTGTGGCTGATCACTGTACTTATGATCATATGATGTTTAAAAAGCTCATACCAACGCTTCCGTTTCTTGGAAAACTAAATATGAGTAACAGAATTCAGTTAGGCCCCGTGAGAAGTTTTGAATTAATTGGGGGGAAAAAATAAATAAAAAAAAGGATGTTCACACCACAACCTCGGTTCAAGTCTGAAGTGCGGGCTGAGACGAGCGGTCACAAGCCTTCCCTTCACAGCAGACATGTTCAGAGTGTGAGAAAAACGCATGTCTGTGCTACGCTGTCATGGCTCACCGTCGCCGATGAGCAGAACGAAGCCATTGTTAATGATTTTAACTGTGAGTTCGTCTGGCAAAATGCTGCAGTTATTAGTCGACTAATTAACGAGTTGGTAGCAAATTAATGATAATTAAAACAAGAAAAAAAACAGTGCCACTGCAATTTAACTTCTTTTTTTTTTGGACAAAAGTAAAAATTAGAAGAAGCTCTGGGACATTAACTCAGAATGATTTTCCCAGACATTCCTGATGCGGGTCTCAGGTAAAGATAAAGGCCTGAACTCCCCCCCCCTCCCCACACACACACACACACAAACATGGACTTTATACCAGCACACGGAGTCGGTGGCCCATAAATACTGTACAGATAATTAAAGGGAGGACACATCTCAGCGTGAGGTGTGTAACAGCGGAAACCGAGAGAAGACTTTGTTCATTAGTCATCAAAGATGGATAACTGCACTGTCATACAGGAGCTGGTTATGTATTTGCTAAAGTGGTTGAGGAGGGGGGTGGGGGAGTGGGGGGGTTGGTGGGAGGACCAATGTAATTATAGCATATCATAGATCCAAACAGCTGCTACATTCACCGTTAAGCTTACGGACATCATCACACTGTTGACATTAAAATAATGAAAAATAATCAATTAGCGTTAATTAATTGCTCTTTGACACACAACTGGCTGTAAGCAAATCCAGAGAAGGTCTACCAGTAGCCTCTCCATACGCTGACTTCAGCCACACCTTACGTTGACGGGATTATCTCTTTTTATTAAGTAATTATGCAGCAGATTTCCTGCACATGTTGTGGGATAAATAAAGCATTACACAAATGACGGGGGCTCTGCTGCTCTTTCCCAGCTATACCTGATGGACAGATGTGAAGAGCTCTGCAGCGTAGTGGCGTAATTAAAAACTAAATCGTGGGATACCCGGCCATCTGACATCAGAACCGGCGGCCACAGAACCCAGGGAAGGGGGCGGCGTTCGGAGCGATTTCGAACCAATCAGAGGCGCCGACGGCATCGTGCCCATATGGCCGTCGTCTCTGCAACTGTCCAACTGGACGCGATAATCCATTCGTTGCAGAAGTCGAGCTCAAACCGTGTTGTGTCAAGCTGTTTCGCGGGGATTATCACGAGGGGTCGGTGGCAGGTAACATATTTGAAGTTTAAATGTGAGTTGTGCTTTTAATGAAGGGAACCCTAATCTTAACCCTAATCCTAACCCTGCTGAAGGGAAGAGGAACAAAAGAATAGAAAAGCAGCAATGGTGGCAACTTATTATGTAAAATAACATGAATTAAGATTATTAATATTAATATTTCCAAATGAGTGGAAAATGTTTCCAAATGCAACAGTGACTCATTTGCAATTTGGATAAACTGGTCGACGGCAAAGTGCATCTCCAGCCGTGAAACCTCTCGTTTGAACCAAACTAAATTCTGAGTTTAATTTCCAAACAATTCATAAACAAAAGAAATTACCACTCCACAGCTTGTATGACCTCTCTGCTGGCATAAGTCCATGTGGGAGAGGGATTGTGGGAAAGAGGTTGGGCATGTGTGTGTGTGTGTGTGTGTGTGTGTGTGTGTGTGTGCGTGCGTGTGCGCATGGCCTCATCCCGACTGCTGAAACCTGGCAGACTGGGGGTTTAAATATTAACAAGCCACACATGGCCCTCCTCTTCTGCCGCGTCCCTCGATGGAAGGCAACAGCAGCTCTCTCCACCAAGACAAACACGTCCGCGGCCAGACATGCTGCAGGGGGTTTACATTTTAATGCCTTTGTTGGTTTTCCAAAATATGCTTCCATCTCATCCTGGATGGAATCCCTTCAGGTCCACAAAGCCAGGTGACGTCTACCAGTTAAGGGGCGGGTGTGTGTGTAGGCAGAGGTGTGGTGCGGTTTTGGCGTGGTGCGTCGTTGGGGGGTACATTTGCCTTTATCAGATATGAATAGAACAAGGGAGGGACGCGGAAAAAGAGATCGCAGCGCACCATCTGCAGCCCCTCGCTCGTAGCCTCGAACAATAATCGGTTGGGGATATTTGTAAATGGTTAAGTGGGTGAACGGTTCTTCCAGAGAGGGAGGGAGGGAAGGGAGGGTGAGGGATTTTAAATGAGGAGGTTTCATGAATATTCAGGATTAAACTGAAGTTTAAACGTGGGATAAATGTGCAGAGGTACCCTACGTGAAGTACAATCAAGTAGTTGAAGGAGAAACAATAAAGGTGAGCTCCAGTTCCCCCTTAACAAACACTTGGCTCACATGGGACTGGAGACACGCCGGATTAACGAGTAACCTTCCAACCTCACCAGATACTTAGATTTTCCAGATGAATGAATCAAGACTTGATATCCCGTCCTTTCTAAGCTTGTGCTCGCTACGTAGGATCATTCAGACTGATAAATATAAGACTACTGACGCTGTTGGATGGAAGTGGAAATAACATGACCAGTTGGAGGAGCAGCTCTCTGAAGACATTTAAAGAAGGTCAATGAGCTGCACGGTAGGAGTGTTATTTTTAGCCAGTTGTGGTCTTTTCATGCTGTCAGGGCCAAAAGCACATTTGGTTTTCCCACGGTTCCACACAAATTCAAAATGTTCAGGCAAAATTGGGAAGTGTTGGGTTATATTACACAATAAATGTCCGTAATGTACCTTAAGACTGTATCATACGTGCTTTTCCATGCTTTTGTAATCGCAACCTCAATGAGAACTGCGTCAGTGTTGGTCCGTGGTCACCCAGTAATGTTTTATTTCATCACGTTTTAGCTGAACTGCATATTTTTAACATCATGGAAAAGCCAATGGTTTTGATGGGGGGTGTTTCTTCCTGGTCAAGTGTCTATGACAAAACCTTAAGTAATTAAGTACAAATACTCTATCAATAAAATTCTTGTTCATACCAAATACTTTTCCATTATGATGTGAATTTTTAATACACCAGTGTATTTAATTACACATCATTCGACAACTGTTTCCGACCAGACCATTTTGAATGCAGCATTTCACATAAAGTGCAACTGTGTCACTGCGAGGCGTGGTGAAGATGGAGATGTCCGAAAAATGAAGAAATAGAAGACTTGTGGCAAGATGCCGTACCAGTTGCTGTTGGTTTTTGAGGGTGACCAGATGTTTTCGCGATTTCTAGGAACAGCCCGTGTGTTGGATGACCCGTCCCCCAGCTTATCGCTCCCTGACAATGTCTGCAGTTTTAACTTTTTATGAATGAGAAAAAAAATGTTGCGCACAGACAACAGTTATTATTGACATTACAGACATAGCAGTTTAAATACGTATAAATATAAATATATTAATTGTAACGTAATTGTAATATAAATAATTGTCCCTGTTTGTTCATTTCATCTTGATAATATTTATTTATTTTAATCTCTGAACAGTCCCTGGATTTCCACATCAGCAGGCAGCGCTAGCACGGGGCCATGCAAACCTGTTTTACTACAAATGTGTAATTATTCTACAATATTTACTCATCATCACAGTAAAATAGTCCATCCTTAGTCAATCCACTGCATTAATTCCTCTCTCAACCATTGAAAATTGCTGCGACCACGTGATGATCATGAAAAAATAAAAATACTGTGATTTTTGGTCACACTAAATATAAACACACTTTCTGCACAATGTTAGCCCTAAGAAGGACAATGAAAATATATTGGAGAGAGGGCTAAGGGGATAAAGGGAGTGAACCTGTAATTAAACACCCCCGACTGACACCTGAGCTAATCTTGAGGATTTTAACCCGGGATACAGACAAAAGTTTGCTGTTTTACCTGGAGTGTGTTTCTCTGTGATGTCTTTGACAAAACCAATACAAAACCAATACAATATCAATAAAGTACTCACATAGCATCTTTACTTTCTTCACAAATTTCTATCCTGGTTTAGCAAATATAAAGGACTGACAGGACATAGAAAGTGAAGCTCATTGTTTTTAAGTCTGACACAGACTATTATTATTTTCATCATTCACTTAGGCCTAACACTAGTTTTGCAATCTGTTTCTCATGTCCTATTCAGCGCCATTATCTAGTTGTTTATTTTTTCATCACATGACTTCATTGCTTCTCAGAAACCGATAAGCAGGATGTGGTCTTTCACTTCCTGTTTGATGTTGATATTCTGTGGTGCTGTTGCTAACCAACAGGGGTTCAATGAGGTGAAAGAGAGGTGATACAGTCGTGCACTTCTCCTCAGCACGAGCCCGCGAACAGCACAGTAATCGTGTTACCCACGTACCCTAACATCGTTCGACTAAAAGACTTCACACGCTCAGGCTGATGAACTTCACACCTTTCAGTTGATGTTGCAAGAAGAATGTAGGCTACGTTTGCAACGACAGGATATTTGCAGCTGTCATAATATATATATTTAAAAAAAGAAAAATGCAGTGATGATTCTTGGTTTTGCAGATGCATTTTGAGTGCAGACAAAACAACGTGTTGTCAGGTATGTGGCATGTTTCATATGAATCTGCAGTCTGTGCATAACCAGACTAAAGGAATTAGCAGCGTGTTGGTTACGAGCGGTGCAGCAACACTCACCACTGTGCAGCAGAGAGGCCAGAACCACCACATGAGAGCCAGAGCCACAAGGAGGAACAGCACCAGGAAGACGATAGCCACAGCAAAGCCATCTGACTACAAAAAATAAATCAGCGTCCAGTTAATTCATCTTTCTCGGCTTTGTTTAAATCCAAAGACAAACTGGTAGTTGGATTGCAAAGGGGAGCGTTAAGAACCATCCAATAAACTCCTAATCAGTATATTTTTGTGAGTTTAAAAAAATAAATTGGACTTACACAGGAAGAAGCAGTGATGGTGTAGGCGCTGGAGATGAAGGACTTGCCGTGGTTTAAGCTGATGAGAACGTCCATCGTCCTGTAAAGAAACAATTTAAATGACGGATTAATAATCCACCGTTAAAGTTTCCTCTCATCAGTTTATCTTTACACTTATCCCACATTAACCAGCAAGTCGTTCATTTGATGATGTGAATTCTGAAGTTAATCGAGTGGCTGCTCAAGGCTCTAAAGAGGAGCAAATCACCAGAGACCCCCATGTTAAAAGGCCCAACTTTAAGCCATTATTTAACATATTTACATATTGCATTTTTCTTGTGTATTATATTTTAGCATCAATGGAAGATGAACGCCATGCGTAGTTTGTGCGCCTAGGCATTGCAGCTACGTAGCATTAGCACCATGTCGGTAAGTAAGAGCTGTGATTCATCCCCTCGGTAAATTCCGCTTTAGTATTTTAGGCTGCTTCTCCATTTCCACAGTTTTATGGATATGGAACGGATTGCGGAAAGATTGACTGAGGAAGTTCGAGGGCATGAATGTGCGTACGACTCGTCTTCGACAAAATTTCGGCAAAGTTCTGACGAAATTTAGGCGAAAGTTTCAGTCGCCAGTGTTGAATAAGAAGCAGAAGCAAAAATGAACTCGATTGACGAAAAAGACACAGCGCCGACCAGTGCTCAATGGGGCAGGCCAGACTGATGAGCGCACAAGTACAAATGGCTCACACAGGGTTACGGCATCTGGTCCCTTAGAGGTATAAACCTACTGTATCTCTGACTTTTGCACAGAATTACCAGCACTAATAGGTTCTCCCAAATGTTCTCCTCGTTTAGCAGATACATGTGTCTCAACACTCAAATATGTTGAATAATTACCAAATATATCTCAAGTAAAACAAAAGAATGCAACGTAAAATACACGTAATTACACAATCTCGACACTCGATACGGAAAACAATAGCAGCAAACTAAATGGTCAAACTCTGAGGGAGGAAATCTTCTCATTATCACCGCCGTCCATGTGTGTAACCCGACCAGCAGTAACAAGGCTCGTGAACTCCTATGACTTATTTAGAGGGGAGAAAAAATGCAGAGGCCAAAACGGGTGCAATTAAAACCCTAATGATGAACGGCACCGCAATTTCCATATGTCTATTATGCCCAATCCAATTACCGCAGGTTTAATGAGAATTCAGGATATGGAACGAGCGAAACGCCTGAAATCCTCCCTCCAACGCCAGAGAAGAAAGAGGCGAGGAGGAAGTGCGCAGAGTGGCGTTGTGTGTGTGTGTGTGTGTGTGTGTGTGAGGGACAGATGTGAGTGCGTGGCAGTGTACAGGGGAGGCCTGAATTAAAAATGGTGCTGTGGAATAATAACAAGAGCGCTCTCTTTGCTTTGGATTTTGCCCGAGGCGCTGCCTTGGGCCACCAATTCTCCTGTGGTTCTGAACAGATGAGCTACCAGACCATGTGTCCATTACTATGCAGTGTATTCTAAATATTATAAACTGACTTCTTTGCGCCTATCCTCATGCATCGCCGCGCTGAATATTCACAATGCAATTCAGGAGACTTCACTCAACTTGTTAACGCTCCCGCCTTTTTAATGTTTTGCGCTTTATGTGTGACGACGATCTCACTAATTTAAGCAGCTCCTCAAAAAATAATTAAGCAATTTTCACGACGCATTTCTTCACTTATTTTGTTTAACCCTTAACATAGTATTTTCTTTTTAATGGCAACCACATTGACCCCTTAGTTTTATAGTTTTTGAACTATAGCGCTTTTAAACAGATGAAAATACACATCAAACAGGTTCAGTATTCATATTGTATGAATCTGTACAATTGTGTGAACATTTTAATAATTACGTGTCAAAATACTCAGTCTGCAGTGCACACTGTTAATAAAGATTAAAATCAATGATATTTAATCGCGATTAATCGTATTTTTTTGTGTGGTGGTCAAAGGGTTAAACAGCCGAGACAAGAATAACAAAAATAGATGAAGGTGAAAATAGAGCGGAATAACACATAACATGTATTTAGGAAGTTAAAGGAAGACCAGTCCTTAACGTGAAGGTGCTAGTGGTGGTTTTTAAACGTGCATAAGTACAACAAGAAAACAAAAAATATACATCTACTTTTGAGTTTTCTTCTTAATCTTAATTTCTTTCTTTCTCTTCTCTTCTTTTTTGTTGCTACTGTTGTTGTTTGGTTAGTTTCCAATTATATATTCTGCTTTGATGTCTTCATATCTTAGAGTCTTAGGGTTCATATGTTACTCTGTATGAATATGAAGATACCCTGTACCATATTGTAAGAAAAATCTAATATACTATAAAAGCTGAAACCTACACATTGAGCGAGAACCAGTTTGCTTCCGTCCGAAAACATCTCTTTGTGTCGAGACGTGGATTAACCGGAACGCTACATGCCTCTGCAGCTCAGCGAAGCTCCCGACAGTTCCTTGCATGTTAACTAAGTGCTTGCACTGAACGGGTGAGGGGTGAGGCTAATTTAGCTGACACACTCAATCCGTGATAATGGTGGGCAGGTTGTTAATCAAGCTGAAGGTGCAGACCTTGCCGCGTGAAGGAGGGAACGCTCCCGAGGGAGTTACACTGACGAAGCCCTCGCCGGACACCCCTAATGCACCGCAACCCGGCCGCGGTGAGCGAGGCCTCTTTTCTCTTCCTCGCCGAGAGTTTTTTAATTTACAGAGTTGATGTTGAGTAGGCAGAATCTGCTCTGGCACGCGCGCATAAGTCATATATCCTCTTTTTTCTGGTTTTTCATTTGCATGGCTTCTGGCTTCCGTATTGGAGTATTACAATTAGTGCTAAAACGATTGGTTACTCTATTAACTGCATAAAAGAAAATGAAAATATGTCATTACCAGCTGTGAGAATTAACTACTGCTGTATAAAAATTCTATAAATATATAGATATATCCATAAATTTGAAAAACTGACTACATTCTGCACGTACAACACTGAGCAAAGCTCATGTAAAGGGGCTAAAGGGTTTAAAATAATTAACAAAAAGTAACTGTGACTTTGAAAGAAGCTGGGTGAATCCTTTTAAATAGCGTCAGTGTCTTTTTTTTTTAAAGTAAAAGCAATTGAGTGATATTGAGGGGAGGGCTGCAGCTGCTCGGTGGTTGTGTCTGAATAAATGGGAGATGAGAGGGCAGAGTGTCACAGGGCTGAGGGATCAGTCAAAATTTAGATATAAAGAGACACTGGTTCCCTGGGACACCAGTTGAGTGGCAGAAGGTCTCTCTCCTCACCGCAGATCTGCGTCTCCACACGGGCGAAAAGTTTGTCCCCCGGCTCGCTATAATCTGTCAGAAAGTAAGGCCCGCCGTGACGCTAAGCTTTGCTGATGTTATGCAGCTGGAGCTGCTGACAATGATGACGCTAATGGCTTTCAAACGTCCCTTAAAGATGTGAAAACTGAGGAGGCTGAATTATTCACGGCAGAGCATATGCGTGGCGTGTCACACAGCATCCAGGAGTCATCACTCTGCGTGAAGTTTTGCAAGAGGGAGGAAACTCAAGTGGAGTTGGGAGGGATCGCCTCGCGAAGACCGGGAAGAAGACGAGAAGTTGCTCCCAAGTGAGTCAACCACCATTTGGAAAGAGTGGCATGCACTCTAAAAAAAAAAAAAAAAGTGCTGATATAAAATTAAAATAACGTGAAATGGCAGCAGGGAAGCAACAATGTGTTTTTACCCCCCTTAACTATGAATGTTATGTGTTTGCCAGTTTTTCTAACCATCTGGTGAAGTTGCTACGCTCACAAGCAGCCATAGGTTTCCACTCATTTCTGTATGGTTTTAATTCGACTGCCAGACTCCTCGCACATGAACTCTATCAGTGTATTTTCTAAGTCGCGTAGCACACTGATTACGAAAATCTGCTGTGTCCTGAGATCATGCAAAATCGAAGAGAAACTCAACTTGAAAACTTTCCCCTTATAAAATGTTGTGTAATTTCATGTGAATAATCTAATGAGAATGAGGTTTCCAGTTGATCATCTGAATGCATCATCCTTGCATCCTTCAATCAAAGAGAGCATCTTCCAGCTCCACCACGTGACGGCAAATCAGTGCAGCAACACTGAGGACAATCAAACAAGAGCACATTTCCATCATGAACATCTTCATACCCCCACTAGAGCAGATGGGGTGATGCCTCAGATTGTGGCAGCCCTGGGACAACCTGTTTATTTATTAACAAGCGTAAGCATTAGGCGTTGTACCTGCTTTGTAAAGCAGGTGTCGGCTCCCCCCCTTAGTTATTTTTTGCCCTCCACTGTTATTGTGAAAACACCAGGTGAGGACATGCTGCTGCAAGATCGCAGCCACTTAACCTCTTGATTGGCTCCCCAGCAGGATACGCTAGGTCTCCTAATGGGAATATACGGGGAGTGTGGTGGGGGTTGGGAAGGGAAGGGAAGGGAAGGGTGCCGGCAGATGCCAGCGTTTCAAGCCTGATGCCACAGCTGTCAGCACAGATGATGCCTTCGCTGTTAGTGCTCCTACACAGCTCGATGACCAACTGAGGACACGGTGATTCCCGGGCACCGAGGCTGGATGTGGAGCCGCGTGCTCCGGATCTCCAGTGGGACAGGAAGCTGCAGCTGAGCACCTCGGCTCAAGTGACTGCTGCATCTGAAATATGTTCCCCGGCAAAACCACGCCTGCGACGTCAGTGGAGAGAAGCCCATGTGTAACGAAACACAGTTGAAAAGGGAAAATTCTTCGGCTGAGCGGAGCCGTGTTGAAGGAGCACACGTGAGGCCGTGGCGGTAGCGGTGGCGGCGGCGGAGCAGAAGCAGCCAGATGGATGGAGACAGAAGTTTCCGGGCACCGGTGTTCCATGCAGGTGGTCCGGGGTGCAGGGATTGTCAGCGCATGGTGAATTATTTAAATGGGGAGCGAGGAAAAGGGAATGGCCGCATCTGTCGCACATCCTTTTAAAGCCCCTCCAGCAGATGTGTTTACTCACCACCCGTACCAGCTAACTACTTAATGGGTCACCATCGGCAGCCAAGAGTTAATTAAGCAGGCCTTTTGCAAATGGCACGTAACATCAGCGTCAGCCTCGGTCCTATCGGGGCGCAGCAGCCGCTGTGGGCCTCCGTTTTTACAGATGTAGTTGCTCGAGTTAATCTTTGCGGTGAATCTTTGACGTCTCGTTACTGGATTAAGCGTCACGTATTTTGAAGAATCTATTCATCTAATAATTATCATGCTGTCACATTCCAAATGTGAGAATGAGTTCTTTTCTATGCAAAGACATCGCGATCTCAGAAGTTTCTCAATATATATTATGACATTAGACAACACATTGATACGTAGTGTTTTGTTCTTAACAGAATTTTGACCCAAATGTAAATTCCCAGTAAAACAGTTTCCCCTAAAAAGGTGATCAGTGTTATATGCACATGTCTGTGCTGTGCAGAAGTGCATTTACATATTCGATATATCTAAAAGATGTTCTGAGATGTCCCGCCGTAAAACACAGACGCAGGTCTGACATCTTTCCACGTATACACACATTCCGCTCTATTCCACACTAATATCAGCTCCGGTAGAGAAAAAACAAAAAGAAACTGTTATCATACAGTAAGCAGTTTGGACTTTAAAATGGAGCGGATTAACTGAAGTGAGGTTCAAGTCGATGTGGAGCAGCGACAGCATCGCCGCCGTCATATGATACATAATCTCTTTTAGAGCTGAGAGACCTTCAGGAGGCGGCGGTGCTCTTAATCATACATTTTTGATTGGATTGCAGTCGGCAAGGACATTGAAATCTGTTGTTCCATCTAGAATGCCTTAGTGATCATCTGTTACGGTTTGGGATTATGAGAGATGCCGTTAAAAATCAAACAATAGCTCCGCAGACGGGAATAAACTCCTGTTTGCACGGTTTTTACGCTTCAGTCTTCGTGGGCTGTATATATGGAGCATTTCTTTTTTTTTTTTTTTTTAATGTCTGTACTGTTTACTGCGTCTTTACGCCACAGTTTTAACATACAGCCGATTTATAGACTTAGATGCTGTTTATTTGCAGTAAAGACACATTTTAAAGGAGAAGCAGAAAAAAAGAACATGAAGCGTGTGTGTAACACGGAGAGAAGCTAAAGGGAGTGGAGCGTCTTAGATAAACAACATATGGATAAAAAGAATTCTGAAGAAAAGGGAAATAAAATTATGATGAAAGATTCTGTGGGGAAAGAAGAACTACTTTTGACACTGTGTGTGTGTGTGTGTGTGTGTCATGCTTCATAAAATAAGTGCCCAAACTGCAACTCAGTTAAGCTTCTTGAAGTCTTAAAAGATAACTTTGTTTTTTACAAAACCAATATTCATTTTCTTTCCTTCGCTATTTTGCATTAACCATAAATCTTAAGAATAATGTTAATTCAAATTTTCTGGCTCTATTTTGGTCCTGCGGAGGTGTGTCGTGTCATATCTGTTTTCACACCTCTCTCGCTGTCAAGATCAAAACTTAGATACATCGACAGAATCGACAGAAACACCTAAAACAAGCTGCTTAGACAGTAGCTGGATGTCTACTATATTTACAGGCTGGAGAAAGTTCAATTTTAATAAATGCTTACTTTAATTCATTCATGGCGAAAATAAGAAAAATCTGAAATCAGATTTTTAATGGTAGATTTTAACCTCACAAATATACAGTTATATTAATTTATGATAAATTACTAAATTACTGCTTAATTATTCAGTGTACAACATACACTATTTATGCATTAGAGAAAAGCTTTAAAATTCCTATTACGAATTGATGTACTGAACATGAGAATTTCAAATGCATTAAAACAATAAATTAAATCCGCTAAGAAAATACGCCAGCATTACAACAGTGGATATGTTAATGACGAAACCTGGACACGTGACAACCATATGACAGTGATTTGCTGCTATTCAATATAAAGTCTATATAAAATCAATATTTTAACCAAAAAAAAAAAAAAATTATGGCGAAATAAAAAAAATGCTACTTACTGTCCAACATCATACAGCTTTGGTGCAGGACATATCAGATAATCGTTGCGCACATAGCTCGGCTTTTGAGCTGGAAAAAAAAAATATAAAAAGACAAAATATTAACAAAGTATTTGCATGGTGCAATAAATAACAGGACTGTTCCAGGAGGACGGTGCAACACATTGTCTTATGAGTCTTGAGTCAAAATTTATTCACTGAAAATCTCATATTAAATCAGCATTTTTTTTATTTTATATAACAAAATTTAAAATCAAATCAAATTTTCAGTGTTTTTTATATAATTAAACAGAATAATAAGTCATCTTCAAACATTTGAAATTTGAACACATAATGGATATTCTGACTTTAACCGAATATTGTGTAAACTTGTCTTTTAAATTAAAATTACATTACTGAATCCAGGATTTATATTTCATAGTTGTATAACTGGGAGTTGAATAAGGTTAAAAAAACAGAGAGAGAGACATGGCAGATTGGATTATTATCAGTGTGTCTCTGTGTGTGTTTATTCATCAGAAGATGCTGACAAGTGCTTGAACCGTCTAAAGCCGCGGAGGTCATTCACATTATCGATGCGATTCTTTTTTTTTTTTCTTGTCTGCGTGTCTGCTCCGTGCTCCAACTGGTTTGGTGATGGAGAAGACTGTAGCATCTGTTTCACATATGTGCTGAGTGTTCTATAGTTGCCATGATGCGTGTCCATAATTATAAGGTGCCCCACTGTTAAAAGGTCTGGACTGAACACATGCAAAAGCCAATAAGGGAATAAATAGCCCCAAGTGGGCGAATGTGAGACAGCCTAAACTGAGAAAGGACTAACAGGAAGACATCTGCTAATGGCCACTTCCTAATTCGGATGAAGTTCTTTTTTAAAAGGAAAAATATGCTTGAGTATTTTAGTCGGGCTGAAATGTTGGAAATCAAAAATAACTTGTCAAGGATGGAAGTGTTGTCATTGGCAGTCGCCGATCCCACAGATCCCGCGGCCAAATGAGAGCTTTAAAAGATTGGCTTTTGGTGCCAAATCCCGTTTACTTCCTGAAAAAAGGATTTCTTAACAGAACAGACTGCGGGCTCAAAATAAGGAGCACAGTGACCTACATAGCCTCCTTTCTTCTGTTGATTTTAGATCATATAGATAAGGCGCCGCTGTGAGATAACAGACATGTCTAGGACTGGATTTGGTTCACAGAGTCCAACCTCGGACCATCTGATGTGGTAGCGAGCTCAGTGGGAAGATTCAGGTGTTACATGTCCACTAATAAGTGCAGCTCGAGGTCGGAAGGTTGAAAGTTCGACTCCCGCCCTGTCCGTGGCTGTGGTGCCTGCAGCCCACTGCTCCAACTGTACTTTCCCCATGAGGGACTAATAAGGGAATTATTTATTATTTAATAATAAATGAAAAAAATACCCTCATAATTCCTAAGTGTAAGTTGCACGACAAAGTCACAGGTCAGAGCAGTTTGGAAAGAGAGGGGAGGGTTTGTTATTGCAAGTTGGCAAGTTTGTGGCTGTCTGGAAAAGCTGATGCAACATCAGACTTAACCGCTAGTTTATTTCTGACGGACCGTGTTTCTATACAGCATGAGATCATCTGATTATCATCATCTGAGACAAAGCATGGGACCACTCACAGGGGGGAGGGACCACACGACTGTGTCACACTAGAGTGTTTATGTGGATGAACACTTATTCCTGTAAGCTTTGTCAGGGTTTTTGTGGATTTTGGATTTCCCCCTGTCTAGCATTTTGATGGCGTAAGCACTTTTTTTTTTTTATTATTTATTTTAATTTTTTTCAATGAACTGACAGGAGGGGCCTCTGTGGATCATCCCACATCAGCTTGTTCCAGTTTGGGATCTAGTGAATTTGGTCAACACCTTGTGCTGTTTTTCCATGTTTTTGTTTTTTTTGAGTTGTTCCTAAACTGTTTTTGTTTGTGTGTTTGTTTCAGGCTGCATCTTGTCGGGGGTGGATGCTGTCATCAAGAAGCGTCATTGCTATGGGGTGGGGGTGTCTGGTCTGGTTTAGGTGCGTGCTACGTTTCTAGTTAACATCCACACGAATGAATGCCAGGTCCAGAAGTTTCCCAGCAGAACACTGAATTGTCACAAGATGTTTTACAGACTCCATTGTTTCCCTCTGATGCTCAAGAGCCCTAAAGACTGTTCCCTTTACCATTTTGAATGTTCCAACCTTCTCGCTTACATCGTCTTCTCCCAGCCACTGCAGCACAAGCCATTGTCTATGTAGCTTCTGTTTTACTTATTTATTATGTTTGATGGGTTCGGTGGGCGTATTTCTAATTAGGGTTCAGTTTTGTTTGGGTTTAGGGGGAAACACCAGGTCCTATGGTCCCTTGAGTGGCTTCTTCTTATCTGACCAGCCCATCTTGTTTCCTTATTGTTACTGTTGTTTAGTCTTCATCAACTACAGTTTAAAGCGACTGCCGCATGTTTTCGACTGGTTTATTGTGAGCCAGTCGCAGTGGTCCTAACAATCTCCTGTCAGTGGTCATAATGTTATGCCTGATCCGTGTATAGTTTTTGTCAAGTTTTTGGATTTCATTTTGTTTCATTTTGGTCCCTTTCTATACTAATTTATCTACACTAATTTATTAACTGTCAAGGAGGCTCCTCCTAAAATTTGTTAATTTGATTTATGTCCCAACTGTTTAGCTCATAATAGTGTATCAGAACTGTGATGACGAACTTCTTCTGGTTTAGAACAGGGGTCCTCAACATTTCTCAGCCTGAGGACCCTAAACTGATGGAGAGATTAAGTAGGGACCCCCTATGTGTTCTATATTAAACTCAGCCTAGGGCCATTTGTAAATATACATCATTATAACCATTTTGGATTCAATTTTAAGCTGTTCAGTTGCAGGGAACCTGACAGAGTCAGAGTTGACTGTGTACTGGAGGCTTAGATTGACTAGTGTAGCGCTGGGCTGTTGCTCTTGCACGGTGTACTGTAGCTGCAGGTTCTTTCACTACTCACGGAAGGTTTGCTGGTCCACTATGAAGCTGCAGACAACACCGTCAGTGCTGCGTCCCGGGTTGAAGCCGTTCCCTCTGAGCACGATGTCGAAGGACTCTGGAATGTAAACAAACAGGAGATAAGACCAGGAGGAAGGGCTTATACGCTGTTGAAATTCATCCTTTTTTTGAAGCTCCAAACGTAAAAAAACTGCAAAGCCTGACAGGATGACGTGAGTTTTATTGTCTTGGACCTGTCGCGCGACTTTCCACTATAAACACTGATCTGCTTTTTTGTCTGAGCAGACGCAGCGCTGCTTGAAACTGCTGCATATTTCCAATATCTCTGAATGTGAAAAATGTGAACAGTTCAGAGGCCAGGAAGTGAAGAGGGATTCCCAGAGAGAATAAATCTCTCTGCGCTGACTTAAGCAGGAAGATCCACTCACGATTCACACAGACACTGGAGGGCTCCACACTCAGGATCTCTGTGCATGATCGCTTTAATATCTGCAGGGAGAGAGAGAGAGAAAAAAAATAAATGAAATGGGTACATGACTATTTGAGGGCCAAGAATAAATACATCAAGTCCTGGCCTTTATCGGCTCTGTCAAGTTTAGAAAACAGATTAGGGTGCAACACCTGAGAAATATATCGTTCCTGATCAGCGCCTGGCAGCTAAAGCAGAACGCTGAATATCAGCGGCAAGAGGAACAGGCGGTAGAACAGCAGCTGTGTCAGCCTTTATGGGAAAATTATGCAAGACTATTACTATTCCTCAGTTCTATTAAAAACCTCTGGGATCCTGCATTATCATATAAAGAGGCCCGTGTGAGCCCACTGTCATGAAGCTGCGCCGCCGACTACGATTCAATAAATCAACAAAGGACAAACTATGCAAATCCCAGTACACAGTCGGTAAAAAGAAGCATATTAACCGCAATATAGGACACTTGAACCCTTCATTTGATGTTGGGCAAAACTTAAATCCTGAGACGGAAATGTTTACAGCCGCCTTATTAAATATGATGGTCTGATAAGGAACTGTTAAAAGGGGAGAGGGTTGTCGATGACAGCTGGGGAGGAAAAGGATCTGCTGCTGTTCCTCTGTGCCACCATTTTCCCCGTCTAATTACTTGCTTGGCAGTGCCCAAGAAAAACAGGAAAAAAAAAGGAAAAATAAAATTGACTACCTAAGTTTAAAATAAGGGAAGACCACATGGTGGGCAGTGTTTCCCATTAAGAGTGGAAATGGGATGAGTACTGCTCCAAAATTATGAATTAGCCACTTGGAAAAGTGCCATGGTTCTTAAATACAGCAAAGTATTAGTCTGGGGGGGGGGGGGTCTGGTCTGGAATCTCTCTGTTGGGGACTGATTATGCTCCAGCTAACATGTGCCAGGTTAATCACATCTTTTGGGTTTTACATGGTAATGGAGCATAGACTGTATATAAATATGGACAACACACCTCCATTCCCTTGCGCAGGGATATGAGCAGCGCCATCTTGCAGTTTTGTTTAATTAACACTGCATCTTGGTCTACCTCCACCAGGTACAAGGAAATGTTGGGATTATGCATTGTACTTATTACTCATTTATTTGTACCTAATCTCATGGCCTTCTGTGATTACTTCACGGAGCAGTTGGCATGGCAACTCGTAGTGATCATCCTCAGAAAAATGGGCACTTGAGTATGCATCAACATTATATTAACAACATAAAATGACAGAAACTATCCTTGAAAACTATTTATTTGACGTGTTTTTGCTTTTGTTTCCATTCGCTAACATGGAGTGGGTGGAGCTTATGACCTATACTGCATCCCATCATCAGGGGCAGCTCTACTTGCTTTGCTTTTTCAATTCCATTCAGTCATCAGCCATTCATTTCTCGGGGATCTAGTGACAAACACTGTTTCCGGGCTGCAGAAGGAAAAGAAGGCACTCGTCCAAATACTAAAAGTCATCCAAGTATCTCAGCCAGTGTTGTAACTGGAGGGGTTTGTGAAAAAAATGAGGTTGGTTTAGTCACTTTGTAGATATAATTATGTGGAAAAGTTCCTTCGAGGGCACAGACATTCAAGAATGCACCACGTGATAACATCTTATCTAGACGACCCACATACTGAGCAGGTTGTAGCCGGGTCCAGCAGCTAAAGGATGTTAACGATGTGGTTACACGATAACTCTGGCTTTTCCCAAAAGGCCTGCAGCTCAGACAACAAAGGGTCAGCAGAGTGGAGAGGAGGAAAAAATGGCCTCACTATGCCGAGCTTTTTCGGTGAGATTTTGTCATGCCGGTCACAGAGGCAGCGTCGACCCTGCAGCAAAAGGCTGCACAGATGATCTGAAATCCTCAAAATCCAACAGCAAAGTGAGGAGGCCAAGTAGTCAGGAATCCAGTATTACTAATCAGAGAGGAATGCACCTCGTTTCATTTGGATGCTAGAAGCGTCACTGTGCTGGGCGCCTCTTTAGTGAGGAGGAGCTATTTGGTTGTTGCTGTCCTGGATATTCTCATGCAGACTTTATCTATATTTTTTCTCCAAATATCACTTATGAAATCCACTTTTTTCACATGATTTAGTGAATTGTTAAATATTATATCCAAGTATCAAGTGTTTCTTAGAGTTGACAATAATCTAAGGTCATTTTGAATAAACCAGCTCCATTTTTATTCACTCATTTTCAAATATGGAAAAGGTAGAGCCAATTTTTGATTAGAAAATGTAAGAAATGTATTTGTCTTAGGACAATTTTGCATATCATTAAAATAAGTGAATTAAAAAGGGTCCGGCATGTGTGCATTCCACTTCGTGCATCAACTTCTGCAACCAGGCATCATTCCTCATGTGTGTTTCGTCAGACAAAGACCGAGGGCCTCGTCTTCAGATGCTTCCTTTTCAAAAAAACAGCACCATCAATCATAGCTTGTAGCTCTTTGAATCACACAACAGAAAGGAGTCACGCCCTTTGGCTTCGCGTCCTTCCAGCTGCATGTTTAGTTCGGCACTTTTCCTGCTCTGACACAGATGTTCGAGTACAGTTCAGGTCACGGTGCTCTGCAGGGCTCCCGGCTCTTATTCGTGCGTTTAGCCGTGCAAACTGCAAACCCCCGCCTTGGCTGACAGCGCCCAGGCTAAAAGCTGCAGCAAATGGAAAGTATCACTAATTGGCTGGCAGAGGGCGAGGAGGTTGCATGGGAAACTTCACACACACACTGGGACTCTTAGGACTACTTCCTGACAGCTACTCACCGATTACAGTACTACATTGAGAAGATGTGTTGTATGTGTTACGTGTTTTATTTTTTATTTTTTATTTTTAAAGTTAAAGAATTAGCTGCACTGGGATGTTACTGCAGAAGGCTCGACACAATTAAAAAGCACAGCAAAGGGATGTGATTTGTAAAGCAGTTCCCATCGAGACCACAGTGGCTGAGACATGTGGTCCTCTGTCTACAAAAATGAGGACATAACAGGCAGTTATTTCCACAGACATTTTTCCGTGCAGCTTAGCAGGACGCTCGCAGAGGTCTCACTTTAATTTGTTGCAAACTTCAACAAAGCCAAAGAAACGGATTTTCAGCTCATTTACTCAACCTTTTGAATTGCACCACCTTTCCCCCCTTAAAATGATTCTTAAAATCTAGATTAAACCTGTAAAAGGCGACTGTTTGGAGCCACATTGTCTGGATTTAGAGAACAGAAATTTAGCCGTTCATCTTCTGCAGCGATCGCAAACCTAAACTGACCAACAGCACACACACACACACACACACACAAAAAGAAAAAGAAGGATGGCAAACTTACAGAATTGACTATGCCTTTGAGCGCATGGAAGCCATCTTTGACAGGAAACACATGGTCTTTGGTGTCCGCAATATCAGCAAGCTGTTGGTATCATGAAAGAGAGAGGGTAGTAAACAAGGAGTACCGCTGATTTAACACGGCATTCTTCTTTTTCTGTTTTCCTCTTTATGACTGAGCACTGTCTTTCCTTTCATACCACGGGCAGGAGGAGACATAGCAGATGGCATGACTGTGGCAAACACTTTGCTCAACTATGAGAAAAAAAAAGGAAAAAAAAAAAAAAAAAACACTGCCGCACAAACCGGGAGAAATGTTGTCTTTGTTTTTGACTTAATAGGAGCTCATCACAGAATGGTTACCAATAGTTACAAGGGACAGGCTAGCGCGGCGTTGGGAGGCGGCTAAAGAGCAGATGACACTGGAAGGAAATAATAATCGGCGCAGCTCTGACAGCCTGACACCGTTTTACGGCCTGAGCACAAACTCTGGAGTGAAATTCTACGCTGCGGAGACAAATAATAAATACAATAAAACAGTGTGAACGGAGCAGCGGGCCAACCAGAGAATTGAAAGCCAACGTAAATGACACTTGAGCGGCGCGGTTTTTCACTTAAGCGACGCTTTCCGCTTTAATAGTTACACTCGGGTGCTTAGCGCTGCCTTTCCGATGGCTGCAGACATATCTTATCTGTGCTGGAAAACAAACAAATGCGGTGAGAGGAATGTTCGGACATCGGCGCTCTCTCGAGTATCCTCCTCCACCCAAAGGCAACGTTTTATCATGAATAGAGCTTCTACAACATAGAAAGTACACCACTTTTCATATGACACCTGAGTATAAAAAAAAGATGAAAAAAAAAAAGTCCTGTAGCTAAATCTGCAGCTAAACTGAGAAACTTGAACATCCTGACCTCTACAGTCTGGAAACATGCTATCAATACTATTATAGTACTTTCATTGTTATACAACTTTAATTATTATGATACTATTAATTACTATACTTAATTATTAATACTTTATTTGCATTACTGTTACTCTGTTATCAGTCATATCAATGTCTAACAAAAACACAAATGCTATAAATAGAATTATTTACTAATTTTGGAAAAGCAGTGACTATGTGGAACATGCTTGATATAAATTATTGAGAATGTTAAACTCATTATAAGTGGCATGAAGTGAAACGAAGACTTTGTTCTGTTACGGTGCAAGCAGTTGCGAAGATTTTAGATTTTATCTGTCAGGGCCACAGAAGGTGAGAGTTTGACAAGAGACGATTTGCTGGTGTAACAGTGTTGCACGCACAGGTAACAGAACTCACACTGAGCATGTAGTCGAATCAGCAACAGATTCCTTTAAAGGCTGTAGATTAAAACTGATGCTTTCTTACCTGCTGCTCATCAAAGTCCTTGATCCCCACACAGTAAACGCGAGCACCATATTTCCTGACTTCGTCGGCCTACAGTCAGTGACGTGCACCGGGGGGAATGTGCAGAAGAGTAAAGATTTTATTAAGCACAACGCAGGAAGGCTTCCACATAAAATAAATTAAAGCACAAAAATATAGCTTAGATGTTTTAGGAAATGAGGATAATGGAAAGTGTTATTTGTATTCAGAGTTTGCATTTACAGTTACAGTTACTACTATGAAATAAAAACGTGGTGTAGCTTTTAGCTGTGGTCGGAGCGAACCTCACCTCCTTCATGGTGAGTTCATGAACGTAAACGGCCAGCTTTCCATCCGTCAGAGCCAGAATGATGCTGGAGGACGACTTTGACTGTTCCTTTATCTGAGCCGAGGCCTTCGGGTTCAAGCACATGACAAATATTTGATCAGATCTCTGCTTCGCTCCAGAAAACGTCCAAATACCGGAGCTCGTGAACTGACCTTTTTCATCCCCTCGTGCATGTACGTCTCTCCTGCCGGTCGGACGTCACGCAAGCGCTGCAGGCCCTCTTCAATTTTGTATCTTAAAACACACACATTACACACAAGTGGTTAGCATACTGGCCCAAATGTTCTGTGGCTAAATCTTTCCATACTACAAATAGCAAAGCAGGATGTTAACGCTTCATCGATAATTTGCGGTTCTGTATTTTGTGGTGTGAATCTGCAGTTACAGCTGCGCTGGTAGACACGAGTACAATGACAAAACAGTAACAGGTTGTTCTTGTTGTTTATCCAGTTTTTGCTGTTCAGAGATTGGATATTCTCCCTGTACTCCAGCTAGGTTAACTGGTGATTCCTAATTGTGGTTTGCCTCTTTGTGTTAACCTTGTCATACAACGGCAACCTGTCCAGGGGGTACCCTGCCCCCTACCCCCTGCCCCCTGCCCTATGGCAGCTGGATACAGGATAAGAAGTAATAGTTAATGGATGGACGCACGGTTTAAAAAAAGAGCAAATTATTAAATGATCATCACAAAAAATATAATTTTGTAATATAATAAAGTAAAATAAGTGTTTTTCACTTGATTTTGGCAGTAAAAGATACATATTTGCTAATCAAAAGGTAAATAATATTGACCAACCACCCTGATTCTACATAAATTGGTCATGCTTTAGCGCATCGAGTGTGAAGGCAGCACTCTGTGCTTGATCCATAGACATGATAAATGATTACTATGGCTAAATGAGACACAATGCTGCCCAATGGTAAAGGAAAACCAGGTTTTCTGTCTAGATTTTAGTCAGTCAGTGGACATGGATGTATGTCAGTAAATATGTCTTCCTCATTCTGTCTAAGAAAGTAGTTATAAGACTCCAATTCATTTCAGTCCAGTTCCCCTTTATCGGGCAGGTTACCATATATGGTCACTTCATTGCCCTTCATTCTTTACATGAAAATGAAAGTCTTTGAAAACTTTCACAACAGTAAAAAAGTCTTGATGCGTATATTTTATTGATTTTTCTGTCTGAATTGAAATTCAAACGAACGAACAGTCAGTCATTACAATGAGGGGGTGGGGCCCAATCTGATTGTTTTTCATGGGCCCCAAAATTCCTGGCGGCACCCCTGTCTAGCATACAGGTGTGAGGGTGAAGCGAATCTTTAAGTTGCATAAGACCAAGCTCAGCTACGCCCCTAATGCAATATATATGTACAATATATGCAATAAAAGCTTTGCCTATGATATGAATATGATCTCAATATCTGAAGATACAGATAGAAAATCCTCAGATATCTGCTGCCTTTATGAATTGTATACAAAATGTTTGCTCAAGAAGGGAGCAGGGAGGATTTAAGACACAAATAACACAAAGATCTATAAAGCACTTGACACTTGCTAGTTAAACTAATTGTTGCAGAGGTAAATGAATAAATCAATGACTTTCCATTTCAAGTTTTTGTTTTGCTATTTGCATCGTTGCAAAGGTTCAAATCTTTAAAAAGAGCAGTCATCACAATGGTCAGAGCAAGTACTGAACAGATAAATATGCCAAATTAAACACACGAATTGCACTACTTGCTCGCACATTTGCACACATGACACTTGAGCTAATCTTACACTGAGACACTTTAGCTAAATATTTTATTTATTGTACATTTTTTGTAAAGTTTACTTCTATCTCATTCTTAATCGTATTTTATTGTATTATTTTATCTTTGCCTCCTCCATATATGGACCAGAAGACATTAAAGCAAGAGGGTTTAAATGGGATTTGTTAATCACAAATTGTACGTCATGTTTGTTGCTGAGAAGTGTTTGGTTTGCTTGAGTTAATAAGACAGCAGCGGCATGAATTTACAGCTCATTTCACACTTCAGTACCTGTCTCCGGTCAGAGGAAGTAGGACTTCTGCTTGGGCTGAGAATACGATGAATGAGACTCTCATACTCGGGCTGAAAGCACAAAAAGTCACAATAAATGCACAATATTAAAAAGTAGGAAACAGAAAGGTTGCACTCATTCTGACATTCTGTTAAATGTGCAGGAGAACCAAGCAACAACATCCTTACATTAATTACTTTAAACTTGTTTTTGTCTGTATTTCCCTGTCCTGTTAAACCAAGTCTTCCGTTCTTCATCCTCTCAATCAAACAACCACCCCCGCAGCAAAACATGTCAGGTCCCCAGAATAGTTTCACACTGACGTTTTACATGAGTCCAGATCCTTTAAAGAGAATTTAAAGCCGCATAAATAATTAGTTCAACAGAAGGTAATCGTCTAATAATAGTGCATGACTTAAAGCAGCTCCCGAGGAAGTGATTAATCACACCGGAAGCCCGTTGTTGTGACGACTCCCACGTAAACAGCACACGCATCCCGTAAAAAATACTACATATATCCTGTACCTGTGACTTTCCAACGGTGTTTACTGACACTGGAGACTCGGACGTGTCTCTGACCACTGACACTATCATAAGTTTAGGTTTCTTTTCTGTATATTCAGCATCATTCTGTCATATCAAGATATGACATACATATAGAGCACTTACTCACCGACTCATAAATATTAATAGTTGCTTCTTCTTTTTTTTTTAAAACACATACAGCTGGTCTCCGAGTAAAAATCCACCAGCAAAAATAAATGTCTTACATCGCAGTGATACAGAAATTAAGATACCTGAAACAGGACTTAAGTAAATAATGAAGATTCCACATTTAACTATTTTGATTCTGTTTCGATGAAAGATATTATTTGAAAAGTTCCAATATCGGCGTCAACAGAGTAGCAGTTTTCATTTTTAAAAATTGTAATTGCTTAAAACTTTAAAAAAAATGAATAGATATTCTAGTTTACAAACCAATTTTGGGCATTTACTTGAAACCTGAAAGCTAAATATACATGTTCCTGTTGTTTATATTTAGGATGGGCATAAAGCATCAGCTGTTTAAAAACAGCAGATGATACAAACAACTTTTGCGGTGTACCACGCAACATATATAAAGATGGACAAACTCTCTGTGACATCATCCGTAAGTTCCTTGCAGAGCAGTTTTGATGCTCAGTGTCGTGTCTCTGGGCTTTGCCATCTTAGCAGCGCCTGAGTCCATCCAACTCCAGACTGATTGAAAAATGAGCAAAGAGGCAGCGCATGAGCACGATAAATGCGACTACGTACTAATTTATGCATAACTTTGAGCCTTTATATCTTTTAAATGGGAGAGCTTCTTTCTTTCTTCCACCAGGCCGCAGGGGGAAATTAAGTCTCAAAATGGGCACAAATGCTCCACGATCCACAAGTGACACGTGACGTTCACTGACGTGTACATCGTTCTGTGTCTGAACTGGAGTGGTCGCACATGCGTACAAGCAGCTACCGAGCAAGTTCAAAGTAAATGTGCAAAATAAATTCACAAACGCTCATACAGCAGACTGAATGAATATTATTAAAAGACTTCCCTCGTGCAGCGTGACCTGTGCGTATCCGTATATGCGCAGTTAAACATTCGTACGCACGGAGAGCCTTCTGAAAGCTAAAACGATGAACTCTGAGAAGTCAAGCAATCAGATTTGTGAATTCACAAAAAAAAAAGGAAGTGTAAAAAGTGCGATTTGTGCAATTATTTTTCCACATGTTCAAATTGCATGTGAATTAAGATACGCATTTGAGACACACCTATTCAGGCACAAACCGTCGTACGGATTTCTGAATGTCATGTTTCGCTTATGCATCATGCAGCATGCTATTGCGGCCATTTTGAAACTAATTGGACCTCGTGGTAAACGTTAGGGCTGCACGATTCTGGAAAAAATGTGAATCACATTTTTTTTCCTCGGAATTGAGATCACGATTCTTTGGTGCAAGTTTTTTTTTTTACAAATTGTTTATTGCACTGATTAACTTTAACAAAACAAAATGAAACAAACAAAAAAAAAATTAAATGGTCAATCTAGTAGAGTATCAAACATTGAGATTTCCTTAGAATGTAGAGCATACGTTTGAACAACAGGCTTGTTCATTTGTTAGCCACCCATTTAACTCTCCTTACCGCTGACTTCTCACTGCTTCTGTCCCTCACTGTTTCCACACACTCAATTGCAGTCGGACTTCCTACACTGACAAAATCACATGTGGTAAACACGCTTTACCACAGGTCGAGGGAAGAGTGCTGCCTTCAGGGGCGCTTGAAAAAATCCGAGAAGAAATGGGAGCATTTGTTTATGATGCCGCTCGAGAAATAAAATACTTAAGAATCGTGTTTCAAAATGAGATCGTGTATACGTGTGAATCGAGATCGCGATGTTTTAACGATTTATTGTTTTAACGATTTATTGTGCAGCCCTAGTTTTAATGCGGAGATATATGGAGATCGGCCAACTAATGGAGCCAGCCTCAAGTGGCCATTTGAGGAACTGCAGTTTTTGGTGCTTCTTTCTCAGAAGTAACAGGTGTTCTTCTTTCAATAGTTTTATACTCAACACGCTGCATAAGTTCTAAGTCTAAACATTTGTTTTTTAACATCTACAAGGTGAATATTTAGTGGTGGAGATAGCGAATATTTACATGTTAATAGCTCAAAAGCATTAGCTTATAATCTTCTCTCCAGTTTGAAGAACTGTTACTGATGGCCATGTTAAATAGAGTGACGGATCTACGTCAAATATTTTCTGAGCCGTCACTATGAAGGCTACAGTGGAACTTGTTGGTAGGCTGGTGTACTTCACGCTACTCTGGACACTGATGATGGACTTCAATCAGCTTTGTAAATTTTACTATCTATCTATGCATCTATGCAAGGAGCTGTGTGCCCGATGTCTGTGTGGAGCCAAATATTTAACTGTGTGGAGTGTACAAACTGCAATATTACTGACTGTGCACATACCAGGACAACAGTTTGTTTTAAGGAGAAGGCTGTGTGAGCAGATTTGCCGTTTCCACACCTTTTATAATTCAGCATTAACAAAAAAATAAATAAATAAATAAATAAAACATACAAAGACACACCAATAGCATTAAACCACCCGCAGGAAATTGGTCCAAATTCTACAGGAATCTTGCGCTATGTCCGCTGTTCTTGGAACAGGCTATTCCATAGTGCTTGGCACACCTCGTCGCCGACACTTTGCTGCAGCCCAATCTGTAAGTAGCTGCTGTGCTGCAAAGATCCTGTAGCTAAGAAGTCACAGCCAGCCTTTCAGAAGCATCCGCGCGGACCCTGCGCGTTTTTTCTGTGTTCAAAGGGCAGATTGATTCACAGTGGAGTTGGAATCGTCGCGTTCAAAGTGCGCGTTAGTCAGTGCACCAGAAACTTTACTTTTTGCCCAGTCCAAGATGCTACAAGTAACTCCAGCTGCGTCAGCGTAAGGAAGCGAAATGTATAAATTTGGGGACACAAAACTAATGAAATGACAGACTGCTCGAGTAGCCACACTCCTTGCTTCCCACCTCTGCTACAGAAATAAAGCACACGGATGCCATCCCACAGAGCGAGCTAAACTTCAGTTAATTAAGCTCACAAGTGTTTCCTTCAGAGATCCGAAGCCTTCGGAGCATAAGGAGAGGTGCTGATATTTATCACCCACATGACACATGGCCCAGTCGCGATCCTCCCCCGCAAACATAGCACAATCTTTAAGCCACACGGCCAGATTTGGCAGTGAGCAGTAGCAGCCGTATACATCCACATCCTGTCTGCAAGTTTCAGAGTCATATGTGGACTAAAAACTAACCGAGCCCAAGTCACCGATGAGAAAATTGTGGGTGGCGGCTTCAACGTCAAAGTTTCGATTTTCAGCGTAGCTCGGCTGTGTATGTCAAGTCTTTTCTATTTCTAAGAAAGACTTGGAATAAAGAGGCGCCGATGCCAAGGACAAATCAGAGGGTGGTGGTAGTGGTGGTGGCGCTGGTGGTGGGATTTAATTTTTTTTTTTTTTTCTTTGAGACTGAGGGGGGTTGATGAAGTAGTCCAGCTTGCTCCACATGGCAGAACAGAAGTGCTCTTGGTGAGCGAGCATTGTTTAGCAGATTGTCCTCGTCGCCTTCCAGTGTTCTTTTGCTTTACTGTACATTGTCTGCCTGTCAGCCGTTCTGTGGTGGAAGCAGGGGACAAGTGTGGAGCCGGACCCCCCCGGTGCAAATGGCCATTCTCACAGCCCAGAAGACTGCTCCTCTCTGCCACCCACTCCCACCTGGTGCCTTTGCTATTTTCTTCAACCAACCACTTCATTCTGGCTGGGTCGCTACCGTCTGTACTGTGCTGGCAGGCGCCGTTTGACTCAAACGTTATGCAAGCTGAACATTTCAAGCCAGTTTCTACGGTTTTGCCTTTTTAATGAATTATGAGCAAAAAAAAAAAAGAAAAAAGAAAAGGATGTTGTGGATTTTGTCAAATGGTGGTTTGTAAAAAAACAGGTGAGAGCTCCTTGAAATCTGTGCAGGAAGTTGTGCTGCAGTAAAATTATTGATATTCATCTTGCAAAACAAAACAAAACGCCGCGCTCATGTCAAACAATGAAGTGAGTCAGTGAAAAAAAGTTCTATTTTCCCTTTGCTGTCACTTTTAGTCAGCGTAGATAAGCATGAGATTTAAAAGACAGTGAATTCGTGCCTTTTTCCTTTACCGACTACATCGCTTACTCGTGCTTTTACTTTACGGGTGCATTACGCGTGTTTTGACACAAATCCAATAAAATCCCTTCACACTTTTTTTTTCTCTTTTCTCATTGCAAAAATATGAGAATTATGAAACCGTGCCGGTTTTTCACATGTCCAAAGCAATTCTGTGACACCGGCGCCTTCATACTCACCTCACGAAGCGGTCGGTAAGATTCTTCACAAATGAGTAAATCTCGTGCCAGTCGGTAGCGACACTTCCAGACCTGGAGGGAGGAGGAGAAGAAAGAAGAAAAAAAAGAAAAGTCAGAATCGCAGCTCATCGGTGGCAGCAGATTGTGTGCCGCGGAGTAAAATGCTGTACAGTATTTGTGCTTTGTACCACAACCACAGTTGGACATTAACAGCCAGCCACATGCTGGATAATTGTACCAATAAGAGTGTGTGTGATATATATCAGCCGCCTCAGCTGTTGGAACCCTCACATGTTCACTGGAAATTTGTCTTTGTGCAAATCTCGGGCCTGGAGTTTAAATTCATTTTCCGCAATGAGGAATTATATAAAAGTAAGGCGAATCCAGTTGATCGTGCAACCTGTGCGAGCCCTGCACACAAGATCAGAAAAAAAAAAGACTGAATAAGGAATGAGTATCCCTTCAACTGCTGTCTTTTCCGTCATTAAAACTAATTAAGCACCGCTAATTGCAGGAAACAAAGCACACAGAAGGACAAACCAATGTTTGGCCGGTGTCAACCTGTAGCCGTTGGCACCCCTCCCCTCACCCCTCCACAAGTCAGCCTGACCACAGTGAACGCGCCGTGTAAAATGTGCCCTTGATGTAACGACAAAGAGGTAATTAAACCAATAATTGCGAGTCTATGTATGTGCGGAGAACATAAAATCGGGAGAGTTTGACCATTAGGAGGCTCATCTTTCACGTCGCCTTTTTTTTTTTTTTTTTTCTCCTCCCACCCACTGCCCGGAGACAAGGTCACCCAGCGGAGGGAAGTCTACTGCCACTGTGACAATATTGCAGAGTCCACATGTAATCAGCGGCGGTTAATTATGGCTTAAGTGTTGGTGTGACACTTAAAAGGGCGAAAAAGTTGCAACAGCTGCAGGATCTGAATGAGGGGAAAAAAAAGTTGCATGTCCACCACATGCCGAATGCTTCAGTTGCTATCAGAGCTGGATATGTGCACCAATCAGGCATAACATTATGACCACCTTCCTAATATTGCGTAGGTCTCCCATCAGAGAATGGACAGGGGCCTTCTAAGCGTGTCCTGTGGTGTCTGGCAACAGGATGATGTTATTGGGGGGATTTGGGTCCTGTGGGTTGAGGTGAGGGGCCTCTGTGGATCATCTCACAGACACTTGATCAGTTTGGGATCTTTTGCATCAACTGTTTTTTTGAGTTGTTCCTAAACTGTTTTTGTGTCTGTGTCTGTGTCAGGCTCCATTCCTGCTGCCATAAAGGAGAGTCATTGCTATGGGGTGGGGGTGTCTGGTCTGGTCTAGGTGGGTGGTACATGTCTAAGTAGCTTCCGCATGAATGCCAGGTCCAAAAGTTTCCCAGCAGAACACTGAATTGTCACAAGATGGTCAAAGTTATTTACTTCTCCTGTCAGTGGTTTTAATGTTGTGGCTGATTGGTGTAGACAGTTATTGAGTTACTCTCTGAAAAACGACCGACGACAACACGACAGCGACTCTCTAGTTAAAGAGAATCAAGTTTCCCATACTTTTCTAGTTCCAGTCGATGAGACTCTGCAGACTCTCTAAAACAGAGACATTCTTCTTTTTAAAGCAAACATCATCGCTTGGCGTTATATCACCAAAAGAGGCCTTTCTTTGTGCAGGAACATTTCAAAAAACTCTGCTGGAAATCTTTCAGCACAAACCGCTCACACACTTTAGTGTTATCAGTGCAATCCGGAAATCCCAAAGTAGACCTCTATCATCTGAGGGAACAAAGAAAACGTCCAGTAATCCTGTGCTCCATCAGCGGTGATGGACCAAACAGCGCAGATTAAACTTCATCACACATCCGAACTTGCACATGCAAACCAAACCTGCGTACGAGCTTGCAAAATGTAACAAACACGCAAGACTCAAACTAAACATTTGCACATTTGGGCAAACTTGTGCCAATAATCTTGGTCATCATCCTGTAATTTTGCAATTTAAACAAGGGCGGGGGGAAAATGGGTCAAGGAAGCAGTGTTTGGACTCAGCTGCCATGAGCAGTGGCACATTTCCAAAGCAGGGAGGAGGACAGGATTAAAAAAAAATAAAAAATTGTCGCAACTGAAGTGGTGAACCCTTCATAACACACTGGAGGTCTTTTTGTGTGACGGCGGTTTTGCTGAACCAACAGATTCTGGCTATGAGGTGTTGGAGTGTCTGATGCAGGAAGTGCCGCAGCACCAAAACCCGGAGTAGACGGGTACACAACACCTGACTACCTACAAGGACATGAACAGCATTATGTTTGCTCTCAGCGATTTAAAATGATCATATCGAAGTCATATGTCCTGCAGACCGACCAGCCACAACATTATGACCACTGACAGGAGAAGTGAATAACATTTAAACCGTCCTGACGATTCAGTGTTCTGCTGGGAAACTTTTGGATTTGGATTGCATTCATTCATGAGGATGTTACTTAGACATGTACCACCCACCTAGACCAGACCAGGCACCCCCCACCCCATAGCGATGACACTCCTTGATGGCAGCAGGTTGCAGCCTGACACAGACACAGACACAAAAAAACAAAAACAAACATAAAGAACAGCACAACCTGGCCTCCAAATTCACTAGATCCCAAACTGATCAAGTATCAGTGGAATTATCCACAGAGGCCCCTCCCCTCAACCCATAGGACACAAAGACCTCCCCGACTACCAACACCACGGGACACCCACAGAAGACCCATACCCCGATGAGCCACCACTATTTTGGAGTCACAAGGGAGACCTACACAACATTAGTCCGGTGGTCACAGCGTTATCACCTGATCGGCCTGTGTTGAGCAGCATCAGTGACGCACAACGCCAGTGCTCAGCTCACAGGGATGAGATCATGGCTCTGTGCATGAGTTCCGAACCAAATTAGATGATGCAGGTCACAGGTGTCAAAGTTGCGGCCTGAGGACGGAAAAGTGGCCCACCACAGGGTCCCGTCCATCCCGCAGCACGAATGTGCAAAGTGTGAAAATAACTGCTGCCTCTAATTGTTCACTGTTTTAGTAAGAGCAGTGCACAGAGCACAGAAACCCGGTAAACTAAACAACAAACTGAAATGTGGCCAAATGTCACTTCTTTTTCTTAAAGATGCCATATTAAATGTAAACTTTGTCCTAATTTACTTCTTTGCGCCAAAACAAAAGCAAACAAAAACAATGAAAGGCCTCCTCTGCAGACATGTGTCTTATAATATCATCCTATTCTGCAGGAGGCCCCGTTGGACTGGCTGACCCAAGTGTGCACATTCCTGACCAAGTTGTTTCATGATCTAGTGTCTTGGGCAACAAACAGAGAGTTTCCAGAAGATGCAGCTGTGCAAATATGTGCAATCGGGTCACACAGTCTCAGCGTGTCACGCGTAAAATACTGACAAAGAAACAGCTGATGTTTTTTTTGTCTGTGGCACTGTTGCCATTACCCGCTTCCCCGCGACTTAAGTTCAGTAAACTCGCTTGTTTTAACTTACTTGTCTAGAACAAAGTAGAGGTCGTACGCTCCGTGACAAGACGCCTCCTCCGCCCAGCACGACGAGGCAAACAGACCCACGAGGAGCACAGCGAAAGCCGCCGAAGTCCACCGACTCTTCCCGTCACGAAGTTTCGCCTCCGCGGTGAAGCAGCGGGGCAACTTGTCCCACATTTTTTTTTTTAATTATTTATTTATTTTTGCCACGAAAAACAAAACAAAACAAAACAAAAAAAACTAGTAAAATCCGCTAGGAAGTCTGTTTAAAAAACTGATGCCGAGCAAAGTTTCAGAGAGCGGAGTCGGATCTGACCTGCACATCCAGAGGTGTGGGGAGCTTCATGTCAAAATCCTGCTCAACAACACAGTTAACTGCACAATCAAGGAAATCACCGCGGCGACGTCAGCGGCTGTAGTTTCTTCATCTTTCTGACTCAGCCCTCATTCATTCGCTCACATCCTCAATAAAAAACACGGTCCTGGCTGATGGGACGCACGCTACCTCACTTTTATTGCGCGAAAATAAAATCACAGCTTATAGCAAACTTCGGCAACTTGTAGAGAGGAGAAAAGTTAGGAGGCCTTCACGTGCTCCCAGAAAGCTCGGACTTCTGAGTGCTGCGAGAACCACGTTTTCGTGCGTCATCTTCATTTGTACTACTTATTTTATATTTATATTGTAAGTCTTTTCTAAGATTTCCTTGATATTGTTAAGCATTTGGGTGGAGAAGAAGAAGAAGAAGAATTTAAGTGAACGGAGAAACGTGTTTTACACTGTGCACTTGACAATAAACTCTTTGAATCTTGAATCTTTAAGTGAGGTGAAGAGCAAAGCCAAGATGTTTAGTGAGTAACGAATATTTCATTAAGTGGTGACAAAGAATATTTAACCATATATCAACCGCATCTAAATCCTGGACTTTACGTCAATTTATTCAGTAATAATATGCAGATATTTATTGTACACAATATTCACATTTCACATTACACCATTACATCATTGCCTATTTATTGTGACATATTGTATATATTTGTATCTATCTTTAAAATATAAAACTGTAATCTGAAGATCACACACTTCAGTTTCCCATTTTAAAAACCTTGTATACAGCCTGGTATACATCACAGCATTGCAGGCCTCAGATCAACATGCAGCCATTAGAATAAGTCCCACTGCTTCATCTAATTAGACATATATATCCCCTACAACTAAAGCCTCATTAGTGAATGCATGTACCAGCAAACTGTTGCTTGGTGAATGCGCAAGGACTGCAGTATTTTTCCAAAAGCACTCAAATGCCTCATCCGCCTTAGGTTCCAGTGCGCATGCCAGGAGAAGTAACCAGCTGTTAAGAGTTCCCGTTGCACACACCCAACATCTGTCTTACCTTTTTGTACAGCTCTGTAGAATAGTGATACACATCAATCAAACATCAATCAAAGTTAAAGTTATGATTGATATTCACGGTTTTGTGATTCCCCTGAGACCAATAACCTCAAAGAGAATGGATTGTTTTTATTACTATGAAATAGTTTATAACATTTTTATGATTAAATAACTGTTATGGGGTATTTCTAGAGGTTTGGGGGAACTGATGACGTTCTAACAAACTGCTGCTGAATGAAACATTTCACATTTTGCCGCATTTGAAACCACATGGTTCTTGTTAGGTCTTGGCCTGCGAATAACAACGCATCCTGTTTTACAGTAGGACAAAAACACAAAGGAGACGTCGATGCCGAGGCATGATTCATTTAAGCGTTGTGCTGTTGTGATCGATCTCCTTCTCCTTTTTCCGCAATGTCACAGTTTTCCCCGAATCCTTATGACATCCATGATATCAGCTTGGCATGACTGTGTCCGCATGACACTTCATTTCGAAAAAGCATGAACACGTGGCAAACAAAAGCAGGCATCCAGAGCTCTTTTCCCAATACAGAGAACAGACACTCTGAGGGAAACGGGGGAAAAAAAAAACAAAAAAACTGCCGGTTGAGTGAGGACAGGAAGAGGCTACAGATGTGTGGAGGCTGCAATGTGTGTCATCAAAGAGGCTTCGAGAGTAGAGGATAAACATTTTCTGAAGATTTTGTTACAAGGATCTCTTTTTTGTTTGTCTGTGTGTATCACTATTCCCTTTATATTAGAGAGAATACAGCTCAGGCGTACAAAAGACAAAAGACAGGATCAGATACAGAACACAGTTAAACAGTTGTGTGTAACCTCTATCTTATAATATATATAATATAATAATATATATAATAAAATTATCAGCAAAATGTACTTGAAGTGTCACAGTAAAAGTATTGATCTAGTTAATTAGGAGGCCAGGTCAACACCTTGTGCTGTACTTCATGTTTTTGTGTGTGTGTCTGTGTGAGGCTGATGCCATCAAGGAGTGTCATTGCTATAATGTGTGGGTGTCTGGTCTGGTCTAGGTGGGTGCTACATGACTAAGTGACATCCATTTGAATGCCAACGGTCCAAAGGTTTCCAAGTAGAACATTAGACGGTCACAAGATGTTCAATGCCCTCTGGTCCTGATGTTGTGGCTGATCGATATACTGATGACTGAGGGAGAGCTGATGTGACTATTTTAACATAATTTAAAATTCATTGTTTTGTATATTTTATTCTGTCCCCTGAAATACAGCTGAGAGGAGGCAGAAAGTTGTAGCACAAAAGTAAAATAACATAATACACCATCGTATTTACTACGACTAAGTTTCTTTAAATCGCTGTCTATTATGAACATGAGTCATTTCAGCTTTATATACCTGAACAGCTGATCACTTGTTTCTCGATGTACATGTTCATAGCTCGCAGGCATCACAGATCTATGTAACAGCATTTACTGTTTGACATTGACTTAAAATTGTCTTTATATTCATGGCGCATCACAGAACCGCAGGTGCCTCCATCTTCGACATGGACGGCTCATTGTGTGATTTAAATCCCCAAACCTGGACGACTTAGCGCGTTGCTCTACGCATTGATCTACAGCGGGAGCCGAACCCGTAAATCTGGCAGCGTGTCTCCGAGCTGTATGCACGAGACAAAAGCCGCGCTCCACCCACCGAGCTACACGGCGCCATTTAAACAAAAGCAATATGAACATGTGGCCGAGTCGCATTCCAAAACCACAAGTCTTCGAGGGAAAACCGAGGCAGATAATGCAAATGTTTTCACAGTTGTATCTATTGACTCTAGATGAGTAATTACGCTTTGTAACTCCGGTGTATGTGACTAACTTCCCCTCGGGTTACATTTAGCAGTAATGATACCTGTCGTCAGGTAGTGTTTTCCAGGACATACGGGAAATTCCTGGTTTGGTCTTATCTGCTCAGTCACGCCTCTTGTTTTGACAAGGTAGCTGTAGATGTGACTCCAGGATATGAAGTTTGCTAGGAAGCTTTTAATGCCCACAGCTGTTGTTGAGCTCTTCCTGATTTACCTGTATCAGCTGGGACAAACGTTCTCAGTGAAAGGTAGAGTTGCATATCGACTGCAGTTTTCTGGTCTTACATTTATAGGTTTGTCACAGCAGCTGGCATCGAAGCATGTGCAGTAAATCTAGGCTTTAGTCCATGTTTCATTCTTCTGATGAATTAATTAACAGTTCCATACTGTGCGCTTCATTTGTCGGGTTGGGACGATTTTTTACCAAGTCAAGATTCAAGTTCTTTCAGTGATCCGTCATTTCCTTGGCAAAAAAGCTGAGAACACATGTACAAATATTACTCACAATACTTGCAAATATTCCCACAACCGCCTGGCGCCTCTCAACCTGGGGAAGTCCGGTAAAGGAGAGAGTCCAGCGTCTCTGCAAGAGTTTGGTTCCAGAGCCCACATTAGTTTTTTTCACATGCATGTAAGTGCACTGAGTCAGGTGTTCGTGTCAGGCTGCATCCTGCTGGGGAATGGCTGCTGCCATCTTACAGTACATCTACATGCATGTGAAAAATACAAATTATTGCCTTAATACGACTTTAACCGGACAACTTAAGTGCATGTAAACACGTTACTCTAAAATTGGAGTTCTCCTTATTTGAATTCGTTTTCTCTTTCTTCTTAATCGGACTACAACAGGTTAACACAAACGCTGCGCTGGCATGTGACCTTGGAACAAAAACATCCAAAAAAAACGGTCGCAGAAGAAGCAGAAGAAGGTAAACAGAGCCGGTAGAAGAACCATCTGAGGGATAGCGCACATCTTATCACAGGACACCCTCAGAAGGCCCATGTTTATTCTCTGGTTAATCACGGCTGTTTTGGAGGCACAAAGGAGGCCTACACAATTCAAGGCGGTGGTCATAATGTTATGCCTGATCGGTGTATGTAACTGAATAACATCACAATGAGAACATGTATCACTTGCTTAGTGTTCTTATCTTGATAGGAGAAGCTAATTTTTATTTGATGCTGTTGAACTTTTGTTCTTCGTGTCTTGTCGGTGTGTAGAAATGGCAGGTTTGTCACGAAAAGATGAAAGAACTGTTTATGTGCAACTTTAGTACAAAAAACACCCACGTGCATATCTGTCTTCCACAGTTTGTCGTTTCAATTTTAAGCTCTCACTCCACTCTCTGAAAATACTCTCACATCATTAAGCACAAGATCCAATTATTCACACCGCACCTTCGACTAGAACACGGATTACTGGAAAGAACTAAACCCATTTTCTTTTGTTGTGCCTCATTGTCAAAACTACACTCGCACACAACTCCATATCAACAAGATAATTACCATAACACACCTCATCAAATCTGAATAGTCCAGAGAACAGCAACACACGAGTATAATTATCTGGCAAATCAAAGTCTAATTAGATTTTAATTAGAATGTTAATTCTTTTGCACGCCATTTGGTTTCAGTGAATATCTAACTTGCTGTATCCTGAGCAGGGCTTCACAAAACAAAGAGAATAAAAAAAAAAAACAATTTCCCATTATTTGGGTTGTGTAGGTGTATTTAAGAATCCAGCGCATCAATTTGTCACGGGGGCTTTTAAGCGAGAGAAGAAATCAAAAGTGACAGTTAAAACAAAAATGCTAATTTATGTAAGCAGTGAGGTGTTGAAGCTAATCAAGAGATAAACCCGTGACAAACAGCTAAAGTACAAGACCAAACAAATCATTCCAGTAGGTGAGAGGTCTGATAGTCTCCTCATTGACTATATAACCTGAAGATGGAAAGTTCCTGATTTAATGCACAGCTCTGGGGACATTAGCTGGAAATACACTGATCAGCCACAACATTATGACCACTGACAGGATAAGTGAATAACACTGACCATCTTTTGACATTACATTGTTCTGCTGGGGAACGTTTGGACTGGGTATTCATTCATGACATAGACATGTAGCACCCACCTAGACCAGACCAGACACCCCCACCCTATAGCAGTGACACACAAAAATGGTTTAGGAACAACTCAAAAATACACAAAGAACATGAAGAATAGCAGAAGGTGTTGACCTGCCCCCTAATTTCACTAGATCCCAAACTGATCAAGTATTTGTGGCATGATCCACAGAGGCCCCTCCCCTCAACCCATAGGACCCAAAGCCCTCCCCGACCAGCAACACCATGGGACGCCCTCAGAAGACCCAAGTCCATACTCCAATGAGTTCCAACTAGCACTAACAACACCAAAATGAAAATCTGTTACCAAATACCACACCCTCAGACGGCCCATGTCCATTCTCTGATGAGTCACAGCTGTTGTGGAGGCACAAGGGAGAACTACACAATATTAGTCAGGTGGTCGTAATGTCTGGTTGGATTATACAGCTTCATCCTTTAATGGTCCTTGAAGTTCAGAACTGCTGCACGTTCATGATTCTCTCGTCAGACGTCCTTGTCAATAAACGGAGAGGCATCAGAAACTAAAGCCACTTCAAGAAAAAAAAAACAAATGAAGTATTAGTCACAATAACAAAGACCCACTGAGCCCTAATAGCGTCGATAACTCATAATTACCTTAATAACTGTTATTTTAGCTTGTTTTTCCTCCTTTGAGAAAGCATTGTTTGTCACTAATGGCATCCTAAGTTGAAATTGAGCACCTTGCCCAGAAGTAAACAGCATCTATCAATCACGACTTGAGGCCAAGTGTCGAAACACACAAAAGCCAAGAGCTTGTGTGTCCGATAAGTATGCACACGGTTGAGTCGTTCTTAACGAGTCATCTTTCATTTCACAGCAACGGGCAGACTCAGATGGTAGCAAAAGACACCAGGAAATTTAACAAGCCTACACAGATGTCCTTTAGCCATAAAGGTTATGTGTGCTCGACTATGTGTGGACATGTAGGGAAGATGTAGGGTTTGAAGGTGGGTAGAAAAAGGTACAATTTGTCCTTCAGGGAAATTTGAGTCACACACAATAAGATAATGAGAAACAGGTGGACTTTAAGTGGTTTAGAAATGACCCCTCTACATGTTTTCAAGGGTTGAGCGAAATCTATGTCTTGTTAAAATCTACTCTAGCTCCTTACATGTGATACCAAGGCTCTGGATAATAAATTCATTAAAGCTAACTGGTTTTATATAAATCAGCTCCACCTTTATCGACGTAGAGAACACATTAATGCGTCAATAAATTAAATTATGGACACGGCAGATTCACATGGTGTTAAGATCACAGATGGACTCGACAGTTATTACAAACACCAAGCTCAATTGGTAATACCAGTGCGGCTAGAGCTTTAGTAGCTGACAGTGACAGAATTCACTATATTGTACAAAAAAAAAAAAAAAAATTCTTTTTTTTTTTCTGGTTTAGCTGCAGCTCTTTGCATTTGACTAATCAGTGGATATCTTCCAAACGGGAGCCTTGTCTATACATCTGCAACAGATCTATGCAGAACCTACGTCATAGCCTACGCAAATGGTTTTGACTAAGACTCAAATGTTGATCAACACTTACTTTTACCAAAAACTAAATGCAAAGCAGAAAAGAGACAAGATGTTCAGTGCTTGCCCACTCACTCAGAGGCATGGATTAGGAAATGCATTCTTTGACAGTGGGGTTGCTAGGGTCTCTTGGGGCTCTAAGCAAGAAATCCCTGGGGCCCCCACCCCATCCATGCATGCTGCAAAAATTAGTTTTTTACACACAAAAATGCACTATTTCCGGGACATTTGAGATCAATACTGAAAAACATGAATGGTTAGTGGTTCTCAAAGTGAGGTCCAGGGACCAACAGAGGTCCCTGAAAGCCAGTGTTACTGAATTTCAGTTAATTGTTAATAATATGAAACCAACAAAAACATATGAACTATGGAGTTTTCTTTATTCCAAAAGTGAACTGCAGTAAACAAGTGAACAATGTATAAGGTCGATCAAAAGAAAAATAAAATTGGCACAATATATACATATATATAACAATTAAATGGAAATAAATGACATCAAATAAAATAAATAGTACACAATAAGGATTGGCTAGTGTAAAATTCACAGCGGAATGGTAGTGGCATAACAGTGGACTGAAACTCCGCATATCCATCATTATGTATTTTCATACAATGTGCAATTTATTATCATTATTATTTGACAGCTCATGAAGTTTTTGTTGTTGTTTGCTGGTGGAGAGTGAAGCAAATTTATTGGGACTTCCCAGCATCAGACTAGTAGCTGCTGCTAGCTAGCTGTTTTCATAGCATTCATCCATGGCTTAATTGTTAGCTTAGCAAGCTGTGTTAGCCCCTATGGAATCCGTGACAACACAGTCAGTGAGTGGGCAACAGTGAACTTACCACTGTCTCTTTCTTTTTTCCTCTTTGTCTTTTCTCTGTTCTTCTTTTCTGCTCCAAAGGGATAGCTCCTCTTCATTTCTTCCACATTCATGGTGGGATGTGGGGAAGATTGACCCAGGGCGGCAGTGGAAAGAAATCACGTTTACGTTTAAGTTTCACTTTTCATGCAGTACAGGGTCAGGTGCAGGGCTGAAGGCAGATAGGATGGAGCCCCACGAAGGGGGGTTTGCTACTGTGGTGTCATGTCATTGCAAATTGCTCATTGTTGTCGTTGCTGTGGAGTGCTTTTCAGCAGCCCTAGGAAGCCCCCCTTGTGGCCCGGGGCTCCACGTAACTGCCTGGCCTTGCCTGTCCATAAGCCTCGCCCCTGTTCTTTGACCAGTCACAGCTTTCTTGGTCGGCTACGTATGTGGGGAGGCTACAGTGAAGGGAACAGAGGTCTACCTAGCTACCTGTGACATAGGTGTGATGCCGCTACCTAGCTTTAGCCAGTGCAGCAGCTGAGGCTTATTTCTTGGCTTGTTTCTTACTTCATGTAGCTAAATAAAACATGAAACCTAGATTTAGTTTGAACAGAACCTCAGAATAACTCTACATACCACTAATAACTCTACATCCATCCTTTATTCCATGGGCACAGATTAAATGCCAAAGTGTCCGAGATGCTATTGCAAATGCAGTTTTATTCACAACCCTTCCTTACAGAAGACCCTGTTACCACACAGTAAAACAAACTCTAAATCTACATTATTAAGATGTTACTCTGAACGGACTTCTTGTGAGCTGATTCTCCACCACATCCCTGCACAGCGGGCCTCAGATAAAGCACTCATCTTGACTGACTCCGAGCTCCTCGGAGGCAGACATTAGCATTTAGAAAAAGGACAGGCATTGAGGAATCGTCCAGATAATGAAATGAATCCGCGTTTGATCTTCTCGTCATCTCCCGGTAATTGTTCTTGATTCCCCCTTTGTGTTTCACGCTTGACTCCACATTCATATCAGCGCCCGTGTATGAAGACATGCTTGTTCCCCCTATCAGTGACAGCAGAGTTCAGTGATTAACAAATTAAGGATCGTCTTTTCCTTAATCTGTCTTGAGGCTTTTTTTTTCTTTCACTTGGCTCCAGCAAGAAACATGTTTGGCAATGACAGCACCTCTGCTCCCATATTTAATTGGATTAGAGGGAAGTCGGGATTAATATACTCTCAGACGATGCGTTTGGGGAAGGCTGGATGAGGGGAGAACAGGTGATGAGGTCGTTTCAGAATTACCTCATCAACTTATTTCACCGCGCTGTTGAGACGTCAAGGATTTCTTTGGCGTGGAGTATCATGGGAGGAGGTGAGAGCCTGTGTGAGGGCGTATGGATTAATTTGGTGAAACATTAGGCTGAACTGATTAATGTCAAAGTGGGAACACTTCCTCATGTTCTGCAGCGAGGATGGGGCTGTGCAAGGTTCTATTAAATTCCCATGTTTAGTTTGTCCAAGTACAGACATGAAGGGATGTTTTGCAGCATTGTTTAATCTCTCAGATCTCACCAGTTTCTTGTGGCAACATCATGAGAGTTATACTGTTGGTCCGGACTAAAACATCTCTTCAGATTTTCAATGAATTGAGGTTTTGTGCAGCATCCAGCAAGATCTTTACCGAAGAGACAGAAAAGATGGAAAGAATAGTTGCTTTTTTTTTTTGCTTTTCCTTTCTGGGTTCATGTGAATGTTATTGTGTCACTTACATTTGGACTCCAACGTGTTTAAACTTTTCTGATCTCACCATTCTAGCTCCGAAAATTCCATCCTCATTAGAAAAAATGACGACAGGAAAGTAGAAGTAAACATTATATTTTAAATATTTATTAGAGATCGTTGCATCAGCAGCAAACACGTGTATACAGTGGAGTGGCCTGTGTTTTTCCTCAAGGCATTCCGAGGAAGTCTTAACTGAAGACCCGAGTGGAACTAGTGGTCGGGTCCACCCCAAACACATTGGACAGATTTCATAATCAGAATAAAAGCGTGGGTGTGACTTTTTTGCGAAGGAAGCCTTGACTCGTGAAGCTCGCAAAAGTTCAGTAAAGTAAACACTTGAATAGCTCTGAAAAGTTGCCAATTTGTTTGTGAAGTACAGCAGCTGTGGCTAATCAGCCCCAACATTTACAGTACGGTAGATTGCAGTTGTGATCCAGATGGCAAATGAGAATATCAAAACATATTCATATAAAAAAAATTGAAAAAAGTTCTTAAATTGCATCAATATCCAATGCCTGGTATAATGCAGACATCAATCTTTTGGCAAACTATGCCGATATATGAACAGTTAACTGCGCCTTCATCAAAAAAAAATAAAATAAAAAAAAGAAGCTTCTCAAATGAAGCAACTACTGTTAGAATATTGCCACAATAAAGCCCAGAACAGTAAAACATCCTCACAAGACCAATTTTATAGCCATATGTACATTAGCCACAACATTAAAACCACTAACGGGAGAGGTTCAAGGTTCTGCTGGGAAACGTTTGGACCTGGCATTCATTTGTATGCACCACCCACATAGATCAGACCAAGCACCCCCACCCCATAGTAATGGCACTCCTTGATGGCAGAAGTCATCTCCAGCAGGATGCAGCCTGACACAGGCACACAGACAGTAAAAAAAAAAGGTTGAGGAACAACTCAAAACACATGAAGAACAGCACGAATGTTGACCTTGTAGGGTTTTACTTCCCTAACCCTAACAATAACTGTAACCCTGTCTCTCAGAACTGAAGGAGCTTCTCAGATGAGTGGTGAAACATCTTCAGGAAACTCTACAGGTCGAGTTGCCTTTCTTTAAACGCCCTTTTGGATTACCATGAGCTGGATGACTAAGAACCTTTACAGACAAAGTGTTGACCTGACCTCCAAATTCACTAGATCCCAAACTGAACAAGCATCTGCGGGATGATCCACAGAGGCCCCTCCCCTCAACTCATCCTGTGACTCGTCATCTCTGTTGAGTCACAACAGTTTTGGAGGGACAAGGAAGACCTTCACAATATTAGGTCATAATGTTATGGCTGATCTGTGTAGAGCTAGATAATATTATACAGTGCACCCCTGTTTTAAACTAGCCGTCCCCCCCAATCCCCAACAGCTAATACCTGCTCCTCCTCTTAGTTCAAACATCGCCGCTGGTCTGCAAAAACACAACCATCAGTTTGCATCCATATCTTTCGTCTGTTTCACACTCCCACCAGCCTCCCCCCCCTCTCCCCCCTCTCCGTTTTATTTTTTATTTACTTGGCTGACACACAGCCTTCTCGCAGACAGCTTCGTCCATCGAAAGGCACCTGCTCCCGGTGACTGTTTGCTCACCTTCCTGTCCAGGGGGCTGCTGCGCATGAACGTCAGCAGTCTTTTTTCTCTCACCACCTTTTTTAGTTATTTTTCCGCTCTGATGAAATGTCTTCCGGTCTGACGGCCGCCTGTTCAAACGTCAGGTCAGTGAGACATCCTGAGGCGCGCTCATCTCAGGGATAGTCACACAGTTTCATCACTCCGTTGCGTTTATCTCACTGGAGGAGCGCGTTGCTGAGACTCTTTTCATGGTGGGAATTCAGACTCTTGCTCAAGGACGTTACGAAAAAATGTGAGGTTTGATTGACACACCGCTCATAATTGCAGGGACAGATCCTGTAAACTTCCAGGTTCAAAACAGCCTCTGTTATCACACTCCTCTCTTCTCACTATGTCTCTAGAAGATAAGTAAATATGATTTTATTATTATTAAGTCCACAAATGTATGATGCAATCGTAATTCTTCACTACCTGACTTGTAATGTCCAATCAAATGTAATGTCTGTTAAGTGCAGCCCCTTCCCGAATGAGTTTACACACACACTACACTGGAACTGGAGAGGGGCGCAAACATGTTGATACAGATGCAGTAGCCCCCAGCAACCAAGAAAAGTTTACAAAGCTCTGGATATAAAAAGAAACTCTGCATTCTGAGGAATGGTTACAGTTAAATGAATGAAAACAATCAATGAAAACATGGATTGTTGTGTCCTTCCTCATTCTACATGCAGATGTAGTTACTGTCACCACCAAAATGGAGATGGACAAGCAGCAGGAAATGGTGTATATTATTTTTCCATATAAAGTCCACCCGTATGTGCACTGTCCATGTGATTGCTGAATGTATCTGCTGCAGTAAACATTCAGTGTGTTTACATGCACGACTTAATTGAGCTATGTTCGAAATTCGACTTTCTAAATTTGTGTCAGGATCTTGTCTCAGTTTACATGCAACTGAGAAAATTGAATAACTGACGGGAACATGTCCTCCTCCTCCTCCACACTAGGTGGTGATATGTGTCATGTAAGTAGGTTATTATGGCCCCTTTTCCACATGGCCTATTATGTCATGTAATAAACAAGAGTCATTCATTCTGCAGATCAGCATTTCAAACTACAACCAGATGGATAATAGTTCAGCTTTTTAAATCTCGTACGTAATGTGCTGGCGCTATCCCTCAGGTGGTTCTTCTACTGGCTCTGTTTAGCTTCTTCTTCTTCGACCGGCTTTCTTGGATGTTTTTGTTCCGGGGTCATACACCAGCGCAGCGGTTGTGGAGCAGGCACACATGCGTTATCCAGTTAAAGTCTGATTAAGTGGATACATGCTGAAGAAAATGGATTTCCAGTCACATTATCTGGGTGTCTTAACTGGATTAAAGGAGGACTCTGATTTTAGACATAATTTTAGTAATGTGTTTACATGTGCTTAAGTTGTCCAGTTAAAGTCGGATTCAGGCAGTAATTCTTTTCTTTTTTTCCACATGTAAATGTACTGACTGAAACTTTCTCTGGCACGGTACAAAATTAACTCATATAGTTTTGTTAATGGCTACATGCAGCCTGACATGACATGACAAATGTTCTGATTCCGATCCATATTAATCATACCAAAGGTTTTTCATCTATCGTGCTTTTTTAAGTCAATTAAAATCTTTCTGTATACAGAAAAGAAGCAGAAGTGGGATAAGCTCAGGGAATTTGGACGTTGGAAACACTTATACATGACGATAGTGTCTTGATCTCGTCTTTAGGTTCCTGAACTTTTAGGTACTTGGTGTAAACCTCTTGGCTATATAACACTGAATGTGTATCTATGTGTGTATTAGTTTGTAGTCCTAGGCTTCAGGAGTGAAATAAAGTGATTAATGACCTCTAGTGTCTGCAGTTGCAAAACCTGATTAACTGAGCAACCCCACTTCCTCTAATGCAATGCTTCTCTCTATTTTAAGTTTGGTTGCAAAAGAGACTTCAGAGTGAAGAAACCAATACCAAAAGACAAACAAGAAAGGGCCTGGGCAAAACTACGAGGTTCATGCTGTATACGGTGTCTAGAGGAAAAATAATTGGCTCTTGGAGTTCTGGAAAAGTAGTCAGTGTAAAATGTGGGTTCAGCAGAATGAGTACATAAGAGACAGAGGAGCAGTGACTGGAACAAAGAAAGACAGAGAGAATGAACAGCAAGAGCGCAACCCACGGATGTGAGACCAACGTGGATGAGGCTTTTGAATAGCTGTTGCTTCACATGTCAGGCCGCGACGCTGCTCAACACTGACAGGGGCTGATTGGTGAGGGCCATCCTCTTTACAGCTTAATCATTGTCCCACAGCGCCCTGTCCCTCCGGGGGGAAAAACACTTTTTTAAAGAGGCAGGAAGTCCACAAGCCTTGCTGCCGCGTAAGCCAGCAACAAATAATCCAACTTCGACACCTCGAGTGCAACCCACAATCCCCCTCACCCTCCCTCCCCCCCCTTAATCCACCAGTCCCAGTTCAAAGTGCCCCGGGCGCTTGGAGCAAGATAGAGAAGAACAATCGCTATGCTCCCGGTTCATCTTGCCGATGTTTTTTCCAGCCTGTCACAGGAGTCTTTGCACTTTGCCGGCGCTAGGAGAAAACTTGATGGCACATTGTTGTTTTCTCGTAGCTCAGGAGAGGGTTTGACCTCACATGACCTCACAGTGGGACAGGTGCTGCAGTGAATATGCCACACCACAGCATACTGAAGGAAGGGCTGCTTTAAACTTTAACATTGTTTAAATGTACAGTATAAGGATAACATGCAAGGCTGACACATGGAAAAATTGTAAGGATTTTGATTATTCATAATTCTTCAGTGAACTTGTGTTTTAACATTTTGTTTTTTCATTTCACAAATACTTGGAATCTTACTAGGAGAGAAATTTAACATCATAATCCATTTTACCCTTTTGCAGAGGAATATTATTTTAATTTTCATTTGTTTGTCAGCAGAATTTTTGTTTTTTAAATAATTTTAAATAAATTTAGATCGATCAAGACATTTATTCTAACAAACGTAATATTACAGGAGCTTCTAATTACATCCTACGACTTTCTGAGTAGAAAATCCGACTTTGGGAGGCGTTCCAGTTGAAAGTGTAATCATGTAATTGAAAATGGCAGCCAACCTAACTTTGTATGTGAGGTCTGAATGTGAGGTCTGAATTTTAAGGTTGCAAGTCATAATATGTCTTCTACTTCATGAAAATTGTGGTTGAATGTGGGATGTTTTGCAAGTTCTTTATTTTAATTTGTGGGATTACTGGAGGTTGCTTTTCGAACCCTTTAGCATTCGTTTCTCTGGGTCTGTTTGAGGCCTGGTCTTTTTGGGTTTCGGGTCGGGGTTTTTTGGAGTCAACCTGGTGGTGCATGAATTGTCTGGACTGTTTGAATTGTCTGGTCTGTTTTAAGCCATAGGCCTTCCTGGAATTTACCTGTTGGTGTGTGCTAACAGTAGCTAGCTTCCACCAGCTCTTCAGCAGCTAGCCTTTCATTGAGGTTTTAAATCTCAAATAGTTTTACCAGGTTAAATAAAGGATAAATATAAAAATTCCAACACAGAACTCATTGAACTAATTGCATTATATAGAATAAATTAGAAAAGAATTAGAAATTATAACTAGAGAACTGTGTAATCTTGTTGGAGGTTTGAATCCTTTTTTCTTCTGAATTTAAGTCCGTGTCTTGCAACCCTCCAGAGGATAAGTGTTTACAGAAGATTAATGAATGACTGAGCCTTGTTCTTGTAAAAGTGTTTATTTGAGTTGACCTCACTGTTGTTGAGCTTCACAGTCACCCTTCAGTTCCTGATATCGTTTAGCTTCGTACCTCACCCGCTAACTCAAAAACACCAAAAAGAGCTGTGTGAAAAATGTCTCTTTCCCACAGGCTGTTTCAGAGTTTATTGCAGTGTTACATATTTATTTGTATTCTGGACATTAATGTGATGTGATGAGATATTCATACCCTCTGCTCTCCCAGTTTTGTCTGAATCCGTGATGGGATCCCCCCGTGTTCTCCGCGCTTTAATGGATTTACCTAAGCAGTCACACTTGACTTCATGCACGGACATACCTCCTCACTCAACTTGACAAGCTTGCCGGTCTGCATTTACTCTGACGACCAGGAGGATCTAACACATGTGACAAAGTCCTCAGACACACCCCAGCAGCGGGGGGGATGGAGGAACCTCGCATGCTCGCTCCTCCTAAACGTCACATCTCTTGACAGCTGCCATTTTCAGTACCGTGGCTCGCCCTCGTCGCCAGCCGACCGCCAAGTCCCCATCAACTTTGCTTTCTCGCCGTCTTTTCCTGCTCAGGTTCCCAAAGCGCGGACTGGCGGCGGCGGAGGGAGTAGGCGCGGTGTCGCCAGAGATTAGCCACAAAGGTTTTTGAGGTCCAGCCTGCCTCCAACGGAGCAGGAGTGATAGCCGGAGTAGACAGAAGAATGAATTAAGAAACAGTCTGAACATAGTGTGCAGGTGGAGAGGATGTTCCTTCGGATCCTGAAGAGAGGTTGATGTGACGGCTCACAGGAAGGTTGCAAAAAGAGTGGGATTACAGAGCAGTCTTCATCAAATCTAATACTGGTCAAATCAAATCTAATCAAGCTTTAGTGTCATTTTGACACACATACAACTACAATGCGTTAAATAAGCTGAATGCTGAATACTAAATATGCAAAGTGCAGTGTCTGATATTACTTCGGATGAAGTTGCAGAGTTAAGCTAAAATTTTATCCAAATGCAATCACACATCTGTCTTTAATGAGATAGGGTTTGGAGCTGAGAAGCGGACCTGTCCTTTGACATGTTTTCACACTCAACAATGGAAATGTACTTTCTCCAGTTCATGCTTTTGAATAAAGTAAACTAGTATAAAACAACTGCATGTATTAAAGAGCCTTTGGATGAAGACACCGGTTGGAACTCCTGCTTGTGTATCACTTCTACAGCTGGAGATGACTCACTTATCACTGACTTATTAAATTTCCAATTTTCTCGGTTGTTTAAGTGTGCGTTCATAGATCCTGGTTGAATCTGTGTCTTATTGCGTCTTTCTTGATTTTGTATGTCCTCTTTGAAATTAGCTTTTATTCTCTTTGGACACAGCAAACCTTTGTCATCACCCTTTTTCAAGCAAATCAAACGGCAAACTGGCTGAGATACAATAGAATCATCCGGCAGTTCTTCAAAATGTAATCAATAACCTCTGCAGATTCCCTCTCCGGCAAACCTCGCTAACAGAAAACACATGGCATCGTAGGAGAGGAACAGTACTTATCTGCAGAGAATTCGGACATTGTTTAGAGGACAAGGAGACAAAGATTCATCCAGTGTAAACTTTTGTAACCTGGAAAGCAGCAAAAGCAAACTTTTGACAAACAGTACCTTCGCTTAGCCACAGTCTGTTGTTCAGGAGGAGGAAACATAACTTGTTTTCTTAGTTTTGGCCGCAAAAGCATGAAATTGATGTTCCTCTCAGATAATTGGACTCACATTATCTTGAGGGAATTGTTCAGAAACAGATTTCACGTTTTATACGTCCGAGCTGTTGCAGAAGCTCGTTTTCCATGACTAGACAACATCAACTCCATAGTACCCATGTTTGGAGTCCAAATGTAAGAGCAGCAAGTTTTCATTCAAGCATAAGGCATCAATTATACTTGGGAGCAACCTTCAATGAATAACCCCAACCTTACGTTCAGCTTACAACTTCAAACATTTCTCCACACGAGTTCCTGATAGTTTGCAAGAAAGTAAAACCCAGTGAAAGAGAGTTTGATGCTGTCAGATCCATTTTCAGTTCTATATGCATCCGTATCTTCTGTTAAAGCGCCCCTCTGTGTCTTCACGTCCTTCTATGAGCATCCAAAGGACCATCAGCTAACAAGCTCCATCTCAGCCCGGAGCCATGTCCCTGTAATGTACACCATGGTATCCCTTCGAGGACAGTCACGGCACAGCGACAGCACAGCACAGCACAGTTTTTTCATCTCGGACTACTGTGTGAACTTTTAATGCGATTACCGGCCACATAGGATGACATGAGTCCAGGCCACGGCGTCCGTTTTCCCAAAGCGAACATAAGAGGTTTGGATGGACGGTGGGCAAATACCCCGCACATCCCTCCTGGCAATCAATCCGGCCTCCTTCCCTGGTCATCCTCTAATTTCCAAAGGGTCACCAATCTAATATTAAAGTGCTGTGACAGTAATGAGCGCTGGGGATGTGCGGTCCAAGGCTGTGGGATCAAATGGGCGCACTTACAATACCAGTAAACTCGGGCCAATCTCAGCAATATTTAGCCAGACATTTGAGCTGCAGTGCCTGAGCCTCAAGTCATGTTAGCTTAACGCTAAACGCCACTCAAGTGCAAGGAGGGGTGGGGTGGGGAGGTGTGTGTGTGTGTGTGTGTGTGTGTGTTTGTGTGTGATGCTTCCGTTCGGAAGCTTAGTCCAAATACTTCAATGGGTCACACACTTGGCTTAGCGGGCGAAACATTTGCTGCATCACGAAGTCGCTCCAACTTCCTGGGGCTGTTTGAGTCGATACACCTGAGCGCCGCTGCAGTTTTTCTAAGCTCTTGAGTTAAATAACCAGGGACTCATACATCCCCGCTGCAATTACATAAGATTGGTTCATTTGCACAGGAAATTGGGAAACGTCCTGTGCATGCAGTGAAGCAACTATGTGACAGTAGTTTCTTGTCCTATATTAAGATTCAGAACAAAACTCAATTTGGTTTTGACCAAATTTGGTTGTGTATGGTCTTATTCTTAACTATATGGCACCCTCATTTTTTTTTTTTTTTGCAAAACAGTTAGGATTTGGATTTGGTTGCGGCACATCCCTTTCTACACTCTGACGACTTCTTCTCCCACATTCGCCTTCAGTCGTTGCATGCAGAAGGCCAAGAATATGAGACCAATTAAAACCGAGAGCAGGGTGTCCTCCAACCCTCCCCTCTCCTGGCAGACATCCCTGTAACACGTTGCACATTCTTTTCTTCAGAGAGCCTTGTGCTCTTCGCCCTGAAAAGACAAAAAGAGAACTGGAGATCCGGGACGTCGGGCTCACACGCGAAACAACAAGACAAAAGAGATTGCGGTGGGATCTGTTGGGGAGTGTGTGTGTGTGTGGAGAGGGGGGGATTCCCTAGAGAGCAGAAGGAAGGTTGGTGGTAGTGGATATGAGGTAAATCTGCTGTGAAATCTCCCCCACGTAGAAAGTGTGCAGGGCAACGACGTCCGCTTAGCCCTGATGTGATAAGAATGAGGTCGATGTGCACAACCCCTGAGTAAGTCCAGGGAATAAGGGGCCCGGGGCGATGGGGGGGGCAGTACTTCGTTAAAAGCAGAGGTCGCCCATTAAGGACGGGATCCTTCCCTCTGCTTAAATGTCTTGAAGGAAAGGGGGCTTCAAAGCAATCACAGCCAGACGTGGTTATCCATGTCGACCAGGGTCAGAAGTTAAAGGATCCCTGGTGACTGCCGGCATGTCCTGGGATGGTACCCCCCCTTTAGGGCAGCGTGAGGTTGTCTAGGTTCCCCAAAGGGATTTTTTTTCTCTCTTACTTAAATCCTGCTAACCATATGGTACTAAATCGTTTTTTTTAAAAAAGTTGGGACTTTTTGATGAGGAACCATTTGAGTCATCAAATATTCAATTTTTTTTTTTTTGTTTAGTTTTTTTTTGTTTAACAGTGTACTGCCAGTTTTTAGAGCTTCAGCGAAGAGCCATACCCTTTTATAAGGATTATTTGGATGACATGTAATCACATCTTGAGGACATATGGATTAAAATAACAGAACGATAATCAAGTTCTTTTAATTTGCCATCAATCTGTTTCTGGTAACTTCCTGCTGGTGGAAAAAAAAAAAATGCATTTTTTTATTTAACAGATGAATTCCTTGTGTGAATTTTTGCTAAGCTACAAAGTGGGATAACTGTCATTTACGCCACACTTGCATGTGCGCTGCACATCTCTGGGGCCTCGCACCGGCATTTTTTTTTTTTTTTTCATGAATGTCCACGATGGAGGTCCTCCTCGCCGAGGCCTCTTTCATGTCACTGTCAAAACAACTCGTTATCTTTCAGGAACAGGCATTTTTTGAACTCATCTTTTGAATATTCCTCACTGGGCCAGTTCCAAAAAAAAAAAAAACCCTTCCTGGCCTCTGGGATTGTCTCGGGAATCTGCATTAGATGTTTTTTTTTCTGTCAGTCAACCCTCCACCCCCCTGCTTCTGAATTCTCATACACTTTTTTTGCCTCTGTTTTTTTTCCCGTTTTTTTTTTCATCTCTGAAAGGAAACTTTGATGCACTTATGGAACGCACTGCCCTCCCCGTGCAGGGAGTCTGAGAGAGGCCACACACCCCCAAAACACACAAATTACAAACACCGATGCCCTCCACTCAGCAGCTGTGTCCCATTGGTTTAAAGGAAGCCTTCCTCTTCATGCACTCGCACACACGCTGCCGGTGTCTGCCTGCTGTTGCCCTTTGGGAGACGTCTGTGCCTTTGATTCGCCGTTGTGTGCGGCGGTCCTGGAGCCATCCCGGGCCACCATGGGTTCCCGAGGAACGGCGATTGGACGTGGTGTCGGTGGTGCCAGCAAACCCTCCTGAAGGCATTCCACATCATTTGTCATTTTCATCTCACACGTATTGTACTTTTCTTTCTTTTCTTTTTTTTTTTTTTTGCCCTCTGTTACATGAAAACAGCCTCTGCTCCTGCCCCTGACAACAATTTAGAAACAAGAGCTTTGCTCGAACCAGACAGATATGATACGCTGACCTCGTAGGGTCTGTGTGCGGCAAACGAAAAATAAAGTTAAAGACATTTTGTAGTTCATAGTTTTCTTCTGTTTTGGGGATTTTCATGTAATTATGATGATGGAATCGCCTCAAAGGAGCATGGAAAAATTATTTTTTTTTCTTTTTAATGCTTTAACAGCATAGGAAACTTTTTTTTTTAAATTAATTTCTCTTCCTATAATTTCCTATAATTTCGCCCTTTATTCTGAAAATATAATTATTCAAATAATGCAACAGTTCGAAGTCTGTCTGCACCAAAAATGAGAAAACATGAGCAGAAATCTGGGCAGTTCCCAAACGTTCTGGACAATATAAATAAAAGTGACATAAAAGTTTAGGCATTCACAGTTTAAAACAATGCGGTGCTCGCAAAGTAATAATTTACTATATTTCCATAAATATGCTTTCAATCCACATCTGAAAAGAATTAAAACAGAAATAAATAACAAAGTTTGGAATTGATGAACGCCGTCTGTTTGAATTGCCTCGGTTTTTTTGATAAAAAAATGATCTCAAAATGCTCCAAGTGGAGCGTTTGAAGAGTTTGCAGGGCGACGGCCTGTCCTGACAGAGGCAGACGTGCGGCTCCCTCCCCAAAGTGTGTTTTTGTGTGTGTTGGGTTGTGTATGGGAAGACGCCCTGAGGGCAGAGGAACCTGGAACATTAAGCCTTGCCATGGCAGCTCAGCACAGCTCTGAGCCTTGAGCTGCTCTGGCAGCTTGCCTGGGGTGGAGGTGACAGCGGGGGTGTCACAGGTTTGGAAAAGGACCCTCAGCTTGCTCCTCTTCACTCTTTTGGGAACGCAACCCACTCCCTGTCCGAGTCGGTGGAAAATGTTTTTGCCATTCATTTTTTTTTTTTTTGGAACCACGTAGACTGCAGAAGGGAAAGCTGGCCTCTGTGGCCGTTAGAGAGCAGCGGCAATTACAAACATTTTGGAAGATGAATGCAAATTACCAGGTTGCATTGAATAATACATATACACAGAAAAGTACAGATGAACGTCATTGTCCCTTTGAAAATGTCCCTGAAGGACTCATTGGAGGAAATTCTAGACTCTTGAGAACAACGGCAACAAATCAACAGTGTAAGTCTTTAAAAGGAAGTTCTGTTAATTAACTTCATCTGTTTGACAACCAAATCAACAGAGAGCATGAGAAATACACCGATCCGGCATAACATTATGACCGCCTCCCTCATTATTGTGTAGGTCTCCCTTGTGCCTCCAAAACAGTTGTGACTCAACAGAGAATGGACACGGGCCTTCTGAGGATAATGTCTGGAAACAGGATGTTTGGGTCCTATGGGTTGATCGTCCCACAGATACTTCGCTATCTAGCGAATTTGGAGGCCAGGTCAACACCTTGCGCGCCATGTTTTTGTCTGTGTCAGGTTGCATCTTGCTGGCGGTGTCTGGTCTGGTCCAGGTGGGTGCTACATGGATGAAGGCCAGGTCCAAAATGGTGTCACAATATGGTGAATGTTATTTACTTCTCCTGTCAGTGGTCATAATGTTGTGGCTGATTGCTGTATATGATATATTGATGGCCGAGGGAGAGATGATTTTTTTTTCTCTTTTACCATACTGTAAAATTAATTACTTACTGTCTTTTATCTGATCCTAATATGCTTCAATCAATGTTACGTCTGATCAGTTTAAGTCTTTACTGGCCGTCGTTTTTGAAGCTTTGTGGCCTCTCACAAGTTTCACATTGACCTTACATCACAGTGAACTTTCTTACGACAACAGAAGCAGATCTGATGTCAGATCTGGGCTTTCTGATTTATTATTTTACCTCAGCTAGCTGGCTACTTCATGTCAGGCTCAGAACAGAGTTGATATTTGTGTCTGATTGGTTAAGAGTTATAAATTCTTCCCATCACAGCCTGGATACTGGTCACTAACTAGTCATGGGTTGGTATGACCTCTTTGACCTGCATGTCTTTATTGTACCAGTTTTTAAAGCTCTACATCCTTTTCCTCTAGTCCACAGAGGAAAAAAAAAATTCTGGTATGCCTTCACCTACTACCAAGGTGCATGGAGGAGGGAAGGAAATATAAAAATTTCAAGACTCCCTCATCACTTGTCGTATACAGCAAAGCTTTATTAGACTGACACATTTTGGCTCGTGGCCTTGTTTGGGATCACTCTCATTTAAATCTCCTGTGCATTTGTTGAATGCAATGTATAATTTTTTTTGTCACAAGCCAAATTTGTAAGCCGAGCTCTATCGCAACCACGCTCCATTTAATTTGGCATCGTGGCCACAGTGCACGTGATTATTGATTAAAAGGAGCAGCTGTAAACTGGTGAATATATTTGCGGTGTTACAAACCTGCAAAAACAAAAAAATAGATTCCTAATCAGAATTTGATCCATTTGGTCCATACAGAAAGCCAGCAGGAAATCAGCCAGTACAACCGATGGGAATCTTGGTCTCGCCACACTCTCCGGGCCCAAATGAAGCATGGACGTCCTGGTAACTGATGGAAGAAGCGTGAAACATTTTCTTTGCCTACGTGCCACTGACGAGCATCAGTTTTAATGAATGAGATGCTACTATCCTGTTATCAAGTGTCCAGTTCTCCTTAATTATTCACAGCCCCACTGAATCCGAAACGCAACTGTTCCATAAGGAAGGAGATATGGTACATCAATTAAGGCAAGAATTCATTCGTGTGTCAGGAAGCAACTGGAATGTGTATTAGGTGTATGTTTAAATATGGCAGCAATCACCCATACTGCCAAAAAATCATGGGTATGGATTCCAGGATCTGGACCAAGTGTGAAAACTTTGACGGACCCAAAAACCGTCGTGCTCCTGGACCACACCCAGGTGAGACAGCAGCTTTCACACTTCAACAAATGCATTGAGTCCTCAGGGTGAACAGCCGGCAGGTTCAGTCAGCCCGGGTGTGAAAACGCCCTTAGAGAGCTATCACACCTACACTGTTCTTGGAAGAGCTTTCCTCGAAACATTTGTTTATTTGATTTGTTTAGGTTCTCGCGACTACGGCCAACATCCGAGAAAAAAGAGTTTAGACGTTGTTCCTGGAAATTACACCTCAATCATTGGTTACGCTGACAGATACAGAAACTGTAACCAACGTCCTCATCTACACATACAGAAATACTCATTGCTTCGGTAAAGAAGTTACCAAACATTTACTGGTGTCAAAGCTTTTGATTACACAACTTCAGATTTTTAAAGTCGACCGTTACGTGATTAATGACAAGTCAACATCGACTGCAGATATGTATAGACTGTACAAGAAAAGGCAGCAACTCAGCACCAACAAAGCATTAAATAGCGCTCACAGCGCGTCGTTAGGTGGGATAGTATTGTGTACACGACTGTGTGCTTGTGTCGCTCATGTGTGTACGTGTTGTGGCGGTTTTAATTTTATTTAGATAGAGATGTTGCTTAATTTACTTATTAATTTAATTATTTCTTTAGTTTACCTGGGGTGCCAGTCAGATGGTAGCCTGACAATAATAGTTTGTTTTCAATTTCTTTTTACATCAAAAGTGTGTCTCTAACTAATAAACCCACACAAAGGATGTTAAAGCATAAAACTTAACAACCAAGAACATTAACAATGAATCCCAACAGGAGTATATATTGAAAAATATATAAATACAACCAATGAAAATACTGTCAGCGGTATTTCAGTCTTTGATTAAACAAAGCATGTGTGTGCCCGTGTGCGCGTGACGCGTGTATGTGTGTGCGCGTGTGTGTATACAAGCCGTATTGATAATTTATTATGTCTATGGATCTAGCAACTACGGACTACTGGCTACGCTACGCAACCAACGCGCTAAGGCAGGAACAAACCATTTCATACATAATCACGGGGGCGCTTGGTCAATATTATTTACCTTTTAATTAGCAGAAATGTAACTTTTACTACCAAAATCAAGTGAATGAATTTTGTACTATTATATAACAAAATCATATCTTTATGATTATTTTTTATTTTATTAAAATTTATTATGTTTATATTGTCTTTTTTTTTTATTACCTATCTTTTGAGGCCCCTTGGAATTGTCCTCATTTTTCCCGCTTTATGGCACCACCGCATTTGGTGAAGTTGTTAACTGACTGATCAGCTAGCGTTAGCTATCGTTAGCACTTTAAAGGACCAGAGACGACCATGTTGTACCATCACATCTCTACAGAAGCACAAAATGGAAAAACACTGACTCTAGAGGGGACATTTTGCATTTTTATGTACAACATATGATTTGCTTCATGCTCTGCTACAAGGCTCGGGGAGGAGGGTTCAACTGGTTGCTATGGGTGTTAGCCTGTACCGCTTCTAGCGCTACTGACACGTGATATTTTAATTAGCGAATGCACAGTTTTGAGTTCAAGTGAGAACCGGTTGCATGACACCTCAGCAAATCTGGTGAATTCAAACACCAGAGCTGTGCAACGCTAAATGCATTGTGCAAAAATTGCACGTCAGGCAGCCATGTTGGCTCAGCTGTGAGTGCAAACCGTCCTCAGCAGTTTGTAGGATAAATTAGCTTTTTCTTTACTTTAAGTCATTTTAAAAAAATAAACCTGAAAATTCCTTTGACATGAACTGATTTTAACTAATAAGAGACGTCCTGAGTTACACGAGCGATGTCGCACCGACGTGGTACGAGAGAAACCGAACAGAGGTTGAAAATGTTGATTGATCGGAACTGAGCTCTCGTTCCTCTTTGACTCTCCATCTTTCCCTCTCTCTGTCTCTTTCCCTTTGTAGTTAGAGCACCAGAAGCTGTGGAGAGAGAAGTCCAAGCCGGCCAACAAAGCTATTGAAGCATTGCGTCCCCTTCCCCTCCCTCCCTCCATCTCTCTCTCCATCAGTCTCCCTCTCTCCCTCTGTTCAGGCCTTGCTGTGTTTTTGGCAGTTACTACTGACCATCATGAACGTCATTGCCAATTTTTGTGAAAACTGGCACATATGGCAGCTGAAGTGCCATATGCCATACAGAATATTTTTTGGCCGTTTCCCCCATTTGTATAATCGCTGGATCCGGTATAAAAGTGGCTCATTATTAATTCATTCCTTCCCATTTTTTTTTCCCTTATCAGTTACCCTGTGTGTGTGTGTTTTTTTCCCTCTTTTTTTTCTCATTTTCCTTTCTTTTCCTTTTTTTTTCCTCCCTGTCCGTCGTCTGTGAGGACAAGTTAATTTAACGCGATGCGCAGGGATTAAAGCTTTCCATTAATTCAAAGCTAAACGGGGGTGGGAGGATTATTTCCAAGTTCATGCATTGATCTTGTTTGTTTTTATGCCTCCTTTAAATGCTTCGCGCCAGGACCGAGTCGGTTCTTTGCACCAGCAACTCAACTCTTGTGACATTTTATGTTGTGTGTTTGTTTCTTTACCATGTGTTCTGAGCCGGGACACGGCCTCCGTTGAAGGATTTATCTGCTGTAAAAACACCAACAATCAATTGAGCCGTCCATAATGTCAGTGTGATTAGGAAGCAGGAAGTGGTAAATGGTTAAAAACATGTCACAAAGGGTTTAATTAGCCTGAAACAGCTGGATGATATTTGATTTGACTAATTTATATATATATAAATTTTAATCAAAATAGAATTTTCTCTTCCATTTGTGTTTCATCTCTTATTGGCCTAACTGTTTCATGTCACCCACCTATCAATAACTCAATAGTAAAATTCTCTTTTTAAAAACTGATATTTTGGTCTTATAAAAAAAAGCCAAAAATAAATAATCACTTCTTGTGTGACGGAGGAGGACTTAAATAAAAACGCTTTCCTGAACCCACTGAAGGTTGAGTCACTGTTACATCGCTGCAGCCGCGCAGCCAGATTCACATTTATTTATGTAAACTTGTTATCGAATGTGCCAGTACCTCTTGGACACACAGATGACTTGTACCGCCGCAGCTTCCCTCTTCCACTATCACAGAAACCGTTTCCTCATGCGTGCGCGCCTCTCCGCCCTCCCTCAGCACACACACACACACACACACACAAACATCCCACACTTCCTTTTAGATTTTTCCCTCAGAGCCTCTGCCTCTTCTCTTCCTTCTCCTCTTCTGCCCTCCTTTGGAAAGACACTGGAAGGTCTGCACTGACTCCTCCACTCGCTCATCCCTCTTGTGAGGGTGCCTCTGTTCGGGCCTTTGCCTCTCGCACGTCCGGATCTTCTTCGCTGCATCTGGGTCGACGGCAACTCAGCTCGGCAGTGACGAGGTCACTGATAAGTGATGAGGAGATTCAGGGGCCGGAGCCAGAAATCACTCCCTAACTCGCTAATCACATAATAAACAACGTTATTAGTGAGTTTCCAGCATTTTTAGGTTAAACTTAGATGAAAGTAATGAACAATAAAATATTTCAAATCTATTAAAACACTTTTCATCCCTGGGGTCAATTTAAACCTCCAAAATAATTATAACAATTAAAAAAAAAATCACAAATTTATGTGTCAGGTACTTGTTACATTTCTAAGTCCATATTTTTCTTATCTGTATCATTGGGTACTTATCATATACAGATTTCTTTATATATTTATTGGACTCTGCACTCATCATATGCAATAATTTCCTGCTGTGCAAATCCCCATATTCAATCAGAACACTCTTTTACATGCATATATTTTTTATGTTTTTTACATTGATGTGTGTATTCTTTTATATTATAATTGCCTAGTTATTCTTACATATTCTTATTGCCTACATCGCTCTTTCTTCTGAACACGGGAACTCTTTGAGCAGGAGCTGCTGTAGTGAGAAGTAATTTCCCCCTCGGGATTCATAAAGCAATTCTGATGAAAAACTATTATGACAAATATGGTTAAGAATGATAATATATATTATGTGTTGGCCAGTGTTCCCTCATTAAATTAGGAAAAGTCATTATATATGAAGCAAATATATATATAATTATTTAGTGACTTTAAAAGGTAACAGGAGAGTTAAATGTGGAAAAAAACATGAGCAATAAAAGAAACCTCAGCTCACTCTTATTGTAAGTCCTTTCTTCATATAAAGTTTTCTCACACTGTCACTCAGCGGTTTTCTTTATTTTTTCTATTTCTATACACATATATATTTATATATATACATTTTTCAAATGCTACTGTAACAACAGCTCATGAGCTGTGTAGCTGCAGCTCCTGTTCCCAGCAATAACAGACAAATATATTTGACTTTGGAAAAGATTAAATACAACTAAACTGTTGCTTTAGACAGATTTCTAATTTTCCATTCTTTTCCGTCTCTACATCTCCCTTTTGTTTCCGGACGTTGCTTTATTTCCTGCACATTAGCTCGGGTGCACAAATAAATTTAAGAATTGCATCAGTAAATGGTGTAATTTGAGTTTTCGCATCAAACGGCTCCTTCGTTTCACACCTGCAGAGACTTAATCCAACATACTGACAGAGGATCAACCCAGATGTCGCACATAAGTCTATAAGTTGAGTCTAATACCGGGGCCTTATTTGCTTTATGCTGGTGTGAGAAAAAGTGCATAACAAATATAAAAAATTATAATTTTTAATAATGGTAGGATATTTATTTGAGTTTTTGTTGCAACCAATAGCGACCAACCAGTTCAAAGCTTCCTGCTTTGACGTCTGGATGAATAACTGTTTTTTTCCCTGTGATGTGTTTACCCATCGAAGATCAATGCATTAGTCTCTCGAGCTGCTTTTTTTTTTTCCCCTCTTTCTCTCTCCCCCCCACCCCACCCCACCCCTCTCCGAAACGCCAAACATGCCTAATATTTGATGAGATGCGGTGACAGGAAGACAATGGGGACGGGACGCGGCGCTGCCAGTGTCTGCCTGCTGAAATTCATTTGCGGAAAGCTTCTGTTGTCGTTCTGCTGACATGCCGGATGAAAGGAGGCCGAATTAACTTATCATTACCAGAGACTTGTGCATAACGGGGCAAAGTTAAAAAAAAATAAAAATAAAAATGAATAAATAAAGTTTGATTGTGAAGTTGCAGGAAAATATTTTCGAGGACGCCTGTTGATGCATGATAAAAAACCTCCTTCTATAATTGATTGAAGGGCATTTTTAAGCTACAAAATCTGTCCCACAAGATGCTGCATGATGGCACTGAATTAGTGATGGTGTGGGCACTAACCTGCTTTCCTCATACAGTATTTATTCTTCGGGTAATTTGACCCGATAGAAGCTCATCTCGTCTTAATAATGCGTCAACAAGTGCTCATTTTGTGAAGTTTTGTTCAGCCCTTTTTCATCGTTGGTTCTACTTCATTTTGTACCAGTTGCTCAGTCTATCTACTTTTTTTCCAGTTGCTGCTTCTGTAGTTTCACATAAACCCTGGTTGGGTTTCATGATTTTTTTTTTTTTTTTGCAGCCATTGTTTGTGTCATCATTTTTCAGGCTCTGACTCGGAGGACGTTTCGTAATCCATTTTCTGATGACATATTGACATGTTCGTCAGTAATGGTGGTTTGTTCTTTTTTTCGCCTTTAGCTGGAACACATGAGGTCACTGCTACACCGTGGGAAGTTGTACACAAACTCAGGGCTGTGAATACCAAAAACGGGTGTGGCTCTTATGCAATATGAATGCAAACACAGTGTAAAACGACCCCATTTGAAGGCAGTGTCAGTTAACTCGAGGGTCCCAGTAAACCAGTGTGCCAGCGAACGCAACAAAAACCAAAAAGGACCAGGACTATAGGCTCGATTATGTGGGAAAAAGACCTGTTGGCTTGGATGCTTTTGAAGGTTTAAAGAAGCTTATAGACTTACAGACATAGATCACCAGTGATCTGATTTGCCTCTCAATACAATGGTTTATAGATTAGAATGAATGTTACAATCATCGTGTTGCTTCCTGCAATATCTGCACATCACAAATTCAGCACAGTTAAAGATCCAGTGTGATGTCAGTTATTTTATACATATAACTATGCATGCAATGTTTTTTTTTTTGGCTTACACTGGGCCCTTTAAATATTTAGAGGAAGTAAATCTTGTTCCACAGAGGCAAAGTTGCAAACCCATTTTCCTGCTGAAGGCCAGAATGAAGCAACCAAACCTAAATGAGGAGATCATTCTTTAAGCATCAGCCACCATAGGTTCTCCTACGTGCTTGGAAACGAAGCATATAGGACTTGGTCGCAATGTGAAACCTTGCCACTGGAGGCCGCTAAAATCCTGAACGCTGGACCTTTAAAGTTCAAAAAAGACTGGTTGCAGTTTTTTTTAAAAGATAAATATAATAATGTAAATTTGACATACATAAAGAGCCACAATGCCAAAAGACTAATTCTGTAACTGCAGTGGTGTGTTTTTTTTTGTGTGTAAGTGCTACACTTTCCACGTGTTGAATATCTCTTTGTTAAACATTTTAATTTATCAGTCATATGATCATTGACTGTGCATCTGTTCAATAAGAGTTAATTAAATTTAAATTTATTTTATTTATAGCCCTATTGCGTGAATAACAATCAGTACTTCCTCAAACGTATAAGATTTTGTTCAAGACCTAGAAAAAAAAAACCTTCCCATCTTTCATCTCAGTTTATGAACGAACGAGTGCTGACCACGTAATCAATGAAAAACAAAACGTGAATACAGACAGAAGGGAGTGGTGTTTAGGAAACAATACAGCTGTCATATTGTCCAGATGATACACAGACACGCTGCTCCCTCAGCTGTGAATTTGTGTTTTTCAGCAACATCACACATTCCCTCGCTCTTTGTCAGACAGATACACAGATACACTTTTCTTTTCATTTCTTGCACAGGAGATATCTTGTCTTGTTTGCTCTCCCTCGTCAGAATTTCGGTTTAAATGAGGGTAAGTGTTCAGTTTGTGTAGTTCAAACGTATTTCTAGCATTGGGCTTATTTAGTAATGGAATTACAAGAGTAATCATTAAAAATGTGCTGAAATAGAAACAAATCTAGTGTGTGTAATCCTCATTTTTGCTATTTCAATTTTGGAATGAAGAGAAGGGTAACACGGTTTGTTTTCTGCACCATGAAAACATGGCGAATAAGGCATATTTCAACAAACTGGATCCTAAATAAGTTAAAATAGGATTATTCACAAACACACAGTTTGAGGCCAGAAACCAGCAGCGCTCAGCAAACCACTGAGACAACTGTGTGTCATTCTTTTGTAACGTGTGTGTGTGTATTTATTTCACCTTACCTGAATCTTTGATGCACTTCTGATCACCAAGTTCACCACAGGATGCTTCGGACAAGCTGGAGTCAGATTTATCTGAGATCAAAAATACAAGTCAGGGGAAATGCATTATGAAAATTAGCTTTTAATTTCATTTTACATTTGCTATTTTGCCTTCAATGTGGTGCACGGGTTTTTACTTACCAACTGAAGCTGTGGAGGAGCTGATTTGTTAGGTGGCCTCACAACACAAACACTTTCTGCTCTCGTGTCTCTCTGCTGCCACAACCGACATCGATCCAGAGAGGGAAAGATCAGCTGACGTAATTTAAAAGCATTTCTTTGACATGTAAAATGACTTGGGAACAAACTAGAATCTGAAAATGACATTTCTGTTTGACGGCAACAGTGAAACAGTGCTTGTCCTGCAGATTATTTGTCTATTAATGTCAATTAAAATCTAAAACGTTGGAGAGAACATCGTGACAAACGTTTAGTTTATTATGATAATTGTCATAAGTTATTTGTAAGTGATAATTATTCTGTACTTTGGTTTTGGGGGAGCAGTTTACTTATGAGAGGACATCACCATTTTTAGCTTTCAATCTTATAATCTTAAAAAAGAAAAAAGGGAAAAAAATTAATGCATTTAACTCAAGACTCTGTGCAGAAATGGACCTTGCACTTTACAAAAAAATACAAAGCAATTAAAACAACCTATCGGTGCTTCACCTGACCTGCAGCTTTCCTTTCATTCTCCATCAGAAATATCAGCCGGTCGGTCAATGCGAATTATACACTGGCGCCCCCTAAATGAGTCTGAACACAGTACAGACAGACAGCGGCAGAGATCCGCTGTGAGGACTACCCGGGATGCCCGCACGTTGAGGTGCTCTCCGTGCTCCAGTGCTCGGTGTCCAAGCGCTAAATGTGGAAGGTTTAGAGCCAAAGAGGAAGTTTGATGAATTGCCATTGACTCAAATACGTCTTGAGCGGTGTCACTGTAAAGACAAGAGTTTTATTAAGGAAGGTTTCACATAGGCCTTAATAATAATGATGATAATAATAATAATGATAATAACATTAATATGCTGAAATTTGTGTTTTGACTCTACTAGCTGAGGATGCCTTTTAATTCACTTCCTTTCTCGCCAGTTAAATGCCAGTTTATTCTAATACAACCACCAACTATTGTGGTTAGAATTACAATAATAATGGGAGGGGGCGAGCGGGGTCTTTATTCCCCTGCACGTCCATAAATCGCATCAAATGACAGTCGGCCAGTGAAGAGTTAAAGGGAGGAGACGGAGAGTGACACGCCTCATTGGGCAGATTATGTGCCGCAAACAAAAAGTGTGTGTCGGTGTGCCAGTCAGCCAGAGCATCGGGCCCCATCTGCACGGCTCCCTCTCTCTCTCCCTCTCCCTCCTCTTCTGTTCTGTCTGTCTCTCTTTATCACTCCAGCTCTCTCTACCCTGCTCGTTCACTGCCAGTGTCGGCGACTATCTGCAGTAGCAGCAGCGGCAGCGGCACTGTCACTTTCATGCACCAGGGGGAAATGTACTGATACTACGGAGCAGACCGGGAGCGCATCACCATCCACATCATCTCCATCAGCGTCATCCCCTCCGTTTGTTTTCGGGGCTTTCTTTTTTTATTTTCCCGCCCCGGGGGTTGCGCGCAGGTTTGGATTCACAGCGTCGCTCTCAAATCGTTACTGGATTATTGTTCCTCCTCATCGACGGAAAGGTAGGTTTTTGAAATCAAAGCTGTGTGTGCGCGCGTGATGAGGAGAGTTTTTAGAAGAGGCGAAGGGCACCGTGCGTGGGTTCGCTCTGCGCGGCGCACATCTCGCAAGCGCTTAAAAATAAAAAAGAAAAAAAAAAAAACTAAAACAGTCGCAGATGTTTCAGCGCCGCCGCAATTCACGCACAGCGCGTGATTTAAGACAGTTTTGTGCCTGGCACGGCTTTAACAGATGGGTTAAAACACCCCCGTTTCTGCTCACCCCCCACCCTGGCCACACTGGGTTTTAATGGGAGCATTTCCCGTCCTCCAGTTTATGGATGTGCAAACATCTCGCTCTGTATCGCTTCTTTTCTTAACTGATCTGCACCGCGACGCGCATCCTTCACCGGGTATTTTACTCGGCTTCTTCTACACATAATTACGGTCCTGTGCGGCGCGGTCAAACAAATTGCTCATGAGGCTCGTTGCGTTGGGAGCAGCTTTGGAGAGGTTCTTGCAATTTCGCCGTGCGCAAAAACGTTGTGCACTGTTGAACGTTTAACGAAACTACAAAACTCTCAAATTAAAACAATTCATTGTTATTATTATTCATTTGAACTGATTTTCTTAATTTTGTAAATTAGAATAATAATGATAATTATCTGAGATAGAAGCAAAGCCAGAGGAGAGCCTCGTTTTTTCTTTTTTTCCCTCCTGGTGCACACACAACACAACAGCCGATTCTGGGGCTGAACAGAGTTGCTCCCACTATAAATCAATGTTATGAGCGCAATTGTGTGTTTTTTTTTTTTTTTTTTAATTATTATTTCTGTACCAGACCACCAAAATGCGCAAAACTCCGCTTGATTCCTGATGTGAAGAAAAGTTTTTTTTTTTCGCTTTATTCTAAATTTCTAGTTAATGAGGTACTAAAATTTGCCCAAGATGCGTCAGAAAATTAGCTCTACATCAAGATAAGGCAATTTGTCCAAGGCCCAAATCGCAACAGTAAAATTTATTTATTATTATTATTGGTCAAAAATATATTTTTAAAACAACAATGTACACAACAGAACAGAACAGGAAGAATTTATTTAAACAATATTATTATTGTAGTTACCGCCTTTTTTGTTTTACGCAAATCAATGAAAAACTGTAACTGTATTATTATTATTATTATTTATTCTGTTATTTCTTCCTGTTTTCTGACCGCGGCTCGTTTACAGCTGTGCGTCAGGAGCAGGTTTGTGCGCACAGTTCTCTGTTATATTTTAAAGTCTTTAAAGACCGAGGGTAGGAGAGAAGAGGAGGAGGAGGAGGGTGCGATGGAGCCGCATCAGTCTAAACACACACATGCAGAGGTTAGACGGGGAGAAAAGAAATAATTAACTGGTCGTGCCGCTTTAATTACAGTCTCAGAGGGGAAAGTGGTGGATTATGGTAATGAGGCGACATACGCTGCCGCTTGTAGAAAGGAGAGAAAGGTTGGCTGACATGAAACCACTGACTTTGACAGTCCACTTGAAACCCATTGGACATGCTCCCTCCTTCGGACGTGCACGGACCTCATCAGCTCCTCCAGACGGCAGCGATGAATAAAAGAAAAAATATATTTATATATTTTACAAGTTGAGGCTAATAAACACGTGGCGCCAACCCCATATATTCAAAATATTAGAGGTGTGGAATATTAATAGAATAAATCGTCATAACTCAAACACAACACGCACGATATTTTGTAAAATCGTGGGGGCCGCAAAAAAATATAAGAATTTTATGTTATTTTTTATTTCATTAGATTTTTGCCTCATGATAATTACAGCTGAATGGACATGCCATCTAATTCTAATATTAATACTAATATCAATATAAATGCTAATGCACATAATAGCGAAAACTGACTATTTTAATCTTTAAAATGTAAAATATAGAAATCGCCTTTTAATACTACCACGAATAATAATAACGATAATAATAACAATAATAATTATAATAATCTTCTACTTCCACCTCTGATTTTCTTGATTTCTTTTGATTGTTATATAATTGACAGCATTGGGGGGAATCCTCATCAATATGCTGAAGGTGATTCCATCATGAACTTATTACGGGGTTTGCATAAATTAGAAAGGCTGGGGAGAGAGAGAAAAAAAAGCGGGCCCCTAAACGACGCCCTTGACAGCTGGTTTAGACAATCTGTCTAGGAAGAGATTTATTTCCTATCAGCTGGGACAGCGAAGGCTAACCGCAGCAAACAAGCTTTTTTGCAGCTTTAGGCTCATATTTGTGAAATGTACTTCGATTGATTACGATTAAATAAAGAATGTGACGGTGTAGGGGGATTTTTATTTTTGTTATTATTTGTGATATATTTATCATTTTGTACACCTCTGGTATGGTATTTATCTATCTATTTATTTATTTAATGCATTTTTTCCCCGTGTCTCCGCAGTGTGAAATGGAGGAGTCCAGCTCTCAGAAGTTGGTGTGGGATGGGGACGCCAAAGCGGTGCAGCAGTGTCTGACGGACATATTTACAAGCGTCTACACGACGTGCGACATCCCAGAAAACGCCATTTTCGGGCCTTGCGTGTTGAGCCACACGTCGCTGTATGACAGCATCGCCTTCATAGCTCTGAAATCCACCGACAAACGCACAGCACCTTACATCTTCAGGGTATGCAGCCTCGTTGGTTTTCATATAGTCATTTTTTTTTTCTTTCTTAAATTAGGTTATTTTTTGCAGTATTTTATCTTGTTAACTTTTAAGGAGGCCCCAAAACGCACCATTTAATCCACTTCTTCGCATTTCTTGTTGTGGAGCGTCGAATGAGTGGTCACATATTTTCCTATTATTCACAACAGCACAGAATCCAATTCATTGTTATTTGCCAATTAATCCATTATCAAGTCTTCATAATCAGTTTCATTAATATTACAAGGAAGGGACTGTATGCATTATGTACATACAGTATCAGTATACATGCATCATGTATTATATTAGTTAATTTTCAAGGAAGAACATAAAAATATACTCACTTTAAAAACACTCAGATTTTCATTAAATATGTTCTACAGTCTTATTTAAAGTTATGCACATTTATTTCAAGAAATACATATTTAGTCAACAGTGCTTGGTTTGATTGTCTGTCCTTAATTTCTGTACCTCCTGCCAAGAGTTTAGGGTCAAATATCACAGAGGAAATGTTTCAAAAGTGAATTTGCATTTCAGATCTGAATTGTTGCATTGGAGTAACAGCTGTGAATGTGCATTGCATGTGTTGTGCAGGTGGACACCTCGGCAGCAAACAGTACCTCAGAGGGCTTGATGTGGCTGAGGCTAGTCCAGTCGGCCCGGGACAAGGAGGAGCAGAACCTGGAGGCCTACGTGAAGAACGGCCAGCTCTTCTACCGCTCGCTCCGCCGGATTGAGAAGGACGAGGAGCTGCTGGTCTGGTACGGCAAAGACCTCATTGACCTGCTGCTGCTTAGTTCCAGCAGAGCGCCTGTCAAGAGCAAAGGTGAGTCGACTTAAATCACATCCCAGCGAGACCGTTTTGCCTCATGCTGACTAATACAGTCTGGACACTCTGGAGTTGTAAATTTATTTTTAAAATGGTACTTTAAGGATCAATTAGCACACTTATCTGACCTCAAATGTACTGCCACATACTGTACAGTGTACTGTATATATAAAGTTAGTGTTAGGATGCTGTCTTTCTTTAGCTTTTTTTTTCAATATCCATCTCCCTTTTTTTGTCAGGTTCGTCCCACCACTCCTGTCCGGACTGCAGTCAGCGGTTCCAGTTCGAGTTCCCGTTCTTGGCCCATCTCCGATTCCGTTGCACCAAGAGACTGCAGAGTATCACAGGGGCCGACGAGGAGCCCAGCAAAGAGGGCAGTGCAGAGCGACCAAACACAACCCCGACCCGGAGCAGCCCGAAGCTGGGCCGCTCCGACGGCTTTGGCAGCCCTCAGGACGGCAACAAACCCTCCACAGACTTTCATAATCTGGCCAGGGATCTAGAGAATAACCGGACCAGTCCGCCGAGCGACAAGGAGGCCGAGATCTGCAGCGAGAGCTCTGGGAAGAGGAAGTTCTCTGATATAGAGGACAGGGAGTGCCGAGCGCCCAGCCTTCCGCAGTCCAAGACTAAAGATGAGCTAGCAACCTCTGCGCAAAACTACAGAGGAGTGTACGGCCTAGAGGACAACCGCAGGTCCTTCTCCCCACCAAGTTCTACCGAGCATGGGGACGTCAAACGCAGCGCCTTCACCGAGGTCAAGAAGACGTCCCAGAACCTCAAGCACCACAGCGGCAGCAAAAACCTCCAAAGCTCCAACTCCGAAAACAAAGATGGAGGTCGTCCCAGTAGCAACCCTTCAGAGAAGCATCTAAACATCAGACAGGTGCTGTCGGAGACCCAGCCACCCCAAAGTTCGCCCATGGGCAGCGCTTTCACCTCCGTGAGCCAGCAAGGCAGCGGCAGTGGTGGTGAACGGAAGAGTGCCTTCAGCCAGCCGTCGCGCTCCTTCTCCCAGATCTCGCCACTGGTGATGCCGCCCAAGCTGCTGGACTGCCACCCAGCAGTGGGCGACACCATCTCCTCCAACAGACTCTATCAGGCCGACCACCTTGCGGCCAAGCTGCAGGGCGCGGAGTTGGGCGCCAACTGCCCCGTGCCAGGCGGCATGGCCAAACAGAACCCCTTCGTCTACGCCACTGCCTTCTGGCCCAAGAACTCCGGACCTATCCAGCTTCAGATGCCCTCAGCCCTCACCCTTCTGCCGCCCTCCTTCACCTCCCTCTGTCTGCCGGCGCAGAACTGGTGCGCCAAGTGCAACGCCTCCTTCCGAATGACCTCGGACTTGGTTTACCACATGCGATCCCACCACAAAAAGGAGTACGCCATGGAGCCTCTGGTCAAGCGGCGGCGAGAGGAGAAACTCAAGTGCCCCATATGCAACGAGTCCTTCCGGGAGCGGCACCACCTGTCACGTCACATGACCTCCCACAACTGACTTTTAAAGACAAACAAGGGAGGGACTTTCGTTTGACAAGTAGGGACTATGAACCTGCCTGGATTTTAACTCTCCGATTGGAGATAGGTCACATAGAAACACAACAATACCCCTTGCACTCGTTTTCACTTTGGACTATGAACTTTGAATTCCTTCCGGTTTACTTTTTCTCCCCTGTACAAAATGTCATGTTTTGGCTGTATGCAAATGCATTTTGACTTGGAAAATTAATCTATTTATGAAGCACTTAAAAGTTTGAGAATAAGGGAAGATTTAAATATGTGTAAATGTACAGTAAGTTGTATTTTATATCATATAAATGCAAATATAGAGAAGAATTACTGATGTAGTCACGCGTCATGGTTTACAACACAGCAAGTTTTTTCATGTCTACGACGAGGACGGACACAAATTGGGGGAAATTATGTCAGACTATATTTTAGAGTGCATGTAATATGAAATGATATTGATTTAAGATGCAGTCTATACATCACAGTGTACATAACTTGTTTTATTTGAAATACAAAGTGTAATATTTTGTGTCAGTGGGGAATAGTTTCAGTGTTTCTTCCTTTTGCGAAAATTTACTACTTGATAGTTTATCTAATCATGTTGAATGCATTGACAATAAAATAGCTTTATTTTCAACTGTGGCCTTCCTGCTTCTTTTTATTCCATTCTTTCTTCCTTTTTTATTTCAAACTGCAACTTAAATGCATCACAAAAATGTCTTGAGTACACTGTTATGCATTTTGAATTTATAAAATGAGATCACTTAAGAATAAGATTGTTGCATTAATACCCAATACTTGGAAAGCCCAAATACAGTTTTGAATTTTATTTAGGATTTTAATGTTAAAAAATATTTAATATATTGGAAAAAATCAGTCATAAAATAGGGTTAAATACATACATTTGTTGAATGTAAACCATTATTATTATTAGGTTTACCGTATTAATTCTGCCGTCGATGAGTAAGCTAACAGCTATATGTTATGTGTATGTATTTATGTATATATAAAATGAAATAAAATATATACATACATAAATAATAATAATAAAAAAAATAGCTAAATAAAACTAAAAACGTGTCCGTAGCAGCAAGTTCGGTGTTTCGCACGTTTTCACGGTTAATATCCATGCAGCCGGCCTCTGTTTACCGGAATAAATTTAAAGACTAGAGAATGATTTATAATTTGTTCCAATTTTTTGTCTCCGTTAATAATTTTTGAGCGTGCATGAATCGTTGCAGACTGCACGTCTACGGTTTGTATTTATTTCTAATAGTCTACGCACAATTCATTTTTCTTTGTGGGGGAAAAATGAGCAATGCCAACAAATGTCTGAATGTGCAGCTGCAGAGAAATTAATAAATTATATTTTCTTTTTCTGCAAATAGTTTTCTACGACAAGGACAGCAATCTGCCTATGAGGCAATGTAGGCATATGTATATATAAACATTTATTAATTACCTACCAGAACGTCTGGGGCCTTCGTGTAGAAACAGAAACACCACGAATAAAATCATAATTCAAAGAGAATTCGGTTAGTTTTTCACGGTATTCTTTTTTATCTCGGAATGTCACAGACTGATAAAAGTGGACGTGGATCTTCTGGAGATCAATAATCACCAGTTAACTTTAACGATAGTGCTTTAAAATTAAAATAAAAGAATCAATACTCTAGAGTGAAGAACGCTTCAGACTGAAGCTCAGAGCATAAACGACGAAACGGAAAATGATTCAATGGCGCCATCAAGTGGCCATCACAGGGACTGCACGTAAAGAAAATCTAACGCCAATTTGAACAGTTGAAAGTAATACAATTTAAGTAATAATAATAATAATAATAATAATAATAATAATAATAAAGGCTTTTGTGTTTATATAATGCGACAAAATGACACAAGTGTGCTTTTATTGAGGCACCAGAATATGTTTTAATCAATAGTGAGGAGTTATTCCTCTTTAATGCTTCAGGAGTTGGGAGTGCTTTCAACTCACACACACACACACACGAGAAATCCAGACAGACTCTTCTCTCATAACCATTCATTGCCGCTCACATTAATGCAGTACCCCATTTACGCCTGTATATAAAAGTCAACTACATGGATGGAAAGATGATACCAAGATGACATGATCTGAGCTGGACACGGCAACTGGAAAAGCATATTAAGACGAGGTGTAAATATATCCAATTAAAATCATACCTGGATTCGATCTGAATGCAAGACGCGTTATAATGAAAGCTGTAAATGGGATTTAAGTCATATGATGCCACATAGCAGCATCGTTCTTCACCTCCAACAATAGGCCCAGTATAATCCTCAGCACATAGTTAAGATGGTGTCATTGGATAGAGCAGCCAAACGTTAATTTGGGAGGAGACAAAACACTTGAATTACAAGAATTAGATATTAAATTCTTCTGATTAAGTCAGCGCAACTGAGAAAGGCAATTAGGAGATATGGTATATAGCTCTAAAACTATAACTTGTGTTAAGGCAACACTGTACCATAATGTAATAATTAGCACATTTTATCATCTTTTCACGCAGAAGAAAATATATTTATTTAAAAAATAACATGGATTTCTTTAACCAAACTGATTTGTCTAGTTATTGTTTTATGTATTATACATTTAATATTTTAGAAAATCCAGCTATTGCAACACCGAACCCCTTTTTTTATTTTTCTCCCCAACAGACCGGTTCCTCTGGGGTTTTTGGTGCTGTACTAGTCTCCCCTTCTCCTCTGGGAGGATGTCACTTTCTTGAGTCCTGAACAATGACCAGATCGTACATGTGGAACGCCAGTTAGATAGCACTTGTAGACGGGTAGAGACTGTTTACCCTAAAAGCCTTGTAACTGAGACCATTCCTTCACATGTACAATATGTACACAGTATGGTGACAAAATGAAATGAATATTTACACACGTACTGATTTATGTTTCATTTTTGCTCCTGTAAAAGTATGACAGTGATTAAGGAAGCAGTGTCTGTCCTGCTAGTTTGCAAAATAAACCTTAGTCAGCTCGGTTTGATATTTCTTTTTTGAGTTAAATCATAATTTATTGTCAGTACTTGCCTCTTTCTGGTTGCTTCCAGGTGCAAAAGCTTTTAGGCTTTTCGGCCTAGCTTATCACCTGATTTCAAACTCATGGGTTAAACCATTATCTCAAGGGAGGGGGCAGTAGAATCAGAACTAGTGTTGATTTGTGTATTTGATTTGAGTGTTCACAGTACAGATATACTGATGGGTGTATCTGGTCATGTAAATACTCATTGATTGTGGTTTGATTTGTGTGGTGTTCGTTTGATGTAAATAGTAGTGTTTTATTGGACGTGTCCCCCTGTAGATAGACCCTTCCTGTTAGTCACCTGGAGCTGCAGGATATAAAAGGCAGCTAGTAGCCTGTGTAGCTAGTTTAAAGTTTGGAGTTGATAAATGCCCAAGCTCTTAATGGAGTTCTTTCTTCTCATGCCTCTTAATGCAAAAAACAAAACAAAAAAAACTCCTTTCCTTTCCTTTCCTTTCCTTTCCTTTCCTTTCCTTTCCTTTCCTTTCCTTTCCTTTCCTTATTTTCTTCAGTGGAGAGATTGCATCCAGCCACATGATTAGGACTATAGGATTAGCACTATAACTCAACTGTTCTTCCCATGTCAGGTAAGCCATTGCAGCCAGAATTACACCCAGTTTGCACCTCAAAGTACTACAGAATGCCACCGCTATATGCAAGGACAATTTTTGTATCCCCAGTATTTTGGCTTCCCTGGTTTCTACAGTTTCCTTTTGCTTTTTCCCCTCTAATGGGACAGTGTGTTTGTCCCTAGACAAAGACTGACATCCATTCAGATTGCTTCGAACTACTCCATGAGGGGTGTAGGCACTGGATGCACCTTGCACAGCTCCAACAGGATCTTGTCTTATGATAGGTATAGATTGCTAGGCCCACTGCATTCAGATGTCCAAAGTTTGACGTATAGAAACAAAGGCAGAAGAATTGCTCAATATCCTCTGCTGTGACTTTGCTGGGATCACACTGTTTTGCTATGCAGCTACTAATGAGAGGGATTCTAAAGTATTTCCAGTCCCAGATGTCACAGAGTGAAACCAACCAGCATGCACAGATGATTAACTGAACCAGGAAGTAGCCTATTGCAGTTGGAGACTTCAGTAAATGAAATGGCTCTTCCAGATGACTAATGCTCCCTCAAATAATGTTTAAATTTATTTATGAAAAAAAAGTTGCAGGAGGCTGTTTGCCTTTTCCCCCAAAAACCTGCAACCGATGTGATGAGTGTAAATTTAGCATGACCCATAGAGCTACAACAACAACCCAGGACCTACAACCAAATGCATCTGTTCACCTTGAAAGGAAAAGGGGTCAACCTGTGCCCTTCTAGGACCTGGGTGAACTTATCTCTTTAACCTAATGCATATTTTGAAGAGGACAGAATGCAATGAGCAGCATTGAGCATGTGGCGAGACCAGCTAGCAGGAGATAAAAACCACAAACGGGTTGAGTGCACCACGCTTGAAGATTCCAGCATTGGTGCACATGTCTGCACATTGCATCTCGTCCACATCAACACACACACCTCCCATGTCAGCAGTCCACGCAGGTCGATCTCACCACGAAGGCATGTGATCGATGAGAAGGAGAGGCATCGCTAACCGCCATTCCACGCGCTCTCTCCGTGCACACAAACTGTCCTGTGATATTTTGTGCCCTCATGCTTTGCTGCTTGTGTCATCGTCCCTTTTGTGCCCCAACTTCCCCTCCCACCCCACCCCCTCTACACATTTGTCACCGCATCACTCAGCGCTGAGCAGCGTGGGACAGTTTATATCTCTGCTAAGCTGGCACTTCCATTTGGCCCTCTGCCTCGGTCACACTACATTTTTACATTTCTGGCATTTCGCTGACAGTGTCGTCGGCATACAGAGCGAGCGGGCAAATGAGCAACAGGTAGAGAGGTCTCGGACCAAACCATCGAAGATTTTTGGTTTCACTGCAGGTTCAAGAAGGCCAAAAAGACAAGTTTAAACTCTGCCCCACTGATTTCAGCATCAAAAAAAGGGACATTTTATTCGTATGTGAATCTATTTTTGACACCTGTCAACTGCCATCCATTGCGCACACTGACCACACGATAAGAGACCTGGACAGATTTCCATTCAGGCACAACAAGTGTGCACAGAACAAAATGTAGTTGCAATGGCTGAGCACAGTATTAAAATATACAGCAGTAGACTAGATATGTATAAAAGTGGGTATGGTGATTACAAATACTCGTTCAGTTATTTATTTTTTTGTTTTTTTAGCAGTGTGTAATGTACAGTATGAGTGTTGCAATGAACCAAATGAACAAATTCAGCAGTGCATGACTGATATGTAGTATTGTTAACAGCGCAAATAAGTTTTTAGTTGTAGTGCAAAAGTGAAGTTGCAGAACTGCAGATTTTTAAGGGGCAGGGCTCAGCTGGAGGCAAAAGATCGCAAAGCATATTTAGCATATTTCAATGGACTGTTTTGGCAAGAATGGACAAGGAAAATGCATATTTCATAGAATACATAAATACACTCACTCCCCGAGACTGTGAGTGTTATTGTAAAAAGTTGACTGATGGGACGACATTCACCAGCCTCTACAGTCTCACTCGCTGGATAGACAATTTGACCAAAGGAGGACAAAGTCAGGTCTGTCTTTATCAAGTGAAGCCTCTCCAACAAAGATATTACAAGAAGTAAGTGGAGGGTAATGTAGCAAATGCGACGTCTGCATGGGCACCTCTGAAACACACAGCTAACGTTACGTTAGCTAGTGGTTAGCATTAGCATTAACATGTAACAAGAGCCCCCCAAATAATGATTAACATAATTTCAGTCACAATGTATTCTAATCCATAACGTTATCCAGGCTGAAACTGATGATTTATTACATATTTATCTTATCTGATATGAAGTGTGCGCGTTTTTGATTGTCTCACTCCAGTCCTTTCTTTTAATCGCCAAATCCAAAACAAAGTTGTTTATGAGTGGCTGTGGCTGGTATGTGATAAAACTTCAAGTTAGTGTTTTCGATTTTATGGTTTTGGACCCAAAAATACAACAAAGCGTTATTTTCATGGTTGAAAGTGACGGTGTGCGCCTCAAGCTTCCCTCTGTTTTGCCTCCAGCTAACGTTGTGACATCACAGTGGCGTAGACGGTGAAGGGGCCTATAGAGTGCAATAGTAAAAAGAACCTGTGGAGTTGATACTGGTGGAAAAAGGGTTCGTGTAATTGAAGAAGTCTCAACTAAAGAGCAGCATATTTACAGACTATAGAGATCAGGATGTTCACGTGTGTCAGGTAAAAATACATTAGCAGTGCAACGAGACCTAGTGCATAGAAGAGTATGGTGAATTCGGAGGGATAAAGAGTTGAGTATAACGTCCATTAAGAGTTCGGTAGTCTGATGATCTGGGGAAAAGCACAAAGTTGTTAAAGAACCTGGTGATCCTGCACCAAATGCAGCAGAACCTCTTTCCAGAGTTCAGCAGGGAGCAGGAGGACAGTCCATGGTCCATGGTGAAGGTGTGAGGGGGTCACTATAAGGACTGCAGAAGTAGTAGCCTGATTCTAGGAGCAAAGTAACCCAATCATCTGACACATATCTCACTCCCCAAAAAAGCTGAAGGCCGAAAAATAATAAAACACTCACTTGAGGTGAAGGCGTGTGCCCTGCTTCTCTAATCGGCTGACTACTGTTAAATTTTTTTATTTCATTTACATAGCATCAATAACAAAATGCAAATTGTCTCAGGGTCTTTCGTAAAACCTCCACAAGAGCCTGAAAGCTCCAGTGCAAGCTCTAAAATGAGGTTAGCAAGGGAAACACTCACCTTTAGGGGTTGGTGTCAGGTGTAGAAAGTGACGGACAGAGAGCAGTTCAGCCCGCATAATATTTCCTTCAAATCATTTTCAGTGCTTGAAATTAGTTGTCATCTGCGTTGATGGGCGTGCACCGTGTCTCCTGTACAAATGTTTTACAGGTGGTGCATAGTCGGCCATCACACTAGTGAACTGAAGACTGTCACTGCACGTACATACACATAGAGCTTTGATTCATGGCCCGGCGTTGGATTGGACCCATTTAAAAGCTGCAGTAAACAGATGTGTTGTCATGGGTCAAATCCAATACCGGAATATAAATCAAAACTCTCCCTGTGTACGCGTCTGCCGTAGCCCTGCCAGTAATGCTTCGCTCATACTATTTTAGTCTCACTGTCAGCGAACATGCTGTTGAAAGTTGTTAATCCCTGAATATTTGCTTAGCGCAGCAATCTCCAGAGGAAAAACAGAGGTGCCCTAAACTGAGAGTTCAGACGCGGAGCTAACAAGGCCGCGATAGAAAAGCTCGGATTAAAAGTATCGATTTCACGCAGCGAGCGTCCTGGCCTGCAGCCCCGCTAACACACACACACACACACACACACATCGCTCCAGGGTTTACACGGAGTCAGCTCCTCCTGCTGATGTCTGATTAGGATACCGCGGTCGTTGCGTCATTATTTTTTTGAAGCTCTAAATATATGTACGAAGAGCACCGGCTCCTGTGCTCTTGCGCTATATCCGACCCACAATGTACTCAATCTACAAGTCTGCTGACAGGGACAAATTTACACATCATGTCCACTCTGCTCCGAGGCCTCTGACGGCGTCTCCCATTCGCTCGGGGACTCTACCTGTCTTCAGGGCATGTACGAGTCCCGGATGTGGTTTTTAATTTGGGACACACCTGTTTCCCAAACTCAAAGTCTTCCCTGCTATAAACGGCGTGCACAATTTTTATATATACATCAACAAAGGTAGACTAAATATAAGGAACGCATCTCAGTTTTAAAATGGTTTTTTATCACCTTATTTATTGCTTTTATTTGATCTGTTGTAAAGAACTTTGGTTCACCTGTCGGTAGCTGTAATATATAAGTAAAGCACGTTATATTACATATCATTTAGAGATTGCATTGTATTACAGATTATTGAGGTTTATGACAACCTTTCTATTTTTCACTTTTTTTATTTACCCTCAAAAATAATTTTATAACTTCACATACCACACAAAGATGAAAAACAGGATTTTAATGCATTTTTGTAAAAACTCATATTGTGCATAAAATATATAGTTGGAGGAAAGATAGATGAGATAATCAGTAATAAATAAATACATAAATAAATCTGTAAAACAAGCACTAAACATTATACAGAGTTCATTTAATTTATTGACATAGCCTACTAAAATCAACAGCTCCTCTTCTCCAAGCTGGTGGCTCTTTGACATCTATGACATAGTGACTGAGCTTCCTGCAGCAGCGTAACTCTGAATGTGGTCGTATTACTTTGTTTCACATTCTGCTGCTGAGCGCCCCCTCCCTCCCTCCTCTTCTCTTCTTTTGAAGTACATCTCCATGACAGCCACAGGCCACGGCGTGGAGTTTTCTTGGAGCCAGCGTAGGCATGTTGCCCCCTTCCGCCCCCTAACATCTCCTCCTCCACCACCACCTCCCCCGCCTCCCCCCATGTCATGAAAGCCTATCCAACTTTATCAGTCCCAGTTACGACCGGAGTGCCGGATGACTCTTTGCCGCATGTCTCGGATTGAGAGTTGATCTGTCGTGTGCCCGTCTCCCTGGACTGACAGATGAAACTGCTCGGGACATCTCACTTACGCACACAAACACAGGGGACGATCAGTAGATGGTGAAACTCAGGAAGGAACTGACTATTAAGAGCACACATCATTTAAAATCTAAATTAGTTACAATTGTATTTACAAGGGCGTACGAAGGCAGAATTCAGATCATTTACTGAAGACAAAGCAAATCCTCTCTCCTCAATTCGGATTAAAATTCTTTTCTTTTTCTTTTTTTTTTGCTGTTGTTCTGTATTTAAATGGAATAACTTTGTAAATGTCAAATATAGTGGAGTCAAAGTGTAGAAGCAGAAGTTAGGAGCTCAAAACAAAAACTACTATTTCAACAACTTGAAGACACATTTTAAATTGACTAAATGAGTGAGGAACAGGATTTTACAAGTTTTACGAGGAGCTCCAGCACATTATTTACTGTGCAGGAAGGAAGGCTCGCGTCTAAGTGGCCGTGACCTGTATAATCATGCAAACGCAAATCATGATCAAAATCACAATCGCTATCAGTGTAGCGCCACTTTGCGGTTGACATTTTCCAAAAATCAGCCATAATATTTTGTGGTGATGTCTCAGCTTTGTACTGGCTAAGGTCTGGTCTCCACACACCAAACCTTTACGTCCTTATGCTCCGCTGGTCCACTGAGGCGTCGTCAGATTTCGTGTTTTATTTGTGTGTGTGGTGTGAGGCGTGTATCAGGACGAGTCTCGTCCACATGTCATCCGTATTGATTAATGTTGACATCTGCCCTGGTGAAACTTGTCACCATGATATCACTGCCCAGAAATGGATGTATTAAGATAGTTGGATGTGGTGCTGTCATTCAGCCTGGCTGCTGAGGGTATCGGTAATCATTTGAGGTATTACATCTAAATGCTCATCCTCATTTAGACCATAAATATAAAAGAGACTATGTACATATATACTAAGGCGATAAAACTGTTGATACCAGTTTTACTTCATTATTAATTATTAATCTCTGGATATTTTCTATTTGTCAAACCTTAAACTGTTACTCGATTGCAAAAAATCAGATGGACAACACATTACAATTTCAACCACAATGTAGTATGCGGTTTATACTTCTGCATCAGTTTGACACAGTCCAGACCCTCACGCTGGAGCCTGATGGGGACCTCCGCGGAAATGTAACTAATTTTTGAACTGATTGTGTTGAATTATGGCTGTCACGATATCACACTGACCGTGGACAGAAAATGTCACGATAACAATAAAAATGCAAATAACAACGGCAAAATCCAGGAAATGCATCTTTAACTTTATGTAATTTTCTGTCTTTTGGAGATGAACTGAACTCAAAATAATAGCAGAACGGAACAAAACAGGAGAAGATGTAAAACACACGCTGTGTTCACGTGACGCTGGATCTTTTACGTTATCATATATATCATATATATATATATATATATATCATAAGCCCTGAGCAGAGATAATGAGTTATTATCTCTCAAGACCTCGATATATTTAATTTGAGAGTTCCTTCATGCCGACTGATGGATGCGCTTAACACTATAAAAATGTAGCAAAATAATAGCCTTATGTCATAGGTCTACTAGAGATAAATGTATGTAACGAGATAAATAACTGGAGATGTTGAGAAAACGTGTTAAAGTGAGTGTATGACTGCATGACCGTTTAGGGCTTCCGTAATATGCACATTTTTAACACAATATTCAAATAAAATTTTTTAATACCCTGATTACCGTCATACCTCGACAGCCCTAGTGTGGATCAGTAATGGTGGAACACATCAAGGAACGGTGAACTGAGGAGGCTCAGAGATACAAACGTGTGTGACTCGTCTTCGGTCTGGGAATTCAGGCGGGAACAAGCAGACAACATGCAGGTAACACAACAGATGACAAGGGTGAAGACCATAGATACACTCGGGGCTGATGGGAATGGAGGAAACAGGCGGACCGTGAGAGGAGGAGCATGCAGGCAAAAGACAGAGTAAGACAGGTGAATGCAGTAATTATGGAGGCATAAAGACAGGAAGTGGAACTTAAAAAAAAAACAACAAAGAAAAAACAGACACGGGGTGAGGCTGGAGACGAGACGAAAACCAAACTGACAGGACACATGGACTAAATAAAACACACTGAATCACAAAAATCTGTTGAAATTCAAAATTCAAAAGGTTTTGCATGCAGAAGTGTATTTGTACGCTGGATCAAAGAGGCAGTAAAAACAGTGAAATAACTAAAAGGCTGCGTAAGGACATATGTTAACCTTGGACTGTCAAGTCTTTGTTTATTGTGTGTGCGTGTGTGTGTGTGCGTGTGTATTGCAACATGCTGGGAGTTCAAGTGTGTGATCAGACCTAGTGAAAGGTCCAAATGAAGATGTATGGTGGTCCAGGGGTGGGCCAGATGCATAGGTGGATAATGGATTAGCGAAGACCTGTGTTTCTCAGTGCGTCTGTTTCCTGTGAGGAAAAACAGACCAGATTTATCTTGTGTCCTTCTGTCCTCCACGGCCACCCAGGGACCGCTTAGAGGAAAAAGATCTATGTCCGGTGTGTAAATATCTTCAGAAGGGATTTTCTCCGTGAAGAAAATGGACGTACCGTCACGAGTGGACCTCAACAAAGAGAAAAAGAGCGTTCTCTTTGTTCTGCGACGCAGGGAGAGTTGTGTCGGCAGCGGTGAAAAGGAATCAAGCTCACACAGAAATCCAGATAAAGTGCAGACGTCCCTTTTTTTCCCCCTCCGGTCCATGTAGAACTTCTGCTGTATTTGGCTCCAGTTTGGAAAAGTGATTCCTCTCAAAATAAATCTTTGGGTATTGTCTGGAAACTTTTGTCCAGCTTGAAAGGAAACCAACAGGGCAGCGAATCTAAGCTGACGCGTTGTGAGTCTCTCCATGTAGAATGTGACTTTCGCTTCAAACTGAAAGGTAGCGCTGAATGAATAAAACGGTAAAATCTGATACGACGCGGGTCCACTCTGAAATGTTCTGACTCCAGGAAATAGCCATTCGCTTGCACTGTGACTTATTTTCTTGATATACTAGTTGTTTAGTTAAAATGAGTGCCACCTTATACTGTAGTTGTATAGAAACTTAAACAGTCTTACAGAGTTTTGTTATTTCGTAGCTTTGGGAGGATAATGAAGCTGTTTCACTTCCATTCGAAAGGATGGGTGTGTCCCCGAGGATGGCTTGGATGTGGGGATGGACAAGGGTGAAGGTGCTTGGCAGATAATCTGTCTTTACGTTACATGCTCCAAGAAGATAATTCAATTAAGTACATTTAAAAAAAAACATTAAATCGTTTTTAATCTTAACTAAGTTTGTCAAGTAAAAATCAGCCTGAGAAAAAAACTTTTAGACTTTTAGACAAATATCCTTACTCATGCCTGAAGTGGTGTGCTGCTTATCAATCAATGTGTAAATGTGATGCTAGTTAGGTGTTGTATACTTGCTTTTTAACTGGAGGACTCTCAGGGGGCCTGTCTGTGCGTTCTCTTGGTGCGTTGGGTTTTCTCCAGGTCCTCGACTCTAGAAACCTGTTTGCAAGGTTAACTGAAAATCCAACAATGTTAAATTACTGTGTGTGTTGTTGTAGGTATGTAGAAAAAGTGGTGTGATGAAAGCCACGTTGACACCGACTTGTTGAAGATGCGACTAATAAAAACTAGGGGTGGAGCCAAACTCAAGTATGGTGTTTGGAAAGGCACAAATAACGTGTTTTTACAAATACTTATTTTAAAACAAATTGATTTAAAGTTATTTGTATTCGAGAACAAGAAAAATATCCTATGAAAAAGCTGCCTTTCCTCATCTGACTGCAGTGAATATTTGGGCGTCTGGATTGAGTTATGTTCAGGAGTCAGGGTGAAAAGTTTCGACTCTGTAACAGAGAAGGCTCCGACTGGACGAAACACGATTTAACCGCATTTAACTGGGAGATTATTCTATTCCGTTACATTCATACTGAGACGTCTGCCGTCAGGTTCTCTCATGTTAGCATTCGTCTGTTAGCTCGGTAATTCAGACTGTTGTCTACTGGTAAATGGGCTTGTTTTTATATCACGCTTTTCTACCTGTTGATACTCAAAGAGCTTTACAGTCACAGGCACATCATCTACCATTCTCACACACACACACACACACACACACACACACACACACACACACACACACACACACACACACATTCACACACCAAGTCAAGTCAGTCAGCCTAAATCATTTCTATGAGCTGCATTTAATGCAAAACATCAACTAATACTGCATATACATCCAAAGTTATTATAATGTCTAATTAAAGAATATTTATTTTTACACATGCATGTCCTAAATTAGAAGTGTAACTCAAAAAATGGATTTTTTACACCTATTTTGAATTTTATTTGAATACAAACACTGGACAATGTGCACACACGTAATAAAAGCCCAGTAGAAAGTAATGCTTTGCACCAATTAAATGTATATTCTTGACCTGAATACATGCTGAGAACAGACAGATCATGTGCTCAGGTCGACAAACTGACTAGTCAGCTAGTCTGCCCAGCCACTAGTACTAGTAGAACGTCTACTCTGTAGACTACAGCCTATTCAACAGGACTGCCATGACAAAACATTAAGAAGAACATGTGTTCATGTCGTCCCTGCTGCTGCTTCTGTTACCAGCTAATTAACCCAGGTCTTGTAGGTCATAATTGTTGCAGAGACTCTCGCCTGAATACCCGTGGGTAAATTAGTTGGTTCCTGCTCCCTTGTGTTGTGAAAGGTCATCCAGTATTGGAAAATAAAAACCTAATTCTTTTATAAGTGTATAATCAGATGCCCCGAAGCAACGTGAATTTAATTTGTCAGCACTTCTCAATTTATTTGATTTTAATTTTTAATTTTTTCCCCGTGGCTTAAATAAGAAAAATCATTAAATATAAAGGGAATTGAAAGTAAAAGCAACTTAATCTTCACTCTCCACTGTCTTAAAACTGTGAAGCTGCAAAACAGATATGATATTGCAAAACGTAACTCAAGAGTTGTTTTTTTTTTTTTTTTTTTTTTTTTTTTACAATGTTTGCCTCCTGTTGTACAATAAGTCAACATGTAACTGTAACTTAATGCACTCACAAAGTCAACTCCCAGTCGAACTTCACAAACATACAACAGCTACAGCTTCAGCTCCATTCCTTTACTCTGGATGAGCTCCAACTATAGGATTTCAATCATCTGCTTTCAGCTGTTGCCCTGGAGCTGAAGACATCCAGTACAGTCTCTACAGGGAACATTTCGTCACCTGAAGTCCCACCAGCACACTTCTCCACCTGGGCCCCAGGAACTGGACCTGAGTGCTGCAGGAATCCCACCCGGGTCCAGGACGGATACTGTTGGTGTGTTCACTTGTGCATATTAATTGTAACTGCTGTTTTGACCAGATGTGGGTCGTTTTATATCCGTCGTCTACAATTCATAGGATCCCAGCCCTTTAACTGTAAAAACACTTGAGCCTAAGGATCGAGGATTAAATAACACTTAAGAGGCAAAAATAGCTCTTAAGACCAGAGCTCTTTCGAGTATTCTCAAAGCACGCAAGGTTATCTCGGCTCAAACTTAATCTGTTTATCATCATTCTTGAAGAGTTTAAGAAACTGGGCTTTCTCTTGACTGAAGAAGTTCTTGTTGCAATGTCACCGGGACATTCTTTGGGATTTTCTTTTTCATTTTCACTCCTCATGTGGTCTCAGCAGAGGCTTGCATTCCCGCCAAACAAAAGCCGCAAAGGTGCGTGTTTTCTTTCTTTCTGGGCCCTCCGTACGGACAGATGAATGCGGTTCAGACCTCTGAACACACGCCCTCTGTGCCGCTCCGCGCTGACAGGTGGTGCGTCTGTAACAGGCGAACAGGTGCTGCTTTGTGGCCCCGCCAAGAGACATCAAGCCGAAAGGGCCGACAACAAACAAGCAGCGGCGCTCCTGTCCTGCTAATTACGGCAAAAGCTCTTTGTCGATCACCTGAGTCAGAAGTTCAGTTGAAAACCCTGCCTCCTGGTCGCTGGGTTTATGCTTCTTTCGTGCGCCCCTGTGACTTTCTTCCTTCCAGACTTTGCCTTCTCATTTCAGAAAATGCCTTTGAACTTTGAAAGAGGGAAAAGGTTCAGGGAAAAATGTGGATCTTTGGTTACTCACACGGGTGAAGAACGTGGCCAGTGGCAAAACATGCCGGCGAGGCTCCAGACGGGCTGATGCTGACGGTGGGAAGCGCTAACGGGGGCCAAACTACAGCGCGTATTTGGACTCTTTGACATGACACTCTCAAAAGTCAACACAATCAGCTGGCAGTAATTTATTTGTGTGTGGCCTCTTCACACTGTGGGGCAGCCTCGTACAAAGCATTAGTATAAACACTGTAAATCATATATGAGCACGCCCGATGAATATGAGAGGAACTTGGCTGACCTCTTGGACCGCATCAGAAGCTTCGGCCAAGCCTCCGCCGAAAAGCTCGGCGAACCATCTTAAAATATTAAGTGGTTACAGAATGTGTACACACAAACCGAGTGTACTCTAGTAATTGGACTCCCATGAAAGAGCTCGGAGAGCATGTACAACAATCCGAGGCACAGCTCATTAATTCTGACCCACACATGCAGGACAAGCAAATGCTGAAACCAATTAATTTTTCCACATCAGCACGAAACTGGGAAACCAGCGCACTGTCAAAGACAAGCCCTGCAAGACTCTTGTGCAGGTTTTGAAGACATACATGGGATGGCTGCACTAAGTAATGGTCTCAGTGGTTACATTCGCACTGGATAGCTCGGAAAATTCCCCTTTCCAGCAGAGTCCCTCGACCTCTTTTATTGACTTCATTATCACGTTGGTTTATTGCAGGTATTAGCAGGTACACGCACAAGAGAGGAAAACATTAATTAGTAAAAATAAAAGAGACACGCTCGCACACGTTAACACCATAAAAAGCCAAAAAGACTTTCAATCCAAGCCGTAAACACTGAAGAAAGAAGACGGCGACTTTGAGCTTTACACACTCACTCAGCAGACATTTTATTTGTCACAGTAGGTGAGAGGTGGAATTAATGATGGCCCCATTCCATCCCATCTCCCAGTAAGCCGTGACAGTCAACCAGCTACAGAAAAGCAGAACATCTTCTCAGTGGAATGCAGCCATCATTAATACACTGAGAGGTGACTGAAACTTCTCCTTGATGCAGACCATGTTCTGCAGTGTTGAAATTTAGGCCTGCACTTGAAAATAATTTCACCAGTGTTGTTTAAGATAAGTGGCTACATTGTAAAAGCACCACCGGACTTCAGAGGAGTATTTTCATGTTGATAACTGGGACCTTGGCCGGTCACATGCTCCCCTCAACCACGCTTAGATTGATCACTGTCTGTGGGCTCAGACGCTCCAGGGCCACGGCAGAACCTGCTGTCTGCTGTTTGCTTAGACTAAAAAGCTGTTAAAAGCTGGGATCAATCGGGCGGGAGAATCAATCAGGATCATCCGTGTTTATACGACTCAGGAGGATTACCTCACTGTTACTGGAATGGCCTCACAGGAATGGCTGGCCATTAGAACAGTGGGACTAAACAAGGCCCTGCTGTTTACATAGAAGGTAATGTGGGCCCGGCCTCGGCTCTGTGTGCCAGAGACAATTAGAGCCCAATACAGGCTGTAATCCACAGCCGGGCTCGAGGTAATCAAATTCAGACATAGCGGGGCCCCTGAAAACAATGAGGGATGGGATTACAATGAATGCGTGTGAAGATAGAAAATTAATAAGCTTAACGCCGAACACGTGCAGCGACGACCAAGAGTCAAACTACACAGCTTCAGTTGGGTGTTTTTGTTGTTGGTTGACCAAGAAGGTTAACGTGGAACTGAAAATCTGACGGAGAGAAGTTAAAATTCTCATTTCTGACTTGTGAGGACAACAGACCGTCCAACCAGCACTGGTTTTAACTGCTCTTAGTATTTTGTTATTTTTTAACCTTAGAAAGAAACCTGTAAGGGGAATCTTAAAGTCCGCAATAAAACTACTTTCGTCTTAACTTTGACTGCTTAGGTCTCTGTGACCTATAGATTTGGTTCCTCATCCGTCACACCGTTGCATTACAACATGAGGAATGATGGCCATACACATATTCAGACCACACAAAGGCATCCAATGGAAAGCAGAGAGAACTGAAGGATTGCATGCCTCCCCGTCTGTTCCAGTATAAACTTCTAAATTTAGAGTGATCACTATATGGCCGACTTTGGCATTATTCAAGTCACCCATGATTCCTTTGATTCAGTTTTCAATATTCTGGCCTGCATAGTATAGGAAAAGTAAATCTGTTGTCAATAACGCAGATAAAAGCTGTGTGACGCTAACTGAGCATGCACTGCAGAGCTTTTTTGTTACAGCTAATTGCATTTTGGGTAAGTCCTGCAATTGTGCATTCTTCACTTTAAATAAGAAAATCTTCTAAAGTAATATATATGTGTGTATACACAAATTCACATTTCAGCAATGTATAGCAATGTAATGCTGAATAGTTGAATGACATTAAGTCAGTTGACTGGACCGATGTGACCACTGCATCTTCAAATTGTGTAGAGTGGATATGAAAATCCACTGGATGAAAACAGTTAATCAGAGTCACTTCAGATGAACATTGGTGTGCGATATTTCACATGAGCTTTATGAGAATTTGATTCTGGACACAACCACATACCCAATAACAAAAATTTGTGCACACTGAGGCAGTTAGGTTAATTTAGATGTGTGACATTGGCTTTCAGTGGCATTGCATATGTACTGCTTGCAATAAATGTGCAACAGTTCTGATATAATTTATCTTTATTACTAATTCTAGGGCTTTCAGTGCTTTTACATTTTCACAGATCACAGTTGCTGAGACCTCCACTGCAAAAAGGTGCCATGATAAACAGTGGTATTGCTCTGACAGGATATGTAGTTATTATTTGGCCTATTATTGGAAGAAAAATAAAAACAAACTCAAATAAAATGACTCCGAATAAAGTTTGACGTGTGCGTTTAAATTCGCCCCCATATGTTGCTTCTGCCTTTCCTTTTGTGCAGAAATCCACATGTAATTAACCCGCAGTATCTCCTATGCCACTGCACACTGCTCAGTATTTACAGTGTGATACAGTCAGCTTGACAGACGCGTGTCCTGCAAGCGTGTGGACGTATCAGATGATAAGGTGGCTAAAGCCTATAAATACGGCTGTCTGAGCCATAGTGTTCAAACTCTGCTGCACCACCTGAGGACATTTGCCCGGCTTCTTACAGGATGTGGAAAGAAGAGCCGTCACACATTTTTATTTTCCTTTTCGAGCCCGAATCAATCGCACCCACGATCTACTAAAATGTTTTTTCCCTGTGCGTAAAATGCCGCGCTCAGTGCGTCCTGGCGCGGACGATTCCGTGGAAAAGGTGCGGAGTCCGTCGCGTTCCCTTCACGCCTTACTGCTGTGGGTCGGTACTGTGCAGGAATGCAAAATCTGGATGAAAGAGCGTCCTTTAGAGCTCAGGCATGCATCGAGTAGTGAGATCATTGGCGTTATAAATATCCCCGTGCCAGCAGAACTACTCCAGCTACTGCAGCCGGGGTAATGCCCAGGAGCGCTGCACGCGTGTGTGCGCAGGGTTTTCTGGAGCCCAGACCTCAGGAGCGACACAAAAATGCTAGAAGTGGTCTAGCAAGTGTTTCCTTTCTGGAAGAATGAATGTCCCTCTTTACCTTCTGACCTTCGCTTACTTGATTTGCGCCGCCGCCGGGACAGGGCACGTCTCTGTGGAGAGCCAACTCCTGGAGAAGGGAATCAGTTCGGGACGCAGGACTTGCAGACTCTACTGTAGGGTTGGCATCGGCTTCCATCTCCAGATTCATCCCGACGGCAGAGTCAACGGCAGCCATGAGCCCAACCAGTTGAGTAAGTAATTCACTACAGTGTCACTGTGCGCGGAGCAGCCCGGCTGCTAAATTATAAACGCCTGATGCGCAGATGAATTCAGGGCGCTCCGCTTCAATACGCACTTGGATTTAGACCCCTGCATTCGATCTAATTGATCCTTATTCTCCGTGCAGCATCCGTTTTTGATCTGCATCCCTGCAGGTTTTGGCAATAATGATTTTCACAGGAAGAGAGTAAGGACCGCGTTCCTAAACTTAGGCTGCCTGGCCCTGTGAAATATGTGAGCAGGCATCTGCTTCGCGAGCCTTGTTTGTGTCTCTTGTTGGCAGGTACACTATTTGTGGAAGTAACAGGTGCAGCAGTGAGACAACAGGATGTGTTGGATTGAGAATCGGCATGACTGAAATCACAACAATGCGATTCAATACACAGCAAGAAATACCCCGCTGTTTAGTTACGGAACCTTGTAAATGTTTGTCTTAAAATAACTTGCGAATTCAGTGATTTGACTTCAAATAGAGCAGAAAATAAAGAGCAGTAGTAAGTTGGTATTCAATTTGTGCTTGATTTAAGAGAGATTACATGGGATACTGGGATTTTAAGGTGGATATGAAATATTATCACGATCCGAAGGTTATATATAATTTATTTTAGTTCTTGAAAATAATAATAATAAAAAATGTTTAAATAGGAATAGAGTGCGATACAGGCAGGGACACAAATGTTTGGTGTTTATTAAGTCCTGTTCGTGTGTCTGTGTGGAATGTGTACAGGCTGTCAAAATAAATCTTCTTTCTCAAATATGTGAAAAAGAAAATTATAGTGCACGTTTCCAGTTCCTGATATTCCAATCGAAATTTATATCTAGCCCTCTGAAAGTGTCAGCGCATGCCTTCATGGAAACATTAAATGTACACATTCAGGTCAGAATGCTAAAGCCATCAGTCAGACATTTTTTTTTTTTTTTTTTACTGCAGCGTAAGATCTCTCATTGCTCATCCACTGACTAAACAGCCAAAGCTCACCGTGAAAGTGCACTTGTGCCTCCATTTAAGGCTTCCCTTCAGAAGAGTTGTCGGGTTACATGGGGATTCAGCGCGAAAGCCATGTGCTTTTGAATCCGGCATGACAGGGCAGCAGACTGGATGTCTTAAGATTTGTAATATGAAGATTCCTCTACCGTCTCCATACATAAAAAAAACAATTTACCGTAACGAAAGCCACAACCGAGATGGAAAACATTCGTATTTGACTTGTGATACCTTATTTTACATATAAAGTTCCAAAGTGTGGATACAGCACATCATATGGCATCCTTTTGTTTCATTTGGTAGAATGTAATTTTACTTTCTATGTATATTTTTAGTTTTTTTTTTCTTTTATTTTTTTTTCATTTTCTTTCTTTTTTTCTTATGTCTGTTGTCTTTTTTAGTAGATTTAATTCTTCATTAAATACTACACATTTTCCAGAACATCTTCCTTAGGTCATTGTCTTGTCATCCTTCAGGTAAAACAAATTTATGCCTGGTTATTAGGACCATCAACCTGGATTTCATTGAACAGTTTTTGGGTCCCGTGAACCCAGAATGTGCTGTTCTGCATTAATGGGTTAGGGTTTGCATATGCTCCAACCAGAACGTGCTTCATTCTTATACATCTTCGTAATATACTGCATATTTCTGGACAAAGTTATTCTACAAAATAGTTTCACTGACTGCGTCATATTCACAGGATGCAGACACATGTATCTGATGTAAATGTCACATCTCTTTAAGCGGGCCTTTGCTTTTGCAGCTTTTAAAGCTTTTAACGATGTTAGCTATTAAACTAACACTTAACATTGCTAATTATGAAACTAATTTGTTGAAGGATTTGTAAAATTCTGTCCAGTGCAATTACGCTTTGGCTGCTAAACAGGCCAGGAACGCTGGCAGTGGTTCCTGAGTGAGGTCATTGACTTATTGTTTTTCATTTGAACCAGCCGGTCTGCAGTTCAACCTGGAGGTGTTTCTCTGTGAGCTCCTTTGTCCTCCCTCATCTGCCCCCACACCTCTCATTAATGCTGCTGCATGTGCTTTTGTTAAAAAATGAACTGCCATGTTCAATTTAAACAATGGAATTTCTTCCTGAAAAGCCTACAAAAAAAAAAAAACATTAATTTTGGAGATGCAGAATGCAGACATGGACAATAAAGATATACAGTGATCATCCTAATATTGTGTAGGTCTTCCTTGTGCCTCCAAAACAGTTGTGACTCATCAGAGAATGGACATGAAGGTGTCCTGTGGTGTCTTGGCAACATAATGTTGTTAGTGGGGGGCCTTTGGATCCTGTGGGTTGACGGGAGGGTCCTCAGTGGATCAGGATTGTTCTAGTGCATCCCACTGATACTTGATCCGTTTGGGATCGAGTGAATTTGGAGGCCAGGTCAATACCTTGTGCTGTTTTTCCACATTTTTTGAGTTGAGATTGCCTCCTGCAGTGGCTGCTGCCATCAAGGCGTGTCATTGCTATGGGGTGGGGCTGCCTGGTCTGGTCTAGGTGGGTGCTACATGTCTAAGTAACATCCACATGAATGGATTCCAGGTCCAAAAGTGACTGAATTGTCACAAGATGGTCAGTGTTATTAACTTCTCCTGTTGGTGGTTTTAATGTTATGGCTGGTTGTTGTAAACGGGCTGTTGTCCACTTACTTTGTACTGGACCAAAGATGAGATAACTGTCAAACTGTAACTGTGTATCTAATGTCAAGCCTGTTATCCAGAGAGTTAAAAATGCACCCTGTCAGCCATCAATCATCAGAAAATGTCGTTTGTCCTCCTAGGTGTCCTGGAGCTTTTTGCGGTTTCTCAGGGGGTCATTGGTATCAAAGGGGTCTACAGTAACAGATTCCTGGCCATGAATAAAAGAGGACGACTCCACGCCACCGTAAGTATCCTAAAGAGTTAACAACATCATCTTTGCACTTTAACTGCACGTTAGTCCTTATATGTTTTATTATCTACAGTTGTTGTCAATTCATCTAAACGTTTACCATTGCAAACTGTATTGCTCTACATTTCAGTCTCCATGCACTCCTAAGACATATCTGACTCTTTAGCCGCTACATCATGTTCATATTAGTTGCTAACTTTGTCTGTCTTTTGGTACCGGACGGGTTAGCGTGCTGTGGGTTTATCAGAGACAAGAACTCTGCTGTAACTGCTGGACATAGGTCAATGAGAGGGTTCAACCATTTATACCTGTGCGCTCGTCAGTCTAGCTCACTCTGGGACAGTGCTAGTCATCACTGTGTCTTTTTTGACAGCTGGGTTCATTTTTGTTTCTACTTCCTGCTTCAGTTCCACCGAACTGTCCCCCGAAGACGAGTCAGTTCAGCTTTCCTCAATGTGTTCCATCTTCACTGATCCAAAACAATCAACTCAAAAAATGCAGCAATGGAGAAGCAGCCAGAAACACTGAAGTGGCAACACGCAACAACCAAGCGGGCCAATCGTAGCTCTTGCGCTCTGCGACGCCGCATAGTTACATTTCTGCACTGTCGGCGCTGCTACACCACCTATAAGACTGAACGAAATCAACAAATTTATCATATGCCACACTAGACCTGTCAATCTAAGCCTCCTGTACACAGTAGGCCCCGCCCCTATCGCTGTTGAGCCAATCACAAGGCCGCATATTACATGCTGACTCTGTCAGGTTCTCCTCAATTGGGCGAAAGCCTATTCAGTCCCCAGGCGAAATCCACATGCACAGTACTTGCTTAAAATTGAATGCAAAATGACAATAATAATGTATATTTATAAATAACTCTAGGCCTAGTTTAATATAGAACACATATAGTAGGTGGGGGGTCCCTACTTAATCTCTCCATCAGTTTGAGGCTCCTTGGTCTGAAAAACATTGTTTGCTCAATCTGCATTTTTTACCATCAGGAAATGGGTGGTACTCTCCATACACACCTCGCCTAGTGCAGCTATATTTGTGTTTTTTAATGGTTTGCACAGTTTTGCATCTGTGCCGCATGCAATAAACTCCTCAAATCTTCCATCGGCGTGTCATGGCACACTGCTGCAAGCTTTAGCGACAGTTTCGAAGACTTTCAAATCCTCCCACAAACATACAGTAAGCCCAAATCTGCCCACAGCAGCTTGGCCTCGCTGCCTTAAGCAGACAAACCGGCCAGTCGGCCAGCCGGCAGTCAGCCGCACAGGCGAGTCATCTGTGGGAGCCTTGGCAGCCGAATAGATAGAAGCGGCTCCCTATTAGCATGTGCTAATGGGAAGAGCAGATTAAGTCCTGTCTGGGACGTCTGATAATATACAGAGGAGTAAGCCACAAAGAGAAAATCAATATGTCGAGGAAACAATCGGCTGTACAAGCCACGATCAAACGACTGGAGAATCTCGGCGAGTCATGCTGTGCGCTGGCGATTTATGCCCCCCCTCCCCCCACCCCCCCAATTCCGTTATTGTTTCATGAAGCTATGCCAGCAGGGAGTGAAGAGGCATTCGTCGCAGCTTGTGAGAAATGTTTTGATGTGACAGGCTGTCCACCAGCAGATATGTAGTCACTACCCATTCCACCTTAAGAAAGCACAGAGGGAAAAGTGCAAACATGCTTGAGGTCAAAGTGAACCAAGCTGCAGAGGAGTTAAAGGAACCACACGCTGCTCTGACAAAAGGCCGGGTCATTTCTTTTTGGTTTTGCTGAAAGTTCATCATGCTTTGAAGTTGTGTTCTTGTGGTCCAACATGTTTGCCGTTGGGTCTTTCCTCACTGTCGAAATGTCAAAACCCAACGTCCGGCTTTCCACATTCAAACTTTCCCTGCCAACTCAAAGGTCGACCGTCGTTTTTTTGTCTCCGGTTGGGTTGTGGCAGATGCTCTTTAGATGCAAAGCTGTTCACAGACTCAAGTTCATGCAGCACTGTTGTGAAAAAGATGTGGCAATGTTTCAACACATTTGTATTTTTCTTATGTATGGTTCAGTTTGAATATATATTAGACCTCCCTCCGTCACTCTCTGACAGACTTGTACCCTCTTGCAATTGGAACTTACTTTCTGCCACAGAGGCAAAACTCCAATCTATAGTTACAACTGCGCTGTGCTATGTGACCGCCTTGATAGTTTGGGGTCAGACGGGCATAGGCCTCACGGTGAGGGTGTCAGATGACATCCTGGACCTTGTCTTGTTCCAGCGTACATCATATATCATATCTACTGTGTTTCCACTGTGTTAGTTTCTTTTGGTAAATAATGGCCAGAGGAGACAGACGGACATAGCTCTGCACCTGGCATTCATTCATGTAGATGTACCACCCATCCAGATCTGGCACCCCTAACCCCATAGCAATCACACAGCAGGAGGCAGCCTGACACAGGCCCAAAAGAAGGCCCATGTCCATTCTCTGATGAGTCACAACTGTTCTGGAGACATAAGGGAGACCTGCATAATATTAGGGGATAGTCATAATGTTATGCATCCTCTACAGCCCGTGTATTTCAAATAGATGAGTACAGTATATAGTGATTAGTTGAGAAGAAGTTGACTAAAAATGTGCAACACAGAATTAGGTGATACATTTACAAATAAGCAGAGTTGTGAAGAAACATTTTGAGCTTGAGGATCATGGGAAAGGTCCCTTTAAAAAAGTGTGACCAATCCAGTCGGGTTAAACAGCTGTACAAGCATCATGATTTTGACAATAAGTTCTGTGGAATCTGGTTGCAGCTATTAAATCCTATGAAGCACAGCAGGGGCCAAAGCTTCTTCCTGGTATGTCTGCTTGTATGTACGTGTGTGTACATTCATACATGCTCCACTGGATTTGTTTCCAAACTCCTAATTCCCTGACTGGTATCAGAGCCGGTATGTTCCTCAAATGTAGCATTCCGTTAAATCATTTCAATCCACCCATAGCAGTGGCTCTGGAGTTCTGTACAATTTTCTAATCATCAATTAAAAAGAACAACAGCCAAAGGGGAACAGTCACTTTGAATAACTTAAAGGTCCGTACTACCCCGGTTTCGGCCACAGTGCGCTCTCCTGTGACTGGCATGTTTACCAAACGCTGTAATGGCATCATTTTCTGCTATGCTGCACTCTTCAGCAAAGCAGAACAGTTTGTTTTATTTCAGAATGGCAGGAGGTTATACAAGAAAGTCATCATGCAGAATAAAAGCAGGCATCCCTGGGTACATGTCAAAGTTTCCCACCCAAGATATTTTTAGTCACTAAACAGAAACATTGCAGGGAATTTCTGCATCTCTGTTTCTGAAATGTAATGCATGGTGCCAGTGTCTATCCCGTACAATTTGTTCAAGGAATTTGGATTTTAAGGACAGTTTGGTAGGTTTGGTTTGACCAGATCATTTCAGTGTAGTAGAGTTGTTTATGTCTGGGACGCTTTACTGGGAAAAGTAGTATTTTGGTTAATGTCTGATAGACAAACTACTGGTCATTGGTGCAAAAATACATACCTGTAGGCTGCATTCTGCTACTGGAGATAATCCAATGAGACTCATCTCATCTCATACTATCCTGACTAGGGCCGGGGATGTCATTAATCAAGGACATTCCCACTGTGAGTGACCGGTGGTAGCCTGAGCCAACCAGTAGCGGAGAGTTGAGTGGGCGGGTCTCAACGTCTGACACGACTCCCCATGTCCATATTTGGAGTGTCTGTGTGTGGGTGGGGTAAAGCTCATCCAACATGGTGACCGTGGGCCCCATCCACTCCGGGCCTCATTTTCGAGGTTCAGAATCCAATGGGTGACGTCACGATGGGTTTGTCCATAGTATATACAGTCAGTGGTCTGGTCTAGGTGGGTGCTACATGTCTGAGTAAAGTCCACATGAAGGAATGCCAGGTAAAAAAAGCCAAACATTGTATTGTCACAAGACAAGTCAGTATTATTTACTTCTCCTGACAGTGGTTTTAATGTTGTGGCTGATCGGTACACGTCTCGTACATTAAATAAACTTTTCTGAAATAATTCCACTTTGAGGGTGCCTCTGTGAAATGCAGTAACCCTACGGATCAGTTTACTGCTGTTAAGATCAAGACAATGAAGACGATCCGAAGTCTGTCAGCTGGTTTCATTTCAAGTTTTTCTCAGATGAGTTTAATCCACAAGCAGTGGCCAGTACAAAGGAGGCTCCCCTGTTCTCAGTCAAGGCATCTCTGTGATAAGAAAAGTCACAGATGAGCACGTTTTCCTACTGAAAATATGTAATGGAGCTAAGGGGTCCTCTCTGCAAATGCTCCACATCTCAGTGCCATCACAAAGAGTTTTCACATCATTTGGATCCATGTATAAGAAAGTGTCAGGTTCCTCAGATGAGTCTTGTTTGCACTTGTGCAGGTATCATGCATTCTCAAATGAAATACAGAACTGCTTACAAATCTAGCGGATTAAAGGTTCGTTAATCAAACTTCACATCCCCAACTGACTTTAGCCTTGTTAACGCCCTCACCCATCTTTTCTTTTGCAGGAATGGTTCTCAGACGACTGTAAGTTCAGGGAACGCTTCCAGGAGAACAGCTACAACACTTACGCCTCAGTAATCCACAGGAACCACAGGACTGGTCGCGAGTGGTTCGTGGCCCTCAACAAGAGGGGGAAAGCCAAAATGGGTTCCAGCCCGCGGGTCAAATCCCAGCATGTCTCCACCCACTTTTTGCCCAGGGTCAGCCTGCACGACAACGGCGAGCGAGGTTTCACCATCACAGACAGGAGCAAAGAGCGGAGGAAAAGCCCGCTGCCCCCGTCGGCGAACAAATCTCCCCTGGTGACTGCTAATGTCCAGGCGGGAGCGGCACCTAGACGTACACAGGTCAAGTACTGGCCCAAGTACAGGTTTGGATAGGTTTATGGATGTCGGACCTATAGATCATGGTCATTTACCGCATTCAAAGCATTCCGGGTATTTATGAAATGTGTGTAAAAAGAAAAAACTCAAAGGGCTGCCAGGTACAACAATTGAGCTTTTCATGGCTGGGAGTCGTCTTTCCACTTGTGTTGAGAGTGTGTTCTCTTTTACGCAATCATTTGTGTAGGTGATGCTGTAAAAGCTGAAATCTATAATGTTCTTGATGGGGAGTAAGTCAGCATTAAAAGTATTCACGCTTTTCTGCTGTTTTGCTACTTGAATGAAAGATGCTCTCTATCTGGTGATGCTGACGAAGAGACTGAACGAAAATAATTATGGGATAAGAGTGGACAAGGAACTAGAGCTTTCCTTCACTCAGAATAACATACCTCTTGTTAATGGTTCTTTTTTTTATGTAGATTGTGCAAGAAAGGCAGCTGAACATGCAACCTGAGTCAAGTTACAGGGTCATTTTAGTTTTAAATTTAAAACCCATATTCCTTTATTTTATTGCCATTTAATAGACTAAGTGCATTCATTAAACATCTCATGACGCTCTTCCATGCAGATGACAAACACACGTTATGGATTTCAGCTTTAAACATGGAAAAAAAAATACGCATATACACAAATACGCTTGGTCTCCCTGTTGGTTAAATCTAAATGCTATGATAAATTAGAGTGTAAAGCATGATTTTTTTGAGAAAAACTCTCTCCCTCACGGAAGGTCTCCTGCCTAAACATACACCCCGACCAACTGTCCCCCTCTCCTAACGCTGGATTTGTGATAATCAACAAGAAAACGTCGGCCTGTTCTCCAGAGTCTCCCTCCTCCTCCTTGACAGCTGTGAGGGATCAAGGAGAAAACTGTCCATCAAAACTATCATTTTAGCGACCGGCTGTCCCCCGCCCCCTCCGAAAAAATCCAGAGTCACGACCTCACGGCATTCCGCCCAGGAGGAGCACACACACACACCGCCGCCACCGCAGGGATAAAGATGCCCGGGAAGAGCAGTGCTTGTTTTGGGGAGCGTTGGAGCCGAAGGTGTATCGGATGGCCAACAGCCGTGGAGGGAGCCTCGCAGGAACTTAGGGACGTCTCAGGGGAAGAGGACGTGGTTCGGTTGTGAAGAACACAGAGTTGACCTGTCTGAGAGCCTCATTTGTGGAATTAAATCTCGCCCACCCCCAGACTTTAATTTGGCCATGCTCCAGTGTCAAACCTGTTGACCTGTAGCGAGCACAAACCAATGAAAGATCTATCCGTAACACTTTGTGTACAACAACATGAGTTTCAAGAAATTTATGGTGCGCTCAAAGTATATTTTGAAATACAAGCCAGATCCAGCAACACATTGCAAGCACTTGACTGTGCTTATCATAGACTATATAAATATGGATGGTGTGTCCCCACTTCCTTGCATTGGCCAAACTGACGCTATTTTCCCAGGGATAGGGGCAGAGTCTGATCAGTACGGTCCAAAAATGGAGCCACAAGTAGCCACAATATTGATGACCTGACCACTCTTCCTCTAGACCCACTCACGTTTCGTTTAATTAATACTAAGCTCTGCTCTACCTCTACCAGTTACAAAGAAATGTTGGATTATACACTGTACTGAATTTTTTAAAAATAGTTTGCAATGGTCCCACAAGACTGGCGGTCGCTATTATGTCACATCCTGTTTATAGCATCAAATTACTAAAACTAACATACATCGACATTATATTAAAAGCAGGACATGTATTTTTTTAAATTTTTTTTTTGGCAAAATATCGTCCAAATTCGATAATAGCCTGACAGCACATTGTAATTCAAGTGCGAACACTAGACCTCTGTGCCTCCTCCTGGCTTTATTTAAAGGCTTTGTTAAATTACAGACTGTCACGGTGGTGTTCCACCAGCCACAGTGTCGCTGTGTTGGGTGTTCCTATTGGTTAATCTACATAAGTCATGCGCGTTCAGGCCCCATTGCTAGTCAGTGACTAAGCTGAAGTAACGTTTGTTTTTCCATAAATTCAATTCACAATAGAAAGGTAAAATACTTTACTTACTTTACTGACTCAGTCATGGTGTATAACTGAATAATTGTTCCACTGACGTGTGCATTCACAGGAAGGACGAGGGAAGCAGGGCAGATTTTACATACTCTGCCTTTAATAACCAAAATGACAGAAACTATCCTTAAAAAATATGTGTATTTTAGTGTTTTAGTTTGGCCCAAAGTGGAGCTTATGATCTACTGGCCACCAGGGGGAGCTCTACTTGCTTTAACTTTAGAGCAGTTCCACCGTTCATATTTATACAGTCTATGCTATTAATATTCTGCAAGTGGAATAATAATGAAGGCCATGGTGTAGACAAAGTGTTGTATTAGCCCTAATCAAATTCAGAGGAAGTAATGGACAAAATGACTGTAATGATGTAATATAATGGTTTAGCTTCTGGTGTTTTGGATAACAAACAGAGGACGTGCGTCCACAAAGGCTGCATGATAATCTGAATGTGCTTTTTAATCACTGAAAAGGTTTAAAAATATATTGTCACTCACCATCTCGAGCCTCATGTACACAACAGTTTGACAAATAAATAAATAAACAGGGAAAAAACAAATAATTTCTACAGGGACAAAAGTAAATTTATGGAAAACTGCTTTTCTTATATTCTTTCTCCTGGCCTTTTTATTTCCAGTTGACTGCATACATTTGTTTTTGTAATGATTGCCTGTGTTGTCATCTTGTTGTGTGATCCTCAGACACATCCCAAAGAAATATTTTTTGTACCAGATGTTTTTTTTTTCCAATAAAACATACTGTATGTATGAAGATTGTTTTTATTATTATTTGATAAGACTATCAATAAAAATATCAGTTGATTTTGATGCACACTATGCAAAATTGCATTTAACATTAGGGAACTGCAGCCTGTTTACACTGACCGAGATTCAGATTTCTATGCACTTTCTTATTTGAATGAATGCTTAATGGCACTTGAGGCCACAAAGGATAAATATATGAGTATAGTATGTCTCAGTGAAATCCCAGAGAGGTCACCAGTCTGTCACAGAAGGAGTCCGGGGATCACCGCGGCCGACTAATGAAAGACAGGTGTGTGTGTGTGTGTGCTGACAGGTCCGTGTTGGCTGATGTTCTCCAAATCCTCTGAGGTCACAACAGTTTTTCCTTTAGCCTAAAACAGGCCGGGAGAACTGGCTACCCGTAAACATCCTCCCTTTTCATCGTCCACGTTAACCTCAGCGTTCGATCTCGTTAGCATTTTGTTATGTGACAAAAAGAGATTTCGTCTTTTATCTTGGGGCCACAAGGAGGTCAGAGGTTAGAGGGCAGGATATAAATTATGTGTATACGCTCTCTGAAATCTCTTTGACGAGTCACAATACTGGAGATGCTCTCAAACTTAAAATGGAAATTAAAAATGACCATATTGTATAGGTGTTCTCCAGGACCATACACTGTGCAATACGATAAAACAAAACAAAACAAAACCTGACAATATCTAGATTATGTGGGTGTAATTTTTGCATTGAACAAAACAAAATGGGAACTCAATTTTGACATACAGAGAGAATAAATACCTCTGCATCAGCTGGATTGTCCTCTGTGTTTTATCCACGGTTTCCTCTGCTCACGACAATTAAATAAGCCTAATATCTTTTCTTTGTTTGGTTCTTTTATATTTCTGTGTCAGAGGCGGTTTTACATCACATTTAGTGATGTTGTTACCCAGAACCCTAATACAAACTGATTAAATGAAAGAAAGACATTCATTTCTGAGTGATGATGCTTGGGTTATATTAATTAGAGTATGAAAATACAACTTGACGCTATAAAAGTCAAGAATTTTTTACCACTGACGTACCATAGGTCAAAACAGGTGGCATAGAACGAAATTAGCAGAGCACCAATTGTGACTTTCAGAGACACATTAGTCAGTTCTGCTTGAAAAACAAAACAAAAAAACATTTCTATGCTTTGTGCATGCAAGTGCCTTTCATATCTATGTAAAGCATAACCATGTCCCCTGAATTCCAAAGATCGTCTCGAGCAAAATACCTTAAAGAGGCAAATCAGCCTGATGAGACTAATAACAACAAGAAGGAAACATATTTGTTCTACATATTAACACATAATCTAACAGTAAATTAAAAGAGAAGTCAACATAGAGACTCAGTGGTGTTTGTAACAGTAACTAATATAAAAAATACTGACATGAGAAATGAGAAAATGTTCGGAGAGCAAAGAGAAGAAAGCGGAAAGAAGAATCACCACAAAAACTAGCACCCCGCACAGAATAAGAACAACAGAAGTTACACATTCATTTTTCATAATGCTCTTCAATAATTAAGTGGGGGTTTATTTCTAGAAAAGTAAACCATGTTGACCTCAGAAGTGAGACGAAGCTTGCATGACTGTCTTTATTCAAGGTTGATCTCCAAAGAGCAGCTGGTTCCCTCATTAACCAAGTTACGTCTCTACCAGTCGGACTACCGCCTCAGCCAGCCATCTGCCTGCTGCAGTTAGGAACAGAGCAGTGAGTTGTTTTGAATCCTCACTTCCCACAGTCATCATTGTTGAGCTATTATCCTGCTGGATGACAAAATTAAACAAAATGATAATAAAAAATGGTAAATGATAGCCAGGAGTCTTTCTGTAAAAAGAACCAACAGTATTCCCACTGAATATCTTATATATATATTTTCTATTCTATAGTTACTAAAGGAGCCAGATCGCACAGACCTGCCAGAGTTTAGGGCCTTTGTCATCTTCTACATTGTTTATGATTCATGCTTGTTGTGGAATGCACCTTAAGTTCAGATCAGTTTAATGAGTGATTTCTCCACCTGTGATGTTACATTTAAAACGAATTCCTTTTAAATTACTTCACTAGGTATAAGTCACAGATATAATCAGTGGATCCCTGGGTACTTTTAGGTTTAAAATGTCCTCCATTATTTGAATGACATCGTTCCAAAGTAGCTGTATTTTTACGCATGACCAAATGATATGGAAGCGACTGGAGTCTACGTGTCCACACCCTCTCCAACATTTCTGTAATATTGTAATTTATATGTTATATGTTTTCGCGCTAGTCAAAAATTGTTGTGTGTTGCACATGGAAACACAATCACTCTCAGACAATGTGGCATTGAATTCTTGATTCTTGATTCTTGATTTGACATATAATGAATTTCTTCCATTACATTTTTGGAGACTGCCATACAGTCTTTGATGGAATTATTTTATATGCACCCGTCAGAAATAATAAAAGTGATAAAAAAAAAAAGAATGCCCGCTGATAAGACTACTCTATAAAGCCCAGTGGAGTCTAGTGTTCCTGTTCTGTTGTGTTCGGGGGAACTTCCGCGTACCGTGACGTCACACAGGTACGTCGGTTGCTACAGCAACCTTTTGCAACATGAGCGACAAGATGCAGCACAGCACCGTCGGTCGTCTCCACGATCCTCTCTCTCAGTTCAATGTCTACGAGGATTATCTGGACTCTAAAGTCACCCCGATGGACATGTTTTACCTAAAGGTGAGTCGCTCCGTTACAGAAGTTTGACTTTAGAGCCCCACTTTCCTCACACAACGTTGGTTGATTCCCCATGTGACCAAACTCACCAGTTTAAAGTTATCCGTGCTAATCCGCAAAAGTTCACGTTGTTAAAACATTACTTTACACTTTTTCGAATCACCGAGAACCCTGATTCAATTCGGCCAACCATCTAAAACTATATTATTAACAGTTCAGCATTATTTTTGTTCACACGTGTTGCTTTAAAGACAGCGGCTAGTTAGCTAGCGTCGATCTGGCCTGAGACTTAATCAAACTAATGTCATTTGAGTTTTACCTTTCTATTAAGTAGAGTATTTATAAATTATTATCACCGCTTCCGTAAAGTGGTTAAATTGATTTAATCTGTGTTTTACTAGGTGTACCTTTCATGCCGATGAGGTGATCACAATATCTCTTACACGCTGTGGCCTAACAAAATCTTGAATGACGTCTGGCGTTTTATGAGATTCATTTATCCATTTTTATTGTCTGCTTTACCTAAGTCAGTTCCAAATTAAGTTGTTTTACGTGTTCGCTTCTGTATTTAGAGTTTCCCATTCACAGTCATCAAACTCATTCAAAAACTTAGGCTTCCTCTGTCTACCAAAGATAAGGTTTGTTGTTGTAGTGTCTGTGTTTGGACACTAGGTGGTAGTCACACACAAGCTGGATATCTATCTATCTATCTATCTATCTATCTATCTATCTATCTATCTATCTATCTATCTATCTATCTATCTATCTATCTATCTGACTCTGTCTGTCTAAACATTCGATTTGAGGATATACACTGATCAGGCATAACATTATGACCACCTTCCTAGTATTGTCTAGGTCTCCCTTGCGTCTTCAAGCCAGTTGTAGCTCATCAGAGGATGGACATGGGTCTTCTGAGGGTGTACTGTGGTATCTGGAAACACGATGTTGCTAGTGGCCTCTGTGGATAATTCCCACAAATGCTTGATCAGTTTAGGATCTAGTGAATTTGGAGGCCAAGTCAACACCTTGTGTTGTTTTTTCATGTATTTTAAGTTGTTTCTAAAGCTTTTTTGTGTGTGTGCCTGTGTCAAGCTGCATCCTGGTGTGGATCTCTGCATCAATGAGTGTCATTTTTAGTGTGTGGGTCTAGTGCCTGGTCTGGTCTAGGTGTGTGGCACACGTTTAAGTAACTTCCACATGAATGCCAGGTCCAAAAGTTTCCTAAAAGAACATTGAATTGTCACAAGATGGTCAATGTTATTTGCTTTTTCTGTCAGTGGTTTTAATGTTATGATTAATCAGTGTATTTTGGCATACGAATGGTTCCACAAATGGCTTGCCAGAAAAGCTCATTCCAGCTTCTATCCAGCAGATGGCACACTTGCTAATAATATATGTAAAACCGCTCCAGTGGCCGCTTTGTTTGAACACCTGTGTCCACACAGAGAACAAATCATATCTGACCTGATAATCAGCTGCAGTCAATCACAGCCAGCCTCAGTCACCCTCGTGTTGTGACACAACCCAGTCAACCCAGGTTATCTAACCTGTGCAGTCATTCTCGCAAGGCTATAGAGGTCTGATAAATCGGCTAATTATAAGCCTATTTTTCACGCATTATCTTACTCAGGCTTGTCACAAATATGCAGATAAACTCAGAAAGAAGTAAAGGGAAGAAAACAAGTGGCGTATTAGTCCTGGTCCTGGTGTGTCGACTTTAAGTAGCAGAACATTCGAATAGACTTATTCAATGGGCTGTAAAAAACGAATACAATGATTTTCAAGCCAATTTTAGGACCAGCAAATGTCTGAGACTCATTTCTGGTGAGCCACATCAAAGTTGAAGGAAAATATAACTTTTCCTCTCGGGTGCGGACGCAGGCCCCAGCTGCTGGGATTTGGTGTAAGAGGACATGTGGCAGAAGCTTTGATCTGACAAGCCACAGGATTTGACAGCAAGATTTGGTTTTTAGATGATGACTTTATGGCTTGGCTTTAATGGCGGCGGGTCGGCGAAGGGTGATTAGAATAATGGAGCTAACTATCCCTGCAGACACATATGCTTGCTTCCGCATACACACTCGAAGTTTAACATGAATGGATCTATGAATAGGCACGAAATCCCGCTGAACCCATGAAACTAAAGGCTTTTGTGTTGCCAAGCAGGTCTTCACGTCCACTGTTTAGACAGTGAAATAATATCTTTTATAAGAAATTCTTACTGACAAGTGGTGATTGCTGAGCTAAGTGGCCAAAGAGGTGACAGCTAAGCCAAAATCCAAGACCGACAACATCTGTCTGACAGTGTCCAGCCCCTGACTGCGGGCCGTGCCTGACTCCTCTCCTTTTCTTGTATCTCGCAGAGCAGGAAGTTTGCCCGTACGCTGGTGGAGAACGGCCACAAGGGCAGGGTCCTGAGCAGGAAGGAATTTGAGGAGAGGAAAGCAGCTGCGCAAGCTGCAGAGGCTGCAAAGAGCAACGTTTTCTACAACAGGAGCCGGCCCGTGTGAGTTGAACTCTCTCACCAACCACCGTACTCTGCAAGGTGTTGTCTGCATGACTAACAGGGGAGGCGATTTAAATTCAGTTTTAATAAATCAGTTTAAAGTCTGAATGCGGTCACCGTGGCAAGGAGGCCTCCGTAGTTCTATCATAATTATACTAGTGTGAACAAATAATACGTCAGATGAGTAATTCTCGGTCATTTCCCTTGATTTCTTTCCTGTGGTCGAGCTCCCTGTGAATCGGGTTCTTTGCCGTTTCCATTCCAAACCACGTCTCGTATGCTAAGACATTCAATTAGGTTTCTGTATTACACATTTGCAGAGGTGCGTAATGAGAATTAACTGTTGAGCTGGTGGACTTTGATCACTGGTTAGACTGCTGTTGAGCAAACACTGCCTAGTGGCTCCAATTCTGTTGCTGCAGTTGATCCTGACATCTGGCTACTCTGGTTAAAGGGACAGACGCACCAACGGAGGCCGACTGTGATATTGTCTCGCATCGCCTGTCTCGACCAAAAAAAAAAGTCGTGCCACGAGTGAAGGATTAGGATGGGAATTGAACGGTTAAGTCCCACGATGGTCCGTGTCAGAATGTCAGCACTGAAGCTGTGTTCACATTCGTTTTCACGGACAAAAACTTTCTGAAAGTATAAACTTTGGAAATGGATACGTCACGGTTCGACTACAAAGCTGTTGTCTCTGCAAACACGCAGTTACATTAAGCTCCAGTATAAAACTGACAGACAGAAATGACTTCCATCTGGTTTCTCTCTGTGATAGGTCCGAGTAGCTGCTCTTCATGTGCAACACACACAGATGCCTTTGTGCTTCAGTGTCTAATCAAATACATTCAAGGGTGAAAATTTGCCAAATATCATCTCGACACTGGACAAGGCCTCTCAGCTGTTGATGATCATCCTGAGCTCCATCCATCACATCAGACAGTCGAGCGAGCACCTTTGGTGACCCCGAGCAGCACAATGAACAGTGCCTTTCTTTTTGATATTTTGTTATGGCTGTGTTTGAGCAGCTTACTATTCCCTTTACAAACGAATTTTTACAGAAGACCTTATGAATGGGAGCAGTTCATCAACTCCACGTCGTGTGCGAACAAGACTTTTATTTGTACAAGGCCTGCCCATTTGTCTGATTTCAAATAAAATATTGTTGACATAAACAAGCCCAATGACAAAACTACAAACTGCCCCTCCTCAGGGAAGTGATCGCACACATACTGTTCTCATTCTGGATAAAGCCTTGTGCTTGTGGTGTCTGCTTTGATGACAAGCCAAATCCGACAAATAAGACCATTAACCGCACACACACAGACACACACAAACACACACAGGTTTGGAGTATTCAAACATTTACCTGCTAGGTGTTGAATTTGATTGAATCCTCAGATGCTTATCCAAACGTGCAGATGTCCCCCCCCCCCCACCCACCTTTTCAAAAAGTCTGTGAACATCAGTGACACTGGTGAAATGGGAGCCTCCACACCTGCAGTTGCAGTGATATTAGGCCACAGAGCCTTTTATCTTGTCTCAACAGGATTCAGAAAAAAAAAAAAAATGTTGTGCGGGAACACTGGGCTGATTTATACACAGTAGTCCGTTCCATTTCCAAGATCTACATCCGTGCGGCCGCTTTCAAAGGCTGTGATCCTGTTTTTAAGTTCCTAGTAGTAGGCCATTATACTAACAATATGTCAGTCTTTTTTTGTAGATAGTTCAAAGATGCTTTTTGTAGCATTCATAACATCAGCTTGAATGTTTCAGATTAGACAAGGTTTAGTTTAATTTTGCTTCAACGTGGCCCACTGAGCCTTAATGTCTAGACCACTATATGAAGATTTTCTAATACCCGTCCTGCTATTTAGCAATAAAAAAGAAAATAATAGACGTGTATGATAAGCACAAGTGTTCACACATTCATACACCACTGCCATGCATTGGGTTCAATGTAGGGCTGGGTGGTATGGACCAAAACTCATATCCTGATATATTTAGTTTAATATCGGTATATATCCTGAGTTTTCTTCAGCTGGTTAAGCAACAATAATTAGCTGTTCAAATAACAATAATATAAAAATAAAAAGTAGCCTATTGTATAACAGGAGCAGCTTTTTTGAACTTTTAAAGCTCCATGTAAGATTCACATTTAAATAAAAGTATCTTACAGAAATAGCCCATAAAATAAAATAGGCCAATCTTTTTCTAACAAATCCTCAGCTATGCACATAAAAACGTCACAACTCGTCACCTTTCTTGTCATAAGCACACTATGCTATGCTCAAAATTCGACTTTCTGAATGCAGTCCTTGTCCCAGTTTACATGCAATGGACAAAATTGAATAACTGACGGTTATAACATGTCCTCCTCCACCACACTAGGTGGCGATATGTGTCTGTTCTTTCGGTACAGACATACGACCCCCTTTTCTGGGGCATCATATAATAAAGAACAGTTGTTCATCAACAAACACAATGGATAATTTTTTAATGTCGAACACAATGTGCGCGTTACTTGTTACATTGTCTAGTTTAACTCTGATTAGGCTGTATTAGTGAGCGAACACCGGGTAGAGAAAGGATTACAGCGCAAATTTAAACCAAATAGATTTATAAACGATGTATTCTCATTCAAAATTATATCGATATTTTTTTTATATCGATATATCGCCCAGCCCCAGTTGAATGTCCTGGTTAAGGAAGCTTCGGTATGTGGTCCATGTGCCTGGGACTGAACTGCTAATCCTCCGGCTAGTGGACACCACACTCGACCACGTTCGCAGTGTATAAAAGCTCTTTCTTTGTTTAATTGGCCATTGCTGGGAAAGACATCACTCTTACCTATTACAGTCTGTTATTCTGAGCTGGCCCGACCTTCGCTGGTATTTTTTTAATCCTCTCCAAGGTAATTAAAAGCACTATCATGCTATTTCAAAAAGAAAACACTTCTTATTGGACGTGATCCCGGTCTAGGTAAACGATAGCTTATGGCAAATTAATGTTCATATTTTTTGTATCAAATTTAATCCTTTAAAAAACTCGTCTAATACGTCTGCCGTCTTTGAGGTTTTCTCACAAGAATTTTCATACATTACACCTGCTGTTCGGATTATCGCTCCAAAGCCAACAACCTATAAGCCAACGTATTTTCTTTTTTCATGTATGCCCTTTGAACGAATTAGTAGCTTACACTGCTTTCCCACATGGACATTTGACATCTTGCAAAAGACCTTGACAAGACAAAAAAACAACAAAAAAAAAAACAACAACCCTGCACAGAACGAACAGACTTTTCTCATCAGAAGTGGCAAGTTTGAGCTGCGTCCCCCTCTCTGTCTTAATGCAGATTGCTCTTTCCTCTGCGGTTTTCTGATTGGACTTCCACCGCGCTGACCCTTTGACCCCCTGTTACGGTTGCATTGTGAAAACACGGGCCCCGAGATGCAAAGTACCACCTGCAATGTGGCTGAGCACAATCAGTACAATGTTCTGGGAAACTAGCTTGGCTACGAGAAAACTGGACGCAGCACAGTAAACAAACTAAATGTAGTTGTTATTCAGCAAGCGAAGAAAAACATCCAGCTGTGCCTTCAAGGAAAAAAAAAAAAAAAAAAAAAAAAAGAAAATGAAAAAATGATGTTAGGAATAGCTTTTATTTGTGGCTCTCCTCAACAAATTCTAATCTTAGTTTCAAACACTTCTCTCGCTCTTCTCTAAAGAAAAAGCACCTGCATTCTTTTCCTCTGGTGGCACCGGGTAGCCGTGCTGTTCTGAGAATCCCTTCAGCCTTCTCCATAGGCCTTAACCTATGTCTCCCAAGGCATGTATTCTTTTCACTGTTCTGTCACTGCTCTGTGTTTTTTTCCCCCCTTTCCTTTCTCTTCTTTTCAACCTCCCCGTGCTCTCTTGGAGACCTTTAGTGCCTGCAGGTGTATAAATAGAGCTGTTTTCAATTAAGGGCTAACCCTGCCTATAGCGTGCATCTGATCAATGAATGCCCCTGCACCTGTGGTAATAAAATACCGAGGGAGTGGAGATAGCGCGGTGAATGCTAATCAGATGTTGCCCTGTTTTTGCCCTGTCTCATTTTTAAGGACAACGGGCTCGTCTTGACAGCTTGGCTGTGAAAGGGAGGGGAAGCTTTGCCAGCACATCACAAAAAGACCAAACAAAAGACCTGGTGCTCTCATCAGTCATAAGTGAAATTCAATACGTGATTGAAAAAGGAAACTTGGATGAATGGGATGCTTAGTCAGTTGTTTGGTTAGGGGGAGGCCGAACGGATACTCAGGGGTATTGGGTTCTGATAGCTGGTTTCAATTTAGGATCCAGTTTCAAGGTGGTAAAATAACCGGATTTGTTAGCGTGTTCCGTAGAACGCGCTAACAAACTTGTCCTTTTGTTAAATAATCTCAGTCACTTCTCACAATGCTGGACATGGTCTCCCGTTCAGTGTATACAAAAATCCGTCTGTATTCGAGAATAGACAGTGGTGCATTTTTATCTCAGGTCAAAGTAACATTTGGTAGAAAGTGTGAGACAAACAAGAGGAGCAGAGGAGCGCTGCTGAGCAGACATGAGGCCTCCGTTTCCTCTCTGCTCTCACTCTGGCTCGGGCCCAGAAGTCCAAGTCAGCATATGTCCTGACCTCGCGTGCTCACGGCAGTCCTGCGAGGTTTCCATCAGGCTCCCCACGATCTCCCCGCAGTCCTAAACCACAGCCATGCTCATTGTCCATTGTGCTGCTCAGTTTTTACAGTCTGCCTCAAGAATTCTTCGCTCTCTGACTCGCTACTCTATATTAAAAGTGAGCTATCACTCGCAGTGCCAAGTAAAACCAGTGCGCGAACACGCACAGTGAATAGATTTCACTGCGGGTCCAACCTCCAGATGCTTAGCAAAAATAAGATTGTGGATGTGACTGACATGGGAAGCCTCGCGAAGCTGATCCCGGGCTCATTTTTAGCCGGCCAAATCCCCACCACTCTCCGCGACTGCTACTTTGGTGAAGGCCCTAGGGCGACGAGGTTTTGCAGTCTCCATTACATGTGCTGTCAAGCCAATTGCCTTCCTTGCACTTTGTGATTTTGGACCGGTTTGTAAATTTGGAACTCTCCCTTGTAAGCGCCGTCCAGAGACACACACACACACACGCCTGCCACCACATCCCACCGTGCAACACACGGATCAGAATAGTTTAGTATCAGCTGGGGCAACAGATAAAATATAACAACCTGTCATTTGACCTGGATGTTTCTACATTTGATACGATTAGAGAAATGCAGGATACATGTGAGACGCCAGAAAATATTACAACTGTTTTTGAGTCGGGGTCATGGTCTGCCTTCTGGAAATTGGAAGCACTCGCAAGATTTGTTTAGTGTAGAACTAACAGTTTCGTAAGCTAATTACCGGGTAACTTAATGTAGGAAATTCCGCGGCATAATAAAAACGATGAGGCCGCTGGGAATATCAACATTTTCCTCAGACATATTATAACATTATGAACTCGCCGTTACCTCAAACGTGTTCACGAAACTATTACAACTTACAATTTAGGCCTTTCCGAAAACCTGCCATCACAAATTTGTGAACTCCGCAAGGGACCGTTCACATGGTCTCTTCCTTGAACATGTCAAACATCCGCGGGTTAGTTTTCAACATCACGGATGAGCCTGCTTCTAATATAAATATTGTTTCCCAGACTCACAAGGTGAGATAAACTCTTTTTCATTTAGGGAAGTATTGATCAAATATTTATGTCTGGCTTCCTCTTTATTAACGTGTCTCTGTTGACACTGAATCTGGTCCAGTACACGTATGTTATGTATATAGACTGGATGTTACTTCCACGCAGATTTTCATCAGGTAGCCACAACTGAGAATGAGAAACTGCTTCGAGAATATTTCCCCCTTTGCTGCTGAAACATTTAGAGTAGCGGTTGTAGCCTGTGCAGCGACGTGTCTGCACTGTGGCAAAAGACAGCAACGTTGTAAGGATACTTAAAATGCACCAAAAAAACACTTATTTTAAATAATATTTAGCAGGCCTTGCCATTGTTTTCCTTATATTTCCTCATGCTGCTTTCTTGTTTAATTAAGAATTAAATTTGAAGGACATGGCAGTTTACATCATGCAGTGTGTACAATGTGGGGCAAGAGCTACAGGAGAGTCAAACAGCACTGACGTGTACTTGTTGATGTTATATGACATAATATCCAAAGTACACATCACCGCTCCATTGCAGAGTATATAATGTTAACGACCGTAGCTACCTCTGCAACAGTAACTTTTCTAGGAAAGTTTCACTTTGACCTCCCATCTTTTACCCTCCATGTCCGTTTTTACCAGGCCGTCTATCTTTTACCCCCATCTGTACACTGTAGTTTATTGCCCCTAATAATTACACTTAATTACACAGCTCCGCCCATAGTTTACCAGGCTGTAAGACGGCACTGTCGTCTTAGTGTTTGTGCTGCTTTGTGTTGCAGACGGAAGATGCTCCTGATAGATTAAATCGCGTCTTTAGAACGACGTTTCTAACATCTATTTTCGTTTATTTTGAAGCGTAAGCGCGGCTCGTAACATTTTGGACAAAGAAAGTCAAACTCCTGAGAAGTTGCACCAGTGTTTAACCAGAAATGAGAAATGTAAGAATGTTATTGCTAAAGCAATTCTTCACTAATCAGCATTTAAAATGGATTGAAAAACTACTTTTAAATGATTTCACATGTGTTGCTTTGGATTACAATGTAAGCTAATAAACTGAAGGGGTAGAAACCACAGTGCTGACATGTGCAAGACCGACAGTGGATGCGAGCTGCTTCGCTCATTTCAGGAGTTACACGGGAATAGATTTTCTTTTTCGAGACTTAGCTCTGTCCAAATCTGATTTAACTTTTCACATTAATCAGAATCATTCCGATCTTAATTTACTTTCCCTACGTATACGTATTTATTATGCATCACTGAAGGCAGACGAATTGTATATCTGCATGATTCCAAAATGGAAGACAATACATTTTCTTTTGAGCCCAAGAAAAAGATCACAGCGATTCCGCTAATCCACACTGTAAAACGTGCAATTCTTGAGTGGGCGACGTACAACGTGGAACCTCCACAATCCCCGAAAGCCAAGGTAGCCACGGTACACAAGGAAAACTCAGGTAGAATATCATGTGTAGCACATGTGTAACTGATACATGCAGCTCATTGTAATCAGAGGTGACAGAGGATTTTATAAGAAGCCCAAAATAAAGTAAATTGTCATGCTGTGCGGAATTTCCCTTGACGTCCAGCGGCCCAAAATAATATTTTTCATGAGATTCATTTTCCCAAGCGCTCTGAGGGAAAATATTCTGCTACAGTATGCGTTGTTTCTTAAAAAATCACCGCATTATTGAGAGTTCCCATCTGCTGTAGCCTACTGCCGAACGCTGAAAGCTAATGAAAGGTTCAATCTGTTAATCTGTCGCAAGAAATCAAAAAATTGTCTCAACATCTGTTACTGGTTATGAAGTAAAAACACAATTCGCCCCGACGACGTCGAATATTTATTTGCAAAACAAAGGCTACAGATCGTGGAGGAATGCTATAGCTCCCCTTCTTTAAAGAACTTCTAATGACACTACATTAATTACGCTGGGCTGCAGCAAATTTCAACACACGTAAAAGAGGACACAACTTGGTAAAGATTAAGTTTGTTTGTCAGGTGTGATGAAATTGCACTGGACTTGGGGCCTTGGAGTAATGAATATTTAATTTTTTACCCGTTCCCTTCAGGTACACCTCTCCGGTCCCTCTCTCAGCTGTCTAAACAATTTCTGTTGATCAACTGCTGTAGGTCAGGGCCACTTGTACGATCTTGTTCAAACCGGGTATTAACTCGTGTCCTGTGTGATCGGATTAAACGTGATCATGTCAAAGTACAGGTGTGAACACACTAAAGACGCGATGAGGAGATGGGAGGGATCGGATCACTCGCAGCACATTCGGAGGCTGGGCCACATTCTTTTTCTTCACTGTTAGTCATTCATTCATTGTGTGTGTTTGTAATGAGAGCCATTTAAAAGTATTTTTTCTTATCTGAAGTAATGGCTGAGATAGATAATAATTCAAATTAATAATATAATATTATTTTAATATTTAAAATCAGCTAATGAGAAAGACTTTACAGCTTATTGCCCTACAGTTAATGCTTATTATTTCACAAAACATGTATTGTATTTCTGCACTTAGAGCACATAAGTGGGATTAGAGCACAACTGGTTAATCAAGACTCATGGAGACGCAAAAAAAACAAACAAAAAAACAAAACAAACAGGGTCCAGGGTGCTCAGGAAGTTGCATATAATGAGGCTGCGCTTTGGAAAGGGACATAAACTGCAAAGTTTGAAGGAGGAGTCCATGGTTCTCCTCTAGCACAAAAGATATATATAAAAAGCCTTTATGAGAAACTCTACGAAAAAGTTTGAAAATTCTGGACAACAAACACTTATCACCACTGCAATATCTTAACTAAATAGAACATGTTAAGTTTTGATAATTTTAGGAAATTCACTTCTGTGTGTGTTTTAACATATATATAACATATAAAACTTTGCATGGCTCAGCGCCACCTCCACTTAAAACCTTTATCAAACACAGTTTGATTGTTTAGAAGAACCTTGTGTGGTTAAAATGTGCTGTCTTACAACCTTGCCACCTTTAAGGGCCACTGGAAAGCAAACATGGCTTAGACTTAATCAGACATGTCATGTTCCTTTTATATCACTATTAACTCTAACCTTTTACCTCCTTCCTTCCTTTCATTAATGCTACTTTCATTTCCCACATGTGACATGTCATTCTTTTTAAATGTGCTCTTTTTCTTCCTTTCTTTTTGTCTTTGTCATCCTGCGTGTTTGCTCACAACTACATCCAACCTGCCGATGGGGCTGCAGATGGAAACTAGCCTTCAGGCTCAACAGTGTGCATTGTCCTGTTCTTTCCCAAATGAAGTCTTCTCAAATACTGAGAGGGCTATTTCATTATGGTTAAAAAACATTAGTGGACACTGGGATACAGCCTACAACTTCACAATGCACGTGGTGTAAGAGCAGAGCAACTCCAGGACAGCGCGTAACTAAGTTTTCTGAGAAAAAAACAAAACAAACAGGGTCCAGGGTGCACAGGAAGTTTCATATGCATATACTGAGGGCGCTCTTTGGAAAGGGACGTATGTTGCAAAGCTCATGTGGAGATGCATTTTATTGCTACGTGTGAACGTGCATACTACATGCTAATACCAGTTTTCAAAAGGGACTCCAGTTAGCTGAAACTTGGAGGTGCCTGATAGGTGAACTGTGTGAATGCATGGACAACAGAAACCTTTTGAACAGGTTTTTATGAAATAAAACATTCCATTATACATTTAGCTTTCCATGAGCATTTGTGCAAATGTTAAATAAATGAATTATTATAATGTCTAAATCATATTAGAAATAGGCAAATTCAGGAAATAGGAAATTCAGAACACACCTGATATAGTGTGTGTAGATATTATGCTCACGGTTATTATGCACTGTAACCATGTGATTGTACATGTGTAAACACACTTGGAAGAGAGTCCCTATACAGTAAAAATTGCTCAAGCCCAGCAGAAGTGTACAAAGAGTTACATAAACTGTAGTTTGTAACGCAGGGACTGGACGTTTCTTGACCACCATGGCGCATTGCATGCTTTTTAGTTCAGCTTCTGGTTGCTCTATCAGTTTGTGTTGTGAAACGACTTCAGCAATGAGGGCAGATGTTGTTGCAGCTGTTACCGAATGTTGAAATGCAACATCTGGTGGGTGTGGCTGTTAGGAGATACTTTTAGTAGCTAATGTTCCAGTGTATTAGCTTTGAGAATATATTTTTTCTTACTACTGCTGCATTAAGGTCATTATGTTAACATTACGTTTCAAAAGCTATGATGAAAGTAATTTATGTTGTCAGAAACGAAACTATTTGAAAAATGACTTGTGAGTAGTATCTGCAAGTGGAATTTGTTGTACTGATTCTTTTAAGAAATCTGCACACATTTCACACGAGAGTCAAAGCGTAGTATTAGAATTCACATAAATCATGGGTTCAATCACTCACGCTTTATCTCTAATGTGCATGTAATTTGAAGGGGACCGTTTTGTTGGCTCGGTGCCACCGTGGAGAGCTCCCGCAAAACAATAAATCCAATACACGCAAACACACATTATGATAGATCGTTTTTGCAATCATCCCGACAAGAGCTAAAATAATATCAGATGTGATGTGCAAGTCTCCAAGAAAACAGATACGCAGACACTCGCAGAGCTTCTCAGATTAGATTTACGATGATTTGTAGTGTTTCCCTGTTTTAACTGGAACAACAGCACATTCACTTTGTTAAAATAATTTCATATCTGTAGAACAGATGCTCATAGACAGATGTCATTTTTTTTCTTCAGAGAGCCAGCTGATGACTTTTTAAATCCCTCCTCACTTTTCTACTAGCCTCACAACCCACCTGCCAGACCACAGTCCAAAAACAAGAGACCAGGGCAGATCACGTTCGTCTTAATACCACGTCATTAGCCCCTAATAACCTTAATTCAATAGTGAACTTCTTGTTATCCCTCCTAAATGAGGCTTGATAAGAAATTTGTTAATTGACGGGAAAAGTCCATTTGTTTTACTGAAGTATTATTCACTCTCCGTGACTGTGTGTGTTGCTTTAGCTACTGGACGGGGTAACCCCAGTCACTTGCCTCCTCAACACCTGTGTTTACTTTGGGGCCTCGGCCCCCATGACCCAGCAGCAATCCTTCACTCACTCACAAGATGAAGTGAGGTTCTAGCCTCCAAATATGTGCTGTCGCTGCACTTTTACCACTGTGTGATTCCTCATAGACTTCCATTATGGGGCACAGGCCAAAAGACCAGTGTAAATTACAATCCTTTTCCCAAATTCTAGTAAATTTAGACATTCAGATCCTGCTCTTTTTTTACCGTAACGTTAAGCTAGGCAAAGAGCAGAAATTGGCCGTTTTTCCCCACTGGTTGTTGCCGTTGAGGTTTTTCAAAGGGCTTTTGGAATGGGAAGCGTATTTGCTGAGCCATTAATGTAGAATATAACTGAACTTGTCTGCCATTGGTTCAGTAGATAGATGGGACTTGATCCAAGATGAAACAGATTTACAGCAAACACAGGTGCTTGCAGGGAGGTTTGGGATTATGGCTTTCTCTGAAAGTGTCTCAGAAGGCTTAAATGTTGAACCTCACAACAGTATCAGGTAAAGAGCCGAAGCTTATATTGAATATCAGGTTACGTTATATTTTCACTTTCCTTTTCTTTGATGAGATATTTCCTGATCCAAACTGTACTGTTTGTGTGCAGATAGTTAAAAGGTAGGTTTTGTTTAGCAATGTTCATTTCTGAAACTTTCACATAGTTTTGGTTTTGGAACTAGAACCCAAGATCTGAATGTAAACTAGAATTATGAGGGATACCCAAAATACCAGCCAGAGTCAGTATGCTTTCGGGGTGTCCTTTTGTCTCTCCATCTTTCCCATTATTGTGAGTCTGATGTCTCAAGAACGCCTTTCTTCAGGCTTTCTTTGAATTTTGGCGCAAACATCCAATAGAACAAGAATTTCATCACAATTTCATCACTCCAGAATTGAGGTGATTGCGTTTTATATTTATAAAAGTCAGAGGTCGACTTGACATATTAAAAAGGATTATTGACAAAACCTCCCAACGGTTGTCAGTGCTCAGCAGGAATGGGCATTCTCTCCAGCGGTGCTAGAGCTTCACCAGATGAAAGGTTAAACAAAGATGAAACCAAATAAACAGAACGTTGAACTTGGCTTAAGATAATTAAGGATAAAAATGCAGAAAAAGGAGAGAACTTACTTGTGAAAATTCCTTGATATGGGACACCCACCCAACATGTAAAAGCTAAATATTTCAATGCATAACACAGTTTAAGGAAGCTGAAGTCACAGATACTCTACCTTTAATGTAATGAATGGCTTTTCTACTTTCTTTTCTCTGAATTCTTCAACCACAGCTGAGAAGTTACCAATGACCTGTTTACTGCCTTTAAGATGTTAACTTGCTGTGAATCTGATGAATGTTTTGCAGAGTCGATCCTGGACACATGCCAGAGTTCTGTTGCTCCTGCTTTACTGTTAACTGTTTGAATATTAGTGCCAATGTTTTCTCAGGTGCGAATACATACGTGTGCGCCAAAACCACTTTTCACTGGAAACGGGCCGATCTGCATGTAAAGAGCTGCAACAGTATCACATTAAGTCATTTTGATACTTTGAATACTGAAATTTAAAAAAAAAAAACAAAAACAAAAAAACAGCTGTGCAGCGCTGACATAGAAGTAGGTGCTGACTTTAGTCTACCTTAATCGTGCAGTTTTTGAAACTCGTGGAGACAAGGGAAATTAAGTATCATTCATTCTTTTCAGCCCAGCTAATTCTTGACTTTTAACAATATTGTGTTAGTTGCTCGTGTTAGAGCAGAGACTGGCCAGAGTACCCTGTACCCAGCATGTTAAAGCCTTGAAAGTGTCCATAAGGAACCTTTAATGCATCATGTGATCTTTTTTTTTCGTGTTAAGAGAAACATTTCAAACCGTTTGAGTGTTGTCTTTTCCAGGACACTGGCAAGTGCAGGAAAAGAACTCAAAGATAACTTCCTGAAAGCCCTGGCAGAGCGAGAGGAGGCCAACCGCAGTGGGAAAATGACTGTGAGTACATTATTACAGCACTCCAATTGCTACGTAATGGGATTCCCCTCAAATATTTCTGCTATTCCATTAGGATGGGAACAGGATCTATACTGTATCAGGTTGAGGGGAAATGACCCCCAGTCCCTCCCCAAATAACACGAGTGCCAGAGGCCTACCCCTCTTTGTAAGGGTCAGTTTATATATTGATTGTTGTACTTCTAAGGTCGTTACTTGTAGGCTGCCTGTAATAGATGTAAGAGTGTAAGTGACAAAAGTGAGGGTGTGGTGTTGAAAGAATAAGATTGTAGAGGATATGTAGGATTGTAGGCAGGCAATAAATACTGATGTAGTGCAAGAACTTTACAGTGGTAGAGTCTGAATACTGTTTAGCAGTCTTGTGTAATGCTTCTTAAAAGTGGGGAACAGTTTAAAAATATGAGGCTATGCCCATGTACTCTACATCTGCTTTATGGTTGTAAAAAAGTCTCATGAACCTTGACAGTGGTAAAATATGGTCCTTGCTGATCTCCTCTGAGAGGAGCTGTGTCCAAATTGTCTTCACCTTAATTGCAGTTGAGCTTTGCAAAGACGTCGCTGCGTGTTTTCCTTGTAATTGTCACAGACAGACACTCTGAGGTGCAGCTCACAAGCAGTGGGTGTCTGTTGGTCATCACACCGAGCCCTCCAGGATGCACTGGGGCAGCTTACAACAGAGTGGCAAATTGTTGGAAAGATAGTCCACACCTATAGGTCTAAGAAAAAGGCTATTTTGTTTTTTTTATCCCTCTCACAAGAACACAAACAAAATAGCAAATCGAGGAAGCAGTAGAACAGCACCTCCTGTGCAGGATAAAATGTGTTCGCTTTGAAGAGCTCCATAAAATTGCTTTGGTCTCCCGTTGGAATCGGCTGTTTGAGGACACAGTGGAAAAATAATAATACTCTGAATATACACCGATCAGGCATAATATGTTGTTTAGGTCTCCCTTGTGCCTCCGAGAATGGAAACGGGCCTTCTGAGGGTGTCCTGTGGTGTCTGGCAACAGAATGTTGTTAGACTTAGACTAAGACAGACATTAATGATCCACAAGGGAAATTACTTTGTCACAGTAGCTTCGTTACACATAAAAGTAAACACCACAAGAAAGTAAAATAAAATAAGATTAAAATAAAATACACATACGAATTGTCTAGTCAAATAAAATAAACAGTGTAATCAAAAAAATGTACAGAATTAACATCATGAACAAATGTATGAAAGTAGTTGGTAAAACAGTGTCCAAGGTGATGCGGTTGTTTGGGCAGTTGCATAGCAACAGCGGCATGGATCGCGTCGCAAGGTCGTTTCCTTGTCTGCTGAGGGAGGGATGTGTTGACGGAGTGTGTGAACCCAGGTCTCCAAAGCACTTCTCATGACGCACTGCCAAAGACCTCACCTTCCCTATGAGGACAGACTGTCCTGACAAGGCTTAAATATTGAACTTCACAACAGTATCGGGCAAAGAGTAGAAGCTTATATTGAATATGTGGTTACGTTATATTTTCACTTTCCTTTTCTTCTATGAGATATTTCCTGTTCCAGAGGACCCATAGGTCCTAGAGGTCCTCTGGATCATCCCACAGATGCTTGATCAGTTTGGGATCTAGTGAATTTGGAGGCCAGGTCTTTTGCTTTTATTCATGTTTTTTGAGTGGTTCCTAAACCCTGCTGGGGGTGGCTGCTGCCATCAAGGAGTGTCGTATCTATTGGGCAGGGGTGAATGAATCTGGTGTAGGTGGGTGGTACATGTCTTGTTACAACCACACAAATGCCAGGTCCATAAATTTCTCAGCAGAACATTGAATTGTCATAAGATGATCAATGTCATTCTCCTGTCTGTGGTTTTATTCTTATGGCTGATCGGTGTATGTGCACTTCAACTCATTGATTGTTTATGTGGACCTTGTTTTAGTTGACGAAAATATGTTTTGCTGCTGACTCCGTCCTCCAAGCAATGGCTGCCATACTTCCATACTGATTTGCCTTTCTGCTTCTCTAAACTGGGGATGTTTTCACCTTTCCCCTAAGTGGGTAATACACTTACTGTGGATTAGTGTCTTACATAACCAAACTTTTTTAAAAAACAAAAAGAACTAACCATTTACACCGCAATACCACAGCAAGTTGTTGCAAGTTGCTGGTTTCAAATAATTCCATAATTAAGCGTGTTATAAGGCTTGAAGTAGAGCTATGTTGGCGTGGCTGACTTGAAGTCTTTATGTTATTGTTCTCAGGCAGATGCACCGGTTGCTCCCCCCCTCTCATCCATCCAAATATGGTAACACAAAGTAGTGGTTCTTGTCTATCTTTTGTAGAGATTCTAACCGTAGCCGTTTGGTGATCCCAAGGATGTGGTTTTAATTTGTGAGCAAACCCTGCACAGTTCTATGACTGTACCTATAGTTTATGATGGGTGGAATGTCAACCATTTCGGGTTTTGCGCTGTGAATTGTTTCACACGGAGTGTTGATGGACTTCAAATGATTCACTTCCAAGATGCTGGAGTACAAAAAGGAGTTTTATTTGACCTCCGTTTACCTGCCCCTGTGGGCTTTAATTATGAGATTACAACAAAGTGCACTGAGGGGAGTTGAATTTGTAAGACCAAAGGTTTTTCCCACTGAATGCTCACTGTGAAAACACTTCCATGCAAAAGCCCCCACCCATCTTTCTTTCATCCCGTCATAACTTGAGCCATTTGAGCGCTACAAATGCAGCTTTTTTTCTTTTAAAGACACTTCACAGAAATATAATATATCTGTTCTTGTATACAGAAAAGAAGGGGAAAAAAACAAGCAAAACGTCCCGTTATGCATCACTGCCCTTGTTTTGCTGACATGATCTTTTCCCACCTCCTCTCATTTTTCATCTCTTAAGAGCTTCCTTTGCTGAAAAAATTGGATCGGGAAGATGTTTATTTTCCTTTGAGCCCCATTCTGTTTCAAATTGAACCCACATTTGTGCGCTTAATACTTCTTCTCTTTGAAACTGTTTACGTAACAGGTAATCTTAATACAGTTTGACGAGGCTTGACCTCATTGGTATATTTACATTGCACAGATGTACTCCAGACAACATTTGCACATGTGTGGACGTATATGTAACATGTGATGTACCTGGTTTCATACATACTTTACGTTCACATTGCGCCGTACACGCACACTTTGATATTTTAAATGTAAGTTGCTATTGTGCATCTGTGGTGGTAAATACATCCATGTTAAATGTGGATATTTTTGAACTAACATCTGCACAACATTGTTAACAGTTATGCAGGATGAAAAAGTTGGACATGGTTTGGATTTCTTTCCTCTGCAATCTGTTTCACCCAAAATCCTCTTTATGAAAGTGTCAAATTACCTGTGTTTATCTTCGATAAGACCACCCGGCGTCGTAAAGTATCGCTCGCACTGTTCAGCTTTCTGAGGGCCTATTGAACACATGACTTAAGCTCCAAACTGCAACACTCCTCAAACCTGAGGATCAGTCCCACTAACACGTGCCACATTTTCACTCCACTCTAATGTGAAGCAGTCTTTGTCCTTCACATGCTTTCACTTTTCCCATTATTTTTTATGTTTGCGCGTTATTGTTATTTTAGGAATTCGATTTATGTTATCATGCATGCTTTAGCAGATGCACCGAGCATGTGAAAGGGCTTCAGCCAGTCTTCCCTCTAGGTCCGACGTATATAATAAATAGGCGTTTAACTCAAGTGTTTGCCTAATTTGATCTTAAAGTTCTACTGTCTTTGTTGTTCAAGTAACTCACCCAGTGTTTGCTAACAGTGTCTCAAGTGTCGCCGACTTGATTCATCATAAAGAGTTTCATCATTTCTGTGAAGGGCCGTGAGGACAGGGAAAATAATCCATCTCATCCACAACAATGGACGAGGAAAAGAAAATACTTAGAGCTGAGTTATTGCCTTTCCTTTAAATGGATGATATATCCATTGTCATCTTCCCTGTCATTCATCAGAGGGGTCACTCCTTTGTCCTCCTTTCATGTCAGACTCAGCCTTTCAAGTCAGGTTGAAATTACACCTGTCAGTTAGTGCACTTGTCAGGTTATACTGTCTGTCTCTGTCCTACCCCCATGCCTTCACAAAAGATTGATAGCAGACATAACTCTTGATGAACAGAACTCATCTTCCCTTTGTGGTCGATCTCTCCTCCCCTCCTGTTTCCCTTTCTTTAAAACACAGACAAATGAATACTGAAGAAAAACGTCTATTTATCGTTCAATATACTGATGTTGGTGCATTTTCCCTCTGGTTTTCCTATTAGCTGTCAGGTTTTGGTCCGTAGAACGAGCCTTCCGCTATCTTTCTGATCAGATGATCCTTCAATAAAGCTCTCAGTGTCTTGCCTTTATTGTGCTTTTATTTCCTAGGGCATGTTGCGAAAGCTGCTTCGCTGCCAAAAGTCACACACAAACAAAAGCTGCACCTGGGCAGCTTTGTCTTTATTTGCACTGGGTAAGAAGTTAAGTTTTTTTATCAAATCCAGGTCACACCTGCTCGGGATGCCTGAGGGTGTCCATTGTTGCGAGGTTCACATCTGAAACTGAAGGTGTGCTGCCACCACCCACCCTGGTCCCTGTTTGTTTTCTGTTGCATGTTGAGAGGCTCTGAAGGTGTCAGTGTGAAACTGCAACACCTCGCTATAGTGAAGTAATTTAAAGACGCAGTTAAAATCAGCTATACACGAAGCACCGGCATTCAAAATGCAAACAAACATATATGTACAGAATAAGTGTGCCATATATACTGTATATGATCATGCATTTTGATCATTTTGAAAGGTGAGGAGCAGTCCATACTTCATATTACGGATTGGATTCAGGCTCTTATGTACAGACAGATTTAAGGAGTTGACATTGGCAATCAAGAATAAGATATTATTTTCCAAACTTAAAGAACCCGAGATCCCCCATTAGAGAGGGCAGCTACATATCCGACCACAAGCACTGGTGAGGGGGTGCCGATCATACAGCAGTGCACCCATCTAGCATATCAAGCCTACTCTTTCCTGGCCTTAATCACTTATTTTGACTATAAAATTTTCAGAAAATATCCCGTGCTTTTGTCCATTTTTCCCCAATACCTGTAACATTAACCAGCAGTTATTTACAATTTACTACGTGATATAAGAGTATAATAAACTTCCAGTAAGAAGTACTGTGATTACACCATATTAGATATTAGCTGTAAAGCTCATTGTCTCAGCTTTCTGAAACAGCTGGATTGTTTCCGATAGCTCAAACCATGATGTAATTATGGTGATGCAAAATGTGTTTAAGCAAACGTGGCACCTGCAACACAATAGTTTTCTGTTTGTTCTTTTAACTCGGAGAATGTTGTGTGTAGTTAGCCAAATGTCCCATTACTAGCATCACTCTTGGTGAAGGTAATGGTTTTCTAAAGGTTCTAAAAGGATAACTGTGGAGGTTTTTATTATGTGATGATAAGGAAATATTATGCAGTTATGCTGTGTTCCATCTTCAGTAACCACCAGTGACCATTGCATGCAGGAGTTTGAGAACGAGAACCCAGGGTCTGAAAAGTTTGCATTTAGATGAAACGATGCTCACAAGAACAGGGTTCTACAAATGTTGCCAGTAGCAACAGTGTGCTGTTGTGGGAGGTGCCTTGAAAAGTCAAGAATATGATGTAAACTGAGGGTAAACATTCATCCCTCTTAAAAGACAAACAAATATTTATTTATTGGAAAAGCATTCACTCACTCAGGAAAACGAGGCAACTTCCTTAAAGCAGTTCATTTGGCAAAGCGAGAGTTGGTATGTTTGCCGTCACACAGATCAGTTCCCAGCAGCAGGGCTAGCGTACAGGTCTTGTTGTCGTGTTGTTAGCGGCCGTAGAGAACCTTTTACCTGTCTAATCTAGTGGACAGCAAAAGCTTCAAAAACGATTAGCACACGTTTAGTGCACAATTCATTAATTCAGAATACTGGGTCAACTGAGTGCAGTAAGTCAGTCACATCACCTTTTGCAGATGTTTCTAATAAAATGATTGGTGAGTTTAAATCTGGAAAACTTACAGTACAGTTACAGTTCTTCACGAGATGGTTGTGTTGTACAACTGCTGCGCGGCATGAAGTAGTGAAATTTAGTAATGTTATAGAAATACAAGTAGTCACCAAAGGTATCTATATATCTACCTCACAACACCTTACTTAATGCAGATTATACTTACTTCATTTGTACATGTGTATTGAATATTAAATATTTTTCCTAATACATTTAGAGCTTAGTGATTTTGATATGTGACAGGCAGCAACTGCCAGCCAAGAGTGAATATTTCACTAAATAAATATATTCTTCCTGAATTGTACAACAAGGTTTTTCAGTTTACTGTCTAATCAACTTGATGTTCATTCATTTTGTTCAGCATAGATGTTTTTTTTTCTTTTTTTTTAAATAAATACAAGAGTCATGGATTAGTCAAATTGTTCGATTTGTTTAAAAGAAAAATCTATTTTGTTGGACTAATTTAACTGTTTAGAAATGGATTTTCAGTCTCCCACCCTTTCGGTTGTGGAATTTAGCTGGTTGGCCTGTGCAGCGTGTCTCATGCCCAGAGGGGACATCCTGCATAAAGGAAGTGTTTGTCTTTGGTCTGTGGACCCAGCGAGTTCTGTATTGATAAGCTTCTGTCGCTATAGATAATAAGGTGGTCAGTCATGCAGCCCAGAGATCAAGTATAGCATTGAAATTAAAGAGGAATTCCCAGCCCTATTGCATTTCAAGCCATGTGTGTGTCCCCGCTGCCCAGTGCCTTTGTCCCTGTCATGGGCAGTAAAAATAACAATGGCAAGTTTGATTTCAAAGCAGCACGACCAAGGTGGACAGCTTTTTTAGAAAGAAAGGATTCTTGCGGGCCTATCATATGACCTTGACTTGAATGGTGTCACAGTGTTGTGGAGAGGTGGGGATAAGGCCTCGGCAGTTTGCGACCATCTATCAAGTGGACAAAAAGGACTTTTTGTCTGGAGAGGGCAACCGCCGTGATATTTGAGAGTCACGCAATCTGCATCTATTTTCCTTTTCTTTTTAGTCCCACAACTTCATTGCACCTGATACGCGCACCAAAAACCCCTTAAAGCCAGCCGCTTGTGCTCATAATTCATGCAGCTACTTTGTTTTTCACAGCTTTGAACTGTAATACTCGGGCTGTATTTTCTCAGAGTGCAGGTCTTAAGGAGAGAAAAAACAACATTAACTATGAAATATTACTCTTGGCTAATTACAAGACATGGATTTAATGGCTGGTGTCTCGGTCTATAAAAAGAAAATGGATAGCCAAAGCATTATGTGTTATGTTAGCTTGCACAGCCAACATGGCAGCTGCAGCCCGTCTCTCAGTGCGCCATATCGGCCACTGAGGGACATGGAATGGAATGAGAAGAAGAAAGGTCACACTGCCTGGGTGCTATACACAATCGATCTTTTAGGCCTCTTAATAAATGGCAAAAGATAATAATAGACATTCGTCTGAATCATACATAACCGAATTATTTAGACGGGGTCTCTTCCAGCAGATGCAGCTGCTATCAATAGCTGCGTTTTGACATGCAATATTTTCTTGAATGAAAGAATAATTGGTTGGTTAAGTTACAAAAGCCAAAGCCAGTGAGAACACGCTGTGGGCCATTTGGAAGCCGTTTCAGGGTGGATAAAAAGTTTGTTTGCACATTAAATCACGCATCACATAGTATCTATCCAGCGGAGAAAGTGGCATTGCTCGGCCTTCTGTTTTGCCACTGAAAGCCTGAATGAGCCCCGCTGTAATGATTTCTTCTGCTCCCCCCTCCTTCCTGTGAACAGCTGCTATTGTCTAGAGACGTCGCTCCAAAAATGTGGCGCCTGGACCATTTTCAGAGCAATTGAAAATGGATATACTTAATCTAATCTCTGGGGCTAGATTTTTTTTTTTTGAACTCACAGAGTTTAGTGGACTTTTCAAATACTTCGGGGACACATTTGGGCTGTGGGCTGTCATCATTAAAACACCCGTCAGCTTGATTTGCCGCTGGGAAGATGGGGAACCGTCTTAAACTGGCTGCTTTGGATCAAAGGAAGTCTTATATTAAATGCATCAGAGATGCCATGCAGGGTGCTGGCCTGCCGTCCGGCTCCAGCTAGTATTCCTTTTACCACCTGAGCCACCTAGCCGCACTGTTCAGTTGTACGTGGTCATCCTGAAGCATTCAAAATGCATCACAAACAACTCTTAGCGCACTATCTTGAGCAAGATAAATAGGTTACATATTGCCCTTCTGACAAATATGGGCGTCCACATTTTCACTCTTGTTTGCCTTCCAACAAAGGTCATTAAAGCAAATACTTTTATCAGTTTCAACACCTATAGGTGAAATATGGCAGCCTTAAGTGACAAATAAATCCTCAAATTGACAGGTTTGGATTCCCTTTTCAAGAGCTGCACTAATTAGTATTTATTCATTCTTATTGTACCAACACTGGGTAAGGCCTTTTGTAATTCATTCATGGCATTCCTTTGTTTTTCATTGGATAATAAAACAAAACTATATCACTGGCATCATTTGCTTCTCATCTCTCTAGTGCTGGTGCCCTTAAGGTTCGAGGTGTTTAATGATGTGTGTGTTATGCCAACACCAGCACGCAGATAAAATAAATAAACACTGAACACATGATAGAAGAAGTGGCTAAAATGTAGCTGCTTTAAAGTCCAGAGTGTTTGTTAATAGACTCTAACCACCTGCATTTTTCTCTGGCAAGAACCTCATACATGTGTTAATATGTATTGCAATGACATGAAAATATGTGGAGAATTTGGCCTGTCTAGATTTTAGAAGCTTGAAAGTTAAACTGTGAGCTCACACCATTGGCATTTCAGAGGGATTGTGAGAAGGGAACAGAGAGACACACTGGCATTGACCTGATGAGAAACTGTCCATCAGCGGCGGCTGGTTTCTCTAGGATATGTATCAAAAGCACAAACTACTGAAATAACTCTTTAGAGAAACTTTTAATGGGACAGAGACCAGGGGAGAAGGTGCAGGAGCTGGAACCAGCCCTGGACGCCTCTGGAAGACATGTGCACTGCTCTAAGTAGGAGAGATGCCTGCCAGTATTTACTCAGGTGGAATAATACACAGCCAAAGCAGTCCAGTGTGTAGTGATAAAACAAAGAAGATTCTGAAGAATGTGCTCCATATGTTGCTAAGGACGGATAAGAATTACTTTAATTCCCACTTTGGGAATAATGTTTTGACCCTAAGTGGATTCCTTGACCACTTGCAGGGCCGTCCTATTAGTTACAGCGATAACCTAGAGGACCTAGGTAGTGCTGCAATAACATACTTTTGCATGTGTATGGAAGTTCATAACCAAAGCAATTGTTTTTACACTCCGGGGAAGAGGAAACTATAGTAGCTGGCTAAGTGGAGCTGCAGCACATTCTTCAAGAATGCGCTAGGATGCGGGGAGCCTGGTTTCATACATTCTTATAGGCTGGAAACTCAAATGATTTCAAGCAGTGAATTTTGAAAAGCTGCAGACTAAAAAAAAAAGAGATTAATTTATTTGAATCTATTTGAATTTGGCTGGTTACCTGCAGCTTCGCTGTTGGTTTGCGCTCTCTTCTTTTCTAGATTAGTGAAAGGCTTTATAACCACTAGCTTCCACTCTCCCACAGGAGGCCAGGAAGGAGAGGTGTCCAGACACATATTGGAGCAGTCTAATCACTGTTTTGGTGGACAAACTACTCACAAAAACATGGCTCCTCTGACAGCTACAATAAAACCATATATTTTGTTATCTGAGTATGTGAGGCTGTGAATGGGTGAGGGTAAACATTTTGTGTTTTTTTTTTCTTTTTTCGTGCCACTACTGTTGATTTAAAGGTATTTAGTGCGTAGCAGGTTTATTACAGGATGTGCTACACAAAGTGATGATTTTGCACCTAAGGAGTCTAAGAAAGGCTGCCTGCACACGGCAGGTGCGCATTCCTCTAGCTGCAGTCTCGAAACGTTTTAAAACAGATGTTCTACCCTCCTTAACATACGTCTTCCTAATGCATGCATAGGAGTCGGAGTGAAAACATGCCAGGAATAATAAGATTATGATAAATATCTTCGACAGGAAGACTGTGACCTTGATATGTCAAACGAAAATATTCAGGCCACAATATGGTTAAACTGAACTCTGCAGGAGCTGTCTTGACAAGGGATTTCACTTAATAGGCCATCACATTAAAAAAGGCTCTTTTAGGGTATTGCAGGACATAGACGCAATGGGAGTCATTCATTCTTGTGCGCTCGTCAGTCCGACTCACTCAGTGAAAGAACCACACAGTCTTTTTTTGCCATTCGGGTTCCTTTTTATTTGTACTGCCTACTTCACTTTCAACAATGGCGACTGAAAGTTTTGCCGAAGTTGAGTCGAGCAAATGTTTGCATCTCTGAACCTCCTCAGTTAACGTTTCTTCGATGTGTTCCATCTTTATTTCAATCAATCAGTTCAAAAATTGCGGTGATGTAGAAGCAGCCGAAAATACTAAAGTGGAAACACGCTACTACCAAGTAGGTACATTTTCTGAGGAGGTGCTAGGGTCTGCGAAGGGTATTGGTAGTCGCTGCCACTTCTGCATCAATCCAACAGTCAGTCTAAGCCGCCTATTACTGTGAGAAAAAAAGATTGTGGGAAATAACTCCAACTTATAACCAAGTAACAAATCAAGAGCAAAACCTTGACTCTCCTGAACAGAGTGAAAGACTAGTTGGTGTGACATCTGTTTATCTCCAGTGTCCAAATTATGACAACAGAAAGACTCGTCTGTCCACATGTTAACGGCGTAGCTAGCTAAAAAGACTTCTTGGCTTGTATTTGCTCACTGGCACTCTCTTATTACATGAGATGAGTCATTGATCTGATAAACATTAATAAACATCTGCCATGCAGTTTTTAAATGTGCCTGCACTTTTCTTAAAAGGACGACCGATCAGATGTTTCGGGGGGGAAAACCGAACCTTCTCATGTCAAGCTAATGGAAGCAGACGTTGCTTTGAGTTTGTATGGGAAACACGGACGTATCGGAAACATTGTAAAGTTCTTTGGATACAGACCAGTCTTCTGTTAAAAACATAGTTATGGACTTATTGATTTTTTGTACTCACAGTATATTCTCTAATTTAGTGCAGTTGAGAACAAGAGCAACGGTTTTGGAGAACTAAATTGTATTGCTGTTTTTCTGATTACGATCGTTTCATATTGACAGATATATGTCACCTAGGTCATTTTGTTTTCTGTTTTTATTTCAGACCAATATCTTGTTTTCCATTTTTTTTTTTTTTCATCTCAGCCGTTATCCAGATAAGCAGACTGACAGGAAACTTGGGAAGAGATAAGAGGAGGATGTTGCGATGCAGCATGGTATGCGTCTCCAGCAGTAGTTTACAAAATTGCCTGGTATGGTAGCTTTCAAATAAAAAAAACATAAATTCTTTCTGGCTTTTGCGCCACGTTGAAAGTAGTATTGGGTCAAGGACAATTGACAAGGTGCTGGCAATGCTCAAACCTTAGATACATTTATGGTCAGTAATGGATTTAAGAAAATGAAAACCTTCGGGGTTGGGTCTCCGATTTGGCAGCACTCCATGCAGACTGTTGCTGTGGCATCAGGCAAGACAGAATGAATTATTGCCTCTTTCCCAAAGCTTTTACATTTTGTCTACAGGTTGTTCAAAACACTGCAAAGAAAATATTTTCTTGGAAAGAATTTTAAAACGGCAAGTGCTGCATTTTCCTGCAGCGGTACTGTTGTTTTGGTCGGAATAATTAGAGGAAGGACTTTAACATTAGCATGAAACTGAACTAATGAAAAAAGAACATATGCCCAAAGAAACTCTCACTTATCAACAGAAAAAAAAAAAAAAAAAATGCCACACCCGTGCTGTCCTTTGATTATGAGTCCGACACAGAAACCGCCGTTTTAACAAATTACTAAATTATCCTGTTTATTACAGGAGCTTACTACAGCACATTTTTTTTTTTGTCTCCACTCCACATCACACACTCACATATCCAAACTAACATTTGACCACAGTTTCCACAGTGGCTGGCCAGAGCTCACCTGCTGCTTCAACTGTTTTCTTTACTTACCTACCAAAGTGGCTGGTACGGTAGATAAACCTCCAAACCACAGCCAGATTTCCCAAGTATTTAACTCAGGGATTGTATTCGCTTCCCATCCTACTCTCTCACTGTGTTTTTCTTTTTTTCCCCCCCCCAATACATATGGCTTTGCAGTACTTCAAGCTTTATTTATCAGCAGTGCGTTTCCAGCAGCCGTCTGGCTTAGCTGATATTACAGCGGTGGCCTGGTGGTGATATGGATATCCCCGTAATTTATCTTATCCCCCGTGACACAAAAACAAAACAAAATCTGCTCATCTTGTCTTAGCAGAAAATACCATCCAGCAGGGACCGGGGAAAAGACAAACATGTTTGCACTGTCAGACATGTAGCGTTGCTCTTTATTGCTTTGGACAGTGTTGTCTTAAACCACAAGCCCAGGTTTTTAGTTATTTCACAGCCACAGAAAGCGGAGATCAAACGAAATCACAGACTCTATTATTCTTTTTCCTCTTGCAGGGCCGTACTGAAGTGCATTTCATGCTTTGAAAAACACAGTAAAAACACTGTGAATTCCTTGTGCTGCGATGTGACAGCCGGCGATTGCAGGAGTCTCATGGCAAGCCCGAAGGGGGAGCTTCTCAGCGGTGCTGCCGGCCAACTAAAACAGAATCATGTTTGAACACCTATTTCCACTGGGATGGGGGGGGAGGGGGAGCTCTCCATGCTTTAATCAGGATCTTTAAACAGGCAAGCCTTTGATAAAGACTTTGCTCTGTACATTTATCTTCTTCCTCTGAAGGCTGTGCTGGCTTATGTCATCTACTTTGATCCTACTTTTTTGGAACACAGTGTCGGACATATCTCTGCTGCTGATAACACATTGGTCAAGTTGAGATGAAGCGAGAGAAAAACCTCAAAAAAACCTGGCCCCACCTTCGCTCCTAATATCCAAAGTGTGCGAATGTGAGTGGTATGTCGTACCTCCCACGTTTTCTCTTTTTTCCTTCTCCTTCTTCTTCTTCTTCTTCTTCTTCTTCTTCTTCTTCCTTCATGGAAACAGTGCATTAATTTTCCAAGTGCTGTCATAAACATCACCTCCTGGTTAAAGTGGAGCTGTGACAGGGTGCTGCCCCACAATGTGCGAGGGCAACAATATTTGACTTGGATGTGTTCCTGGTGATGAGGCCAAACCCTGCAGCAGGCCTCTTGGCAGATACCATGCCTGAGTGCTTTTGAATAATGCTGATAGGAGCTGAGCTGGACTGGACTATACCCATGACAGACTCCACTTTAAGCTGTGCATCAGCATTCAGAACGCAACAGGCGGTGGCACAACTCTTCGCCTGCACAGACATATAATTATTTATCTTAATGAATATTCTTCTAAATGACTTTAACAATGGTTATCTATGTGTTGCTGCTGAAAGTTAACATTAAGTGTGGGAAAAAGAAAGACTTCCTGGTTACTGGTATTAGTGAAAGTGGAAGCATTTTTTATTTTTTTTTTTAGTAACCACAAAGAATTAAAGATTTAGCCTGAGCAGCACATTGGACAGTGAATGAAAAGACAAGAAAGTTCTGGCCAGGTATTTGATTTCAAGTTGATATTTGCTTAAGTGAAACAACCAGTTTAAACCCAACGTATGAAGCTAACACTTAGCTTCATACATGAAATCATCACCCTAAACAGAGAGCATGAATTTTAGAGATCCTAATTACCCCAGATTGTAGTTCTTGAACTTTTTTTTTTAAGCAAAACAATGCGGTTGAAGACTTAGAGGAGGCACAGGCGGGAAGACAATGGGAATATTGAGAATTCCTCTGCGTCATTAGGGAAGACCAGGATTAGTAGGGGCTTCCTGTTTGCGACTAGCTTGGGGCCAGACCAGTCTGTGATGTTGGCATTAAAGCGAGACGGTAACCTTTGAAAGGTTACCAGTAAACAGGCGAGCCACAGGGGACATGTTTTCTTTCCCATGACACACTGAGCTGTCACTTAGTCCACATTGTTCCACAAGTTCGGCTCACCTCCTTTTACCCCTTTAGGGGCCAGCTGATAGATCATACACTGACGCCAAAGTAAGAAAGAGAAATATACAGCAATGGCTTATGAAATAGCTTTCCACTTTCTAGGAACGGAGCTGCTCTGTTTTGTGTCACGGTGTTGCGGTTACTTCTGTACAACCATCCCTTGTGGTCCACAGGTGTGAGCTGTTTGCTAGAGGTGTGGCACTTGACCCCATAATCATTAGCTTTGTCAGCTCAACACACTTCACTTATTTATGACTTCTGTTATTGTTAGCCTGGAAGCCAGCCCACCAAGGTTTGGGGGGTCTAGATTCGGTCTGTTTGGAATAGATTTCGGCCAAAAAATGGACGGCAAGACAGCACCTCAAAAGTGAAGCCAAAGCATGCGGAGCTCCCCCTGGTGTCTGGCTGCAGTATAGGTCGTAAGCTCCACCCCCTCCATCTTAGTGGATGAGACTTGGGCCAAACTAAAACACTTCAAAGTAGTTTAAATCATTTTTTGTTGGAACTAAAGCCTGTGTTAAGTCAGTGAGTTCATCCAAGCGTGTAACATTTTAATCTTCCTCCAAAGTAAACACAACTAATAAAAGCTACAACCAAAAATAGAAAAACTACAACCAAAGACAATGATAATTGGAGGCTTTGGATGGTTTAATGCAAGTATGTTTTGAAGTATATTAAGAGCAGCATCATGTATAATAAAAGTACAACTTCACACACTTCTGTGTAAAATAATATTTAGAATTTGAAAGTAACTAATCACAGAAATATCGGTACAATTGTTAAAACATAGGTTTGTGCTGATTTGGTTTGTCAAACTATATGCATTACAAAAAATATGTCAGTTCACACTTTGGAAAATATCCTATGCCTTTCTGTCGCAGTTCAGCCAATAAAACAATCATGGTTTGATTTGAACTCTACAGAAAACAATTTCAAAGAGTGATTACCACCGTCCTGTGAACGGTTCACTCATCCCGACCACTAAACACGAGGCTGCTGCCTCATTGACATGGTTGGCATTCTTGGTACTTTCTCTGACATGTTTGGTCTGTAACGAACAGGCTTTGAAAGCTTCTGTCAACGGCAGAAATGCCTAATAACGTGGAAAGAGTTTGTCACAGGTCAAAAGAATTAACCTCTATTTGTGTGTGTTGCTAAACTTGAATAAGAGTCAGACAAGGAGCATGATAGTCAGGTCTTTCAAGATTTATTTTGGGTCCCTCCCACTCTTAAAAACACACTTCACTTAATTTTGCGTGGTCAGCTTGGTATGTGTAAGATTTCCTCCTCTTCCCACCACACACCCTCATTGTTCCCCACATAAGGACACTCAGCATACTTTCAGATTAGCTGAAACCAAGGCTTTGGGATATTGTGTCTTTGCTACCAGGACACATGTTTGGCTTTAGTCTATTGATTTTACTTGGTGGCAAGCTGGTGAAAAATATTTTTCATTGCCATGATGTATTTTTTGTTTCTCAACGTAACAACAAAAGGTGTCGAAGGGTTCGAACAATTAAGTTACACTAACAACTAATCAAGTTGTCAGTTCTTTTCAAAAATAACACGCATGACTATACCAAACGTGACACATGAGTGTTTTCCCCTCTGCCTCTCTGCAGTTAAGGTTTAGACAACTAAAACCACTTCATTAAACTTAGGACAAGATTGTGGTCATGGTTTAAAAAAAACAACATTGACTGTCGGTCGGAGAAAGGACACAAAATACTGTGTGCTGACGTTATTTGCTTTCTTCTGCCCAAACATCCACCGCAAATTTCAGAATTTGACTTCCAAAAATAAGACATTGTTTTTGCTTCAGCTTGGTGGAGTTCGACACTGAATAAAAACACAATTAATTGTTTTTTTTAGTATCATTTGACGCTATCTTACGCATTCTCTTGCAGTGGATTTCAACTCCACATTTATGCATGCAGTGTCACGTGGAAAGATAGATCATTTAAAGAGTAATTATAAATGGAACAGTCAGTGGTTTATCATGAATATAACTTGCTATTACAACCAAATGGCATCCAAAAGTCCATCAGATATGCAGTGACTTCACATTTATAGAAAACCTCTTAGGAAGGAGCTCAGGGTGGATAGATGGACAACAAGTGCACTTCACTGTTCCCATTTCATCTCTTAATAGTGCTTGCTTCATTTGACCATATCAGGCTGCAACTTCTGTGTCTTTTCTTAGCTTTGACCAAGTATTAATGTGAAACCATCACCATATCCTGACTTTAGATATTCTTCATAAATAGCTAATGCGACCAGTTTTGATTATTAAGGAGAATTCGTTGTCTGTTTTTAATTAATTTGGGGCTTGATTTTGGATTTTCTTTGCACCTGCAATACCATTTTGATGCATTCTCATCCATCCGCAATGACCCAGTGAGCTCTTGAGGGGACAATGTGGACATGTGGAGCTCATATTGAACGGAGGAACACAGCGTCCTCTGTCCTGAAGCCTATCTACATCTTCAAAGGCCTAATCATAACCTTCCTTTGCAGTGTTTATTTCTGTCTACTCAACCTTTAATTACCAAACTGGAAATCAATCTCCTGCAGGTCTTTCATTTGTTACGTCTTGACCACTTAAATTATTATCTGCATTTAGCCACCAATAAAATCATACCACAATTTTTTGGAGGGAAGATGGATGGAGATATAATTGAGAGTTTTCCGCACTGTCCCCCATGACTATTAACGTTTGCAACTTAACTTTGGTCAGACTGTCACCTCATTTTCTCCTTCAAATACTTGGTCTAAAACAAAATTGGACTTAATTACAGGGCATGTCTGCAAATCGTCCCATTTGAAGTTTGCAAATGTTGTATGAGCCTTAAGAAAACTGACCCAGTTCCTCCAGGCTTCCAGATTGAATCAGCTCGTGTACTGCTTTCATAGTCAACTAATAAAGCTCTATAGGAATGTGCCCTTAACAAACACATTTAACTGAACAAAAGTAATTGAATTTAGTGCAAACATGTTCTTTAAACTCTGCCCAACCTGTGCCCCAGCATTCATTTGTGTGTCTTAAGAACTGATTGTGCTATGTACACTTTCTCTTTCATCTGTGGCTTTGTCTGCACCGGGAATGTGTCCACAAATATATGACTCTGATAGTGCACCACCTGTTTTATAAGCTATTTTAAGCAGGGTAAATGATAATCATGGAACAAGTCATCAGGTGCAATGAGGAGAGCTATTACAGCGGCGCGTATTACCTTCAATTCATATGTACGCCATTCTTTATACAGCTGCAAAAGTTCAAGGTGGAAGAGTTTTTATTTGAATCTGGACTAGGCCAGTGATTTTATATTGCGTGTAGCAGTGAAAAGTCATCTTATGGCTTTCAAAACAGACAAAAATTATAGTAATCTTATATAAAGAGGGGCAGAGGAACTTTGCTCTCAATCATCCTTTCAGTGCATTTTTATGTTGTGTAATCATCCTTAGTCAACACTAACTGAGACATTCACATCTGCTACAGAACAATACACTACACAAAAAAGTTATAAATCACAATTTATTAGGAAAGTAAACACATCTCGGACATGGGGGAGGGCTCCATCCAAAGAAAACCAGAGGTAACAATGAAAAATCTGTTATTATACTTGTACTTCAGTATCCATTGATATAATGATTAGGGCTTGCTGAGGTTTTTAAGTCTGAGTGCAGCTGTGCGCAGGAGAACAGAGAAGTACACTATGCTATAATATACCTTGATTGCTCAGACCTGATCCAGTCAGATTCCTTCCTGTCCAAGCCAAAGCTAGGTCAGCCTGGACCCACCTGATTTCATTTCAGTCAGGCCAGGACCCATTCAGATTAATCCAAGCTGTGCCTAACTGGCTACACGCTGGCATATTTTCATCCATCATGTTGGATACTTTCTCTTTAGACAAGTTTGACAATTGTAAAGTTCATTTGTATTATATATTTTATATATTATATGGCCAAATTCCCAAGCATACCATTTACATCAGGGGTCTTCAACGTGTTTTTCAGTGTGTTCTGTATTAAATTTCGCTTAAGGCTATTTACAAACATACATTATTATTATTATCATTTTGCATTCAATATAAAGCTATCCCTTATCCTCTTTACTGAAATATGTTGGATTCATGTTAATGTCTATTTAAAGAAGTTTAAATTTGTGGGGAAAACATGATCTATCTAATCAGCCAAAGATCTTGCGACGCCCCTAGGGATGAAGACCTATGATTTACATGTTTTCTGTTCTATTAATAAAAAATTTTGGCCTCAGTTTAATTTGATGAGCATATGAGCCACTGCATGCATCACGCCTGCGACCTCTTAGTTACAAGGTGGTTGCTGTAACCACAAGGCCACCGTGCCGCCTTCAGCTCACTGGAGGTTCCTTGGTTTTATTCTTAAATGTTAGCAGACTTAATACAGTGGGGCTCCATCATGTCAGATGCAGTGAGTGGTTAGTAAAGCTGGCTCTCATTAACTCGTGGACTGGTCTCAATAATGTGTGTGTTTACACTCACACGTGTATATACTGTACGCTCGCATACTGCATGTGCTTGCATGCACACGCGAGGCAACATTCAGTTGTGTGCGCCTCTTCGCGTGTATTTGTGGTTCACGTGAGATCAACAGGCAGGGACTTCCCCTCTGTTTGGAGCTAATCCCCGGTTGCACTGCCCAGATTAATGTGCAGTGGGAGCAAGAGCTGACAATTAGAAAAGTGGTTGTTCACTTCAAACCCTCAAAGAGAAGCCTGCTGTGACAGAGACACACCACAAACGTTGCATTTTCAAAGGGGGGATTCAGGAGACGTAAAATGTTGAAATGTCTCAGAAGGCGATTTGTAATAATGCATGGCATGTTTGCTTTGAACCGGAAAGTAATTGTTTCATGTCTGCAAATCACGTTTTGCTAGACTTACTAAGATCAGACTAATCTCCAAACATTTTAAGAGGAAACTGTGTCCCACCCAGAGACTTTGAAGTCTGTTTTTTGTCAAAGGATTGACAGTTTAGGCTAAGACATGAAACGACGGCACAAGAAGTATGTGCTGTAGAGATTGTTTGCACTGGAGTTACATTGCTTACTTTATCATTCTAAATTTCCAAAATACTTTGCCCCTCTCTCCACACGTAGAACTTTGCCCGCCTTGTCCTCTAAAAGTCTTGATCTTGATCGTCTGATTTTAGTTAGAACTAAATAGTCGCATCATATGTGAACCTGAATTAAAACTTTGTGTTTGGATTGTGGCAAACAGTATCAAGATGGACATTTCTACGTATTTACCTCGTGGCTTCCTGTATCAGAAGGCGCAAGATGTTGAGGAAATGACTTTGAGGTTCAGTAAGTTTTACAGCTTTATGTGGTTGGTCATGGTTTTGAGTTTTGTGGCCTTTAAAAATACTGCAGCAGCAGCAGCATTCGATCCAAATGGATACAAAGTCTGTCAGAAACAAACCCCGTTACCTGTACTGCGGCACTTATATTGTTTTCACTTCTATTAACACAATTAGAGTCATGCCTAATTGGCTTGCTCTCCAACACAACCCATGTCCTATTCATGTAGGTAGGTTTACTCAGTGCATAGACTGGAGACGTGTTCCATCTGGCAAAAGTTCAACCAAAGTTTGACGAAGACAAAGAAGGAAGGAAAATATATGTGTCACTTTTAATTGGTGAAACTCAAGTCGATTTTAGTTACAAAGTAAAGGACCCAGATTGTTGGACAGTTCCTGGAAATTCCACTAGACTGTATGACGAGATGGATTAAGTGCCTTATCTCAAAGCCACATAGTTTAAGATTCAAGATCACTTACACTAATGCAAAGGATTCCATCTCTCACTTTTTATTGATTCTGCTAGGAAATGGTTTGTTGGTGCCATTAAATCAGACACTTCATTTGTCTATTGCATCCAAGAAGCACTGAGTTGTGAGCTAACACAAAACAAATATATTCCCTCAGATGTTAAAGAGCAGCAGCTGTTCATTAAATTTGAACATCCACGTAGCAAAAGTTGAATCCTATAAGAAGTAAACCTTCAGACACCAGTTATCCCTGCTCTTTAAAATGTAGAAAGTGTTGGAGAGAGAGATTGGAATGTGTTTACTATTGCTGGATCATTGTGATGTGGTTACTATAGCCAACGTCTCTGCTTAAAGTAGTAACTTTGTGAGCCAAGGCACTGCTGTATCTGTTAAGCTGCAGATGCAGTTGACCAATGTACCATGTATTTGCCTGCACTCAAAAATCTGTTAAAACATCCGTCTCAAATAACAGGAAGGGAGTGCACTCAAAAATAAAGTTGTTTGTGGCAGCCTTGTTCGTGCCCACTTTAGAACTAAGGGCACTGTGTAATTTTTGCTTAGCGGTGCTGCGTGTTACTCTGTACAATAATTTAAACCACATTACAGCGATTTGTTTCCAAGGTGACAATGAGACCCACCAATATGGATTTCTTTTTGTTACCATTTGTATGGCTTTGAATGTATTTGTGGGTCAGTTTAGCATTTTTTCTTTGCCTGTCAGTTGTGCAGATGCAACCAATGAGGTTCCACAACCAAATGTGGTTTGTAGCTATGACTCAGCTGCATATAACACACACAGTAAACTGCAACCTAAAGTATGTAGTGTGTGTGCAAATACACTAAACTCTAAATGCACAGAAAATCCTCGTATTCGTGAGTTAGCTGTAGACGAATAACTGAACAATTTGACAAACTGTAGATTTTATGCTACAAACAGGCATGAATATGTGAATAACAGAACAGGGGAAGGAGTTATTTGGCTAGGATATTGGAGGTGTGCAGCCCTTCATCTAATAGCTCTCCATGGCTGCTTCTTCTTATTACATTACTGCTTATAATATTTCAAACTGATGTGCTGTTAAAAGTTGAGCACTACCTTGTGTTAAACTCATTGACAAACATTGCATTTGCTGTGACTTTTTCATAGTCAGTAAAGTTTTCATAGTAAAAGCTTGTATTTTTCCACTTTTAATATGAAGCTACAGTGTGAAGTGTTTATTAGCCGCAAGATCTGGACCCACTGGCTATCGTCTGGCTGATCTGACATTCTGCATACGCAATGTAAAAATATTCCAGTACTTACATCAGTGGATCAGATGAAAGTAATCCTGTAGGCTCAGTCACCACTGTGTAACCTCATACGGTCAATTTAAAATCATCAGTTACAAGCATTCACTCTTGACATATGTTTTGGGGAAACAGTTTGTGTGACATCCTTAGAAAGCACAGACGTCATAGGAAGTAAGTTGGAGGGAATGGCTGGGTATGTAAAGAATATGGTTTTGACACTGAAAACTGTGGTTTGCATCACGTGTTTCACACATTGTTAGGCAGAAGCTACTTTATTAAGATGGGGATTAAGATAGGACAAGTACATACAGGAGTAATATGATAATCATAGTCCATGTGTAAAGTATAATCCTAAGGACAACTATGTTTTCACTTCTGAACGTTCCTTTGATATTGCATTTCAAAAACTGCCTACCCCAGTCCTTGTTGGAAATTATTATTTTAGACGACTAAGCGAAGCGATTGACGATCCTTACTTCATTGTGTTCATTTTGTTGTGATCTTGCTGAATCAGTTGTCACACATGACGCAGTGTCCACCTCGCTTGTTTGCAAGCCCCGTTTTCACACAGCTGTACGCGAAATAAAATCCCTAACAGAGCTAAAATCACACCTGAAGGTCCCACCTTTGTTATCTTCTGAACAGCTGCCCAAGAAAACCCCAAGACTTCAATATCAGACATTCAGGAACTAATTCTCAAGCACTCAGAGTTTGATATGTGCTTGCTTTACAAGTCTCACACCCTGTTTCACATCTTTAGTATTTTTGAAGGTACAGTCCCAGTTAAGAAAATACATTTTTCATATGTGCACTTTACAACGCCACTTGTTCTACCCTGATAACAGGAGAAGAGAATAGTTCGATAGCCAGATCTATTTATTTGAGTTGTTCATTAATCTTTTAATTACTTATTTGTGACTCATATTCAGAACCACAGGGCTCGTTAAGGACCTACCAGTCACTGAGCGTACTACAGGGCTGAGACTGTAATTTATTTATATTTATATTTAAGCCTAATAAATCAGCTAAAAACTGAACCTCCAATTTACTTCGTAGCTCTTACTAGAATATAATATAACAAGAACCTTTTCAACAAAGGTTATGCAGATATCATGCAGCAAGTGTTGAACTATATCTTCGCTGATTACTGTATATTTGATCCGGCGGTATACCACAGTTTATGCTTTCCAGTGTTTCACACAGGCTGAGAAAGGACTTGTTTTAACAGGGAGGGGTCTCAGAATAATACCACTCTCCCAAAGAAGCCAAGAATACAGGGGGGAAAAAAGTCTTTTGGTTTGTACAGTGCTGAAGGAATTTCTTAAATCTGCACCTGAGAAGGGCGTAGGAGCCCGACTTGGAAAAAAAGCACTTGAATAGATAAACTAATTTGTTAAACCTGATCAGAAATGGTCACATTTAAAAATCACTTTAGTTTTACAGTCCATTCTTATGCACAATTACATCATCAACAAGTGATTGATGTGACTATGTGATGAAGTGCTTATAGTGTCTAACCCTAACCCTAACCCTAACCCTAATAAGCAAGTGACTATTGCCTATATATTATTAGGGGATCAACTTACCAGTCTTGAAGTATTAACAAATTAGATATTTAATCACATTGTTATTCATTGGGTTAAGTTTATTAGGTTGGTACACACTAGCTAAGATGGCTTAAGACAACTATTCCATTTATATCTAATATCATACCATTACTTCTTTTTAGATATAGGTCAGTTTCCACCACAGCATGCCAGTCAGCCCAACCAAGCTAGGTCCTGAGACGTACACACTGAAATAAAACACCCTAGACAAGACAGGAAGTGCAACAAAACTGCCCACGGAATTAGTGACACCATAGTCCCATTCCTTCTTTTTCTTTTTCACGAGCTTTCGCAAACCTTTGCAAAGCAGTGTACATGCAACTTCGTAGCACTACTTTCACATTATATTTTAAGCTAAACTTGTATTCTTCCCACTGGTAATTTAAAAGCCAGTGGAATGTGGAATATGGTCGTAGGAGTGGAGGGGAGGGAAAAGATATGCCTCGCTTGGTTGCTTGGTCACTTTGGTGTCTGAAATCCGTAGCTGAGATGGCGTTTGACTGATTTGTGTTGTGACCACATGTGCCAGACCCGCCTGCTATTCTCAACCCGTAATTTCCCTCTGAATTCAGGCATGTGACTAATTTACTGCAGGGGCAGGATTTTTTTTTTTATTATTTTTTTTTTTCTCCTCAGGAGCAGAAACGTTACCCCTTTTCTGTTACAGGGCTGTGCACCAAGCACTGTAAGTGATGCCACCTGTCAGGCTGACAGCTTATTCTCCATATGGGGAAGACCTTTATCAGCTGCAGTTGCACAGACCAAGAAAATGTCTTCCACCTGCCAAGGATTTCAAACAGTTAACTGTCTTCCTTTAAGGGTTGTAGAGCAATTCCAATAGTTTATAGTTTTCTTTTTATTGGAGTGGGCTTGGCTATTATAAATAGAGTTGAAGTAAGAGTTGTTGCAGGTCTACAATAACTGTCCTTTTTTGAACCTAGCTCATACCTGGTGCATTGTGCTGCATGGCAGATGGTCTAGCAGTACAAATCTTGCAAAAGGACCTTCCTAGTTTTGTCATAATTTCCTTCTGCTCCTTCTGTCTTCTTTTAGTGTGTTAATAGTCCATAGTTGAACGAAAATGTGATGGATGGAGGGCTATTTGACTTAGACTCTTTGTCAACATTAGAAAATGATTTTGAAAATGTTTTCATGTTCCCATCACTGCTTCATTCTGCAGCGGGAAGTTGCCTTGGCAGGACTACACTAGGCCCATGGTGTGACTGTGTTACTCCCAATGAGCTCCACAGTCTAACAAGCACATCTGACATGCCTTCCAAAGACAACCATAACTTCCAGATCAGAAACTGTGCTGCTGCTCCAAATATTTTCCTTGCAGCCGTGTATACCCTACAGTGTTGTGACCTGGTGTCGTTGAGGACGATGAAAATTCTCCAAACAAAGCACAATTCGTCCGACCAATGTGAACTGATGCAACCAGAGGCGAAACAGCCGAGATCCAATGTGGGCCAAACTAAGGAGGTTTTAATAGAATTTCTAAAACATCAATTGGGAAAAGCAGGATAGCATTTTCTGATTTTGAGTGCCCTGTAATTTGAAGTGTGTGGGTTCAAGCCACTTATTTTGTGGTTATGGCTTTACTGGCGGGTTCTCCAAAAAAGTCAGAGACCAACGCAGCTAAGGGTTGAGCTAGGTGCCTTGCCGTCCTTGCTGATTGACTGAGCTGCTTCCCCTCTGGTATTTGGCCACAGTTGTTCTGCCCTCATGGCTAACCTCACTGGGCGTAGCTGACGACCATTGGCTGTTTATAAAGCTCAATAGGAGGACACCTGCCTCAGTTTTTATTTATACCGTCTCTTGCACAAACACCCGTGCAACGTTCATGAATGCATGGGGTAAACAGCCGCGCGAATGTACCTTTTTCAAAAAATGCTATGAACGAACAGTGACCTAATTTGGCCTTTACGTAACATGTCCCATTTAAGTCACAATTTGGCATTTTGTGGTACTATATAGTTTGGAAAACTCTTGTGGTCTTCTACTGCAAAAAAACACAGTGCCTGCACTAACACACCCTTTATTTAACATGTGCAGAGCAACACAAACGGATACACGCTGTTACAACCTATGTCTCTAGAATGATGAGAAACAATGCCGAGCTGTGAGAAGTGTGACTGTGACTAATAATTAAAATATAAAATCATCTAGTGCATTTCATAAAATAAGAGAAGGGGTGTATTTGCACCTTTTTGGTGGATGGCTATAAGAGATACAGTTTGACATTAAACCACAGTGTAGAGCGAGAAGCCCCTTTGAACAGTTAACCGGGGCATTTTTGTATCCAGTGCCAAGACATCTGTTTGGTGACACACCCTGTAATTATAAACGAAAGGAAAAGAAATGTCTCTTGATTATTTCCATCCTTATTACGTTCACACACAATCAACAAAACAATCTCAACAAGAAGTTGTAGGAATTAAAAAGATTTTATGTTAGTGGTAAGGTGACATGATGGCACAGTGACAACATTTAAAATACATTCATGAACCACTGTGGTCTTTAGTTTTGTCAGTACGTGTAACTTTCATTTTAGATCCTTAAAGCAGCAACATTTGCCAGGAGAGAGTAAAGTGGAGTCTGGGGATGGTGGCTGCAGTCTATCAGTGGCCTATGTGGAGGGTTGCTATTTTATGGGGTTAAAGGGTTAAAGGGACTGTGCAAGCAGATCACAAATGCTACTCTTGCATCTAGGAGACATAATCCAACACATCACACACAGAGTCAGTGGGTGGACAGGGCTCAGTAGAGTTAGCAGGTCGATCCCCACTGAACCACATGCTGGCGTGAGGAAGACACTGAACTCCAAGAGCAAATGTGTGGAGGAATAGTCATTGTGACTGTACAGCACTTAAAGTAACAACAGGCAAGTTGGATGGAAGTTTGTTATGTGGGTTTTGGATGAATTGATGTGAATGTGAAGACGTCAACCAGATACCTCTGACTGTGAGTCATTAGGGGAGAGGAGGACGGGGTCAAACAGTCCAACAACAGGTAAATACGTAGTTGTTAACAGACACTATTCAGGAGGGTTTCTGATGGGTAGCGTCCACAGATGTGCCTATTTAAAGCCCAGCTCCCTGCCAGTCGCTTAAAACTGAAAAAGCTGCTTGGGTGAAAGGTGTTCAAGATTCTCTACAAGGCTTCTTTCCTTTTTTATAATGTTTTTTCCCTTTCCTTTCAAGCTTAACAGGAATTATTTATCCATCTAGCCACACTCAATGGTATCATGACCGGTGCCGGAAAAACCAGAGAAAGAAAATTCCTCCGCATGCAACTGGATAGTCCTTCAACCAATCAGAACATTTTTAGTGTGACAACTCTTTTGTCTCCATTGTAGTATAAAGTCCACAAAATGATTAAATGATGGCTCAATTAGGTCTTTGCTGGAGCATAATCAGTTTCCAATGGAGTGACTCAAGACCAAAACTTTTGTGGGCAGGATAAGTCGATCCATCTGCTAAGTTTTCCGGAGCTGCTTTTTTCATTCTGATTAAAGATTATGGGTCAGTTAATTTAATTGCGGAAGACTAGAACATCTTGGAGAATGCCATCTTTAGAAAGTAGAGGAACATCCCTACACATTTACCTCAGGATGGTAGTGTGCACACTAAGAACACGAAATTTTAATCAGTTAAGCTCATTTTCTTAGTATGAGGTGATTATAGGGAATGTTTTTATTTGGGTCTTTAAACCATCCATAATCAGACCGCTCCACGTAAATGCATCCGGTGTCACACAATAAAACAACAAGAACACAAATTCACGGCGTTTAGCTGTGACTGGGTTAGTGACTGCAGTGACCTGGCTCATTACCTACAAACTCCTCAGTCAGTGATCTCTGGCTCTGGACTGCATATCCTGCAGGATGTGTAATTCGGGTAGATCCCCAAGGATGCAACACACCTCAGCACATATGGTTTCTACCGTTGCATCTATTACGCAAGCTGGCTGTGTGAAGTCACTTCCAAGTCAAATAAGCAGTGACCCCTCCTCATCGTACTCCTGAACCTCTCCCCAAACTCTCTGAAAAACACATGTACACACACACACACACACACACACACACACACACACACACACACACACACACAGTTCTCAAGGAATGCCTGCCAGAAAAAGGGCTCCCACCTAAAAACATTCCCGTAGTACGGGCCATGTTTTCCTTACCCCAACAAATTTACACAGTTGTTAGTGATGGCCCGGGATTCCTCCTAAAGCGCAGCCCACCAATAATAAACAGTATGGCAGCTGACACCGCAAGACACCTGCACAGCTCCCTGACACTGCAGGATTGTTCCCAGGGTCTGGGGGGAGGCAGAGTTGGGTTGGGGATGGTGGATGAGGAGGCCATGAGGCCAGCAGACAAGTTGGTGTGGTCAGGCTGTGTGTACACGTACAACCAGACGTACAACCAGTCAGTATTGTATCCAGGTTAATTTATATGATTATGCAATACACAAATTAAACATTGCCTGTTGATATTTTGTGGATTATTGTGACCTTGGCCCAGAAGCACTTAGGACTGCAAAATTGTTCTTGTGACAAATTTTATTTCTGAATTTACCGTCAACAAGAACAGTGTCCTCAGTGGAGGCCTGACATATTGTATGTATGTATATATATATATATCCCTTTAATTTAAAACAAATAATTTGGTAACACCCATTAAATACGGAAATCGTGCCATTAATCACAATTAACGCACATAGCTATAAATCATGTGTTTAAATAGTAAATGAGGGCCACTGTACAGAAATGAGTAAACATTAGTTTCAGCTTCTGGGAGCATTGCCTCATTGCACATTGTGTTTTTCTCAGTTTATTTATGTAGTATTCTTTAAATTTTATAGATATTTCTCCCCCTTTTTTTCCACCCAGCTGGCCTCAAGTAAATGGTTTCACCATATTTCAGGATTTGGGGTCGAGAGACAATTTCAGTTGTTATTCAAGCTATTTAAATACTTCTGAATAGATTTGTATTGAAATAGTGCAAAAATATAATATGATCCTGCGTGTAATTCTTTTTTATTTGCACCAGTGTATTTATTCATGTAGAACAGAAATTAATTATCCTTTGTTATACATAAGTCACACAGGTTTGACCGTCTTTATTTTGTTTTTTATCCTCTGGCTTTTCAGTACGGATCAGACGGAGCTGTGTCTGTGAGTTTTTTTTATTAACAAACCTTTTCCACACAAAAGACAGATTATTTATTCATTTTTAATTTTATTAAATATTGACTACTACTTGAGAAACCAGAATACTCCCAGTGCCTAGTCTTGGTGGCTACAGGATGTCAGGTGGTCCAGCCATTGTGTCCTCACCTGTAGGACATTGTCAAAGCACAAAGGAGGGGCACAGTTAAGTGTCAGCCTGCTGTCAGCTTCTGTTTGACTTGAATTTGTAAATCCCTCTCTTTCAGCCGTCGGGCTTTGAAAGATTAGCCAAAGGTTTGTGGAGTAATTCACATCTGTGTGTCAAGAGCCAGAGGGATACAGCTACGGTTTTCACACATCTCACTAATTACAATTGTCAGCGATGTTTAGGTTTCACCGTTTGCTCCTGAGCTTACAAACGTGTTCGTATTAATCAAGATTTTTTTCATGGTGTGGATCATTGTTAGAGGAGACTCCTGATCTACTGTTCTTTATCAGTTCGTGTCAACTTCTTCTGAAGATCACTGGTTAAATTTCAACTTGGTAAATATTGAAAAAAATAATAATAATAAAAAAAAGATTTTGATTTTCGAAAGGGCGCAATACATAGCAAATACTATTACGAAGAACCTGAGCAGCGCTCAACTTCTCGGGAACTGATGTTTGCCATAAAGTGGGGCCTCTCTCCTGCTGCCCTGTGAGGTCACAGCACCTGTTCTTGGTAATTGCTGGCAGGTGACGTAAGGCGTCCACTTGTTTTCCATGGTGTAAGGTGGAGGTCCCCCGGCTCCTTCCAACAAGGAGGCTGGAAACTCATGTTGCTTGTTTGCAGCAAATAATAGAGTCTGACTCGTCTGGTCTGCTCCCCATGCTCGCTGTGAGTGAAATGAGCCCTGGCCCACATGCTAGCGACGGGAAACTCTTTTCAAAAGTAAAGACATATAACAGAGATACATATATACACCTTCTTAAATCGCATAAGTCCATTTTGCCTTATAATTGTGTCAAAGTTGGAGACGATTTATTTTAAAAACAATAACAACTAAATAAGCTCACTAGAGTTGAAATATTTTATGTGATATGATGTGATGGTTTTTATCACCACTACCCAAATGGTACTTTTTTTTTTTTTTGCTGGGTCCACCTCATGATGACTTTTCAATGCTGACTGCTGGAGGCCAGAAGCCAGCAGATAGGGTATATGGCCCAGGCCTCCAGCCAGCTGTGAACCTGATAGCATCTGTTTTAAACGTTTGAGAGACAGAGAGAAAGGAGCCCTCTTTTCTTCTGAGCTCTGGAGTGCTAGTTATCTCGTGCCTTTTTAGTAAAGGGATCCACAGATGGCCCGTGTCCTGACAGTTATACAAATGTGATATCGCTAGCTGAGGTATTCCGCAAGGATCCTCTTACTGTGTTACTGTAAGCCGGCAAGTGGGACTCATTCATGCTCAGAGTAAACAAGACGAGTCCGACACAAAGGGAGTCCTCCGTTGTAGAGATGCGGCAGAATAGAATGAAAGAGCACCTCCTGTTTTGTCTTTGTGACCGCAGACAAAACAACCTCTTCACACCTGAGTGTGTCCTCTATTTGGAGTTCCTCCACCCATTGTCATCACGTGTTATCTAAACCATCAAATCGACATGAAAAGATCATTTCATGTTCTGCTGTCACCCGAGGGGGTTTGGGCAACTTGTCTTTCATTTGCTTTGTCTGAATCCGGTGACACAACGGTTTGTCATCCATTTTTTCACCCCCCAAGGTGGTGTGTGGTTTGAACTCACTTCAAAGAGTTGTTCTTTGATGAGAAGTGTCCTTAGATACGGTGTATGTGTTTTGTCGGCTTACTCACTGTTTTATAATCAGACAACAGCCTTTTTGTGATACGTGCAGATGTCATCTTAGAGACTTTTCTATCATATTCAAAGCAGTTATCTTTATTACTTATATACTTTATTTTTTTGCAAATTAAATTATGAAAAGATGTCATCCAGTCCAATTCACATCCAGTGTATTTATAATCATTTATTGAGTGTCTTCTCCTCTCCACTTGCTTCTTAGTAACTCGTTTTAATTCAGAGGCAGAATCAAGGGAATACATCTATCTATATATCTATCTGTATCTAACTCCTTCCTAATAGATTTCTCCCTGTGTGGAAGGTTTTTAATAATCTATTTCCAAAGACTTTAATGATCAAGGTTTTAGCTTGGATAAGAAAGAAACCTTAACATCCTGGTATAGATGTAAGAAAATGTAAAAATATATTGTAAAAGTATCATTCAAACTGCAGAAGGAGAGGAAAATACCACTAAACCTGGAATATGTGGTTTTCTGTTACGCTATTTCTATATTTGTTTTTTTTTTTTTTTTTAATGTCGGAAAGCAATAAAGGATGTGTACAGACACAATGAAATAATACATAAATTACTAAGTTTCTTTTATTACAAAATGTCCCTATCAATAGACTCAACTCCCAGTGTTAGAACTCACACCTTTCTTGTCATTTCGAGCTACATTATTACACCAACTGTGGAATGGAACTAGTTACACTAACTTGAATGATTCAGTGATGTCCTACGCACTTATCTGAGCAGGATATTCTGTAGACAGCCCACCTCGGTGAACTCCAGCCATGGCAAGATGACTTCAGTTGGAGTCGTTTCTGATTTGAATTTGATTCAAAGTACAACACGAGCCTTGGTATTTCAAAGTGGGAGGATTTGTAACAGATCCCCTTCTATCTGTCCACTTTCCACAAGTGACATTGGCCTTACTGGCTTTTATTCAGGAGAGACTCGATGGCTATGATTATTTACACAGAGGGTTTCCTTCTTTTCTCTCTCTCTCTCTTTTTTTTGCAGTCGGTCATTTTCATAAGGGATCATAATACTCTTGGACAGGAAGTATCTGGCTATATAGACTACGCCCACAGACTCAAGTCCCAAGATTTTGAACCATTTTTCAGCGGAAAGAAGAGACTCCTGCCAGGACGCCCGGATTTATGGTAAGTCTCCTTCCATTGTAGCATGTCCACGTTGGTTTGGGGAGGCCTGGACTCGAGTGGGATTTAACAAGATTCGAAGGGTAAGGAAATCTTATTATCCGGGATTAAACATCCACTGAGTCGTGAGACACCAATATAGGCTTGGAGAGAGCTGTGGAAGGGGCCACTATATAGATGTAGATGTAGAATAAATAAACGCTTGTAAAGTAGAATTGCCAACAACAAGCATAATTAAAGTCACGATATAAACCGGGAGAGTTTTATTTGATTTGATTATGCACTGAGTATGTAAGTATTGTCACATTGATAAGTAGATTGACTAGCTTTTAGACCTATTGGCTATTCTGTCCCATTCTTTAGAGTTTTCGTTTGTGTAGCTTTACTCCTACCTGCTCTTCTGTAGAATGAGCAGATCACAAGGTCTGTAAAGACAGTTGGTCATTCAGGGTATATCTAAAGGCTAAAACAAAGGCAACTGGGTGTGAAGTGTCAAGAGCGGTGAGACATGTTTGAGAAATTTGGCTTTGTTCACATTAGAGGTTTTACGACTTCAGATGCTTTAAAGTTCACTAGTCTCTGATGACGTCACTAATAAAAACACTGCAGAAAAGAATGCTTTGCAACAATGGAATCTATATTCTTGACCTGAATACATACGCTGGGAACAGACAACTCATGTGCTACATACTGTGAGCTGCAGGTGTGTATAGCCTGTATAAAAACATGCAGGACCTCAGTGCCATCAATAGCATTTAATAGAAATTTGTTGATTATGTAGCCTCCTTCTCTCTGTCACTTTAACAAATAAAAAACGCACCATGTATTCACCTCATACTAAGAGACTTTCATTGTCGTCTTGACTGTTTCTCTGCTAGCATTGCACTGCATTGCAGTAGTACTCTTGTTGTATTTCAGGACTGACTAGTCGACTAGCCAGTTTTTACCTGGACAGCCACAGACTAGTAAATCTTCCTGATATTCATTAGTACACAGGATAAGATGTTACAATCCCTTGTGCCAAGATCCCAGACAAAACACATTTAAAAGCCCAGTCCAACTGAAAACAGTCAGCTACCAACTAGCAACCAACAAGCAGACACCAGCTAACTAGCCTAGTCAATGGCAGTAGGCAGTATGCTGCACATCATTGGAGTTTTCAAGTGGGCATCTCCCTTCACCGATATTTCGTTATGTTAGGCCCATGACACCTCAAGAAGGCGTCCATTATAGATATTGTCAGGGAGTTCCAGCATCCTGGCAACTACACAGAGATTAGTTAAACCCTGCTTACTGCAACAATCAACAAAAAACGCAATTGCGTTGGTCAGGTGTCTGAGCTACCTAAGGGAAGGGGTGGGATAAATTAGGAAAAATACTGCTTTAAAAGTTTAAACTAAAGTTTTAAATGGCCATAAATCTATCGTATTCAGCTTCTGTATGTTGGACAACTATGGGGCCAGTGCCCATTCACACCCAGATCCAGGACAAGCCACAAATGAACTGCTGACCTTGCAGGTGTAAGCTAAAAATCTTACCTTGTATCCTTCAGTGGAGCAAATGACATCTTTATAGTTCTTGGTCTATCAGGAGACCTGTGTACATAGAAAGCTGTCAGCAAATTACCAGAGCCAAAACCATTCCCCAATTCCACATAGTCGTGCAAAGTAACATCTTACCAACATTTCAGATATCTGCGAGAAATCCCATGAGGACAAACACAACTGGACAGGTGTGAGAATGAGAGTGTGTGTTACATGGTTTTGTTGAGAGTTCAGCCAAAAGGCAAACAGCCTGTATAACCTCAGTAACAGGACATGGTTTCCAATGTCCTGATAGACAGATGATATTTTCATGAGGTGGGTTTTATTTTCTTTGTTTATAGTACTGTTATCAGGTTTGACTTAAACCTCCAATGTATTTGTGTGAATTCATCCTGCACACTTTACAACACGGGATTCAGAGTGAACATTATAATCACAGAGGTTTTGAACACATCCCCAATCTGACTTTATGTGAGATGAAAAATTACAGTTTTTACCGTCTTTGCGGAACCGACTGTTCTCAGCTTTTTCAGCTCTTGGAACGCTAAACTCTAAATTTGAGCTTTCTTTACATATTCCAAATAGATCTTCTTCTCCCTCGTCATCCTTTCCTGTCAGAGGTCGCCACCGCAAATCATCTGCTTCCATCTCATCCTATCCTCTGTATCCTGTTCTCTTTCGCCAACAACCTTCATCATTCTAACCTCAGCCTCGTTAGACCAATATATTCACTGTCCCTCCTCTGAACACGTCCAAACCATCTCAACTAACCCTTTAAAAATGAATGTGTCACCAGCGGCACGATTGCACAAGATTATGTCACGGTTTGCGGTTTCGGAAAGTTGAGACGTTGCACTTTCTAGAGGGTATGCATTGATGTCACTGCCGCCTGGGGCAGTGGCAAAAACATGGTGAAATGTAGCAGCAAATACAGCAAGTCTGAGAAAAAAGTGAATTATTAGATCAAATTAAGGGCAATTGGACTAGACAATGATCCATACAAACTAGTATGGATTTGGAAAGCGGATTAGCCTCAGTTTCAGTTAGTTTTAGGTCATTTCAGTTATGATAAATGTAGCTAAATAAAAGATGCTAATGCTAAGAGCTTAACTAAGAAGTAATGTTAGCCACATAATACTGTATTGTCCTACCGGACGTGAAAAGGATGATGAGGAATGATCTTAAATATTCCATTTATTGCTTTACTGTTGGACATAACTACGCCAAAACAACAACATCCACACACTTATCTGTTCGCCTGTGATTAGCCCATGATTCAAACTAATGCTGCTAATCTCCATGCTCAACTCACTTTTTGCCACTCAGTGGCCGTAACCACGGAGACTTCACTTGCTGTGACGTCACATGCATGCATACATGCATGCAATTTCACTTGGGTCTCTCCTGGAAGGTTATTACACTCTTGGAGTAACATGGAGTAAATTGTAAGTAACTGCCAGTCAAAATAAGCAAAAAGAAGTCCAGACATTTTGAGGCTTAGGTGTTAAAGAGTTAAACAGTGTGTACAGTCTCCATAGCCAAAACTAGGAAAATAAGTTAGCGATAGAAATTATACAAAAAAGTGTGTCTGTGTCAGAGCAGCTTAGTGTAACTGTCATCCTCCTCAATCTACTGACTTTTAGATGCACTTTTATAAGCAGCGTATTCACATTGATATTAAAATATGACACGACAGACTTGAACGAAACAGTTTTTGTTCCAGCACTTAAAAGAATGACGGTTGGTGTTTTATTTTCAGAAGTGGTTGGTTTTCCCTTCCGTTGAAACCAAAGTGTCAGACTGTGTTGTTTTATTTATCTATTTCTCACCATGTGCTCTGACACACAACCCTGCTTGTGACCTTGAGTGCGGCCTCCCCACTGGTGAGTGGAAGCCCTAACAAGCTGGAGGTGTGAGTCATTGGGTGAGCATGCCTGGAGGTACAACCTACTCCCTAATGATGCTTTTATGAGAACCCCCCCCAAACACACACACCACCCCACCCCACCACAGCTCTCCCTGCCCTCCCTGCCCTCGCTGCCCTCCCTCCATCTGACATCTGACTTCACACTCCCCCTCAGCCTCATTTATCATCTACTAAAACTCACCTGGCATCATCAGATTTACACATCTCCCCGTCTTTATTTTCAACTTTTCTACCACCTCTCCCATTCTCTCCCCCCTATGTCATCCTCCACCCCTCTCACCCCACCAACCCACCCCATCCATTTTTTTTTTTTTTTTTTCATCTCTGTCGGGAACAATAACACCCAGTGTGGTTGCTGCTAAGAGGGAGCAGATGCTGGAGCTGCTGCCCACTCAGTGCACTAAACCTCCCACCGCAGGACTCTGAATCTTCTCCCTCCTCCTCCTCCTTCTCCTCCTCCTCTACAACCACAGAGAGCACAAAGCAGCGACACCAGCGCCAGCTCTGGCCTCCACCTCCCACCTCCAGCAAGGAGGGGTGGATAGGTTCACGTACACAGTCTTGAAGAGCGAAAAAAAAAAAAATGTAGATGAAACTGAGAATCTTCCTGGAGCCAAATGTGTGACTTTAAACCATTAGAAGAAAAGAGATTTGGTTGAAGGTATTTGGAGAAAATGTAAAACAAATGTAATTCAAATTTCATGTAACAGGTGTCATAGTCTTTTGCAAATGCATGAAACAAAACTGTACTAAACACGAAACACATCAAACTTTCCCCATTTGAATGAGAAGTAAACTTTTGAATTAGATTACAACTCAGTTTTATGTGGACCATTTAAGTTCTTAAAATTAATAATTCTTACCACAAACGTTGAGCCAAGTTTCCAAATTTTAATACATATATGTGAATGTGGATGAATAACCACGTCACAGTGCAGTTTGGATTCATTGCACACCAATCAGCCACAACATTAAAACCACTGACACGCAAAAACGGTTTAGGAACAATTCAAAAATAAATCCAAAACATACAAAAAGTAAATGCCCTCATTCACAACATTTTTGTATCAGACACCACAGGACACCCTCAGAAGGACCATGTCACAACTGTTTTGGAGACCTACATAATATTAGGATTAATTTTATGTCCAATCGTCAATTTTTATTTCCTTTTACACTTCTGCATATCACCAAAAAAATTTAAGATTTATGGTAGCAGGCAGAGTATAAACTCAATTTATAAATGCATATGTTGTGAGCGTGTGACCTCTAAATGAGGAAGCTAATTAAGAGTAAATCATGCAGAATTGTCTTGTTTGAATAGGTGGAAATGGTGCATCCAGCAAGCAACACATAAGTACATACAGTAACAGGAGTTTGTACAGAATTCAAATAATAGACAGTTTTCTAACTAAAGTACTGCGTAAGTTGATGATGAGAGAGGTGGCTGGATGACTATAAATAAGCAGCTGTATTAGACTATCAACCATCGACTCACCTTCAAATACACATTTGCTTTAGTTGCTGTGACTTCAGGCAAACTTTAGATGTTACGCAGATAAGACATGACACCGCTAGGGCAAAGGGATGAGAAGAAATAGGTGTGTTTAAATGCTAACTTTCTGAACTTCCAACTACACATACTCACACACACTCACACAAGGATCCTGACCTTTGTCTAATTAACCCAATAATCTGCAGCTCTGTGCAGCCAGCTTCCTGCCACTCCAGATGTGCCTACAGCATCTCTGATGTCTATTTAATGTTCGCCAGTAAAGTGACCATCTGTTTATGCGCTCTGGCTGTCCCCCTCCTTCCTCTCTTTATCTCTCCCTCTTTCCAGTGCCTGTGTTTACTCAAGACCTTTAGGAGACTGGGCAACAACTCACTATATGAGAGTCCTAATTGATTTACTGCTCATTTCTACTTTACGACGTTTAAGTGACTGAAAGAACATGCTAATTTTCATCTTAAATATATGTGCAATATGCTGCATTTGTTACTCAACATGCCTTTGTGATTTAAACTTTTTTTTTTTTGTAATGCTGAATATTATATATAGTTCTTGTGCTGTCAGCCTGCTCTGTGCGGATTTGGCGACAGACTGAAACATTGAATTTGAAGGATCAGCTCGGCGGAAATATAGCGCATGCGTCTCTTGGAGCCAAAACCATGTTGCCTCCACGCTCAGCCTCTGCCGTGCACCTGTGTGTCTGGCTTCATTTTCTGCTGTGAAAATATTTGCACTGCTGTCCCGTTTTATTAACTTTTAATACAAAAGAGAAACTGTTCCAGCTCCGAAGGTGATTCGGCGGCCGGGTCTTAAGCATTGTGTCCAAGCTGCAAAAGTGGTCGGTGGGACATTCTATCACGCTGGAGTTTGCCAGCTTGCTAAATATTTGCTGGTAAGCTGGAACATTCCATGTCATCTCTGTTGATCTTCACACATGGCACGCACATACTGCATTGGCTGAATCATCAGGGTTAAATCCAATCGCACTGTTTGTTCTCTGTGCTGATATGTTTGGATTGTGTTTGATAGATTCCTTTAGTGCTCCACCAGCAGTACCATGGTCAGAGACCTCCAGCCTCATTTTCCGTGTCATGTCCAAGTAATTACGATCAGAAACTATTCATGGAATGACAAAGTAGGGCTGTATTTTCTCATGAATGTGTCATTATACCAGAATGAAAAGTTCCAATTAGCGAGCGTTCTTTAAATATGAGCTAACGCATTAGGCTGCTCGGTGTTTGACTCTTAAATTCTAAGCAGCAGCATTTGACTTTTCTGCAGCCAGAGAGGATTTGCTTTTATTTTATATAAATTGCCGACTAGTTGCCTTTTTTATTTTCCATTCACTGGAACGAAAAAGTAAAGAAGAAATGCGGAGAAATACATTCAAGAGCACAAAACCATCCAGAAAAGGATGAACACACTAGTGCTTGCATTATCCTACAAATATAACATTTACAGTCTTCCTAGTTTTATTATTTTGAATCCGATTTTTTCCAATTCTCATTCGACAAAAGGGCCAACATAAACTCAGATTTGGCTGCCTTAAAGACAATATCTGCAAAGGACATAAATAAATTCCTAGGTTAAAAATAGGAGTGTGTAGGTGGGTGGTTGGATAAATTTGTGAATGGTGTTGTCAGTTGGACATGGTCCACCTATGACTTGTTGTTAAGTTAGTCCCATGACACCCCCAGAAGGATTATCTGTAATTTCTACTCACAAAACTGTGTTTCAACATGGTGATTTACTCTGGATACGATAACTTCAGAGATGGTTGCTGGACTGTATTCTGTAGCCACTAAAGTAAAAAAAAAAAAAAAAAGATACATGAATGAATACACATGCTGTGTTTTTGCTGTTTTATGATATATATCATCCACCGCTTGGAGTCCGGGCTCCTCTGAGCCCTATAATGAGACTGTTGACATTACCCTGGAAAATGACCGCCTGGAGATGACAATGGAGCTAAGCACGGTAACTATGGAAAGTGAAAGGACATAGTGCACGTGTCAAACAGCCATGGTAAATGCATAGGGAACCGGGAACGGGTGCCGAGAGCCCCGTCATTGTTTCCACCAAATCCAGGTTCTCACACTTTTACTGGTCCATATGTCTGGGTGTGGTGCCATCCAGCTGCTGGAGCTTTCTTTGTGACCAAATGTGCACCGACCGTGCAGGCAGTTGCCCTGGTGACACTTCATATGGGACCGTTTGGGAAGTGGGGACAATAAACACATCCAAGTAATGTATGAACAAAATTCTCGGCAATGCTTCAAAAAGATTTTTTTTCAGCTTTTTCCGTCAACTTTTTCATGTTCGGTGTTAAAATATCTCCCATCTGTTCCATTTCTCTAGCAAAAGTTAAGCGGTTCACCATGGAATAAAAGTGGTTGACCAAAATATGTTAATTGTTGTATGGCATCTCGGTATAAATAGTTACTGAATCACTGTCAGATCTAATTTACAAAGAGAAGAAGGATGCATATGTCTGACAGGAAGTCTCAGACAATGTAATTTTCCATAGTCTTAAAGGAAAAACCTCAATTTGTGTTTCATAATTGGGACATTGCAACAATCTATTTTGAACTTGCTTCACTCGGCTCTGTTGGCAACTCAAAACAAATGCCAGACTTCTCATTCAATCATACCATATAATTTTATGCATCAGTGTATTTCCCACAGTTTGAACTGCTTGGAGGCGTCCAGGGTAGTATATGTTTCCTGGACAGGAAGATGGTTGATGCAGTGACGGTTGACACATAGCTGAGGTGTCAGATCATATCCGGTGTCACCTTTTCAGAAGTGCAAGATATGCATAAAATCATAGTCAAGTCAGCTGAATCAATGATGAACAACATACTGTACATTTCAAGTAATTAACATCGAAAATCAGTCATTTGAGACCAGACCAAGTCAAGTGTCTCATCCGTTAAGTCAAATTTAGACCATGTGCTACCGCTGTGTTTTATTTTACATATGTTTCATATTTCATACGTATTTTAAGGCATATGAATGATGAATGATACACTTGTGACCCAAGGTATAAATAGTAAATTCGCAAATAAACATGTTTTTCGTCGAGAAGTTGGATGAAGTTCTCCGTGTCACATTGTCGAATCTTGGCGCAAGCCACTGTAAACTGACATGGAGATGAACCATCACCCCTTATTCTGAATGAATGTCTTTGGGAATATGACACGTGGTCAGACCAGGAAAGTATACTGCAAGTTATTGGCTGGAATACCTGGCCTTAGCTCTTCTGTATTTACATTTCCCAAAATTGCATAGTGGGGGTCGGTGGGGTTTGGAAAGGCCACATGGGTATGTTTTTAAATTGCTTGTACTATACAGTCTGTTTGTGTGTAGTTTGCAGCAAGCATGTTTAATATGTTGCAGGCAGAAAATATTTTTATGGCTCAAATTCAAATAGGTATCTGTGAATAGGTTTTATGTGCCTCTAGAGATTCCTTGGAGAGAAAACCTCTCGACTGCAGCCCAGCGACCAAAATAATTTTTGCAGCCCTACAATGTAGGTGTAAACGTGTGGAAATATATTTTCCACAATGCCAATTGTTTAATACTTCAGATCTACAGTTAATCACGTACTAGCTTCAGTAGAGCATCCAAACAAGTGACATATTACCTGCAGAATGCTGGCAGCACTCCACTATGTTATACTCTGACATTTACAGCCTGGGTGCTGCAGCTTTAGCCCATTCCACTTCTCAACACTATTCACCTCTTCTCAGATTTATGCTGAGCCTCATCCCTGAGGTCCAACTTAGTTGTTGGATCACAAACTGCTATTGGGGAACAGCCAAGGCCCACTAAAGCAACATTCAGCTACTCAGACTGTGACATGTGGAGTTGTGTTGCTGGTGATGTGATCAGCTAACGATGAGAAATGCGGAAAATGCTCTGCAGCTTTACACAACACACATTGTAGGTATTACTTGTCACTTGCAATAACAGCAATCCAACTAACCAACAATGGAGGTTTGGTTGTGGTTGTTGTTTGTTGTTTTGCCAGTCTGTGGCCATTTTCTGTTACCATTCTGTAAGAATACTGTGTTTTAAAATAAGGTGCGTGTGCAGCAGAACAAAATTATGTCATGAATGAATCTGATTAATTCAAGTCCCGCCAGGCTCTGGACTACCGGCTATTCTTTCAATAGTTAAACCATTTGTAAGAGTCTTGTCTTTGGTTTTCTCTGTTTCCTTGTTTGACACTTGTCGGCTGAAAGGCTGTGCCGAATCTGAACTTGACACGAGAACAGCGCAGCGCTCAACCCTGCCATAATGACTAGTCTTCAAAGGCCAACCTGCCTTCTGTTTCATGTCAGCAGAGAGAGATCATCTGCCAGTTTTATGGCTAAGGAATCTCTGATCTCTGATCCTTTACCTCAAACAGCCTACAGGAGTTGTCTTTTGACATTTGATTTGACGGGTCCAAATGATATACAACTGTGTAATATTTAAAACACAGATAAATCCTATCTTGAAATTGATACACATGCTAAACAAATTATTTTAACCTATGAAGCCAAGTGTTTTTTTTTTTTTTTTTCACTCAGTCAACGAGTTGTAGACATTTGCTCTGCTGCGTCAGAAATAGCAGAAAACTTGTAAGTGGAGCGGGATCCAGTCGGACGTTGTAAATTAATCAGTCATTTATTTTGGAATTCAAACCATTCTTTGGTTTCACTCGCTTATTAGTCACAGCTTTACTTTAATGCCTGTGTCAGTGAACTCCAAAACAGTGCCCTGGAGTCAAATTGAAAACAGACTTTTAAATACTCTGTGTCTTTTTAAAAGATAACATCCATCTGCAGGTTGCTTTCTTTTCTTTCCTGCAAAGCAAAGTTCTTTAGCAGCTCACAGTTGAGTATTGACACAATAACAATGGCAGTGTAATATTCTTTTATCCATGAAGTTTTCTGTCCTCTATGAAACATGCAAGGCCTCAAGATTTTTGCTGGTTTAAAGTCCCCTGCTGTGTGAGTCTGTAAAGTCACGCAAGAGATTACACACAAAATATCCTTCTTCGCTATTACTCAGAGTAATAAAATGATAAAACGCATTACCGATCGAGTGTCAGCCATGAACTCCAGAAATAAATCCAAGCAACAAGCACATTTTGTTAAGTTCAGCCTCTTTCTGTGACCGTGTGAGCGTTTTGGACACAACACAGAGTTAGAGAAAGAAGAAAAGGCAATACATATTATTTTTTCTCGGTTCACATAGCGTCTCATCTCAAGCTGATCTATTTTCATCTATTTTAAGTTAAAAAAAAAATAAAAAAATCTAACCAACCAAATCACAACACCGCCCCACCCTCCCCGAGTGCTGCGAGTCACATCCTTTCATTGACACGCATGAATTACAAATGTGTTGAAGCAATATATTTATGTGTGTCTAAAAAAAAAGAAAGAAAAGAACCCAAAAAGGCCGGGAAGTGCAGTCAGTGAGACGCAAAGCTGCTACTCACTACGACTACCTTTAAATACTTCGAGAAAATCTTCCCCAAACATATTTGCTCCCATAAGTGATTACCATCACTACAGAGTCTTGCAGATGGGGAGCGTTTGGCAGCAGCACCTCTGTAGTTTCAAACATGATGTCAGCTGTTCCATCAAGGCTGGTGGTGGTGGTGGTGGTGGAAGCAGCAAGTCCAGAATGTGTCTTCTTTCCACTTTGCGTACAGGTGCAGACTTTTTTTTCCGCAAGTAAAAGATGGCAACTTTTTTTGTTTTTTTTAATTTTTCCTCTGAGACTTGCCATGAGGGGAAAAAAACAGTGCAGCAGTAGCCTCCCACCGTTTTTTAAAGCACCTTAGTTTACAAGCTTCAAAAATGACGTCATCCCAGTCATCTAACTGGAACCGTTTCCATTTTTCTGCAGCTACTACAATTGGGAGACGCAGGTGTCCACGTCCAACTCCAGTCCCAACTTTGAGGTGCTTTATGATGACCCTAACGGCCTTCTCTTCAGGAACAAGAGGGACAAAAAGATCCTGAATGTGGACCCGTTGGTAAGTTTTGTTGTTGTTCTTCTGGTTCCTCTTAAGCTTGTTACATGCTCCACGAGAAGCAAGAAATGTGTTCTTGCTCCGAGCGCAAGAACGAAGTTCATCAGGTCTTTTATACTTACTCCAGGGAAGTCCTCATACGGCCCTTCCACTGCAGCATGCGTCAGTGCGTTAAACACTGTGTGAGATGCCGGAGATGGATGACGAGACACTTATTATTATCTTCGGATATTGGCCGGTCGCATGGACTGTGTAAATCTTCCTAGCACTGAGCAAACTGATGCTATTTATAGATACAGAGAACGCCATCTTGCAACTCTGGAGCCAGAGTTTGCACAATTTGGTCCAAGAGTGGAGCCACGCAGAGCCACGGTATCGATGTCCCGGCAACACTTCCGGTGGAAAGGTTGGCAATTCGATTCCGCCCTATCCATAGTCTGTCCGTTGCGTCCTTGGGCAAGACACTTAACCCACCCTGCTCCCAGTGTGAACTCCACTGAAGTACGATTGGCAACCACGTTTCAGTCAGTCTGCCCCAGGGCACCTGTGAGTACTGAGGTAGTTTACCACCACCAGGGTGTGACTGCGGGCGAATGAATAATGCATTCAATTGTAAAGCTCTTTGAGCATCTAATGGAAAAACCAATGCATTATTATTATTCCTTATTATTTCTCCTCCAGGCTCACTCGTGTTATCTTTTAATTAATACTACACTCTGTTCTACCTCCACCACTTACCAGTTACTAGTTAAGGAAATGTTTGATTATACTGTACTTATTTTAACTCTCGCGGAGCAGTTAGCGCGACAGCTTCTAGCCGCCATTATGTCGCATCCTGTTTCTATAACGTCAAATAACTAACTAAAAACTTATCCAAACAATTGACACTTATACATGCATTAACAATATATTAACTGCCTGAATAACACGCAGGGGGTGGAGCTTATGAACTATACTGGAGCCAGCCACCAGGGGGAGCTCTACTTGCTTTGGCCTCACTTCTGAGGGGCGGTTTTGCCAATCATCTTTATGCTGTCTATTGTCAGTGGTTTGGCCATACAAGGGCTACTGAGTATGTAGCAGCATTTATCTTGCTTTGTTTTAAGATAAATGGTATCCATGATAAAAACCCTCAGTGTATATTTCTTGTAGTATTTCTCCCACCATCTCCAACTTCATCCATATAATTTAACCGTGTTGGAATAGTTGCAATATTATTTTTTCTTCAGTTTATTCACCTATCTATCAACCTTACTAAGGAGGACTATGAGTAATACAATATGAAGAAGACTTAGAAGTAGGTGGACTGACTGAGAGAGAGATAAAGCAATCACTGGGAAGGAAAAATTATTTGCTTTCCACCTGCAGGAATAATGGAGGATCAAGGGGTCGAGACAGGTGCTTCCTCCACACTCACAGTCTGACAGCGGCCCACGAAGAATAACGACTGACAGCAGTGTTTTTTCTCTCTCCAGTTTCCCCTCTTTGCTGGGGGGGAGGAGGGGGAGAGGGGGTGGGGAAGTAGTTGGTGGGGCTGAACTATTTTGAAATTGCAGACAGGGCTGTGGGGACTGCGTTTTTGAGGCCAAGCGCCAAAATGGCAGCACAGTGTTCTAGCTGTGGTCGAGCACCGCCCCGACCAGGCTGTCTATTAAAAACACAAGCGAAGGCATTGGAAGCCAGACACAGCAAACCACCCTTGTGCCCAGAACCCAGCTCAGCTCAGCCCAAATTGGCTCAGGCATGGAGCAGCGCAGAACCGTCCGGCTTTTAACCCACCGTGAGCTCTAGCTGCTCGTGTGGTCACGGATCCACAGGATAACCTTCCAAAAATCCAATCTCACATCAACTCATTTCGGGTGGTTTATTTGTTTTCCTCCCTTTGTCATACCGTGACCACTTTTTACATCCTAGCCAGAAAGTGGGTTGGGGGCGGAGGAGTTGTCATATTTCAGTTTTGACAACGGCTTGATTGGCTTGGCTATGTAAAGAGTTTAAAAAAAAAAGCTCTTGAAATTGAGATTTGCGGAACAGACCAAGTCAATTAGATGACGTGAGCGTTTATGGCACATTTTGGTTTGCTCATCATTAACCAGCATTTCCCATTTCCCCTTAACATGTCTATGAAGTCACTTTTATGGGCCTATTTCTACTGACACTCTTTTGAACTGGCAAAAAGGAAGACTGCCTCACTTATTAGGACACCCACAAGTGTGTTTGAGGTAAAAGTGTAAATTGAGTGTAATGGCTGGCTATGGATCCACTCCCACCAGAAGCTTTTGACACACTTAGCCTTAAATAAATGCTCCCAGCTGGCAGTGGCTTCACATCTTAGCGGTGGAGCCGTGTCGGCTTTGACAGTCAGAGTAACACAAAACATCTCGGAAAACTGAACAGTTACTGTCAAATTATTATGCTGCGCTTTAATGGACCTGCTATTAAAAAAAAGAGATGTGTTCAGGATATCTGTTGGCTCGTGTAATTGCTAACGCACTCTGTGACGTTTGAAATAAGAACACTGATTAGAGATGTAGATGAAGTCATGTGAAATGTGTCATTTGTGCGAGTGACAATCACAAACAAAGCAGTTACAACGCGTCTTGCAGTTTTTTCTGCTTTACTCCTCTGAAGGCAGCACCGTCCAAATAAGTTCCACCAACCGCTCTAACTCTGCTCTGGGTTTCAGTCTGGTCCCGGCGAGGACTCCAAGAGGACATTCCTACAGTCGGACCTCTACGCCCACGCTGTCATCTACGACCACAACATCAGGACAGTCTAAGCTTCAGAGGCGGCTGCCAACACGTGCATACATATGGCACATATTGAGAGAGCCACTGAAAGCCTCTAATTTGACTGAGCTGCTGTAGTTGCTCCATCATTTGCAAAGCTGTTCCCCTCATATCATGCATGCCATCTGGGTGGAGGTGCTACAGTGAATAAAATGACTGTAAACTGAGGATTCCCAGAGGAAGAAGTGGACGGGCTAGTGTGACGGCCTGTAAGTTTCCATGCAAATGTCCTGAGCTTTGGCCTTAAATTCTTCTTCGTTGCATTGATTTAAGAACAAGTCACAGTTGATTCTTTTATTTTTGTTTTTATTTTTGCCGACAAGTCTTTTTTAGAAGTTTTCAGATAACCTGCTCAGAGACCCCAAGCTTGTCCCCTCGTTGGCTCTGGCATGTTTTGTGCTGTTTGTCTAAACAAATTAAAGGCGTAAGAGCTTTGAAAGAGGATGGAGGCTGCTTTTATGTCCTCCCCCAGGCTGCGGTAGCTCCAATCGGACTGGAAGATTGGGTAATGGGCTTAAAGCATTCCGCATGTTCCCAGATGCAAGGCAAACTCCCCGAGACATCAAAGTGCTTTATCATTTACATATTAGTCATCGGTGAAGCTTTTAATGGAAGTCTACAAATAAATACTCAACATAAATTATTCAGACTGTCAAGAAGAACTTAAGCAACTTGCTCCCTTTTAATATCAGGATTTTAATTTTGCAGCAACACATGGGAATAAAGAGTTCCACACAGGTAACATCTGTATCTCTTAGTAAACAGATGTTTCCTCTTGACAGTTTCCATCTCAGCTCAGCACTGCACTTAATTTCTAATGTTATTTTATTATAACGTTATCTTTATTTTCTTTTTCTGAATTACAGTTTCTATGGAAGTCAAAATATAGCCAGCAGCAGTTTAGCTTAGTTTAGCTAGGTGGATAATTGACATGTTAAATCTTCTTTTTGTGTGTTTTTAATCCAGAGAGTAGCTTAACATTGATCTTTTCATATGATAGTGATATCACCCTTCTATTTCTTTCTCCTAATTTCCTTTCATGCGTTTCACTGGATTCTTCAAAGGCCCTCGAGGCAATTTGTGTCGCTACTGATGCTGTATAAATAAAACTTAATATGAACTGAACTGAGTCGTGAGAAATAAAACAAGTGCAGTTCCCAAACACTGTGTTAATTTTTTCTCTGCATCCATCCTCCCTTTATGTTACATCTAATGTTGCTCAACCTCCTTGAAAGCAGAGCTGAGGCCTGAAAGAGAAAGAGGCCTGTAATTTGCGTTCTGTAAGGCAACAGTTTTGGGGTCTGGCTTTGTGTAGATTTACACAATGCAATTCTTCCCTTTTCATTTATTTCAAGAAGATGTAAGTTTGATGTTGGTGCAAACACAAAAGTCTGAAGGGGTTACAGTATAAAAAGCAGCACGACTGAACTATTTTCTCCTTTTCTGTCCTCTTATTTTTTTTTTTTTATTTTTTACTGTCTAGGTCTATTTTTACCATCTCTTTTTATCTTTTTATCTTTTTCTGTTGTCTCAACAAAACTAACATGGACTAATGAGGAGCAAGACCACATTTAGATCTGGCAGTGTGGTTGGGATGCTTCTCCTTTGACCTCTTTCTAAAACAATACAGGCAGGGTGGAGCCTGGTGCAATCAGCAGAATATCTACATGACCACCTAACTATCTGCCCCGCTTTGTTTTTGTTCAGCGTGTTGGAAGCGAGAACTCACAACTGCCCCCATCTATGAACACTCCCTCAACATGTGGCCAGGCGACAGTAATGGAAGTCGCAAATAACTGCCGATCAAACCAGCAGATGTACACATGACAAAAACAAAAAACAGTGACTTGAAAATGTCAGTGGATTGTGAAGCTAGTGCATCGTTAACGATCTGCACTTCTAACAGTGCCTCTTTAGAAGACTGTACCACAAAAGAAGAAGTTACTGGAACTCACTCAGGTAAATCATACGTCTGTAAATAGTAATGATTTCACAGTAAAGTCTAAGTTAAATGCTTATATCCTCCTTCGTTCCCTTTATTGGCCTTTTAAGCTGTTGGGGTTTTAACTGAAGCGTGGTTTTATTAGCTTGAGGCCTGACTTGCCCCTAATACACACAACTTGAGGTAAAGAGGTGGATTCAGACTGAAATTTGGACTTCGGAGAGCAGACACGTTCCTCACTTCACTTCTCTGTGAAACACGTTCAGTTTTCACCTCAGTCTGATGTACGCCTGATCAGGCGTAACATTATGACCACCTTCCTAATATCGTTAATACCTTCTGAGAGTGTCCTGTGGTGTCTGGAAACAGAATGTAGTACTTGAACAGTTTGGAGTGAATTTGGAGGCCACCTTTTGCTGTTTTTTTAGCTGTTCCCAAACCGTTTCTTGTGTGTGGAACACAATGCCAGGCCCAAACGTTTCCCAGGAGAACACTGAATTGAATTCTCCTGTCAGTGGTCTTAATGTTGTGGCTGGTCGGTGTATTTTTTGTGTTGTTTTGCCTTTCTTTTCTTTTCTTCTTTTTTTAACAAGTCCACCTTTTTATCTCATGTCCAGCTACATTTCAGCCTTAGATGGATTGCGAGCGGTTGGCCTCCTGCATCAAAACAAACACAGATCTGAAATCTAACTGTTTATTCAGGCCGATCATTTCCATGGGCATCAAACTGACACAGCTTGGATTAATACATCATTAGCATGTGGATGATTGCAAATGGCTTGATGGACCAAAAAAAAAAAAAAAAAATGTGCTTGATCGCTACAGTTACAAATATTCCAGTAACTTTGGTGTTTGGAAATCTGTTTTTGTGAATGATGATCGTGAAGCTCCTCTTAAGATAAAGACATAAACTTAGACACAACACCTCAGACCATGGACCTCCTTGATGGATAACTGAATCTCAAGGCACATGACATTCATGGAGGTGTAGTGTGTATCCCACCTGTCCTTCCTGTGGTGAGTTTGAATTCCCCTTCTTTAATATTCTATTGGCTTATACAGTATTACTGAGGAGTATCCGCAGCCATTTTTAGATGCGTAAACCTTTCCACACGTTGCAATGTAACAATGTAAACTCCTTGTTTGGAAGCCATGTCTGACTTCAGGCTATTTTATTTTGAACTGATGCATTATAATAGATGCCATGTCTTTGATTCTGTGTGGTCCCCGGATTTTCCACTTTATTCACATTTTGTTTATCTCTTATTTGCAGATGTTAGAAGGTGCATTTGACTGAACATTTCCAGCGGCCTGCCGCTGACTTCATTCTGCTGTTGTTTATGCTGACGGTCTCCTACTCATCTCCTCTCAAGGGGTTAAATCGGTCCAGCCTGCTGACTGCTATGAAGGACATGGCATGCTAATATTATTGCCATCAGATGTCCAAGGGCGGGGAAATGCCCTAATCATTTCCTCCCGAGTGCCCCTGAAAGAGGAACCCAATGGCGGGGGCAGGAGGGGAGCGGAGGGCGACTGGGTGGGGTGTTTAAACTCCGCCTGACGGGCTGTTTGGGAGAGGAGGGACAGGGGTGTGGGGGGTGGACAGTACAGCATCCGGATCGGACCGCGATGGCACAGGATGTGTGTGCTTAACTCCATTGAACTAAACTAAATAGGGAAGAAAGCCTTTAATGCCGTCAATAAGCCGCTTCATTCAGCAGCGCGGCCCAGACGCACAGCTCTGCGGAGTAGAAATTACGTACGGAGCGACTGCTTTGTGGCATCAGTTTAGGAATTGAAATCAGTTCAATAAATCGGAGGAATGTTCTTCATTAAAAAAAAGAAAGAAAGAAAAAAGAAAAAAGTTTGAATCAAACTAGAAAACTTTCAAACATTCCTCTCAGCACTTGATAACGAGATCATTTGTCCCCCAGGCTGAATTTGCGTAAAAGTATTCGGAACAGGAATCTCTCTCTCTCTCTCTCTCTCTCTCTCTCCTCTCTCTCTCTCTCTCTCTCTCTCTCCCTCTCCTCTCTCTCTCTCTGAGTGTGTGTACGTGTGTAAGAGGAATACCCAGCTGGTCCCACAAGCCCTATAATACCAAGCACAACATGCTCTACCTTCAATGAAAGCTGAGACGGAGGGACGGTTGACTGCTGGTCCCGAAATCATCTCAGAGCGTCTGTGTTTTAGCAGATCAGGTCTCCTTCATCTGCTTTATCACACACACTGCTTCTCATTTACTTTTCCTCGCTTTAGACCTGAAACTTATAAAAAGAAAAAAAAAAAAAAAAAAAAGGAAAAGAAAAAAAAAAGGCAGTGATACACCTTGGATAAGCCAGGCACCTTTCTTGCTGTGACCGGTGCCAAAGGCGATGGTATCACTTTCGTACAGAGGACTCTCTTCAGGTGATGGTATGTCTTTCTGGAGATAGGCAACTCTTTTTGGAGCCGTGCTAAGTTTTTATAACTGTCATTTTTTATTTTATTTTTTTTATTGATACCTTTCCTTTGGCTGAAGCATGGCACTCTACCCGCGGTTTGTGGTCGTGCTCCTCTACGGATGGAGTTATCTATGCGTTCTATACTGCGCGATGCTGAAAACGGACAATTTCCCCGAGAGACGAAAGGTGGATTTTACGCACTCACTGGATAAAAAGTACACAACGAAGGAAGACCAGGACCTGCTTTTACAGGATACAATGACAGAGCACATGCAGATGCTTTACGCGAAGTACAACCGTGCTGGATATCCGTTCAAGGACGGCAACACTGTTCGCAGTTTTAAAGCGCACTGGGGTATGCATCCAAGTTTTACGCATGTTAAGAACACCTGGCCTTGCTTCTGCCGCCGTACAGACGGAACATACATTCATGTGTTGTTGCGTGAATTATGGAAATGAAAAGTTTTCCTTGTAATGCCTCATTTTGCTTTGCTTGTTGGATTTTTAAATTTACTGAGCTGAACAGTGCCCGATGAACGTGTGCGTAATTTAAGCGTAAATTGGAAAAAATTATATTTTAAAAACTTTACGATCTTGTTTTAGGTTCAAAACTGAAAAAAAGTAGGTAAAGTTCATTAAAAAAAAAAGCAACTGGTATTATTTATGAGGTGCTTTGCGGAGCTGAAACTGAAATACACCTGTTGATCCAGTCGTGGAAATGTGATCAACCTGTTACCCTTCTTTGTGCCAGTGAGAGAGATTCGCATCAAATCGTTGCAGGCAACTAAACTAAACATCGTTTGTCGAATCTATATTTTTTTTATATACTGTCAGATTTTGCTGTCAGATAGTCATGGTTTTGGATTCTCCCTCCAGCCAGCATCTGGCAGCTGCCCAGTCTGACTGTGCTGCAGCAGGACCGGAGAGTTTCCTCTGCAGTGTAGAGTTCCTGCATTTGAAGTGCGTCTCTCCAGTGATCTTCACAGAAATATAAATCTTATAAGCTCCGAATTACTCACTTGCAACGGTGTGTCATTATCGTGGGCGCAACGAAAGACGAGCAGCTTTCACTTAGGGTCACATTCCCTTAGATTATACTGCCTCCTATCGTATGGTAGCTGTACGTGTCAAATATAAAGGGCAACTTCACCCAAATCATGAACACTTCCTCAGAAGTCTATGGGTAGTTGTGGCTTTAGGTATTTTCAGATTTCTGCTTAGAGCTAATGAAATGGAGATGATTCTAGTCTGTGTGGCTATATAACATTTAAAGAGAAGGTAAACAGCAACAACTTTCAAAAAATAGATTATTTCTCAACAATTCACAAATGTCATTTTGACTTTTTATTGCAACTATAGTTCTGTAAATTTTTAATCCTTTCACAAGCAGAAACCGAATTCGACATATTTCAATAAAACTGCTAGTGTGTGCATGGCTGAGTGAACTTTGGCTCTAGAAAGATCAAAAACACACATTATCATATTATTCTGGTCGTCTTTTGAATGTTCATTTGTGCTGGCGTCTGTAAATAACACTGCTCATTATACACACAGGTACTATAAACAAGAAACAGCTGCAGATATTCAACCTCACCTCCCTCACCAAATCAGAAGACGTTCTGTCGGCCACTCTTCATTATTACATCGGAGACCTCCAGAACAGCACCCAGGGTTGTTCCAGGTCTAAAAGCTGTGCCCGCCATGGGCCGCGGAGGCACAGCCACATCCACATGGTCATCTGGAGTTTCGCCTCGGTGGACAACAAGATGAGGACTCTAGGACAATTTCGGATAAACGTGTCCACCCTTTACAGGGACTTCATATCTTGGCAGTGGAAGGATATAACTCGCGTGGTCAACCAGGCCAAACACCACGACGAGCTGCTCATTGGGATTGAAGTGGCCTCGCAGGGGCCCCAGCAGTGGAAGAAGCTCCTCTCCGACCGCTCGCCCTACATCCTGGTCTACGCCAATGACTCTGCCATTTCAGAGCCCGAAAGCGTGGTAGCCACTCTCCAGAGGCACCACTCCTCGGTGGGAGGCGATAGCTCCGTTTCGCACAGCTTCCACAAACTGGGACTGCGAGAGCGAAACGACACAGAGCGAGAACAGCCTCAGCCCAGACAGAAGCGTTCAGTGAACGTTCTTCTCCCTTTGCAAAACAATGAACTCCCCGGGCCCGAGTATCCGTACGAGACGACCGGGTGGGATGAGACGAGTCCATACGAGCCTTACGAAAACAAGCAGGCCCGGCGACCGCGGAAAAAGACACGCAAGAACCAGCGGCACAAGATGCCCCTGCTGCAGTTTGACGAGCAGACAATTAAAAAGGCGCGAAAGAAGCAGTGGAACGAGCCCAGGAACTGCGCTCGGAGATACCTGAAAGTGGACTTTGCTGACATTGGATGGAGTGAATGGATTATATCACCTAAATCATTTGACGCCTACTACTGCTCAGGGTCCTGCCAGTTCCCAATGCCTAAGGTGAGACTCAGAACCTGTAGCACAGACACCATCAGGGGGGCTTGCAAAAATAACTGGAAAGCACGCATCTTTTTTGGCTTTTAGGGGTGTCAAGCCAACACTGCACAACAGGTCTCAATCCAACACGTCTTTGTTCTTTCACATCCTAAAGATGTCAGCCAGATGTTTTGGGTTTTCCATTAATCCTCGCAAGTATTTACCACTAAATCCCATTAATGTACATAATGCATATTAACAAGCCGTGCACTAGCACACATCTAAAGAACGCCAGGACCTACAGTGTGCTGTGAAACCCCATACCGTACAAAAGAATATACATCAACCCACATGTTTAAACACTGGGCTCTTTCTCGTGCAGTATGTTACACATTATGTAAAAGGTTCAACTATCCGTGCATCCGTCAGTCGCCTGTTTACAGTTGCCGTTACTGTTCTGTGTCACATTACCTCGGGAAACATCAACATTAGAATTTCCTGAAGTGTGTCTGTCTTGTATTATGGATGATAATGCCAAACGTTACAGGCCATCTGCTTTAATCTTCAACCGCAGGATGAACTGGTTAAAGGGGCTGCGCTGCTCGACGGACTTTTCTCGTGTGTTTATCTTTTCCAGAAATCATTAAGAAGTCTTTGAAGGCATGCATCAGAGCTACATTTCTATAATTCAATACAAGGGGTCAGTCCGGAGTAAAGTCCTACTGTACTGAACCCACAGGTGAACTACAGTCGGGAGCAGGTGGTTTATCTCAACACCTCAAATTAATTTAGAAAAAAAAGAAATATGCATTTAACATAACAAAGTTACAAAGTTAGAGATGCAAAGAAACTTTACGTTAAACATGGACTGTGACGAGATAACATCACAGGTATTTTAAACATGGCTGGAATGCACAAGCTCCATCCACTTAATTCATTAGCTCAGAGTCGCCCGTCTTTGTAGTTGGATGTAATTAGTCCCAGAAGTTGGGCCCGAGGCCTTTCAGGCAACCGCCTCCCTCTCCTGCAGGGTCTCCGTTCTGTGATGTTTCTCCTTAGTAGAATCAGCTAAATAGCTATTATTTAAAAGCCGCTCCTCTGACTGGTTTGTTTGCGTTGCGCAGGGAAAAGCTTTGTCGCTTGTTGGTTCCTACTGAAACATGAAGCAGCTGATCTCTGATGAATGCGCTGAAAGACTTTCCGTTAATTGTGTGATATGTGTAATTTATGCTCCGTTGGTGAATTAGCCTTTAATGTTAGCACGATGTGTCACTTGAAAGAGCACCAGGCTAAGCTGTGGAAGAGATGTGTCTCCAGGACTCTAAACGAACTGTTAAGATAATCTCTTATAGATGGAATAGATCAGGCCAACAAGAGCAGTCAGATGGACGGGTTAGATCTCCCGTTCTCAGTGTTGTGTCTCCGGCCGTCTACATTTTGTCTGTGCTCGACTCTGCCTCAATTCAGAAGTAGTCGAAGAGGTGGAGCATGTGTGTAACGGGGGGTTATTACATAGGCAGACAGCTAACAGACATCATTTTAAACTTTGATATAATATTAGGTACTTATAGTAAAATTGATAGTATATAGTAAAAACATAGATGTACCAGGCTTTAAACGTGTTTATTTCTGCTGTTAAGTTGGACATTTTAACATGGAAGTCTATGGGGATTGACTCACTTTTGTAACCAGCCTCTAGTGGTCATTTGGGGTACTGCATCCTTGCAATGGCCGTTCATCACCAATGAAGACGTGGGATATATTTTGGGGGGTATTAAATGTGCTTTTCATTTTCTTTTCCTCATTCAAATAACTTTGACAGACACAAAATGTTCAAATATCTATTTTCTGCTCCGTCAGGGACCATTTTAGTGATGCCGCATTCTTTGATCTCAACAGTCAGTCGTTTAAATCAAATCTTTTTTTTTGTTTTTTTTTCGTCCTCTGCTTTAGGCCCTGAAGCCCTCCAACCATGCCACCATCCAGAGCATAGTGCGGGCCGTGGGCGTTGTCCCTGGCATCCCTGAGCCGTGCTGCGTCCCGGAGAAAATGTCTTCCCTCAGCATCCTCTTCTTCGACGAAGACAAGAACGTGGTGCTGAAAGTCTACCCCAACATGACTGTAGATTCCTGCGCATGTAGATAGTTCCTTTTCCCTTCTATGCCTGTCCGCACGCACCTCATACCACACAGAGAAGTAAAATTAAAACAAATATATATATATATGTATAAAAAAACAACAACACTTGCAGTCTCACACACTCACATTCAAACATCCATTGAACGCAACTTCCCTTTTGCACTGGAGGAGAGTACCGCCTGTTGTTTCAGGTGAAGAGGAGACTGGTCTGTTCGTGGGAAGAAATGGATCGTGTGAGTTATCCTCGTGGAAGATTAAGTCAAATCTTCAACACTCCGACTCCGCCACTGTTCATGCCTGTATTTATCGTTGCTGCTCAGTGACAGCAGAATGGACGCCATCATAAACTCAATCGTCAAGACACACTAACACCGACCGGGGGGCCGTAAAAAGAGACAGAAACCGAAGGAAGACGTTCACATTTCAGGAAAAAAGTTGATCTCAGCCTCGAACTGACGACTTTAAAGTTGGGGGGTGGGGTGGGGAGGGGGGCATTCTCTACTTTTCTCTCCTTCATAGCTCGAAGTTTTTTCTTCGGTCACTACCACAAGGTCACCTCTGCTCGCACTTGCATGGTTTTTGTTACTTAACGTGTAAGTATTTATGTCTGTACTATCACTGTGTTATTCACTATATGCAAAGTTATTGTATGATTATTGGCTTGGCTGCTATAGAGGGTTATATTAGATTCCAAAGCCAGAATTGTGATGTAGACTCGTAGATGGCCTATTCGTGTTTAGATCCCCTTCGCATCGCTCCATTGTTGTACAGTAAACCACATTTTATACGCGGAAGAGTAAGCTACTTGTTGGGGGAGGGGAGGGGGAGGGGTTCATTAACAGTTGAGACGGGGAGATATTTCAGGAGACACGTTTATGAGTTTTTACTTCAATAAAAAAAAAAATCTTAAAGCTTTGGAAGGAAACCTCAAAATAAGAAACTGCTACAGAGCATAGACTGTATAAAGATGGGCAAGCTAAAGCAAGCAGAGCTCCCCCTGGTGGCCGGCTCCAGTATAGGTCATAAGCTCCACCCCCCCTCAGCTAAAACACTAAACACACCTCTATTACATTTTTTTTTTCAAGGATGCTTTCAGTTAGGTAGTTAATATGATGTTGATGCATATTTTTAGTTTATTTATTTGACACCATGGAAAAAGGATGTGACATCATGATAGTTGCCATGCCAACCACTCCATGAAGCAGTCCCGTAGGACCATGAGAGTTGGAAAAAAATAAATTCATTAACAAGTACAGGGTATAATCCCACTTTTCTTTGTAACTGGTGGAAGCAGAGCAGAGTTGTATTAATTAAATAAACGAAAACGAGTGAGTCTGGAGGAAGTGTGGGCGGGGTCATTTAATAAAAGTGACTCCGAGTGGCTTCACTCTCAGACTCTGGCTCCAAAGACGGTCTCCCTTACCGTCAGAAAAATAGCTTCAGTTTGGCCAGTGCCAGGAAGTGGGGACGCATTGTCCATATTTATATACAGTCTATGCTACAGACTCTGCTACGGACTCTGATACGAGCTAACTCATTATTTCAGAACGTGTTTCCTTCAAATTATGTGTTGCATTTAAAGCACAGAGTTACATTTTTTGAACAGAAAAAAAAAAATAGAAATGGACAGAATGCTTTTAGAGATCATTATACTCTGCTGGTCTGGAATCAGTTTCGCTTCATGTATCCTTATACTTACATATCATATTTTGTCTGGATCTCACAAATGTTCTTAAGCTCATCTCAAAGTTGTTGTTTTTTTTATTTTTCAAAGAAAAAACTGGAAAGACTATTTACACCAAATGGGTTTCATATGGGTCTGCGGGTAAACGAGCAAGCTGTGCCATCAGATTAACTTCCCATAATGAAAACCAAAAACACAACACACAGCACACATCGAGTGATCAGGGACTCGTTTTCCAGGGTCACACATCTTCGTGTTGCATTTGACCACACGCGCCTGGAGGAGTATTTAGTCGCGCATTGTTGCCACAGTTCACAAAACCAAATATTTATTCAGAGCAAATAGATTTACCTATAGTGGCAAACTCTCTTCTACAGACACTGTGGTTGTATATAGCTCAGCGTGCTGTGTTCACGTCACTCTGACGCCTCTTTGAAACAGAAGCGGTTGCGGTTTGATTCACAGGACGTCGCTCGTTCAGAGACCTGAGCTCAAGTCAAAGCAAAGCGGCTCAGAATATTTTTTATGGTACAGAAACATGCCTGCAAAGAGTGAACACGGTGCGTTTTCTTTTGATAAGTATGATTGCCGGTGGAATTTTATTCTAAAGTGTATCTCAGATAATTCACTATTTTGATATTCCAGTGACCTTTTAAAAGGCAGATGGTTGAACTTTATATATTTTATACTGACACTTTTTACAGTTTGTGCTTCCTCATCTTGTGCCTACACAGATTTTTTTTTTTTTTAGAAATGCATGCTATAGAATGGAGCCACTTCCTCACAGTGTGCATACGCTGACTGGTGGTGATTCGCTTTCAGTGCATTTTTCTTCTACTTTTTATTTTATTTTATTTTTGCATTTGAGACTTCCTTTTTTTTTGAGTGCAAGTATGAATCAGTACATTTTAGTTACAGTACCGTATATCAGAGCTTAACTTCACTGTTCCATCTTACCTTGTAAATGTTATTATGTTGTAGGTAAAAAAAAAAAAATGAAATGCTTGTACAATAAGCTTCATGAAATATATTTGTATATGGAAAAAAAAAGACCTTTAACATGCATCTATTTATTTTCTGTATGTTGCATATCTTGTAGAGGTGTGGTCTGGGTAAAGGGGGACCGAAGCTCAGAGGTTGTTCATGGTCTTTATATCATCTGTGATGGACATGTTGTCACTGCTGATGTGAAAGCGTGGTGAACTTATTCCAAGGTTTCCCCCCGCTCTGAGCTCTGACCCTCCTCCCGAAGCATTCAAAGAAATGAATAAAAAAGTATTCAAGACTTCGATCTAGTGAGTATCTGGTTTTTGAAAGGGAGCGGGACAAAACAACGCACATACACACACACATAAAAAAGGTAATACTCAAAATGTGTTTACTAGGTCATTTATTTACAAGCTCAATATGTTGGAAATCCAATAACAAAACATAGAAGGACTTCTATGAACAGTAAAACTCCTCACCTACTAAAAGTGTGTATTTACACTGTATTTACAGGTGCGGTTTGTATTTAGGCAGCTGGAGATAGAACTGTAGGTACAGTATGTTGTAAAAAGAAATTTAGTAAAAGCAAATCATAATGTCTTGATGAGCTTTTGTTTCACTGCCACTGCAAAAAAAAAGGAATTGCCAGAAAGCAAGAAATCCTTGTATCAAAGAAATACATCTTATGTTTTGTTCAGAGACGAGAACTTTGTGCTTATTTTAAGAATTTTTGTCAAGCGAAAACAAAGAAAGCTTAACCCATTTTTTTTTTTTGTTAATACAAGATGATTTGATTGAATATAAGAATAATTTGCTGTTTTTGTTCTGCTTATACCAGCACAAATTTCACTTTTACACGACATTTTAGATTTTCTGTTTTTATAAGAAATAATTGAGTTTGATTATTTAAACGTGTCCTTCCTGCAGAGGTTTTAGCTGCAGTGGGATGTTCCCATCACCTTACTACTGGTCGGCTAAACGGCTCCTGCACCGATCAGGAACGACATTATTCCTGATATTGTGTAGATCGCCCTTGTTTCCTTCAAAACAGTCGTGACTCATCAGAGAATGGACATGGCTCTTCTGAGGGCGTCATGGGGCCTTTGGGTCCTGTGGGTTGAGGGGAGGGGATCCCAAAGATGCTTGATCAGATGTCTAAGTAACATCCACATGAATGAATGAATGAATGAATGAATGAATGAAAGGTCCAAAAGTTTCCCAGCAGAACACTGAATTGTCACAAGATGGTTTAAATGTTATTCACTTCTCCTGTCAGTGGTTTTAATGTTGTGGCTGATCGGTGTATCTTCACACCTCTGCTCTCAACGTCTACGTGCACCAGTCATACAACAGCTGCATCATCATCTTCGAGCTCGGACATAGAAACGTTTGGCTCCCGTAAAAGTATAGTGAGAACTCTGAAATATAATCCGACCAATTAAAATGTAATCGAGAAAAAAGTGTGAATCTACCGCAGACTTTAACAACCAGAGCTGTTCCAGTAGTTGTCCTTTCCAGGCTGCAGCTCCTCCAAACAGACATTAACACATACAGTTGGTACCGGACACACACATCCACCAGTCAGTGTACACATACAGTGTATATATGATATTTACAAAAGTCCGTCACTCAGTCTTTTTAAGGTTTACATAAAGGAACCAGTTGCTTGGATTGTATAAACTGTGTATTTCTGCTGCTTATGCTTTCAAGTGTACAGTACGCGGCACACGGTGGATTTACCGTAAACTGTAAAGTGTTTAAAAAAATGGAAATACACGTAACCTTTGACCCTAAGCTCCTTAAAAAAAAAAAAAAAAGTTTTCTGTGCTCCGTTTAATTCCCCCTCGCATCATCGGACACCTCGGACGAGAGCCGGACTCGGCCGCTCCAAGAGAAGCTGGAAACCGCGGAGTTGACTCAGCTTCAGGAGGGTAAATATTTCTCCAGCTCAGGAGCCCCCGCTGCAGGATGCTCACACTTTATCATTTCGGCGGAGGAAGGCGTTTGTGTTTTCACGCGTGTCGGGTTCGGGACACTGATGGAGTGCTCAATTCTTCTTGAGCGCAGATGTTTTATGGCAAGGACCGTTTCCCCTCCAAAGTTTGTGTTGGTTCATCTCCACACACATCTCCTCCCTCACACCTTCGTTCTTCTAGAGCTATAAACAAGCTAATTCCCTCAGCTGCAGGAAATAAAGTGTTTGCAGCTGCACCACCAATTCTTTTTCTTTTTCTTTTTTTTTTTTTTTTCTTTTCCGCAAACCACATCTGGAGCCGTCATGAGAGGCCGGAGCAGAGTGTCTGAACGCAAATATCTGTGTATAATATCTGTGAATTATTTGTGCACTAACAATGAGCTTACGCTGTTTAAGGAATGCAAAGACGCGAAACGCCGGTCGGATTCTTACTCGGAGGGAGATGCGTCTTGAAAGAGACCAGCCCGTTCCTGGGCCGCAGCCGCTTCCAGGGTAATTCCCGCAAAGCTAAAGCTGCGTTCAATAACTTAACGATCTTTGAAAGATAACAAAGCATCTAAAGCTGCGTTCTGAAGTCGTTTCAATCTATTGTTGGCGGAGCATTTTCTTTTCTTTCAAAAGTTCTCTTCAGGAATCTTGGAGTGATTACGTTTTGGGTTTTTTTTTCCCCCTGTAATTTTGGAACAGCTTAACGCTTGGCTAATTCTTTTTCAACATCTCCAAAGTAATGTCCACAGATGTTTCTAGTGCAGCTACTTTGCTTTGCGCAGCTGTGTTGCTGCAACAAGGACTTGATCCCTCTGTGTCTTCCCACCCACGAACACTGCCAGCTGCCATCAGTGGAGGCCGGGGCCGCAACCACTCAGGTGGCAGAGGGTGGAGAGCCCGTTTTAGCTCGAATGCCACCACGTCGTAGCGCTGCTAGCGTGACTCTGCACTTGGATTAGGTAGAGTGCAAGTCAGCTGAATTAACCATGAGGGCAGTGACAGTTACATAACGCTGTTTAACTCCACCGTCAAATTCTCCTTATTCCATTCGTTCTACACAGGAGATCGTAAAATATAACCTGCTGCTGCTGCTGCACCGAAACTGAGTTGATCCCCTTTGTCTGTCGCAGGAGTTGTAATAAGTTCATCTGGGTGTGCGCTAACAGGAAAATAAGAAGAAACACGGGTGCAGGAATTCTCAGAAGTCCATGTCCCAGCCAGACAGCTCATCAGGAGGACTGTCCTCATCTGGAGGGTAGCTGTCGAAGTAACTGTGGTCCGTCGGCCCTGTCAGCTGTTGTAGGGGGAAAAAAATGAACTGACTGAGTTTTAGTGGAAAAAACAAACACATGTCTTCCTCATTGTCTTGCTCCTTTTCGCAATCATAAAGTGGTTTGTGTTAAAACCCAGAGAATTCACAATATCTGATCAGCAAAAGCCGAAGGAACATAACTGCCTGCTCCAACACACTTAAATTTAATTCATAGGAAATACAGGTGAAACTCATAGTTTTAAACTCCTGGGAGTTGTATGGAATGCATCTTAATTTCTTTAAAGTAAGATTAAGTTCTTTAGGTATTTGGGATTATTGGGACCCGAGAAGTATAAAAAATAAGCACCATCTTTAAATTGGAAGTAGTTTTTGAAAGATATTATGTGGACATGGTTTGATTATTTCAGTGTATTTTATAATTTAAGTCACCAGCGTGTACAAATCCTCAAAACTTGTGAATTTGTTCAATTTTCATCTTATATCCAACTAGAAAAGTAAATAAACATAAATAAAGTTTACTGAGACAAAAACAGGTCTAAATGAAGCAGAATAAGATGCCACAAACCTAAAACGTAATGTCCTCATATGAGGACGCTGGGTCTCAGGAGGTGCATAAAAATAACAAGTGTGTATAAATATCTATATGTACTTCTCTTTTCAGTGGCGATGGTAAGGTCCTGGCCTTCAGCCCTTCCCAGTTGAAGCCATTGAACCACCTTCAGAGACACGATGGAGAGTAGAGATGGAGAGAGTTTGGTGTAAGTCAATTTTTGAGCTTGAATTGAGATCACAATCAAAATATTATAATCAAATGCATGTAAAAGTACGATCCCTCATATTAAAAATTAACATGGATAGCAAATCTATGCTAGATATAATTTATGATCCTTCCTGTATCTGACTCATATTGTCTTTAAAAAGGAATTTTAAAAAACTGGAGTTAAAAAAAGAAAAACGCTGTAGTAGGTACTGAATCTTTAATGCATTCTTCATCCCACTGCTTGTAGGATGAGTTCAGCGATGATCTAATTTCAGAGGTCATAAACCGTGCTCCCCGCTCAGTCGGCACTAATTTGCACAGCTTATCTCCCCATTAAGATCAACAATAAAGTGAATGAGCTCCTTCTCACCTGTGCTTCTTGATATCAGTTATTCCGTTTTTAAGGTTCCCCAGTCGCTCCGAGGGATTCCTCCTGAAAAGTGGATCAGAGTGGGAAATAGTTCTTCTCTCATGTTTTCCTTGTTTAAAGACTGGATGTTGAAACTTTCTGAGATTAATCGTATTTTAAAGACACTTGGTCCACTACGCTTCAATTTCAATAACTTTCAGGATTTTAACCCTTTAAATATCAGTCTAATAATTGTAATGATTCTTTTTTTTTTTTTTACAAAAAAAAACAAAAAATGATGGAATGATTTATTCCATGGAATAAACAGCAGGATGATCAGGGTTTTAGTGGTAATTGGAGTCTTGGATATGTCAAAGATTAGCAATAACATTTATTTGATTGCATCATTATTTTTTTATGTGGTGTCACATTTAAAACTTTGGGGCCCCTGGTAGTCACATGGCTCCATTATATAAATGGGAAATTTACAAGAATTTCATGCATTCACCTACAATGGGGAAAATGGCTGAATCTGATCAAATATATTAAAAATGGCAAATGTCATAATATAGTTTTCTTTTAAATGAAATGCTAATATTACAGAATACATGGTTTTATACTGGAATGACAGATTAAAAACTGTGGTTATAATGGAAATCTATAGGGCATTCTATAGGGAGTATCTGACGCTACAAAAAAAAGAAAAATACTAATGCAATCAAATCAATTTTATTGCTAATCTTTGACATATCAAAGACTCCACTTACCACCAAAGCCCCATCATCCTACTGTTTATTTTTACGGAAAATAATTCAGTTTTTGTGTTATTTTGAATGAGCTGAAGGCGGTTAAGAGAGGGCTAAACCTAGTCAATGTACAGGGAGCTGCAATAATCTAATTTAGATGCAACAAAGGCACGGATAATCTTTACAAGGTCAGTCTTAGAGAAGTAGGACTTGGCAAAAAACAAAACAAAAAAAAATAAAAAACAGCACTGGTCTGCTTGTCAAATTTAAAATGGCTAAAATGGGATCAGGTGATTCAGCCTCATCCCAGTTGTCTTGAGTGTTTATGATAATTTATTTTCCAAACCAAGGATGTCCTAATACCACTGTCTGTATCAGATCTGACACTGCAGTCGTGTGTGTAGCACTTTACGGTAATGTAACATTACCTTTTAATTTGCTGTGCAGAACGAGGTGACGTTATCTAAAAGAACAGCAACAGGACTCGTTTGTCTTGTAACAGCACCTTCAGACTTGTTTGCCAACCACTAATAGGACCAATAGACGAAGAACGTAGGTAGAGGTGGGTGCGGGTTAGCTATCGGTGGGTGTCTTCTGGCTCAGAGGAGATGCCAGTGTGGTGGTATCTTGATGGAAAATAACTGGGCTCTCTCTATTAAATGAATACCTCCAGTCTATCTCCACCTATTCATAATGAAAATGGCCTCAAAATATAAGTTTAAACAACAGCTGGAAGACATTAAAATGCAGATCGGGTTTGGTTAACCCTAAAGTGAAGTTTATACCTTTGCAGGACATAGATGCCATAATAACCGAGACATTTATACTTGTGCCTCATCAGTCTGGTTCACTCTGTAAAACCTCCACCACAACACTAGTCAACCAGTGCTCACTGGTGGGCTACTACAGAAGATATATTTGAGGGTTGGACCAGATAAGTGTTAATGGTGTAATGTCGTACCTGCATAGCTTGCGTATGAGGTCCTCAGGTCTCTTGGTGATCTTCTTGGGGAAGTCCATCTTCTCAATGCCTTTCAAGATGAACGTGTAGGTCATCATCTGGTCACTTCCAGAGAATGGAGGACTATAGGGCGGAAGAAGAAACAGGTCTTTCAGTCTTTGAGGGGTCACTCTTTTCAAGACCGACAACGACACGTAACCAACACATGCACTGACCTGCCTGTGAGAAGCTCAAACACCAGGATGCCCAGAGACCAGAAGTCCACGCTGAAGTTGTGACCTTTGTTGAGGATGATCTCTGGGGCCACGTACTCTGGTGTACCACAGAAGGTCCAAGTCTTCTGGCCACATCTGATCTTCTTGGCAAAACCAAAGTCGACCTGGGGAGGCAGAGTTTAACACTTAATTCTATAAACTCCAACCGGGGAATCTGAACTTTAAACCCATCTCAAACCTCAATGAGCCTTCGATGCCTGTACTTGCACTGAGTAACGCTGAGCTGTTTGAATATAAATCCCACAGTGAGAGTGCGTCAGTCATAACATCTTGCTAGCGGCGGCGTGCTCACCAGTTTGATGTATCCTTCCGCATCCAGCATGAGATTCTCTGGCTTCAGGTCTCTGTAGAGAACGCCTTTGCGGTGGAGATAATCAAAAGCCTCTGTCACGCAACCGACGCAGAATTTGGCAGTGGGCTCATCAAAACTCCCCCTGAAGACAAGAAAAGACCGATTGAAACTTTTTTCTGAGCAGGTTCACATATTCTCTCTGAAACCCTTCATGCATTTGTTAATAAAGATACACCGATCAGGCATAATATTATGACCATTCCTAGGATTGTGTAGGTCTCCCTTGTGCCTCCAAAACAGTCAACAGAGAATGGACATGGAACTTCTGAGGGTGTCCTGTGGTGTCTGGACGCATGTGTTGTCAGTCTATGGGTTGAGGGGAGGGTCCTATGTGGATCATCCCACAGATACTTGACCAGTTTGGAATCTAGTTCAACACCTTGCGTTGTTCTTCATGTTTTGATGCTGGATCCCGTGGATGCTTCCATCAAGGAGCATCATTGCAATGGAGGGTGGAGGTGCCTGGTCTGGTCTAGGTGGGTGCTACACGTCTAAGTAACATCCACATTAATGCCAGTCGTACCTGTCTCTGAGCAGACTCCAAATCTCTCCTCCCAGACAGGCCTCCAGCAGCATGTACACGTATTTGTTATCCTTGAACGTGCGATACAGTCTGGAGAAAAAGAAGGAAGATCTGTGTGAAATCTTTTCTAATTTAAGATAAGATTAACTTAACAATCCCTGATTTCTCACTATGTCGATTGTCTGCAAAAAGCAGTGGGGAGAGAATGAATAACATAAAACCGATCACATTAGTAAACAAGAGGCCTAAATCCATTGTTTCTGACTAATTACAGCAGCAATTGCATCTTAATTTGAGAAATTATGTGGTAATATTTTTAGAGTTAACCAGGACCGAGCACAGATTCAATGTCACTCTCTAAGGCCCCTGTGTGACCCTCTCCACAAACACCGTCACCATACACAGTCTGGGTCATCTTACATCGGTCTTGAAAACAGATTAGAAACAAGATAAGTACACGTGGTGCACGTGGAGGAGCAGCAGGAGGAGCATTTCATGAAAGTGAAGGATGGCTTTAATATCTGAGTTTGTTCCATTGCACGCTGTGAAATTGGATCACCGTAATCTCACAAAAGACAAAGAAAAAGCTCCTGTTGCATATTTCATCAGAAATAACTATATTTTCTTAGCGGATGTCTCGCTGTCCCCTGCCATTCTACCCCGATGAGAAGATGTAATCGTCTTAAGGCCACCACTGTGATCTCATCACAAGCCAATAAGCGCTGCGTTGTTTTCCTTCACCGATAACATTAGCACAGAAAATGAAAATGGGGTTTGGAGGAGGAACAGGACGACTGACTTGACAACGAAAGGCGAGCGAGCCTCGGCGAGGATCTTCCTCTCGGAGTGGATGTGCTCTTCCTGCCTGTTGTCCACAACGTGCTTCTTCTTGATGACCTTCAGGGCAAAAGTGATGTCCTCGCCCTTCATCTTCACCTGCAGATGGGTAGAAGAGACAAAGATGTGATGAAATGGAGGTTTTTAAATGGCTTGTATTTGTATAATGCTTTTCTACAAACCTCAAACCCTCAAAGTAGAATCCCAGCTACCCAGCTTATGAAATACAATCGTCGAAAAATACAAATAGTGTTATAACGCTTTACAAAACCCAAAACCTGAACAAGCATAGAGGCAAAAGAAGCAAGAAAAAACGTCCTTATAACGGGGAGAAACGTTGAGCAGAACCCATGTGGGTAAACCATCTGCTTGAGGCGAACCTTAAGCATGAAACTGAACCCTGGCTAGCCTTAAGCTCACTAGCCACAAACAAGGACACTTCAACATGTGGTCCATGTAACCATCTAGGTCATGGACAACACACTCAACCAGCTGAGCCACATTCACCTCTCCGGGTATGGTGGTTTCATGGATTCAGGATTGGAAGAAAAAAACACATTCTGTTGACTTATAGTTGCATTTTTTCTGGCAGTTTTTTCATTAATACAAGTTGTTTTTCCCGAGATCTAAAAGTGAAATTCACCAAAAAAGAACTCCAGACATCCATAGAGTTTGTGTAAGAGTCCGTATAATCAGCTAGTAGAAAGGTTCTTATTTTTCTCAGATTAAAAGAGGATTTACTCATGGTAAGTACTGCAACGGTTCTTTCCCAATACACTTTGGTGTTGGTCATGGAAACACAACGGGGAAAATCTGTATTAAATATACTTGAAAGGTTGTGAATTTGCAATTTTCAATATGGCGTCAATAAAAATACAAATAGTCTCAAGATGCTTTGGAGATGTCAGGACCTGAGATCCCCCCTCCCTCCCAGAGAAAGCACTGAGATGATGGAATTGGGATGAAACCTTGAGCTCATATGTGGAGGGACCCATCTATGAATGAAATGCACACGATGCAGCTGATGATGCTTTTCTTTTTTTTTTAAAAAAAGGCTGCGTTCCACCGTGGAGTCTCACCAGCTCTACTCGTCCGAACCCTCCGACCCCGAGCGTGGCAACGACCTCCAGGTGATCGAAGGGTCTGGACGCAGAGAACATTGACACCATGTCCCTCAGGTGGATGACGTCCGGTGACAGCGGCTGGCTCTGGTGACGCGACAGCGACTTCCTGGATGGAAACACAGATGTGAGTGTGTTGTTTCTCTGTTTCTTAGCATAAATGATAAAAGCTTAAATCTAAATGCTGCTCACTGACACAGAGATTAATCATTTAAAGATGCATGTAGGCCAGGCAGATAGGATTATGTCCTTTTTATTCTGCCAACAAAGCTCTCAAAGTGGTTTTGTTATAGGCTATACAACCTCCTTAATATTGTGTAGGTCTAAGTAACATCCACATGAGCACTGTCACAAGATGGTCGGCGCTGTTTACTTCTCCTGAAGTCAGTGGTTTTAATGTTGTGGCTGATCGCCGTGTATTTGCACGTACTTGGCATGTCTCTTCTTGTCGTCGCGATCAAGTGTTGCCACGTAACCCTGCAGGTACTTCTGCAGCTCATTGAAGGTGCCCACCGTCTGATCAAATGTCCTGGAGAAACAACGACCGCATGTCAACAAGGGAACCGCTGGAATGTTGGCAGAGGCTTCAGAGCCTCAAACTGGTCTCACTGGGATTAAGTTTACATAACTGAGATGTGTGTTTTTTTTCTCTCTCTCTTTACATTATGAAATCCAGGCAAACGTCACAGCACTCACTCTCTGTCAATGACGAGACACTCCACCCCGTTCTCGTCCGCTATGATGTTGGCTGACCTGACGTCGTCACTGAAACAGAGATGTTCATCGCACACGTAATTACACGCACATTCACAACACAACGCAGCCGTTTCCTGCAAAAAGCCAGACGTAACATCTATGAAATCTGGTACATTCAGTATCGTGCAGATGCATTCACCAGATTTACTCGTTGTTTTCGTTGTGGATGATAAATCAGCGTTTAAATGAAGCGGAGTGACCTCTGGTGCTCGTACCTTATGAGCGCCTTTTCTCCGAAGTAGTCTCCCTTCTGCAGCGTGTTGATGATCTGTGGCAGCTTGTGGGCGTCGGTGGTCTGGGTCACCTTCACCTGTTCGGGTGTTTAAACTGCTTCTTATTACAGTTCAGCTTTTACAGGTGCTTTTCATATTCTCTGAATATTTTTGCACGCAACACACACAGAAAAAACTTAAAGAAACTGTAGTAACTGGAACATGATGGACTGCTATTTTCTTGACTTCTTGACTGATGAGAAGGTTTTAATCAGCCTACAAACACACTCTGTGATTTGTGATCCTATGAGACCCGGCGGCCCACCCTGGTTGACGGTAAAACGTCCCTCTTGTGGACCTGTCCGGCTGAAGCGCGTGACATCAGAGCCGTAATGGCCGAAGTGTGTGTTTTAGCTAAGTGTCCCGTTTGACCTGGGCGACCTTCTCTTGGCTTGTTTTTCCTGGTGGAGGGCACTCTCAGAGTTTATTCCTGCCCTGGTCAGGGGTTCAGGGAGGTAGGGGGTGGGGGGTGGGGGAGCCATTTCCTCCGGTTGGGTTTGCTCAGAACCCGCTCTCACACATTGGCTCGTAATGGCATTTTGAGTGTCCCCTGTGGACAGCTCTGCCCCTCTCCATCTGCCTTCTGACAAACACGTGAGTGAGTCACAACCCCTCAGACACACATACGGTTTGGTCAACATATTGTTGGGCTGAAACCACTCCTGTTACTGAGGGAAAATGTCTTTAGTTTGTATTTTAAAACTGATTTTAACCAGTATTCAGGTGTACAGCAACGTCCATTAGGGTGTAACACGAGTTTCCATCAGTTCCTGTGTTTACATGGACAGAAATATAGTAATTAGGAAACAATCTCCGTTGTTTTTAGTTATATTTCACTGAAATTCAATGCTCCACAGCACGGAGCATGACCCTGTGGCATTATAACACAAATTTGTGCACTGTATCTATTGAAGATAATGCAAATATTGTGCATGTAATTAGATTTATTGATTTATCTTTGCTCTTCATGCAGTACTGTTTGCATTTGTGGACACAAAACTCTGAGGGACTGGTGCTCCTGCAACCTCTCAGCATTAGGAATAGATTAGAGACTTTTATACCTGTAATTGTCAGAGGACAGGACAATTGGCGTAATCAGCATAATCACAATAGTGTAGAAAATGTCTGCAAAGCATTTTAGGAACTGACAAAAATTATCAGTAAAAAACTGACAAACGACTCTGCACGTATAGTAAAGTTCCTTCCTTGACTCCAGCTATTTCTATTCATCAAATTGTCCAATTTTTTGTTATAAATTATTTGTTATTTAAAGGTTAAATAGATGCTTGGGGTGATGGCCTTCAGTGAAGACCTTGAATGTGCCATGGTGGTTTAAAGCAGGGGTCGTTTTAGTTCAGGGGCCACATACAGTCCAGTCTGATCACAAAGTGGCCTGACCAGTGACTAACAACAAAATAATAACCTGCAAATGATGACAACTCCAGATGTTTCCCTTTGTTTTAGTGCAAAGAACCATTATGTTTTATTGAATTATTATTCTTTTGGTTTTCAGTAAAGTAAGTGCAATTTCTGCACATTACCTATTATGTGACATTTAGTTCTGTGTCTCAGCGTCGTGCTGGAATAGGTGCTAATTTCATGCTGTTAATGTCTCTGTAACGTTTGCACTTCATTTCAGTGTTGACAGCTCTGCTCTAAAGGTCATATCACTCTTTTTTGTGGTATTGGTAACAGCAATATCTGCAACAAAAGTACGGAAACAAAAATAGTGTTCAAAGATGGAAATATGGAATGTAATCATGGCCTCAAGCTTTTGTTTTGGTGCATGAACCATGCGCTGATAAAGATGCATGTGTGTTTGTGTGTGTGTGTTTGCAGCTCGTTCATGTTGCGACGTGTTACCTTTCCCTGCGCGATGATGTAGAAGGTGCTGCCCTCCTCTCCCTCTCGGATGACGTACTCTCCTTTGTCATAGTACTCCTAGCGGGGGGGGTGAGGATGGGGGAGGACAACAGTCAGAAGTGAAGCATTACATTGATTGAACCATTGACCCGGCCGGTTTGATTCCCGGTAGAAAGTCCCCTGCGGCACGAGAACCGGAGCTCAGCCATCGATGACGCTCTTGTCATGCAGAACCTCTCAGCGTGTTGTCTGGTCAGGAGGGGATTTTAGGGACTCGTGGGATAAATGAAAGATTAAATATAGATTAACAGTAAGCGTTAATTATTAGGTTTTTAATGTCCGGCGAGAGGGCCCTCGATTCGGATGGTTTGGATGATGGTCAATACCGGTGTTTGACACAAGGTTTCAAATTATAAAGACATGAAAGTTAAAATATCTTGTAATTAGGTTATTTTATAATGTGATAATTTAATTCCTATTATGTTTTTTTGTCCTTTTATGCCTTTATTTTGACAGTCGCTAGTGCAGACAGAAGGGAAGTGCTGGGGCAAAGAACACAGGCTGTAATCGAACATGGAACCGAGGCCCTCGGTTAATGGGGCGCCCACTCAGCCAGCTGCTGGGACGCCCCATTTAAAGATTAGTGCAGCACTCACTCATACACTAAGACAATTTGTGATCTTACTGTGATTATTGTCTTATCTTATCTGCTCTTCAAATACATTTTTATGGTTGGTATACGTACCTGTGAATGGTTTTGGAGTGACTCTGTGGAGCACTTTTTTTTCTCCACTAACTTGCTAAAATTAATCAGTTGTTTCAAACGGCAGAAATTAAGAAGGGTGCAAAGTTAAACAACATCAGTTCGCCTAGGTGTGTGTTCTCACTCTTGTGTCGTCAACTTTGCTTGCAGCTAGTTTCGCCAGCCAGCGCGAAGTGGCACCATGTCCTGGAGCATCAGCACTGTTGCTATGGTTACCAGTGCACTGAATGTGCCTCGCAGTCTGATTCAGACTGGTCTGAGTTTTAGATGCTTCATTATAGTGGAGTCCTGTCAGCCCATCAGAAAAAAAAAAAAAAACAACAGTCATCTCTAGGGCCGTGATACACCGATCAGCCATAACATTATGACCACTAACAGGTGAGGTAAATAACATCTTGTGACAATTCAGTGTTCTGCTGGGAAACTTTTGGACCTGGTATTCATTCATGCGGATGTTATTTAGACATGTAGCATCCACCTAGACCAGACCAGACACCTCCACCCCATAGCAATGTCACTCTTTGATTGCAGCAGACATCCATCCACAGCAGGATGCAGCCTGACACAGACACACACACAAAAATGGTTTAGGAACAACTCGGAAAAACACGAAAAGCCTCCAACTTCACTCCAAACTGATCAAGTATCTGTGGGTCGATCCCCTGCACCTACACAGCATTAGGTCATAATGTTATGCTTGACCGGTGTAAGAAGGCCTGTCATTTGCACATTTGCAGACCCTGATGCTACATCTGGAGCAGAGATAAGATCACACTGCTCCAGCGTTAAGTCATTGTTATCGTTGAAGTCAACGACATTTTGAAACATTCTTGAATGAAACGCAGAGGTACAGTGTGTTCTCTCAATCCTCCGAGCTCTCCCCTCAGAGACAGACGCCCCCCCCCTCCAGCCTCCCACCCTTCATCCACCTCATTCTCCAAACCAGACCTAACACGACATCCCAACCACAGCACTAAAACCACGCCGCTGAGTCAGCGAGCTGCCAGATCACCTTCCGTTTCAACGCTTTTAAGAGAGAAGGAGGAGAACGGCAGCGAACGAAGGTGACCAGGGATGAAATGTTCTCTGGGACGGATGCCAGCTTCCAGCGGCTGAGACAACGGTCCGCGGGGGTAATGCATTCCACCGGACAAGACTTTGTCAAAAAAGCGAACAAACAAATCAGAGCAACCACGCGTAAACATTCCCCTGTGTTTACTGTCAAAACTCTTGACACAAGTGGCATTTTCCTCGAGCGTCCGCGCTTGTTTACGTCGCGTTTACGCTTCACGAGAGCCCGGTTTAACACCCGTCCGTGACGGCGGAGACAAGGTGCCAAGGCTTTGTTTATAAAGACTGTCTGGATGATACAGTAGCTGTGCGGCGGACGGACGGCGTTTGAGCGATGTCTCAGGTTTGTTGAACCAGGCTACCAAGCTTGAATCCTTAATATTTACAGTTTTAACTCAAAACCTTAAAAGCACATCTCTTAACAAAATACCTCAAGGACCCCCAACAATCACATATGGTACATCTCATTCTGTCTTATCCAAACCACTGACTTCCTCTAACTTAGTTTATCCCATGTCAGTGTGTGTGTGTGTGTGTGTGTGTGTGTGTTTTAGGCTTGTCTGCAGTTGTCCTATTTTTGCTGACTGTCAATTGATCAGCCCCAGCACATGTTCAAACTTCACCCTCTGCTTCTAGAGGCAAACGCACTGAAACAGGACTGGGCCTATTTTTGAAATCCTTCTAGTTTTTGATGTGAGTGGACAGATTTTGTGGTCATTGTGCGACCAATAACAGCGTTATTGTCGTATTATTCGCACACTTTTTTATGAATTAAACAAGCTCTATACACCGATGAGCCACAACATTATGAGAAGCAGTGACACGGAGTACGGAGCCCCTAAGGAGACATGAGGAAAAAATAAATAAAAATAACTTGTGCACATGAGAAGCTACTTCATTCATTTTTGCAAATATGCTCGACTGGCTGAAATCAGAGAAATATCAAAAATATAATTTACAAATTAACTTAAACTGTCAAAAGAGTAAATTGCCCTCTGATACGCGGTGCAGTGATGCGGAAAACAGAAGAGATCACGCCGTGCAAATGCGCCACATGAAGCACAGACATAGGGTTGATATCTGAATCACAGGTGAATCTAGTCTCTTGTGAATACATTTTTCATCTTGTGCGCCCCCTAGAGGCAGCTCACACACGAGATAAGTATGTATTGAACACAGGATACGTGCTTTTATTTATTTTTTGTCCCCTTAGGGGCTCCGTACTACAGCCATCCCCAGCAGGATGCAGTCTGACACACACACACAAATGGTTTAGGAAACAACAACAACAAAAAAAACATGAAAAACAGCACAAGGTGTTCGCTAGATCCCAAACTGATCAAGTAACCCTAACCCTAACCACCTCCCCTCAACCCATAGGACCCAAAGACCCCCACTAACAACACCCTCAGAAGGCCCATGTCCATTTTCTGATGAGTCACAACTGTTAAGGAAGGTGGCCATAATGTTATGGCAGATGTTGAGGCTATTTATATAAGCTATATAAGCTAAGGTGCAGTACTTGGCTGCTGACTGTTCAACGCTTTTGGCAAACATAGAGTGATATCAAACTTCCGATTTGACGCTGCTAGCATGTAAATAAGAGTGAGTAGCTGAGCAGCAGCGAAGGACCAATAGTTTAAACATCCCGTCTTCTACCCACACTTGGCTTTGGTTCATTTTTAACCACCGAGACGGCCTGAAGCAAATACTTTTGGCAGCTTGAACTCAACCATACGTCAGTATGGGAACATGGCATCACATAGAGGTTCGGTTTTCTCAGCTTGCAGGACAAGAGGTGAATTATTAGCACTTGAACCAGAACATGCTCAGTCTGACAGTAGTTCAGTTCTAGCTTTCAAAATACCTCCGTTAGCGAAGCTGACCTTCTAAGTTCTGGGCTGCAGCTCTTCCTTTGTGTGTTTATGAGTTTGTGTGATGCCTTTCACAAAATATTGCATGAATGCCAGTAATCATGAGTGAATGACCCCCCCCCTCCTCCTCCTCCCCCAACAAAAATAATATGTATTCTGATCCCCTTCACACTCACACGAAAAACACACCAAATTCCATTCCCTGACTGTTTGACAAGAAGCTTCAATATCATCTGGCCGATTCTCAGTGAACATCTGCACCGCTATTATGTTACAGCTGCCCCCCTGAGAGGCAATAGAATAAGCTCCATCAGAAAAGACTGAATAAGGAAAACTCTCCTGTAGTGGGGGGAGCGGGACGACTAATGACAGTTCGGAACGTCCTTGAAGTTTTCCATTGTGAAAAGATGCTGAGGAAGGCATGTTTTTTTTTTTGATTTTTTTTTTTTTTATACCCGGATCTGACAAGCTCGGCTCCGTTTTCTGTTTCTCGGTGGAAATACGACGCTTATGGAGGAAGCATCGAGTAAGCACCAGCCTGCAGTGTGTTTCGGCGTACACAGTTACGCACACGTGGTCTCAAACCAAAACCCTGTCACTCGCACATCTTTAAGAAATCACTCGTCCCCCATTTGAATAAACACTTTCTGGGGCCTTAGTCAAATAATTATGGTAACAATATACAGCACCCAGCGATGACAGGAATAATATCGGTTCTGTTCATCAACAAGGTAATTTGTGAGGTCTTGCCAACTGGAGGTACAACGAATGTGCTGACATGCAGTAATGGTATATGGCCAAATGGTAATGATATTTTGACAGCAGCTATCTGCAATACCGGGGCTCCCACCAGCTGCCAGAAGGTTGTGCAATACTCAGGCAATACAGTGAAAAGTCAAATTTGAAATAACTTACCACCTCGAGGCAGTCCACTATTTTGCTTAGCTTGTCCTCTGGTAGATTAGCCAAGAGTGAAACACTGACAGACGAGGGGGGAAAAAAACAAAACACAGACATTACATTGTATGTTGTTATAATAGTGATTTTTCAAGAAAAACTCAGTTTCCTGAGGCACAGAACTGAAAAACAACAGATTTAGAAAGTGAAACATTGTTCATTTAATTGAGATGATATGATTAAAAATAAGTACATGAGAATTCTTTAATGCACTTGACACCAGAAGTGACCAAGCAGCAACCTCTGGGACTGCAGTTCATCAAGTGGCCACTAGAGGCTGCCTCCAAAAGCGAGCAAATCCCCATAGACTCCCGTGTTAAAAAGCCCAACTTTACAGCATGTTTACAACCTGGTACAAAAAACAGGTTTGGTCTCAATAGTTTATTTCACTATTCACAACAACTGTACGGGTTGATTTTGTTTTCTAACTCATTAGTTTATTTTTGTTTTAAGGTTTAAATTTCTGCATAATTAAGGGAGTTCCCGCTTTAAGTGACAGGTGGTAGCCTGTCAATCAAAGCGTAAATGCCCCGAGAGTTGGGGCGGATGGGTCTCAATGGCGGACACGACCCCTCATGCCCATATTTGGAATATCTGAGTGTGGGTGGAGTAGAGCTCATCCAACATAGTGACTATAAGCTCCGCCCACTTCTGGCCTCATTTGCGAGGTTCAGAATCCAGTGGGTGACGTCACGATGGGTTTGTCCGTAATATATACAGTCAATGGAAGTAAAAAAAAAAAAAACCTGACTCTGTTCTCCAACAGCAGAAGTCTATTTTAAGTAGTTGTGTTGAAAAGCTACACTCACTGTATGTTTCTGTGTTATATCTACGCAGAGCTTACATCGTAGCCCACACAAGTGGTCCACGAGATAAGCAATTATACTTGTGGCGGCATCATTATTTAATTACGCAGTTAAAAGTCTCTAGGCCTCTGGTTGTCTAGATTGAGCTTCTCCGGAACTGAGCTGATGTTGAAGTTGAAGCTAATAAATGTTGAACAACGATTCAAACATTTATTAGGAGTCACTGCAAAGCATAAAAGAGAAAAGATGACTGAGTGAATGGTGTGAAGGAGGCTGAGTGTGAAGGAGGGTGTCATTTCTGCATTTATCTGGAAGGAAATGCATTTTGGACTAATCACAGCTGTTGCAGTCACAGTGACATGTAATAATATTACTGGGTTTAAGTGCACCTTAGGCTACGACACAGGTAGGTATGTACGGAGTAGAACTGATGCAGAAGCATAAAAATAGCTTAGCTCACTCCTCATACAAGCCGGCCGACCTGTACTGCATCATATAGCATAGATTTGGGTTAAAGAAATAGCACTACATGTTATGATGAATCTATTTTCTCAGAATTTGGTGTCGGCCATTTACACTTGACTAAAAAACTGCTTTAATGAGAGGGCCCATCAGATAGACATATACAAAACTTGAATGACACGCCATGTTAGCTTGTGTCTGCAAGTATATGACCAGTAATAACCAAGACTTTCTAGTTGTTTTGGAGTTTGTCTGACCCCTAGTGGTCCAAAGTTTCTTAAGGCAGCTTTAAAATGGTGAAAGCTTGAAATGTTTCTGTGGCCCAGAAATCAAACTATAGTGGTGAACGTAATGGTTAGAGAAGCAGTCTGGGATCAAAGGATCACAGGTTGGCGTCCTTGTGGGGCCCCTTCAAGCTCTCTTGCTAGCTCCTTTCCTCTTGCAACTACACACAAAACAGTGTTGTTTCAACAGAGAATGGACATGGGCCTTCTGAGGATGTCCAGTTGATTGAAGGGGCCTATGGGGTACGGGTGTCTGGTCTGGTCTGGGTGGTACATTTTCTATTTTGACTGTACAACTACTGTAATTCATGCATATGAATTAAAAAAAAAATGGGAGGTGTCAAACAGTAAATCATACATCCAATCTGAGCTGTCCCGAAATATCAACAATCCGAACTGTGACGAGCTAGCTTGGCCGAGCCTCGGAGCTAACCTTCGTAGAAAGTTGCGGTACTGTTCGTGCCGCGTCTCGGCCGTCCGCCTCATGATGTTCTGGAACACTTCCCGGTCCAGGGCCCATGTCCTCACTTTGTTCACCGCTGCAAGAGCAAAATACCACATGCGTCAATACAGCTCTAACACACTCTAACCTTTCACTGAAAGGCGCGTTAACCCGTGCCCCTGATGAGTTCATTCAAAAGGGTCGCCAGCTGTTTTTAATTCCCGACGTGTCCCGAGAAAGAAAAAAAGAAACTTTTAGTGGTGAGTGACAATAAAAAGATGGATATTTTTTGGCTCCTACTCCTTACTGTTCCCATTTCTAGTTTAGTTAAAGTCCCCCCCCCTTGTCATAGAAAAATAACAAAGTGACAAAGGAAAGTGCTCTGGTGACACCGAGGAGGAAGTAACTGTGAAGGTTTAACATAAGCCGGTAGCAACTATGGACTTCTCCCTTTATCTGCTTCATCTGTTAACATGAAATACCCACTCAGAGACTCGTCAAACTGTCACGGAGTTTCCAGTTCACCCTGAATATTGAGGTCAAGTCGGTGCCCCTCCCCTAAAGGACCACCGGTCAATTTACTTGGTTAAATATACAAACGCAGACAAAGAGCACTCACATAGAACATGGTATGCACTCTTCTAAATGCCATGGAGGTAAAAACCAATCACAATGCAAAACTGTGGATTTCACGTTAAGCCTTTGTCAACACAACCAAGCAAAAGCTTGTTTACTTCAGTCTAATGGTTCTGCTCTCACTACTGCTGCTCTGCTCGTGTGAAGGTCAGAGAAGTGTCGGATTACATTTTTGGTTGAGAAGATTCATAAGGAAATAGCATTCTTCACTTAAGCCATCAAAATGATTGTGTTAATTGTTCATCTGTAGGTTTTGCAATTTAGCAAATAGCAGCTAAACATTGTGGGACAAATGGGACTCGTTAGGACCCAGATGTGATCAGGGACACTTTTCAGATCATTCAGCACAGAACCAGAACCCAAATCCTTCGATCATTCCTGTAATGAAACTGCAGGTCATGTGTCTTTGACTGACCCAAGAATTATTACTTTTTTCCCCATAAACAGTTTAAAACGAAGCAGCCTTAAAGAGTTTTGACGAAGTGCGAAAATTACATATAAGACTTAGACAATAAAAGTAGCTGCTATTTCTCAGAGATGTGGACAGAACACAACATTGAGGTCCAGAACTAAAGATGTATCCAAATTGCACTTATTTGTCTTAAAAATAAATAAATTAATGGAAAGTTTATTAAATGCAATCATGTCCCTAATATACTTCTATGGAAACAATCTGGAATTGTTAATATTTATTAAGTATTATGCTATTATGTGGCTGGTCCAGTCCCCTTGAGATCCAATTGGACTGTATGTGGCCCCTGAACTAAAATGAGTTTGACTACCCTGCTCTACAGGAACGTGATTAGATGACAAGTGTGAAAGGCAATAAAGCAAATTTAAGAAATTTTAAGAAATTTAGATGGTTTTGTTTTGGTTAAAGATTTAAAGTGAAGTTTGCTTTATTATTTGAAAGCTGGAAAGTTGGACCATGTTGAAGCCAATATGTCATGTTAATGTTTCAAAGTAAAAGACTGCACATAGTATTTTATTTTGAAAATCACCCGCATCCACTTTGTTTTCTGACAATGGACTTCCTGTCTGAACGATTTGATCTACTCGTATTGATGTGGTTTTCAAATAGCAAGTGGGAAAAATAGAGCAGTTGTGTATTTTTAGCGGTGCGGCGCAGCACCAAGCTTCGGGGACGCTCCTGAAACGCATCGCAGCGTTCCTGGTGGAAACACTCACATTGCGATATGAGTGCTATCAACCGCGGAGCTGCACCATGTGTAAATATGCCTTTATTAGACTTTTAGCTGCAGGACATGAAGAAGGCTTTACAGAAATGCACACTACACTGTCCCATCTTACAACACTATTAAATGCTATTGACGGTGCTGAGTCGCTGCATGTTTTTATACAGGCTATACATATCTGCAGCTCACAGGATGAGCTGTCTGTTCTCAGCGTATGTATTCAGGCCAAGAATTTCATTGTTGCAAATGTGTTTTTATTAGTGACGTCATCAGAGGCCAATCGTTGTCAACTCGACTTTCACCACATAACAGTCTGACCTCGTGCAATACGTCTTTTTGTGTAAAACACAATTATAGAACTGACAGTGTTTGAAGTTTCTTTTCCCTGCTGCAGTACCTGACATACAGTATGTTGCTGCTATACACCTCTGCTGTACTGCATGCCACCGTGTTAACCTCAGCTCATGTGTAAAGTCACAGCAAGTTATTCATTTGCCGTGCGCAACCATTGCACTTGATTTGAATGCGGAGGAGGTTTGGCAAAGGGCAGAAATATTGGGCAGCATAAGACTGGTGCTACATGACATTTCAACCTTTCACTCTCTCCGGTGTGAATGTAAAAATGTTTACCTCGCACTGACGCCGTCCGTGTGCAGTTGTACAGAATGGCTAATTCTCCAAAAGTGGTCCACACCGCTATCGATGTGAGCAGTTTGTTATGTTGATACACGTCCAGCTTCCCATCTGTAGATTTAAAAAGAGGTCAATCAATCGGTTGTTTTTTTTAAACCACATTTAGGGCACAGACAAACAGACAGAGCAACAAGAGATGGGCACATGCCACGAGTGGAATTGAATGACATTTATATTTAATTTGATTCATTCAGATAATCAACATCTGTTGACCCAAGCTTCACATCTTCCCTTTCATGCTTTCTCCTACTGGTTGAAAGGGTTCTTTGCAGCAAAACATATTTCTGAGGTCGTAAATACTGAATGTAAGAAAGAATAGAAAATGAGAATAGTTTCAGTACTTTTCTAACTTCTTACATCAGCTAAGACAACGAAGATAAATTGCTTCCCCACCTTCCTTTCCTCCCTCCTGCCATCTGTACCCGCCTATTGTTAGCACAACATAAAACATGGCATGCATTTTCCTTATCTCTTATTCCGCCTGTGACTCTAAAATGGATTTTAAAATTACATTTCCAGATTAAAGTCTTCATTAGCGCGATTGTAATCAGTGGCCCCTGACGTCTGTGTGGGTACTCAAGGGCTCCATTAGTGAATGATCATTAATCATGTGTTGGATTCAGCACATGTCATAGATTCACAGGAACATCGCAGCTGACGCCCTTTTTTATTCGTTCCCTTGGTTTCACAGAGGTTTAAGAAGGATTTCTGACATTATCTCTGCATCTACCAACAATGCTACCAACAATCTAATTCACCAGCCAAAATAATTCACATAACACATGCTTAAAAAAATAGGCTAGTTAACTTTTTAAAAAAGTTTTCAAAGGGGAGCCATTCAAAAGCTGGCTTCATGTGTATGGAGCACTAACTCTGCCACAATTAAAAATAAATAAATAAATTAATAAATAAATAAATAAATAACTTTTATGCCACATATTTAGGCATTTATTTAATTATGTATGGCATATATATTTAGGTATTAAGTGATTTATTTATTTATTTATTTTTAATTGTGGCAGAATCAGTCCTCCTGCTCTTTTGACTTGATTGGCCTGTGGTCAGAGTTGCACAAAAAGACCACAAATAATCATCTCAAATTGCTCCACGTCAAGTATCTGTGACGTTTCTGTCGAATTCTGCAAATTTCAGATGCTAATTAACTTTCCTGAATTACTGTTAACTGATAATAGAGCCAAATATAAGCGACGCAGTTTGCAAAACACCAAGAGATCTGCAACGCATGCTGGAATCTACAGAGAAGATACTGTCAGTCAAATCAAAAAAATACAAACATTCAAATTCAAATCACTACGGTACACCTTCTGTAACACCAAATTTGTCCTTCCAACATTTAAATGGTGAATATTTATCTCTACTTCAATGTCTTGTAGATTTGTATATGTAATCCTATATATAAATAATATTATAGCAAATCTTTTTTATATATTCTTTGCTTGTTTAATTTAATTGTATTTAACTGTTTTGCATCTATTATCTGTTGTACTAGAAGTTTTTAATTTTTTTCTTTGTTGTTTTTGTGAAACTGAGACCAAGAAATTTCTCTAAGCCTGAGTCTAAAGGTGTCAGAGGCACAGACAACGATTTCACTGAAGCGAGACGGAGACGTTCATGATAAATCTTCTGCAAATAATAGTTTTTCATATGAGATGAGATGAATATGAAATGTGAAAAGTTATTTGGAACAGCGCTGTGAGAGACAGATACACCTGCTGGAGATGCATACTCTTGACTTCCTCGAAACATAGATTTGCATGTTGCTTTTGCTTGTCGTAGGACATCGGTCTTCAACAGAGGGTCCGCGACCCCCGAGGGGGTCAACGGAGGTACTCCAGGGGGGTCGCAAAATCTTTGGTTGATTAGACTTTTTATATATATATTTTTTTAGTTTCCCCCCGCAAATTAAAATTTCGTTAAACACACATTAATATTAATCCAACCTATTTCAGTAAAGGAATAAATGGAGGCAGAAGACGTGATCTTTCAAACAGCACTTCAGTCAATTCAGCTGAGAGCCTCCTGTACACAGTAGGCCCCGCCCCTATCACTGCTGAGCCAATCACAAAGCCCCATATTACACGCAGGGTTCCCCCACAATTGACGAGAGCCTATTCAGTCCCCAGGTGAATATTTGAACCTGTGTATTGTTTGAATAGCTTAATATTGATGTATAATGTATATTTATAAATAGCTCTAGGTTGAGTTTAATACAGAACACATGTAGTAAGTAGGGGGTCTCTACTTAATCTCTTCATCAGAGAAATGTTGCAGACCCCTGTTGTAGAACAATATGTGTTGTGTGTTGTTTATCTAGAAGGAATACGCTTAAGAATAATCTCAGGTAATCTCAGCTGCTGCAGGCGGTGAAAAGGAAAAGTCTTTTTCCAGCTGTTTTTTTTTTTTTTTTTTTGTTTTGTTTTGTTTCTCCAAAAATTGAATTCCCGACTCGGAAGGCGAAGATCAAACAGGAGTGTAGCTACCTGCCAGGACAAACAGATGGTTCCCAGGCTCCCCCTGCTTGATGACGTACTCTCCCTGCTGGTAGGTGCGCTCGTACATGCACTCCACCATGTCTTTGATCTGCTGCAGCTCCAGCCTCTTCAGGTACTGGTTCTTGTTCAGGGCGTCTGTCAGCAGCCTCTTTACGCTGTCACACACAGGAACAAGAGGGAGAGGTTAACGAGCCGGCCTTTTTTTTTTTTCTCTTTTTAAGTGAGTGTTTGCCGTCTGAGGATGAGAATGCACAGTTATTCGGAATTACGTGGCACGTCGCTTCATTTACGATGTGGAAATGTTAGCTTTAGGTATTTTATTTAATAACCAGAAGAAGAAAGAAACCCAGACACTACTGATACTGACCCACATTTAATGGACTTTACTTTGAATATTTTCATTTCTTCCTCCCTTTGACCAAAGTAAAATGTTTAATATAGACACTTCCACGTAGTCGTATGCTAATCATTTAAATATTGTAGTATTTTTCTGTTGCTGTTCTGATTGTGGCCTCCGATAATGCCACTGTAGATACTTTTTAAGTGCTTCTACCACCACTGACTGACTGACTGACTGTGTGCACTTACGTTACCGAGCCACCAGAACGCCCACGTCCACTTTACTCACCACATTCTTACCCTGCATGATAAATATTTTGTCTCTTGTGAAAATGACGACTATTTGCAGCCTCTGGGCTCCGTTCCGACAATGAATCAAGCAAAAAAAGAAGAAAAAAAAATCATTCTGAGTTGTCAAAAGTTCACAGATGTGCATTTTAACAGCTGCAGCGAGAGGCCGTAAGAAGACATCACTTCCTTCGGGGAGCTGTAAACTGAAAAAGGTTAAGAGCCACAGTCGAATGCCAACTATAGATCATTAGAGCGCGGTGCAGGAGGTGGGTGGTCTGTTTATCCACCTTATCGAGGGCGATAAATTATCACTTTGGGCTCCGTAAAACGAGAGCAGATGATGCTTTATTTTTCAGCCCACATGGTTTTTCTTCGTCTCCCTCCGAGCTGTGCCATTACTGAGCAACATGCGACCGCCATTCACAGAAGATGAGTGTTATGTTTGAAAGGGCCAGCAGGCTGCATGAGGGCACCAGACTGCCTCATTTACATTAGGTGTGATTATATAATCCATGTTGGGCTTATTAGCAACACATGGTTTAAACATGAGGACCACACTGAGAGAGAGAGAGAGAGAGGGAGGGAGGCTGCGCGCTGTCGTTGTTATTCGCTGTGGAGAGCGGTGCTGAAGTTGTTGAACACTTGAGACGACAAAAGGCAATTTGGCTTTCATGTCTGGGGAGACGAACAAAGCTTTGTGTCCTCATTAAATCACCTTCTGAGTTGTTTGTTTGACTGACTTGCCAGTGGAGTTGTTAGGCCTGTTTTAGCCTCCTAAATAATTTAATAATTTGGTGGTGTTCTATTTATTTATTAGATATCTGACAAATTCAGTATAAAATGGCCAGAATATGAGTTGAGACAGAATCTGAGAAATACATGAAGACGCCCCTTCAGTGCGCCCTGAACCAATCAGTCTCACTCATTAATATTAATTTAATTCAAGTAACTAAATCATATTTTTCAGGGCTTGAAATTGCAACCATTTTAGTCACATGTGTAATCTGCACGACTTCAAAATATGCCTCTGTGTTGATCAGTTATTAATAGTTACTGTTGGAACTTGAGTTTGTTCTTGCAACATGTTTAAAAACAGACTGAAATAATAACAATAAATACATTCTCAGTCTTTGTTAGCTGTTTGTGTAATTTTGTGGTCACACGCTATGTTCGCTCACATCTGCGTGTGCATCTCCTTTGGGGGCTAAGCCCCCCCACATCCTCAAAACCTAGTGACACCCCTGCATGTCACAGAAATCTTTAAGTTGGGTGCAGTTTTCACAAGCAAATGTAAAACGCAGCTTGATTATTATTACTTTTTTTTTATTATTATTATTTAGCACTAACAGCAGTTACTGTGTTTTTTGTTTTTTTTCACATTTAATCTGTAAAACAACAAAAGCCAGATCGGAGGAGAATAACTGAAGAGACGTGGGCAGCATGTGTGGACTGGTCTGCGGCAAAGAAACACAAATGTAATTTTGTATGTGACTTTCACTGGCAGTAATTAATCATAAAAGAGAAGATTTTCAAACGAGGTTAGTGGCTCCCAAATGTGACCATCAATGGCTGAAGATGGCTCATTTGTACTGCAGGACATACATATGGTAACCTATAAATGTATTGACACTCACTGTCTATCTGTTTCACAACCTGCTTAATAAGAATCCATCTTATGTATTAACATATCCTAAAACATCATTCTGAACTATTCCGACATGCAAATAAGCCAATTCTCCTAGAAATATAACACTGAATTCAACATTGCTTTACATATTAATTCTAGCTTCAGTCATCCTTCTAAAAACTTTTAAAACCTGAGCAGCTCATTGTTCTGCAACCTACCGATGTCTCTCCCTCCGTGGGGCCAACATGCCCAGGAAGAATGGATTTATCCATCCACAGAGAAATGATTGGATCAAGCATTTCCAGGCTTATTAGGCACTAAAACTTTCCTATGTCCTATATTTTACCCAGCCCCTCTCAGTCTGATTGCTGCTTCCATCTGATTAGGCTGTTCTGATGAGGAGCACTTGTGTCCATGTTACCACGACCATGGTCACGTTTAGGGTTTTAGTAAGTTAGAAGCTGATGCAGACAGAGAGGTGGAAGACTGGAAATATAACATACCGTGTGCATCTGAAGCTCTGTAATTAAATTATTCCAGTCTTTATGCTAAACTAACTAGCCACTCTCTGATTTACTGTCCAGGCATGAGGGTGGTGGCCATGCTCTTGTGTAATTCTTTGCAAAATAACAAAAACTAAAATTTCATGTCATCAAAACATCTCATCTCAAATGTATGTGTTCTACCTAAACGTTTCCTCCTTGACATAATAGATGAAATTATTTATTAATGGCTGAAGAAAGGTCAGAGTACGGAGGCAGGATGACCAGAATATTGTGGTGATTAAAGGCGAAGGCTGTGTAGGGGGACAGACGGGGTTACTGTGACTTGAGCTTTGTGAGGTAACATTCAGATATTACTCCACCTTCAGCTTCTTAAAGTCAATCTTTGGAGGCTTCGTATCTTAACACCTCCACAAGGAAACATTAGAGATGAAGTGAGTTTTATATGTATATGTGTGTGTCTGTTGCCAAATCTCGATATCGCAATATATCGTGATGTTTTTTCTTCCGATACAATATCGATTTTAAAAGAAAAAGTCATGTTTTGGGCCGATCGTGAATGACTTCAGCACCTCCTCCGCTGCTTTTTCTGTACAAGTGCAATAAATTGGAAATGGATCATGTAGAATATATCGCAATATCATAATATCGCAATAATGTATCGTATCGTGACTCAAGTATCGTGAAGTCTTCCTATATGAAGGGGTGGAGCTCCTGTTTTATCCGAGAGCGTTTGTGTCATTCATTAATGACACAAATTAAACTTGCACATGGACAAAAATATGTGGACACCTAAACATTGGTGTCTTCACAGACAGTCGTCGTTGGTGTCGTTGCTTTAATAAACTTCTAGTTTCAAGCTTTCTTTGTTGTTTTGGAATCTGCCGGCTCATCGCAGATGGAAAGAAGGTGATGGCCACCTCTGGCCATTACTTGTAAACTGTGTAACATTAAGATTTCCCTTCACTGGAGAAACCACTGAGAAAGAAGTGGCTCCCATGCATACCTCCATAGTTTTGGTGACTCTTTCTGAACCAGTACATGGAACCCTGATGTAGATCAGTCCAGGCTGAAATGTCTTGGACTGAATTATGTCATCAACACTTCTCACCACACACTCCTTCGTCTTTTAAGATCCACTAGACTTTCCCCAAAAAGACAAACATCTCACCTCGCGTCCTTTGGAACCCGAGCCTTCTCAAAGGAGAACTTCGGCAGGCCGCTGGAGTCGTACGTCCTGGACGTGGGTTCGGCCGACACCCCGGCTTTGGCGCCTTTCCTCCTGTTGAGCGTCTCTTTGATCCGAACGCTGAGGTTGGGGCTGCCCTTGCTGCCGACCCTGACGGACGCGGACCGGGAGGGCAGGCCCGCCGAGGGGGCGCCGCTCCTCACCACGTCCTGCAGCTTGTTGAGCTGGATGCACTTGTTCTGCAGCTCGTCGCTCAGCTCGGCGAGAACTTTGGTCTGTTTGGCCAACTGCTCCTGGAGGCCTTTGATCTGCTGCTCCTTGGCGCAGAGCTCCTCGTCCTTCCTCTTGCCCTCTCGCTCCAGCTCCTCCACTCGGGCCCTGAGAGAATCCTGGGACGAGTTCTTGAACGCGCCGCTGAGGTCTTTGTGGGCCCGGCCGTTGGAAGCGGAGCCCTCTGTGTGTTTGTAACGCTTCGATTTGACCGAACCGTTCCCCATCTTATCACCTGAGCACACACACAAGAGAAGAAGTCAGTGTTTACTGAACTGATCGCACAGCTCTCCCACCAGTACAGTGACATTTAGCTAAAAAAATAAAAATATCTGTTTGAGTCAGCTGAGATTTCAAAACCCGAGCGCAGACACTGGAGAAAGACGGAGAGCGAGGAGAGTGCTACCAAATCAGTATATAATGGTCAATGAGTGTGTCCTGCCCATTTATTATTTAGAAGGCAGGAAGTATTGCGTTACATGCACAGCCACTCTCAATGTGATCAGAGGAGAAGCAGCGAGAGGAAACGCTGCTCGGGATGTAAGGAAATAGGAGGTCAGAAGAAATCAAAGTGCAGACTAAAGTCACGTTCTAAGGCATGTTTATTTCCACATGGGGGGGGGAAATGTCGGAGAACAATCCTGGTTCTGTTGTGAGGGGCAGTCGCCCACTCACACATACAGTAGTCTTCATTCATGACATTCCAGCTGGGACAGTGTCACACCAGTCTGTTCTCCAGCACTTTATCCTGAAATTCAAAATCATCTGTAAACCTATTTTTAGAAAAACTACTACATAAAATGTCTTTTTTTAAAAAATCTTTTTGTTTTGACGAGTCAAGACACAAAACATTTGCAGAGGACGCAAACAACCCACGCGCTTTCTTGTAGTAAGGACTCATTTTGACTTTAAATGAAAGTGGCAACGACGCTACTTCCAACAACCTCAGAGGAGCGGACACCTGCAACTTCCGATGCCTCGTCATTCTTCTCTTTAGACGGGAACGAACGGGGGAATCCGCCTCTTACCTGGTTAGTGTTCAGAGTCTGTGGTGCGGAAAAAAAAAGAAAGAGACGATTTTAAAAGACGAAATAATCCGTTTGCACATTCGAGCATCAGCGGAGGAGCGGTCCAGCTAAAACACGAGCCGCATCCTCTCTCCTCCTCTCCTCTGTCTCTCTGGCTCTCCTCTTCCTCCCCACGGTCCGTGTCGTGCGTTCTGGCGCGCGAGGCGACCGGGTACGATTGACAGGTCAGGTGCGAGTGACGTCACCCCCGATGTTTTTTTTTGTTTTTTTAAACTAATGAATAATTTAACTTATATTAAAAAAAGGTTAATGAATATGTGTTTAATCGGAGCAAGCTTCATTGAGAGTAGACAGTTTATATTACGTGTTAATCACTCGTGTTTCTATTTCTGAAAATATTTTCCATTGACATAAAACACCTTATCCTAACACTAACTGTCTCAGCTAAGTGCATAACTCTCCCCTAAACCGTAACCAAAGAATCACCTTCACCAGGGCTGTTTCAAGACACTCTGGGGGGCCCCGGGCAAGAGGCACCCCAGAATCCCCGCCAACATGAAGCATTTGGCAAACAAATATTTTATTTTAAGAAAAGAGCACAGTTGGCAGCCCTCCGGATGCCCCCTCGAGCTTCCATCATTGTCACCGATATGGACCATTACCATCCCTCTCTCTGCGGGGGCTTGGGGTCGACTGTCCGCTTCCTACGGCCCTGATCTTCACCCTATGAAACCAAGTTGTGGCGCCTTGAACTCCCTTTTTTTTGTTAGCGTTGCAAACATGTTTCTTTTTGTATGTTTTAACTGACAATAGCAGAAAAAAATGCCGCCCAAAAGTCATATTTTCATACATAGATCAGGCATAACATTATGACCACCTTCCTATTATTGAGTAGGTACTCCTTTGTGCCTACAAAACTGTTGTGAGTCATCAGAGAACGGACATGGGTCTTCTGAGGGTGTCCTGTGGTGTCTGGTAAGAGGATGTTGTTAGTGGGGGTTTTCACCAGGATTTTTTGAGTCGTTCTTAAACCGTTTTTGTGTCATTTGTGTCTCAGTGCTGTAGGGTGGGGGGGGGGGCAGGTCTGGTCTCGGTGGGTGCAACATGTCTGAGTAACATTCATAAAGTTTCCCAGTGGAACATTAAATAGTCACAAGATGGTCAATGTTATTTACTTTCTATTTACTCTCAGTGGTTATAATGTTATGCCTGGTTTGTGTAAAACATTCATATAAAAACAGTTCAGTGAAGGAAGATTGAACACTAAAGGTGCTTTAATGCAACATCGGGGTGACTGTGGTGCATGGTTCCCATTTATAACTTTTAAAACTTGTATGTTATATATTTAAAAAAAAAATAAATCGATTCAAATCCAAACCGTCCAAGTACATGGCTGGTACGGCACGGTTCAGTTACCCAGCACAACTTGTAATCCGATCACTTTCCCCTCTTGTTCTGCACGTGGTCCATTTTACTTTTGGCCGAAATTAAAGTGAGGACTCGGAGCTCCAGCCCCACACGTCCAGACATGATTAATTGGTTTTCCCAGTGTGTTTGTCTGTGATGCCGGTCTGAGCAGCCTGGCCTGCAGCACATTTCATTGACGGGGTCAGAACAGTAAATGGCAGGTGGCCAAAGCTGATTCATTTGCGGCAAAATAACAATCCAGGTCACCGACTCCCCAAACTGAACCTGAAAGGAATGTGGCAAATTATACGAGGACGTATGGGATTCTGAACGAGATGTGAATGTTCACAATAAAAGCGTTCAGCTGGCTCTGTAATCTCCGGTCGGAGGCGTCGGGCTTCTCTAAAGCTGCTCACGGGTACTTTGGCAGAACACATCCTCACCTTGGTACCAGTGAATATTTTGGCAGCGCTGTGACTCAGCTGTTAACCCCTAAAGCCTCACAGGAGGGAGGTTTGATGATGGTTTATATCACAGTATAATATCAGAGTTATTTTTAGATTTTGATGAAAAGGAAAGGTAAAGCCGTCCAGTTATTGACAGTTATTAGAGTCGGTGATGTGCAGTTTTCAAAGTGGATGGAACCATTTAAAACTTATGGTAAAATATGAAGTTCTCTCCATATCCAATAAAAGAAACAAACATCTTCCAGTAAACCATAACCCTTATTATCATGCATGATTTCAATCAATCAATCAATTGAACTTTATTTATAGAGTACTTTTCATACAAAAGATGCACACATGCAGATTTAAGAACTCTAAAGAAACATTAACCTACAGTCACAACTTTGAAGGAAACGCTGGACAGATAAAAATAACTGTATAAATTATTACATAAATATTATGCATTTATACATAAATAATTATGATTTAGTAATTACCTAAAGGGATAAAAAGCATAAATTGAAAACCATACTAAATATAATAAAATAAGTTAAAAACCAGACTATATATTTATATAAAATCCAATGAATAACCAGACAAAAAAAAAACAAACAAATAATTTAAAAAATAAATAAAATTCAGTTAAAAGTTTGACTAAAGAATATAAAATGATAAAAATAAATTAAATTCAATAAATAACCAGACTAAAAAGGATTTTAAAAAAATAATTAAAAACAATAAGTATAATTCAGTTTAAAACCAGACTAAAAAAAATATATATATAAAATGATAAAAAATAAATTAAATTCAATAAATAACCAGACTAAAAAGGATTAAATTTTTTTTTAAAACAATAAGTATAATTCAGTTAAAAACCAGACTAAAAAAATATATAAAATGATAAAATAAATAAAATTCAATAATTAACCAGACGAAAAGTTAAATAAAATTCCGTTGCAAGCGAGACTAAAAGGTTTTGCATCTGTTTTCCTTTGAATCCAGGGGAAAGTATAAATCTCTCAAGAAACAGTTAAGATTAGAGGAAGGTCAGAAGAAATAATTTACGCTGCTGCTTAAAAGTATTTGCACTCAGAAGTTCTGCATAAGAAATGACTCAAAACTTTGGCGGATGTTCACACGAGTCCTGAAAGTGACCCAGTCAAACAAATGAAACCGAGACTATTAATAATTTGCACATATCTGTGACTTTCATCAGCTGAATGTTTCTGGTAGCAGCTCATCAGTCGTCTGCTTCAGGTCCAACCACAACATTCCTACTGGATTAAGGTCAGAACTTTAACTTATCAAACTTTATTTATTATTTTTTTTTATTTCTTTTGATTCTTTTTTTCCTGTGTCATTATACACTTCTACAAACATGTGTTGTGAAGATCAGACTGTACTTTTACAGTACAGACTTTTTTTTGTGTGTTTTGTGAAAACACTCACAGACATACAATAATTTCTCATTTTCTCACATAAATAAATAAATACACCAGTATAATATTTCAGTATTTCTGCTTCCCTCGTTCGGTTGGTTTCTCTTCGTCTAAAAAAACAGCTGATGTTTTTAGTCAGTCTTATGCAGAAGAAGAAGTAAAACACTGTGAAGGGCAGCCCTGTACTTTGTGTAGTGGAAAGGTTTTTTGGTTGCAGCCCAATAACCCATTAACTCTCGTTTACTGTGATTTGCTTTAGACACCATGTTATGTTAAAATACCACATGTAACATACTTGGTGTCATATTATATTTTTACTATTATGTGATAGAAGCTTTGTTATTTTATTTTGTGAAAACAGGATAGAGTGAATAAACGGTAAAATGAAAAATTATGAGAACAAATGATCAGAAAATAAAACAAACCTGAGTAGCGCGGTGCCTGATATTAGTATTAGCAGATATTTTGAATGAGTTGTTAACTGTCATAGTAAAATATTCCTTCACAGCTGTGTATATGACACCAAACGTTTTATTACCTCACATAGTTATTTATTGATGAGTCAGAGGCGAATAGTTGCACCATCTTCACGTGGACACTAGATGGAGACAAATATCTGTTTTTGTTTTCTTCTTCCAACAGCAGCAGAAACTGTGACTCCGTTCCCGTCTTTTCTAGCTGGTTCCCTCAAATACTGATCCATATAATTGCCTGTTTTATTACGTATATATTTATGATTAACCTCCAAAATAATCCAGTAGAAGAGACTTTTGTTTCCTGTCTTATCCCAACATCTTATATTTTCTGTATATCCAACACAGACGTGTCCTTTCCAACAGGTCATTGTTTCATCAGTTTTACCATAAATTAATAGTAACATTAAAATAAACTACACTGTATTTGACTCAACACTAAGTACAAGTACATATACTTTTATTTTGACAGGTATTTCCTTCCTCTTGTGATAGTGAGAACAACATTTAGCTTAGCTTTCCTCCCTAATCTCTGTGTGATGCAGTAGACAGCTCAAAAACTAGTAAATAAACCATAAAGCTTTATTTATTTTATTGTTCCAATGATTCATGAATAAATGTAATAGTTTTTTTCTCCTTTTGCTTTTTTTATTGCCACCTTCCTACTCGCTCTGGGAGTTTCATCCAGGGTTTTAAAAGCAAATAATTAGTATCGTTATTGACGTTATATAAATAAAGTTGAATTGAATACATGACTTGAGTCACTTGATCAGTTTTAAACGTTCGTTTATTAACCTTGTCTTTTGAACACAACTAATTCATTCAGAAACGGTTCCTCTAGTCCATTGTAACAGTCCAAATACAAATGGGTAAAAACACAGGGAGGAAAAAAAAAGAAAAAAAAAGAAAAGAAACAAACATACAGCACATGTATCTATACAATAGACCACAACAGCACTCTGTGTCGAGGGAGAAGCAGTCAAGGCAAAGCAGACATCAGTCAAAACGATTTAACTTCATACTCTGAGCCAGTACCTTGAACATTAAGTGTTTCAAACAAACTCATATATATTAAAAAATAATAATTAAACCAATATCTGTGGACTACTTTTAACATGTTATGTACCTTGTACAATTTAAATAAAATAGAAAGTAAATATTGGCATCGGGAGATAATGAAGCTACACGGATTTATAAATAAAACACATTTAGGAAACTTTTTCATGATATGAAAAAATAAAAACAATGACCTTTTTTTTTTTTTTATCTCAGTTCACATTATTCGACCGCACAAGATCACTTTAGCTAAAGGACCTCCGGGGGGCAGCACAACCACACGTTTCACTACACTAGCAGGTGGAGCAGGAACAAAAGGGCAGGATGGGTATCAGCTCATCGTCTTCCTATTCCTGCTTCCTATTCACGCTCGATGCTTCAAATGCAGGTTTGAAACCAAGCACCCGACCGTCTCAGCCCACGGTTCACTCAAGGAAAAAGCTTATCAACGCTGCCATTTATTTAAAGCATACCGGGACCTCGATGCAACACAAAAGACAACCTCGCTTCTTCCTTACTCAGAACATTATAAAACTTTATACAACACAAACAAAAAAAAACAATGACATATTATTTTTTTTTTGTAAATAATGCAACCGGTGCATTTTTTTTTGGACAAAACTTAAAAAAAAAACATGGAGTGAACGGTTTGATACAAAAGGAAGGCGACATTAAAACAACTTAGACTATCTAGCTAGCTTAATGATAGACAACAGTGTTGCAGGTTAAGAAATGCTGGCTTGTGGAACCAGAGAGGGTAGCGTTTCTGTTGCGTTAGCCAACCAGCGGCTAACTTTGTAGCATCAGAGGAGAAACAAAACAAAAAAAAAAAAAAGGCTGTTCATTTATATATTAGGGCAAAATACTTCATACAGGAAAAAAGCCCCTCCTCCATTTTACTGTGGAGGTTTGTAGCGTTTTCTTTTCTTTTTTTTTTTGTTGAAAACCAACCTCAAAAGACTATAAAGTCATACAAAGAGATGAAAAAGAGCTGTCCTGAAATATACAGCACGAAGAGCAAAAAGAGGGGAAGGAAAGCAGAGCTCCATAGGAATCTGAAGCTGGTTTGAGGGTGGGTGGGAAACACACACACACACACACACACAGGAAAAAGTCCTCGCCAGCCCGAGTAGAGATTGTCGTTTCCCTTCCAACACGGGGATACTTAGATGGGGCAACAGCGTAGAGTCGACGGGGCGCGATCCGCTTGTTGGGTTTGACTTCAGAGTTTCTCTTCAGGAGTTCAGACTCTACTTAGCAGAGTGGATCTGTGGATGGAAGGAAGGAAGAGAGAAAGAGCTGTCAGCATCTGAAGATAAACAGAAAACTGCTCCACAATTCACTGAATGTTAATAACAATAATCAGTTTCATGTGGGTCTGATTTCAAAACAGCAGATTAATGGACTGTTTTTTAGCGGTGGCGCCCCCTTGTGAGGAAACTGTGAACTGCACTGTTGCTACTATATATTTTTATACAGTGTTATACAGAGACGGGGAGATGAAGTCTTGTGAAGCTTCTTCCTGATTGTACCGATAAAAGATTGGACCCCAGCAGTGACATCTAGTGGCCAGATGCAATTATAGCAGCTACGAACTTCCAAATGACTCACACATCAGTCAAGTCACTCTTAAGCATCTGTGTCAACATTTTGAAACGTCAATTGACTTTTCACTTAAAACTTGATTTAGACATAAAATATTTTTGCTGTGAAGTGAGATGACAAGTACTTCAGCATCAGTGTTTAGGAGATTTCACTGGAGGCCTCTTACAAAGGTAATATTTGTATGCACAGTGTATATATTTTAATATATTGTATATTTAATTCTGTTTTATTCCTTCTTTGTAACTCTAATTTAAAGGGCCGACTCACATATTTTTCTTTTCTTTCCAGTGTCTCCTATACAAAATATCTTGGGACAACTGTCAATATTCAATCAATTTTCTCTGCATTTCAGCAATTTACATAGATCTGCAGCGGAATCGAAGCCGCTGCAGAATTTTTATGCCTCGAGTGGATTTTCCAAAGATGCTGTGTGAGTGCAGAGAGACAGTCTGGCCTCAGAGCTCTTGGACAGAGTCTCTCTAAGTGGAGCAGCGCGTTCTGCTGACGTGGCTCGGCTGGAGCTAAGTGACAGATCGTGGCGCAGTGGAGGCGAAGCTCCTGGGGGGTGGAGGGGGTGGGGGTGGGTGGGGGTTGCAGAGATGGTTGGCAGGCGACAGCAAAAACGCGACCACGCCCACACATGAAGGGCTGAGTGGACGACGCTTGACCCAAAACCAGCTCTCACCTCTGACCCCCGCCAGCAGATCTGGTTCACACGTCAGACTGCGGCTGAGTGGGTGGGTGGGCTCATGTGTGTGTGTGTGGGGGGGGGGTCAGATATCGGCTGTAATTTTTGGTGTAGTGTTGTTTGGGTGCATCTTTTTCAGCGAGATATCTCAGGTTCGAGGTTTGGAAGCGTCGTTCATATGTTTGTGACAGAAGTAGGAGGAGGAGGAATGTGAGGAAGCAGAAGATAAACGGAGGGGACGAGGTTAAGTGGAAAAAAAAAAGATAAAGAAGAATGTGGGGAAGGAGGACGGGACATCGGGACATGTGATGAAGGATATGAACGAGGAGAAAAAGCAGACAGAGATGAGGATGAATCATGTGGAGAAGGAGGAGGAGGCGAAGTTGCGTCTCTGCGAACCGTCCTGACTCAGTTTATGTCAGCTAAGCTGAACCGGGAGGAAATCGTCCCCCGTCAGCTCTCCGGAGACGCCACAAGTTCGAGGCCAAATTGAACAAAGACGATTTTCCCCTCGTGCGTCCGCAGCGACGGGCGCGTAAACGCCCTCCGGGATGAGATCGTGTGAAAATGACTGATGTCTTTTGCGCGTGTGCGCGCAAAGTGACAGTGCGGCCCGAGAAGAGTGATGAGGCCGCGCTCTTGATGCGTTTATTGAATTGCGTGAGAGGTCGGCGTCGCCGCGGTGACCTGCATCCCTCTGGGTCTGACCGGTCAGCAGGGGAACGGGGGGGGGGACGCCGGGAGACAGGCGTGATTGAAAGACTGGAAGAACCCCGAGGGTGAATGTGTAAAGAATGAATGAAAGGCGTGTGTATATATATGTGTCTGTGTGTGTATTTAGAGGGAGGGGGGGTTAATACACACCTCAGAGACTTCCATCTGTCCTTCTCCATGTTGTTCTCAGGACCTTCGCTCTCGTACGATGCCAGATACAGCGCTGCAACGAGCAAATCAAACATCAATTCACATCCATCACTGAGACGCTGATCACACTGAGTGCAGCTCAACTTCTAATTATTTAACTTTTCCTCTCTATTTATGGAAGTTATTTTTTTTTGGTAATCTTCTCGAGGAAGATAGCGCTCACAGTCGGTTCGTCTGCAGGCTTCAGGAGTGTCAGGAGGATTTTACAGAGCTCCCTGTCTCTCTCTGATAAGGCCCAGATAGCAGCTGGAGCCAGTGACACGCGACTTTGATGTGCATTAAAGGACCAAAAACTATCTGCGCCACTCGAGGAGGAGAGGCGATAACATGTGTGTGTGTGTGTGTGTGTGTGTGTGTGTGTGTGTGTGTGTGTGTGTGTGTGGATTTGAGGTTTTTCCTGTCGTCTGTGGCCTGGTTCGTTTTTATTTTAACCGAGGACAACGATCCAGACGACATTAGGCACGTCTTTAAACGCACAGTGTTTCAATCCACAACTTTACTGATGAAAAATCTGCTGTTCTGTTCGTTCGAGGTTCAATAATAACATACGTTTGATTTAATAATTAGTGTATGTTTGTCACACCTCAGTGTTTCACATAATCAAACAAATTTAAATGCTAGATAACACAAGTGAAGGGAAAGACGATCGCTGTGTGAAAACGTGTTGTTTTCGTTGTAAATACGCACCCACAAGAAAGGGCAGAGTGAAAGGGAAATGTTGAAAGTTAACCACAAAACACGGAGGAGTGTTTACTACGTTCATGACCTTTTAATTATTTACTCAACATGTTTCACTTTGATGGTTCCTTTCCACTGTCAAAGTCTTATTAGAGGAACCTTTTAACATTAACGCCTACAACATATTAGCCAAGGTCACCGTAAAGAGAGGAAACAAAGGCTACGCAATAACCACATGGAGTCCTGCCAAGTACTTCCTCTTCTCACGGTTTATACATATTTGTAATTTCAGAATTCCATCATTTTTCCAGACTTTATTTACGGCATTTGACTAAATAGTTGTGTATCATGTAAATAAATGATGGAATTAATCTTAAATTTTCATTATTCTGAATATATATGCTGTTATGTCACCTAATAATTTAAGCTAGATCGTGTAGCTCGTACAAATAAGTTAAGATCAAACCTGGATGAATTCAGTGCACGTTGCACATGAATCATCCACCTATGATCATCTATGTAGTTACTGTGTGCTCTCTCGCAAACACTTTAGCTGTGCTGCGCCAAGCTAGCGCCTTAAAAAAATGATGGATCCTTTTACTTTTTTTTTTTAGATATTCAGAATTTTATGTTTTAGAAAACTGAACAGTGGTCACAGACTTAGAAACCTGAATATTTTACATACACTAGTTTGCATTTACCATACTTTCCCATACTTGCGTAGGAACCCTTCTTGCCAGTTTTCTGGTTCACTAGGCTAAGTGGCATCATAATCCGTCTATTTATTAATTCCTACGTAAACTCACCATCTTCTGTGAACACCGGCGCCGTCAGCAGGTACTGCAGGATCTTGCGATCCTTCTCAAACGGACACTCCACCTTCTTCCAGGTCATGAACTCGCTCACTTGTTTGGCAAGTTCCCAAAATTTCTGAAAACACAGAAACAACAGGTTAATATTCAACACGGGCAAAACACCAGGGTATAAAGTTTAAAAGGTAGGTGCTGCCCAGTGACGTAAAGCGTTGACCCAGTCAGCTATTAATAAGCGTTAATGTGTAAAAATATACAGCACAGTTTCCCAGGACAGAATGAATCCTTAAAATAGTGTCTGATTCAATAGGGCTGTGACCATCACACATGTGGAACTAGTGCGTGGACGCCGTCATTATCTCCGTTCCCTGGAAACGCAGCTGACCGTTACGCACTCCTACTTCTTCATTCTCGAACAGTCTTTTGGGGAAGTGGCGATAAATATAAATACCAAATCTGTTGTCATGTGTAGCAAACAGTGTGACGTTTTCGTGACATGAGAAGTCAGCGGCGATGGGAAAGAAAAACCAAAAAAAAAAAAAAAACAGAAAACTTGTTGAAATCTGTTGCTGAGGAAACTCCCTCTGGGGAATTTTAGATTCTGTTTACCTCAAAGTTGATGTGCCCGTTCTGCAGCCTGTTGACACAGCCCTCGTTGAGGAAGTAGAGGTCCTTTATGAGCAGGCTGAAGAAAGGAATAACAATCTGCAAGACAACAGAAAGAGAAAATGTCATTCATTTCACTGGGAATGTTTGGAGGGAGTTTCCATACGGCTCGCAGGTGTGTGCGGTTTGTAAACACCAATTCAAAAAAACGGGGATTACAACCGACAAAGAGATCCTTTCGTGTTAAAAAATAATTTCACGACACCCTTTCCAGGAAAGATTTCCATCCTTGTGTGCAGAACGTCTGCGAAATAAAACACATTTCATATAAAAAAAAGGCGCATCTCCTTTAAAAGAGACATGAATAATTAATCGCCGCCCTCGCTCGGTGATTCCGGGGTCACTGCGAGTTGACGCCCCGACGCAGATGTTGATGGGGAGGGAGGTGAGGAAGAAGCACCAGACTCCAATCAAATAATGGCTAAAGTTTCAAGCTGGTGGGATTATTATTTTTTTTTTTTTCGTTTTCTGGCAGAACACCAACCATCAGGAGACAAAGCTGGAGGGCTCACTGTGGTATTTACCCGTTGCTATGTCTGATAAAAAAGCCCAACACAGTATTTCTTGTTTTGCACTGAGGGCTGCTGCAAACTGGCACAGTGACCTGAATAAAAAAACTCCTCTCTCTCTCCCAAATCTTGAGACACTCACGATGGTGGAGCGGCCAGACGACGAGCAGACGACAGGCGCTGCATTCTTTGCGTCTTGTTTAACCAAAGTGGTTCTGACTGCATCAGAGGTTGCGTCTGCGCCGAGCGTCCGCTCTCTCGGGGTTCAGCTCCTCTTACGACTCTTGTCGCGTTGCCAGGTCGGCGAATCCATCTCATGTGTTTTAACTCAACGTAACTCGAGTGCAGCTGACAACTAGTTAACGAGGCCTCGGCGAGGTCTGAACATAATGTACGGTGAGGGGGTCCGCGGGGGCAGGATGTTGTTTACAAGGGGCCACTTCTTGGATGTGTGATTTGAAAGCTGCTGTCACGCGCGCACATGCGTCTTTAGACGCAGGGGCTGATTTAAGAGACAGAAAAGTGCACAGCAGGGGATGAAAGGAAGTCGTTTTAAGGCCAAGAACCAGAAATAAGATCTATTAGTTGGATAGTTGATGATTAAAGTGTGTATAATGTACAGTAAATGTAACATTTTCACTATTTTAATCAAAAAAATGATCAAATAAACCAATGATGAGCATATTAGCTGCAGCATAACTCTTAGCAGTCACACCGCCACATTCAATTTTATTCTTACACAATGTCTCAGAACTGTTGCTACACAACCAAACATGACATGCAACAAGTCTGTTTTAGATCAGCTGTTAAGCTCAGATGTGATTTCAAGGAAATGAATCAACATAGCAACAAGTGTCGGATCGTGTGCTTCCTACTGCGCCCACTGCCAAGAGCACACCCAACAGCAAAAAAAAAAAAAAAAAAAAAACTTTTATCGGAGAGAAGCGCAAATGTTGTCTTTGTTGATCCCCTAACAGAGTCGGCAGCACCGTGGGTGCCTGAAGGAGACCACAAACAAAAAAACACCCCTCCCTAAAAGGAGAGGTCACAAGCGGGAACATACCAGACTTCTTGGGAACTTTCCGTTTCGTGACCCCGACCTCTTGTTTCGGGAATGTTTGCATATCTTAGCTCCAGAGCACACCCCTCGCAAACCTCAGGGAGCCAGATACATATTGACGGAACAGTTTGTCTCCGCACAAGAACACACTTATACAACAATGACGTGGAGGGGCAGGGAGGGGAGGGAGGGGAGGGAGGGGGAGGCTGACCACTACTGTCTGGCAGTGGTCAAGGGCTGCGATGGGTTGGGGCGGGCGACTCAAGTAGCAGCAGAGAACGCTATGTGATCTGGCGGGTGGCCATGTTTTTCTTTCTCCTGCAGAGCGTGCCTGACGAGGAGGAAATTCGGGACCCTCCTCCAATCTTGACCCGCATATAACTCGACCTCTGGCCCCCGCTGAGCGGCGCCGTTACGCAACCTCCCTCCCCGTCCCCGTCCCCGTCGAGAGGCTGTCGATGGTGCAAACACGACGGGAACGCAGACGATAACAAGGCTCAGCGAGCGGCAGACATCAACCGCTCCGCTCTCCGAGCCCCGATGCCTCAGCGCATAAGAATGAAGGCAGCGAGACTTTACATAACAGCAATCAGCTTAAAGCGTCCCCGCTTGCATCACCGTCGCACTTTGCTCGGTCGTAGTATTTAGTCTGAAGCGCAAAAAAAAAGGTCACGGCAGCTTTTCAAGTGGTCTTTAGTGTGGAGTCGTTCATTTCATCAAAATGCATGAAATGTAAACTGAAGTCTGGAGAGCACATGTTGAAACTTTGGTGGTTTACATAAATGCTGGCTGCTGGACTCCATTAGCTGCCACTGAGAACACTTTCCGCCAAACCAGACTGTTACTTAACGGTCGATCAAAAGCGATAAAGAATGTCAACCGGACTTTCTGGAGCTTCTTGGAGATGTTTCATCTGAGAAGCTTCTGACAGACACAGGTTCAGCAGGTGTCTGGTGGCTAATGGAGATGTTTCTGATGGGCTACATCCATAGATGTTCCTACTTCAACCTAAACTCCTCCACCAAGTCCTTTAGAACTGAGAAACGTCTTCAAAGTCCAGCTGACCTACTTTATCCCTTTTTGCATGTATTACATTATATTTTCACTTTAAACGTGAAAATATAATCTTCACTCCTTGGTTCTGTTCTGCCCGGCACATTGACTTCAGATGGGGGCTGAAATGTTCAGATAATATTCAATGACTCAGCACCAACATATAACCAACACTGTCTCACCTTCTCTCTGCTGCTGTTGGCGGTGATTGATCTCTGCGTCGCTCCTCTCAGTGCTGTTCTGTAGTTGTAGAAATTGCTGGAAGGATCCATCTGGTGCTACAGAGAGAGAGATGAAGAGGTGGTTTGAGGACAAGTCCGGTCAAACATCTCTAAAGGTGGGTCAGAAGATTGTTGATTGCTGTTCAAATGTTTTAATTGTTTAATTTAAATGTAGAAAAATAATACACTATTAATCACAGTTTGCCGTGATGGTGTTTCGGTCTGTTTTGGTTTTACCAGGCTGTCGTTGTTAGTGCGATGTGGGCTTGTAGTTCATATAACAGTTGAAAATTTCAACTCGGAACTCAGGAATTCCGACTTCTGAGTACAAAAGGAACGCACCATAAGAGCCGAGCCTTATGACATGTCGCGGGGATTCAATGGAGGAGGGAGGGATCAGGAGAGACATGATGCCTCCATACAGTCACTGCAGCAAATGACGGCAGAAAGTTCACGTCGAGGCTCAGAGGGAGAAAAGCACGAGGAGGCGTGACTGACAAAGAGAACCGCCGGTAGAAGGAGACGGTGATAATCTCCAGCGAGACGTGAAGGAAACCCAAAGAACTCGGGTCTTTTGAAAACCTTTCAGGTGCTGCAGAGCGTCCCGGTCTGACTCGTCAGATCTCTTATTTCAAAGGAGCGACTGACGGCACGTTGGGCTTATTGAACATTACTCCCCGCGGTGAGCAGGGTTTTCTCAGATTCAACAAGGAGGAAAAGGAGTCGGTGTTGTGTGATTTTTAAACCTCGACAACAGCCTCACTGGCTGCTGGACTGTCTTCGTCCCCGTGGACCCGTCAATTCAACGTGTTTGGTGTCAGACTGGTTGTTTGTTCGCTGCCATCTAAGGTGTTTATCTCTTAACTTGGCTTGAAGAGCAGCTTTGTGGGGAGATTTAAATCCAGTACTTTGAAAATTAAATTATGTCAAAACCTAAACTCAACAGGCGTCCATAGAAAATTTGCACCAAAAGTTTTTTTTTCCTTCTCTTTTCTCAACAAAACTTATTCAAAAGACGACGTTTCGAGAAGGGCAGCGCGTGTTTATGAGGTAAAGTAAAAAGCTTCTGTGGCTGAACATGCCTGTTAGCTTAAACCAGAACATCAAAGAGTCACATGTTCATTTTCCCTGAACCAGCACATTTACCGTCATTGTTTTTACGCATTAATGTGAGGATCGTGAGTCACGGCAAAGCCCCGCTCTCCCACTCAGAACCATGCCTTGCAAGAAGTTTCATCTTGACCACGTTTGTCTTTGTTACACTTAATTTACTGACAGAAGAAGCTCCCCTACACGCCCGCAACACGATTAGTCATCGGGCTCTTTTACGTGTGAACGCAAAGTAGAAAAACATACGCTCAGGAGGAGATAATATAATCATTTCGTTCATTTTATCTAGAATTTTATCCATAGGTGCTGAATAAAAACTTATGCATTCTCTCTGTACTTTAACAATAAATCCGAGCTTACCTCTAAGATGTCAAACTTGGCCGTTTTGACTTTACTCCAGGTCTTCTTCAGACGAGACACCGGACTCATGTTCATCCCAGCTGCAGGACGGCCGGAGGCACAGAAGAAAAGACAATGAGAGAGCAATCACACATCCGAGGCAAACACCCAAACACGATCGCGTTACCACATGGCATTTTCCCATTCAGCCAGACGGACGCACATCCCCCTCCACCCTTCCTCCCACGGCGGTCGTCCCTTTACACCCCCCACCCTCCAGCCTCCCCCCCTTTTCTTTCTTTACGTTGTTTCTTCTGATGCAGCCGGGGCGCAGGGCCTGAGGAACAATGGCGTTAACGCGAGCCTCGTTTCCCTCTCCTGACACTCTGCTTCCCATATGGTAATCCTCTGTGTGTGTGCGTGCGTGATTGTGTGTGTGGGCACGGTGGAAGGTTCAGAGCGGGACAAAACAAACCCTGGACTACACAACAGGACTCTGATCCGGGGGACAGATGTAAAACTCGAAAAACTTGCTTCCCTTCCCAGGAGACAGTTTGGGTTTTAGAGCGCGACCGTGGTGGCATGTGACAGAGTGTGTCAGAACGTGTCTTGCCTAGAAAACGGCTCCATTTACACAAAGACCCCAGTGTGTGTGTGTGTGTGTGTGTGTGTGTGGATGTTTGTACAGACAGGTGTTAGCTGTGGCAGGAGCCCCATTGGGACAAACACTCCTCCTCCTTTTATGAGAACATTAATATAGAGGTTGATGTCTTTTCCTTTTCAGACACGATATCACAAGTTAGAAAGCGGAGACACTGACAGATTATTTCCCTTTTATTTAAAGGGTCAGTTCACCCGTTTAGTGTTGGGATAAGCATCTGCTGTTAGGGAAACAACCTCCTCCGGTCCGCTAGACTCATTTAAGTCTTATCTAATTTAATTATCTTCTCATCAGATATCTCAAAATCTGGACGTGTAGCTCTCCATGTGATCTGGCCCTTTAAATGGTGGTGTCCTGGAGATGAGATGGTGCAGAAAGATTCGCCCGAGGCGCTTTCTCTCCCCGTCCCAGGGGAGACGGACAGCTGGCACTCCCAATATTCTCTCCTCATCACCCCATCCACCCTCTTTCTCTCTACCTCTCACTCCCTCTCTGGTCAGTGCTGACCATCTGCTTGTTCAGTCCTCCTCCACTGCCTCCCCGCTCCTCCACACTCCCTCCCTCCCTCCCTCTGCACTGGACACAAAGATCTTCTGCTTTTCCACCTCCCCTCAGGCCTGGGAGGATGATCAGATAATAGACTCTCCCGGGCCATCGGTTGTCTCGGGGGCTTTACGGGTTTCCCTGCGTAGTCTTATTCCTAATATTGATTCAGACTACTTCATTTTTTATTTACGCACACTTTCTCTGGTTAGATGCAAGGCTGTCGTACACTGCACATGTAGACACAATGAAATAGAAACAGAAATGTCTTGTGCTTGTAGTAGATTACATAGATCAGTTCTTTAGATGCTAAAATACCCTCGGGGGAAACAAGGACATTTGCAACATTTAAAGAGCTACCACAGCATGTGTTATTTTTTCCAAACAGTCACGTGTCAGTCTGTCACTGACCATGGATACAACACAGTTCTCTACCCGAACTCCCACTGGAAAAACAACATGTCAAAATGAACTGAATGTCATGACAGGTTCCCGCTTTTTACTGAGCAACAAATTGCATTTACCGCACTGATCAGATTTACCACCAACTGGAACAAGAAACACTGTCCGTGCGGGAATGAGGACGGGAACAAGTGCAGAAGCCAAGTCTGAATCGGATCATTGTCAGAATGTGACATTCAATGGGGTCAATCGTGTTTTTGGCCATAAAGTATTTTAAACCGAGTCACTTAAAAGCTTCTTTAAATCTTTCTCTCCCACCTGCCTCTTTCCGAATGACTAAAGTATTTGTCTGACAGTGCGACAAAAGCATAAATCATAAGACACATTATTTCAGAGACGGGGGGACTTACATATGATGGCCATGAGGGAGTTGAAGTTGCCGATGTTGAAGCATTCCCGCGCCACGTCGATGAAGAACTCAATGACTCGGGCTCGGTGCTTCTTCTTTACTGGCTGTTAAATAAAAAGAAGAAGAAGAAATAAGTGCATTAGGCTTGAGGACTGGTCTGGTACATGTGTTTGTTGGAAATCAAGACGTTTTGTCAAAAGACTATAATGATTATCATCAGAAGCCACAATCGTATTTTCACATATCACCCTTTAGTGGCAAAACCAGGTCATTTATCAACATTTATCACATCACACTGGTTTAATGTTGTTCCAGGATGCAAAATCTAAGAATTTCTCTAATAACGGTTTGCTCCATAAAAAGTGAGGTTTGTTATTTGAGGAGAAAAACCGTTGCTACTCACCATACAGATCTCTGTAGCCACCAGATAACTGAGTCTGTTGAACCATTCCACGTAAGCCTCCAGGTTGCTGGCCTTCTTGTGGTCACTGAAGCAACTCTGCAGCAACAACAACAACAGCAACAGACTCTCAATTAGCATTTAAGTTAATTGCAAAGCAAAAACCACACAGAGCTGGAAAAAAAAAATAAAGCTGATATTTGCCTTTTTTTTTCCCTGCTCCTCCTCAGCCAATGCATCGCTGAGCATGAAAAATAAAACTCTTGGCTCGGTGGAGCCCTGAGGAGCCAATCACTCTCAGCTTCTGTCTGCTTTTACAAGCTCAATAGTGGCCAGCCTTATTCACATTATGCATGCTGATCCTTTGTACGGATTCCTCTTGATCTAATTCCACACATTCCTTTGGCCTTACGCCACTCGGCCCCATGGAGCCTTTCCTGCCACTGGACACGTCAAAATTTTAACATGCAAACACACCCTGTTTTCAAGTGGCTCGTTGGGGGTACGAGGCAAGCTAACCTGAGGCACAAAGGCAGCCTCGGCCCCCCCTCCCATCACCCCATCGCTCCCAAAAAGGGCCTGTTGCCTAGCAGCCGAACGCCAGACAACGAAAACCTGCCGCCCGAAACGCACACCCCTTCCCATTGCAAACCCTGGAAACAGTGGTTGCTAGGGGATGAGGCGCACGCATGCCCGTCTAATCCAGCCACGGGGATGATTTGAGGAAATTGTTGCTGAGGTGTGTCTGAGTGTGTGAGACGGAGAGGAGCGGATATTTGGTCTGCTGCCGCAGTCTGGAAATCACCTGCCCTCACTTTGACCCGCGCGACAGACAGCGACTCTGTTGTATAAACTTAACATCTGTCTGGAGGGGGAAACTAGGTCGGCTCGCTTACGTACGCCAGACTGAGACAAATCTGGATTACATAACTTGGTATGTGCCTCCTTATCGGCTGACGCAGACATTACCTTATCGTTGTCCAGAGGGTCTTTCTGGACGAAGGCCTGGACAAATTCTTCGGGTCCTATGTAACTCAATCTCTCCTGAAAAGGAAGAAAAAAAAGGAAAATGAGCTCCCTGAATTAGACATCTGTTTACATCTCATTAAAAACCGGAGATTTTAAATTGCTATGTCTTTTTAACAGCTGTTTCTCCTAAATTTAGAGCCAGTGGTAACGAATATGGTAGAATTCTACTATCTCTCACCTTTGAGATACATTATCAACCCCTGATTAAACCCGTTTTCTTCCAGGCGGACTGAATAGCTAACTGACAGATAATAAATGCGGAGCTGTAGTCCAACCGCGCTATTTGAAACGGAGGAGGAGCTGCGGTGTTCAGTTCGACCACCGTGCTGATTTCTAATCCATCATACATGTCAGGTCCGCACTCTGTCTCCGGCATCGAGCTGGTTATTTGTCGATGCGAGCGTGAGCCATTGGCAAGATTCCTAACGTGGTCTGACAATGATTGAAACAGAATTTTTTTACGACGCGGCGGATGAAAATTAGCCCCTCCGCGCTTAGTCCAGGTCATCTGGTTTCACGATCGATGACACACAACAGCACAACTTGCGTAATTTTCTCACCAGCTCTATGTGTGTGAGCTGCTGGGCGACCGTGAAGGGGTCGTTGCAGATGGACAGCATGTCTCTCTGGATCGCCGCCTGCGGCTTCGCCTTCAGAGCCGTGAGCCGCTCGGCCGCTGTGGCGTTGATCTTGACGAGCGCCTCCTCGTACTGGCTGAGCACCGTCAGCCTCCGGATCAGGCCCTGGCTCAGCTGGCTGACCGCCTTCCGGTAAACCTGTCAAACGGAAAGTACGGTTTTAATTATGTCAATGTTTAAGAGTGCACAATCCTCCAGAAATCCCCAAAAATATATTAAGGTCACTAGGACACCTTTTGGTAAACCCTAACTCTTTCCATTTTTCATCAATGTCCTGTTTGGAAAATGAGGCCAACACAATAACTGTGTCACTTTCCCATATTTGGTAACAGAGAGCACAACTGAATAACAACAAAGAGGAGAATGCAATGCACACTTGAACAAAATATCCTGTGGCAAGCGTGCGGCCACTTTGTTTAGCTCAGCTGAAGGTATTTCCTGAAAAAAATCCTTGATGGAAACACAAAAGTTCACAACATGTGCCAGAAGAACTGACCAAAAAACTGATGGCGACGGAAACCACTGAACAACCCGCAGAATGCGAAGCCTTCGGTATTTGTTTTTATTTGCCGTCACGCACTTTGGAGGGTCACTAACAGCGTTGCGCAACCCTCTTCCTGCCAGGCTGATTAATGAGGCCTCTCAGCTTCAGGGGGGGGAAGAGCGGAGAAGAGCGACTCTTGGCTTATTGGCCCCAGGGTCGAGAGGATGCCTCCTTCTCCTTGAGTCGAAACAGGCCACGATGATGTGCTTGTTCCTTCACTGACACACTTTGACGCACAAGTTGCATAAGAGGGTCCTGCAGAGGAAGCGGTGCATGTGTGTTTCATTTCAAAAGTCAGGCCTGGCGAGTCCAAAAAAAGACGCTCCTCAAGTCAATCGGCCGATGACGATTCCGCCAAACGGGAACAATTAATTATATTTTTGAGGATTATATTAATAAAATCTAAACACTGTCTAAACCCTGCTAATGCCTGAACCGCGCTCCTGCGCAGTTGGAAAACAGTGAGAAACGCCACCAGTGAAAATCGCTCTAGTTGCCACTTCAAAGTCAACCATCTGCCGTAGCTTCTGTCCGCACAGAACCGAGCACATCCCAGGGTCGGATAAATATAGTCGCGGATCTTGGAGACAACAGCGCGCCTGACGCTTCCACGTGGAGGGGAGTCACATTTGCTCATCGCAACTATTGGCGTTACGATCGAGGGAGCCTGGCGGGGGCGCGTTGTTCCCCGCGCCGTCAACCCTGGCAGCGACGCCGAAGTGGCAGACGACTGCTCAGTGCAAATCACCACGACTGAGCGCGCGGTTGTTCCGTGCCATCGTATCACACTGGAGGTCCTGTTATTCTTGGCTGCGCAGCGTTATTTCCTGCGGAGCGCCACCTGACCCGAGCGTAGGCCCGACTGTTTTTAGCCGCTCAGCCGACCGGCACCAGTGAACAGATAGGGGAAGGTGCCCCGGGCAGGATTACAAACACCTCCGTGAAGTCACGATACGGCAGAAATACCTCTCGTCCACCTAACCGAGACTTCCTCGCGCTAATTTGTGAACATGTCTTTTAAACAATCAGTCCGTCAGGACATTTAACCCTTCGTTTTCCATTGTCAAATCTTGTTTTCAACAGGTGTTTTTGACATTGGCGATGTGCAAAGATATCTACATCACAAACTCGACATTGAAGAGGCATGAGAGGAGATTTAAGACATGTGGGTACTATTAAAATTATGAAAATGCGTCTTAAACTGCACATTTTACGTCAAGGCAAGAGCTCTGTACCGCTAAATGAGGTCAGACCCCGATCACAGCGCTGGTTTTCTTCTCAGCTGCTGGTTCCCCATATATCCAACCGCATTCATAATGACAGTCTTACTACAGAGATCAAGGCCCTGGAGTGTTTCGAGTGTGGTCTGGACACAACTCTGACCAGATGTTCAGCACATCTATTATGGACTTCTTTTCCAGGGCACTGCGGTTGATGCTCTCAAGAATCAGCTTCCCAGCTCAGCCCATGTTTAGGCATTTGTGTTTTTTTTCTTATCAAAACACAATTTGGAAAATGCGCGAAATACACAAGTCCAAATCAGATCAAATCTTTATCAGAGGAGCGGCTCCTTAAATCTTGGGCAAGCTGGGACAGAAAAACGGTTCCAACCTACTAAAACAACTTTCACCCCAAGCTGCGCAGCGCAGGCTCACGGCGCGCTAAGCCAGTGATATTCAACTCCACTGCGACAGAACAATCCAAATGCTGCCTAAGATGAAGCACTCCAGGGATGACAAAAAGCCCACCTATCCCGCGAACAATGAGGCTTTCTCTAAAACCCGGCCGGCCCCTGAAAACCGCTTTGTTGCTGGAGATACGCCACCGCTATCTGCAAAAAAAATCTGCCTGTGCCTGTAGCTTTGCTGCACATGGATTCACCGTGACAGCACTGCACTGTTGGGGATAGCACCTAAGTATAATCAGACCAGGAGACGTGTTTTCACAAGTCTTGACGAATGCCATGAATAAAAAAAGCAGGGGGGCGCGGAACTGACCTCGTCTCCGCTGGCGAGCCGGTGGGTCAGCTCCTTCAGGCTTCGCATCATCCTCTCATCCCTGAAGTCGTATGGAAAGGTTTCTGTCCACTCCGTCAGCAGCTGGAGGATCTTGGGAGCGATCTTCCTGACTCTCATCTGGAGAAAAAAAAAAAGAAAAGCATTAGAAATCACTAAAACATACCAAAAGATGATAGGTGTATCTCAATATGTGAGGCTTCACTGAGCGTACCTTGTCGGCCTGGGGGTCGCTGAGTCGCTGTTGCTCCATGCACAGGTGGCACACTTTGGACATGAGTTCATATGGGCGGATGAAGAGGCGAGAACTGAGCAGGAAGGTGAAGATGTATGTCCTCTGTGGAGGTAAAAAAAAAATTAAGGTCAAAAATGGGCTTGCAAACCATTCAAAAGTCACAACCTAAGGTGATGAAACCAACACTTACGTCTGGATAATAATCTACAGTTGGGAGCAAATGGTGAATGAGGGCCTCCAGGGACCCGGACACCAGGTTGTTGTCATGGTAATAAAGGCCGGGGTAGCCTTCCTCCTTGGTCTGGTACAAGTTCTTGTTGTAGCTGCCAGTGTTCAGCTGCCCCGTGAACGGTGGTGTCTGAGGCATGTTGTCCTGCAAAGAGAACAATCACATTAAAGGTACTGACACACATTTTTACCTCAGATGCTGCTGCAGGATGCTCCCAGCGGCTCCAAAATAGCTCCCAGACACAAACACAGACAGTTAAAGGTTTGTTTTGGGAAAAAGGTTTGGGCACAGTCAGCATCCTTCCCTCCCCCTGGACAATTTAAGGTTTTCTGGTTTTGGGTTTAGTTTATATGAATGGACAAGTGGAAAAAAAAAAAAAAGAAAATGCGGTCGACACACAAAAAGGATACAGGACGGAGACTTCTGAGTCATCCGGATAACAAGAGAACAAGAATAGACCGCCGACGCACTGCTGAGCTTTACAGGAAATTGAACTCTTAACCCTGGCAACTTTGGTGCCTTTCATCAGGATGGCCAAAACACAGCCGTGCAGCAACAACAAATTATAATCTGTGTCCTCCGTTCCTTGCTACACACTGGGACAAAGACAGGATTTAAGCTTTCGTACTGGCTATATATTTTTAGTAGACAAAGTATTCATTCACACAGACTTTTAAGTCACAATTAAGAGTTTATATTGGAAGTGTTGCACATGTGCTTCGGTACATGCACTAAAAAAGAAAACCAAAAAAAGCTTATGAAAGATTCTATTCAAACCTGTAGCTCTGCAGGCTGTCATGAAGGTTGTTTTACCCTTAAAGCCAGCTACTAATTGTCTGTTCACTTGCTCCACCAGCCCTGTGCATGTGCATGACACAAAGAGAGGGTGTAAGTGTGTCAAAGAGGCAGGACAAATCACGATGCAGGGTAGATCATCATGCATGGAAGAATATTCCATGTGATGTCTGGTGATCTGTGATCCTTGTGGTGACTAATGAAAATGCTGCCATAGAAGCTTCCTCAACTATTCCTGCAGCATGATCCAAATAACCCAAACAATCCTAGCTTTGTCAGTAAATCACCATGCTTCCAGGCTGTGTGTAGGTGAAAGCACTGGATGCGTGTTGGTCAAACCTGCATTTCAGCACCGGCTTCCTGACTTAAATGGTTGATCTGGTGGCGCATACACTTTGGGGACTTTTCCTGTCCCCTCACAAATCAATCATACATGGGAAGATCATAACCGGTTGATATCGGTCTAAGCTTGCAAAATTCAAAGACTTTCAATGGTCATACAAGACAAAGTCTATTCAACTATGTGCGTTTCGCCTCTTGCAAAATGTGCACGGTCGTGATCTAAAGAGCTGTGGATCCTCAGGAGGAACAAAAACCACACACACATTCCTCTGCCAGTCTACCAACCTCCTGACCTTTGAACCTGGCACTCTGCTCCCATCCCATGCCAGGCAGACGTATGGCTCAGGAGACACAAAGGGCCTTTCATTCTGGTTGGGGGTCAGTGCAGTTTTCCAGCAACCCCCACCCCTCAAACCCCTACCTCCTCGACAATATGCTGTCCAGTGGCTGCCTGCCTAGTCAGGAAGCCTTAAAGTCTGACGCACTGCAGCGCTGCCAGGAATGGATATAAACTGCACCTGCCCACACACTGGAACAGATACTTCAGATAAATTCATTGTCCTGTGACAGTAATATGTTCTGCAGTTGAGGCTCACGCAAGAAAAAATAAGACAATTGTGGCGTAAACATCCGCCGACGCCTTTAATGCCCCGGCACAGCCTGAGACTTGAGCTTAACCTTTGAGTAAAATGACACACACACACAGTTCTGTCTTCCTTTGCAGGGTCAAAAACGACCATACCGCTACAAAACATTCCTTATTTATTCATGAGCCCTTCCGCGTTCACATAAAACACCCACCCTCACAAGGAAAACCAGCGCCTGCCTCGTTCTCACACATGCCGCTCCTTAATGCACGCACGCAAACACCAACCATCGCTATTATTCAGCCAGACAACCATGGCCATTTCCATGAGAATGGCGAGTGTGTGGAGTCAGGGCACGGCGGCCCGAGCATCTGCTGTGCCATGTGGCTTCACCTCGGACGGATCACGAGCCTGATGGAAGAAGGGGAGACGGAGAGATATCCTGATAAAAGACTGAGGAGTTTGGGGGTATTCATCCTTTAAAAAAGTCTTTTTTTTTTTTTTTCTCCATAGCATTTATTTAACGTGTCTTGCTTAGTAGCATCCGAGCGCAAACACAGATGTCTGGTGTCCACGAGGCAGCTCTCAAAGCACCAGCGTGGTCACGATGAGGAGCGCATGAACAGCAGCAGGTGATCTGAGGGGCTGAGAACGTGATGCTTTCACTATTCCCAGCTGGAATCTGAACAACATGCTCCCTGATCCACTGGGAGGGGGCGCAACCCCGGGCTCTTTCGGTTTTTAACTGCTGAAGAGTCAAATTAAGGGAAAGGGACATCTAGGAAACCATAGTGGTGGAATAAAGGCCGCCTCACAGAATGTAGATATGGAGGAAATGAGAGCACAGATAAAAGTTGTGGTATTTGCTTTGGATACACTGTTTTTTTTTTAATTATTTGACTCGGATGTAGCTCCGTCGACTCACTCACATTCACAAAAAACACCACCCATAACAGAGATAAAAAACTGAGTTTACCAAATCTAATCTGTGCAACGAGTCATACAGAAGTTACATCACTCTCCCTCTGATGTCTCTGAACACACTTTTGATCGATCTCACGCCGCCGGGGTCCGGTGGGGTTCTTCTTAAGATAAAAGCTCCGTCTCGAACACGAAATAAGAAAAAAAATATGGACAGAGGAGAGCACGAGATCAAATGATCCTCTCGTCCTCTTCTCGGTTTCTCTGTGTCTTAAAGTTTCTGAACGTCGGACAATGAAAATCTTGGTTCAGGACACACTTCTGTGAGTTTAAGATGTGATGCCGCTGCTTATCAAAGTCTGAATGTTTGTGTCCCTGCAGTAAGAGACAGCGCAGGATGACTACAAGCAGCCACAGCAGTGATATTTTACATTTGGCTCCCAGGTGTCGCGTGGGGGCAGTAGCGGCGGGTGCGCAGGGTTGGCGGTGGGGGGGGGGGCCACATGTCGAGTCCTCGGGGCTGACGCAAACAAAACTCTTAGCACATTGCTGTTGGTTTAGCGCGGCCACCGGCTGGGTGGCAGCTGAAGGTAAACAAACAAAATGCCAGAGATCAGCTCCCCAGTTTCAGAGCGGTGGGGGTTGAGAGGGGGATGTTTGTTTAGGTTCGAGGGACAGTTTTAATTATAGCACGACTGGTCATGTGTGTGTGTTTGTGTGTGTGTAGCCATCTGCTCCAGTGTGTAAAAGAAGTCTAGATCTCTCAAGAGCTGTTATGTCTGAGCTATAAGCATTAAATATTCTGACTTTTATTTTAACGCTTTTGCAGACTTCGTGCTCACCTCAGACTAAGATCCCCGTGTCCGAGTTAATCAGCTGACTACTGAGCTTCTGCACTCACAACAACAACAACAGCTTGAAGTTTGATTCCTTCTGCCCCGTTCTAGTATTTAAATGAGAAGGCCTTACACTTAACTGCAACAAGCAGGCTGTTGTATTATGTTATCAATGCCCCGTAGTTTTATTTCTGAGCGAACTGATCATGTGCGGCAGCATTTGGACGAGGAGCAGGAGTTTCAGGCTATGATTCACTTAAAGGTTATAAAAATGTCAAACTATTTCCCTTCATTTGCCCCGTGGCAAAAGCAAAGAAGGCATCAGATTAAAAAAGCACCAGAACTCCCCGGGCCAACGTCCTATTAGGGAGCAACGCTCCGGTGTTTATGTGAAATTACCTCCAGGCTCCCGAGCCATCAACGACACAATCTTGCAGGTAATTTTGTCTCCGAACGCTCGGGCGGGGCAGCTCCCCGGAGGGACAGCGGCGGCAGTCTGGTCTCTCGCTCGCTTCAAATGCAAGCCCCTGAGAGAGCAAACGGGGGACGCTTCCCGTCCCTGCCTGCACAATAAATCTGAAAATGGCTGCTTGTGATGAGTGCCCATCAGCACTTCACAGGCTGTAAAGAAGGGGGGAAAAAAAGGGCTAAAACACACAGGAAACAATTCCTGTGGTCCTTTTAAGATGAACGCAGGCAGCCAGACGCACTGAGCGCTTTCACACTGAGGCACGTATCCTGAGAAATGTCGTCGGCCTTGGACGCTCCCTGCAACTATTGAGGGGGACAGAGGTCAAGGCAGTAAAACGCGGAGATTTGTGGTGTAATAAGACATCTTTTGCAGCCACTAACTCAACAGCGGCAGCGGTGCAGCTGAAGCGACGGAGCCGCAGAAATGAAACGCAGCCGAGAAAAGGCAGAGATGTGCTGTATATTTCCTTTTTCGTTGAACAGGGCCAGAGGAAAACAGAGTTGCAGTGAGGGAATGCCCTGCAGCCAGATAGAGACCAACAGTAAATCAAAAGCCCCCCCACCCCACCACCACCACCACCACCACCCACAGCTATGTAAACACTGAAAGGCATGGGGAATCTCACTCATCCATGGCTTGAGGAAATGAGGGTGAGAGATAGCTGAGTGGCTGCACAAGAGGGTGAAGAGGCCACGGTGGAGTAGTGGGAGCGGGCTAAATAAAGACAGATCCACGGCGGCGCTGTTTGATCCTGGTGTGGTCGTAGGTATTCAAAACTCACATCCAACTCTCTGTAGCTTCTTTTCTCTTTTTTTCTTTTGGCCTGAGGTAAAATATACCCATTTACCAGATTGATTTACATCCATTGAGAGGAACCCCCGCAGCCGCAACCGTTACAACAACCGGAACCGAGCAACTCATCTCTCTGGCAGAGCAACACGTCCACGAGCATCACATCAGCACAGCGCACATTTGGGTGGGTGCAGCCACTCGCAGCTCTCCCACCTTTCCCAAGGACATTCACACCTGTGACGAGCGTCGTGATACGGTGTTTGCAGCCCCTCGCGCCGAGTGGTAAACATCACAACTTCCAAACGGGGATCCTGTCACCTGGCATCGACAGGAGACACGAGCCACTGCACCCGGTGCATCCTTAGCCTGAATCAAATTCCCATGACTGTACGCGTGTTGGGATTGTGGTTTTTCGTGCAGTTTTAACAGAGGCTGCGTGACCAGCATATCAATAAAGCAGTGGCAGTCCCAGGTTTAGCCGTTATCCCCATTATCAGCTCCTTATCAGAACCTTGTCCCTCTGCCCAAAGCCTCTGCTTGTCTGCATTCCTAACTAACAAATCCCACCGTGGCCGCAGAACAGCACAGCACACTAATGTAATCCACAGCAACAATAACTCATTCAAGTGTTTGCAGGCGAGGCTCCCTCACATTTTCGGGCCGACCTGCCAAATAACCAATAAACGGATTGAACTTGTCAGCACATTAAGCAAACTCCCTCCCTCCGCCTCTGAATGCACGCTCTTAATGCAGAGCACTGTCACGCCAAGCCAAGGAGAACAGGCCAGAGTTTTATTCAGGAGAGATGCGGGATTAACTTCACTGATCCCTCACTGTCCTTCTGGGAGGGGAAGGGAAGGGAGGTGAGGTGGGAGGGGGGTGGAATCCTCTTAGCCAGAAGGTAGAGTGGGGGTTAAGAATTGTCCGCCATTGACACCGATTCCAAAAAAATCGCATTGTTAGGGAAGATTTTGTGGGGTCACTTAAGGGAAATGTAAAGACAGCTGCAGCCGTAAGGGAAGCCACCCCTACCTGCGCATCATCAACCCGGTTTTGTTTTGATTCTTGTTTTGAGGATGAAGATTGACAACAACGTCAATAAAATGCGCAATGCAAGAACTTACCCCGCAGCCAAGGTTAAAAAAAGAAAGAAGAGTAGTTTAGTATTTACAAGAAGTATATGTGAAAGTCAAAGAGCGTGTGTTGAGCTCATTTAAAACCATGCATAAGCCGTCTCGGGCTGGACGTGGAGTGCGCTCCTTCCACCACCTGCGCGCATTTTGGAGAAGCGCCACCGTCTCTCCTAAATAACATTCAGAAGAAAAAACAAAAAAACACAGCAAACACAAAATTGCTCACCTCAACTAGCCGTAATCCCGACGTGAATTGATATCGTATCCTTTCTCTTCCAAAAAACAATAATGATGCAGAACAGCCTTTCAACAGTGCAGACTTTCTCCTTTCACATATGAATAAGCCGAGGCGGTCAAAGCGCGAATAGTCCCTCACCGCGCCATTATTCTGCTGTAAATACGAAAAAATGGGGTTCACGGCAGCAACGGGAGCGAGTTTGTTCCAAGAAGAAGAAAAATAAAGAAGCCGTGCGTGAATGAATGAGAGATCCGACAAGTGCTACCGCTGCTGCTGCTCCTCCTCTGCCTTTAGTTGCGTATGAGCGCCAGAGCCGCGGCCAGACTCAAGACTTTATTGTGAGGGAGAGACGGCAGCCAATCAGGGCGCAGAGCCCCTCCTCCCTGCGAAACCCCCACCACCCCCCCGCCTCCCCCCCTCCTTCTCGTTTTCGATTTCATTTCTCTTTCCCTTTCTGCATCTCTCTTTCTATCACACACTGTGACGTGTTTTCCATCTGCCCCATCCCTGCTCTCACGTCTCAGTTCTCTTTTTTCTGGTTTTCTGCGCTTTGGGACTTTCATTTATTCGTTTATTTCAGATTGATTCATGTGTTACTTTACATGTCTTGTTAGACTGATTATTTATCCTCTTGTTTTCTAGCGTGCTGTGACTGGACCTTAATGCTTAGTTTCGTTCCCTTTCTGTGTGGCATGCTTTGAAATTAGAGTAAAAAACCTTGAAACTGTGTGTGGTGATAATCTGTTAACTTGCCCCCGGTTCATGTTTTGTGGAGATGAAGAGGGGTCTTCTTCGCACGGTGTGGTGCATCTTGTCTTTTTTAGTCTGTGCAGCTTATAGACTGATAGATGTGTGTAGTTTATAGATACTGCCTTTTAAATTCACCTTAAATGTAAATGATAACGGTGCAGCCCTGCTTCCTGGGGCTGCTCTCAGCTGTCTACGTGTTAACATTAACACACTAACAATGGACGTTGCTAACATGATGCTTTGCAAGTGTAATGTTTAACATGGTCATTGTCTTACAGTTTAGCTGTTGGCAAAGATACATAACAGACTACGCACCAAACAGTTATACAGTAGCTTGTTGTCTTTCATCGTCTTGTGTTGCACAGTGACGACAGTATTGATTATCTATTTATTTATGTCTTCTTTTTGTCTGCATCAGTTGTGGTCCCACCGTTATAAACTACACAAGATTGGAACAATCATACTTGGGCCAGACGCTGATATTTGCTCACCCATCGTATTTCTGATTAAACTCTTTTTGCGCCACTGTACCAGAGTCTGAATCCTATAAAGCAGATGATTCAGGTAAATAAAGAAGAGTGAGAGTGAGACTGCATTACCTGCTTGTGCATTGCAACAAAACCTATAAGAGAGCAAAACTATATTTGTAAGAATAATCACGTATTCTGTCCATTTCTGGTCATAAAAGTTATAATTTCAAGAACATATATCTACATAAACGCCTGAAACTGAACAGCTCAGGCTTTTTCCCTCTCCTCAACACAACAAAAGGTCAAGTCCAGGTCCACAAACTAACATTTATCCGCATGAATCAAGACGACAGCCGATTCTAAATGGGCACCATGCGAAGAGGAAGCCGCCTTTCGAGTAGAAACGAGAGTCCAGAACGGGGGTGGAAACACTGGACTTGAAAAATGGTTGTACGGATTAAAGGAAAAAAACACGCAAACCACAATCGCATTTAAATGACAACTGTTTCAAATCCCTTGATGCTGTGTTTTCTGTCAAGCCTTTGGCATGTTCTGTGTGCTGAGTTACAGGATTATGATTTCATGGATTTTATTGTATCGCTGCAAAGCAGCAACCGACGATGAATTCATCAATGAAAGTCTGAGGAGACGGAAAGGTGAAAGCACAAGATCAGAAATATCTCTAAACTATTAATTTTCTTTTTGATATCTGTTGTAAATATTCCATATTTTAACCAAATATAGCTCAGCTGCCAGTAGATTAAATAATTTGTTCTTCTTCCAGATAAACCTGACTGCAGTTAAACTGTGGCACTAGAGAAATGTGACCTACTATTCTGTGTGAATATGACCCACTGGATGTGTGCTTAGTTGGAGGAATCACTGGGCTTAGCTTCATTCCTCCACATTTTCCGGGAAGAATAATAAGCCGTGGTGAAATAATGACAAATCATCTCAAATCTCATCAACATCCAGAGGTATTATGTAATCTGGGATTAGCGCAGATTTCCACATAGGGACTAATCTGGCTTTTCTCTCGCTGTCCCGTCACAATGCTGGAGATCACGGGGCACAAACACTACACTGTGCGTCTGCAGACACTACAAATACTGGACGGGCCCTGAACCTGACATCAGACGCTTTTTATATAAAATAAATAATGAAAACTGACACAAAGAAACATTCTCTCTTTACCGTTAATAGTGTTAATAATAAAAAATATTAACAAGAACAGAGGCAAGACAAGACTTGGTTGTTAAGATTTTCTTATTGTCCTAAATGTCCCCTGAAAAGACCAAAACCAAGAAAGTCCCAGTCTAGAAAAAGCTGCAGCTACGTTGTTTCAGTTGAACTCTGTGGTTGTTTTGCTAAGCAGGAGGACAGGGTGTGTTAATTAGGGACTCCTTTCAGGGGCGGATTAAACTAGATACAGTGAGTATTTGGAATAATACACTGCGTGTGGGACTGAGTCAAAACTGGGAATGTGTCTACTGACATGGAATCAGGTCACATCATAGAGGAATGACACTTTTTTTTTTTTTTTTAGGTCAGACAGACACAATGTCCGTCTTGTTTTTACACTGGATTTGTTAACAAGAAACAGGAAACCAGCCTAACCAGTATTGATTAGTCCTTTTTTTTTTTTTTTTGCATTTCAATGCCAGAAGGAGGTGGGGCTTTTTTAATTTCAGCTCGTTCACACTCCTCCAGGGCAGCCGACGCTTGAATGGCTGAGCGAAGAGATTTCCAGTTCGTCTTTTCAGGCAACAATCAGCGTGGGGCAGCCACAGCCTGGAGGTTTAATAAATAGGATTCCTGTAAAAAGTGTGAGAGCAGCACGGTGTGTTACAGGAAGGGATGTTTCCCACATCACAGATAAGCATATTTCATTCAATGAAGCTTCAAACGAGAGTTTAGAGCTTTAACACCTCAGTGCTTTTCCACCCATATCATTTATCCCTCCTATGTATATATTTACCTCCATTTCAATTTCTTGTAGACGTCTATATTTATTTCTTTTTTGCTTACTTTAATTTATATATTTTAAACCCGCACCCATTTTTTTTACTACCAGTTTTCAACAGTGTATTTTTATGTGCAACTGAGCTACTGTGACCAAGCAATTTCTCATGTAGATCTATAAAATCTATTTGAGTCTGAGACGAAACGGCAAACCGGAGCAGTCACGACGACGTGGACGAGTACATCGCGTCCGCGGCTTCGTTATCACACGCTGTACGACCGAGGGCATCAGAGCCTGAACTGTGCAAAAGGTCTCTTATGCAAGGGCGGCATCCAGTCCGATGCGCCGATATGAAAAACGTTCCTGCAGGGAAATAAATAAACAGTGACTGACAGTGTTTTGTGCTACATTCACAGTGTAGCTTCAACACTGAGCGGTGAAGACGGGGCAGAACGATTTTACAGCGAGGTGTTTTCCCGTTTTCTGTCCCTCCGCACCAGGCAGATCACAGAGGGAAGATGAAACATTATCAAGCTGCATGATGATGAAATAATAGAGATTCTGCTTGTTACACAGTCACTCTCCATTCTGTGGGTAAGTTATTTATGGAATAAATCATTTGATACACTGTATATCCACATACACTGACCAGCCACAACATTATGACCACTGACAGGAGAAACGAATAACATTGACCATCTCCTGATAATTCAATGTTCTGCTGGGAAACTTTTGGAACTTTTGAGTGTATGTTACTTAGAAATGCACCACCCACCTAAACCAGAGCAGGCAGCCCCACCCTCCGTAGCAACGACTCTCCTCGATGACAAAAAAACAACATGAACATGCACAAGGTGTTGACCTGGCCTCCAAATTCACTAGACCCCAAACTGACCAGTATCTGTGGGATGATCCACAGAGGCCCCTCCCCTCAACCCACAGGACACAAAGACCCCCCACCCACAACATCCTGTTTCCAGAAACCACTGGACGCTCTCAGAAGGCTCATGACTATTATTTGATGCAACTGTTTTGGAGACTTAACACAACATGAGGAAGTTGGTCATAATGTGACGCCTGACCTTAGTATGACTGTACTAAAAATAAAATCCATTTCAATAATGTCAAAACCTTTACACTTTGCTATATATCTTTAAATATTTTACACCATCGCTCGTGGTTTAGCATCTTCACAGCATCTGAAATGTCAAGATGTGATCGGATTATACAGATTCACTGACCCAAGGTCTGGTTGGAAAGGACAGAACAAACCGTAGCCAATCTACGTAGCGACTTTCTTATAGTCTAATGTTGAAATGAAAGTTTTCTATTTGCAGTAACAGTTGTCATGGAAGTGATGATGCTGTAAGTCACAGTATGATTTTAACTACAGGTATGTGTTAATGCTGATGCGCTTCAATGCAAATAGACACTATATCATAGTATCTTTACAGTGCTACAAACTTCAATGGGAATTAAAAACTTGTTGAAAATATTTTGTTTTATTCATATATATATAGATATATATATACAAAAAGTACATGAAACTTTTATTTTGGATAATCAGCTGACACAGAAAAACTCCCTCTCCTGAGAAACTCAGGAACAAAGAAAAGGGGAAATCCCCCATCTACAAATTAACTGTAAATTCTTCTCTTAAACTTTCTGGGCATCGGCCAACTATCACTTTCTTATTCACAGTAGTGTTGTGCAGTTCCATCCGTATACTTGTCGGTTAGTGTGTTTTAGGGTATGGCTGTTAACATGCAGTCACAGAAGAGATTGAAGATAATAAAGAAGCGTATGATCAGCTCCTACAGTTAAGTTACATTACTTCAAATGGCCCTGTAGCAAAGCCTATTATGAGAAACATCAGACAGGCTACCTGAATTAACTCAGTACATTGCATAAAGATTCAAGCTGCACATACAGATCACTTTAAATGGTTAAACCATTCCTTCTATTAGGGAGAAAATGAAGAACACGAGATAAAATGGAAACATCACAGTTAATGTTAAGGCATCACTACCAGACATTTTAAGTGCAATTTCTTGTATTGGGCTCCATCAAAATCTCACTCCAAACCACTCGGGGGTTAAAGAAAAATCAGGTTGAACAGAATGAAGCTATCTGCATTATCAGTGCTGTTGTCTATTTCCACCTGAGCTTGAATACCATTGCACACTTTGGGTTAATCACTGTAAAAAAAAGCATTAATGTGAGTGCATCCTAATGGCCGTCTTTGTTCGTGGTGTGACTTGGGGCAGTCAGTGCCTCGGATAAGTTCTGGTTGTCTCTGCACCTGCATCCCTGTTGTCTGCTCAGACTGGCGAGGAGCTCCAAGACTCTGATCTCGTGCTCCATGCGAGCCTTCTCCCTCCTCTCCTCCCTCTCGGCCGTCTCCCTTTGCTGGCGCTCCTCCCTCTGCAGCCACTGAGCCAAGAGGTCCTGGTGCCAGCGTGCGTGGTCGTGCCTCTGACTCTCCAGCTGCACCAGCAGGTCGCGGGTCTCCGACACCAGCCGCTGGAAGCACTCGGAAAGGTGCTTCAGGGCAGGTTCTAGGGAGGAGGACTCGGGGAGACGGCGAGCGGTGGCGGGGAGGTCGCTGGGGCTTTCGTGTGGAGGCACCAAAGGAGTAGGAGAGGCAATGGGCTGGGCGACGGGAGGAGGGAGAGCGTCGGCATCGGCGGGTAGAGATGCGGCTACGTGTGGTGAAGGAGTGCTGAAGCCATTTTCCACTATTGTACCTGGGGCAGATTTAAAGTAAATATAATAAATACGCCTTTTTCATTCTGTTTCCATCACCACAAACAGTTAACTTCAGATTTCACAGAATTATTAGCTGTACTACTTATTCATTACACGTGGATGCTAATCTTATTTAACTAATTTATTGGTTGAAAACACTTTGTGTTTCTTCAACACTGTTGCGGTTATTAATATTATTTGTAATAGTGCACTCTGTGTATATCATGTTTTTAAACCAACATTTGTCATCATTTTAACCACCATTTATTTAAATAGTAATCTCAGTACATACCATTACTTTCAGGATGGATGGTTGTTTCCAGATAAACCTTATGGTGTCTGTTTCTTGGATGCGGTGAAAATCCCGTGTCACTGAATTCAAACTCTTCCGTTGACTCCTGCCTGTCCTCCAGCTTGACCTCAGAGGAGTCGAGATGACAGCCTGTCCTCTCCTCTAGGGAGCTCAACCGCTGTCTCCCTTCACTCTCCGAGGAACCAAAATGGTGTCCACCAACCTCTGCGTTGGAATTTAAATCCAGGGCGATGCTTCTCATCCCGTCCATGGAGTCAAAGTGGTGATCGGCCATCCCATCTCCAGAAATAAAGCGGAGCCCTCCGTCCTCTCCCACGGACCTCCTGCCCAACACCGCGTCCATCTCTGCGAAGTATTTAAAACTGCAGGGCTGCGAGCTGCCGAAGTTTCTCTGCAGTTTGGCTCTCACGTAGTTAGCCTTCAGGGTTTTCACGCGGAGCCGGCACTGGTGAGGGCTCCGACAGAAACCCATTTCGCTCATGCGAGCTGAGAGGTGTTTGAAGACGTGCCGGTTGCGGAGGTTTTCCGCCAAGCTCTTCTGGACGCGCTCGTCGCTCCATGCACACAGCAGCACCTGAGTTTCCTCGGCCGTCCAGTTGACTGAGCGCTCTGCCTCTCGTTTCCCTGCACATGCAGAACACAGCTGAAGGTTTCTGCTCTGGGCTTTGAAACTGGTAATAACTACAAAACCCTCCGAATTGAGGAGAAATCAGGCAGCATCAAAAGCTGTCCAAAATAACACACTGTATAAAACTTAATATGTGACGAACTTTATTTACAGTTGACAGGCATCATATCATATTATCTTCATCTGCACTCTGAGTATAAACTGTCTGCAGAAAACAACACACCTAAATATCTACTTAAAGGTTCTTTAGGATACACAGTACTTTACGTGGATCTCTTGGAAGATAAACAGTTTTTTCAGCTTCAGTGACAGCTCAGTAGGCAACTAAATTAGATCACATTAAACTATTTCGTTTCTATTATGGGGAAGGTGGTTAGGGTTGCAGGATCTAGCCTGAATAACAAATATTAGGTTTTCAATTCAGGAGTTGAGATTATATCACTTTATAATCACTGATTAGATTCTATACAGATATTATACTGTTAGCTGTTACCTTAAAAGTTTGAGCGTTACCAAAACAAGCGAACTCAAATTCACGAATAATCTGTCTGAACTACATCTGAAATGTAAAATGACGCTGTCATTTTACATGTTGGAGTATTCACAATAATGGCTCAACAGCTTGATTAGTGACTAAAAAGTCATATCTGTTCTGTCTAACAGACGAGGCTAGCGCTAGCAGCTAACAGTTAGCTAACCCATATTTCTAACTATATGACGCCGACTCCCTGCACAACAACAAACAGAATATGTCGCACGTTTCGCTCGGTCTTACTTTTTGTTGTAGAAACGGAGCTAGTCGAGATGATCATCGGGGGATTCATTTCGAGGGTCTGCAGCGAATGTAAACATTGGACATGGACGCAGGACGACGCTTCTCTCTTCCGGGCGACGCAGCTCAGCGGCGTGTGACGCCGAGTTTACGTAACAACGCGTCGGGTTCAAATACAGGTACATTACATTAAAACAAGAGCACAGAAAATACACAATGCCGTGGACTTTAACAAAAATCTATAACAAACGTAATCGTTGCATAATTACTGTGTTGAAATATAAAGAAAAGATAGACAGTATATAACAATAATAATCTATTTTTATATATGTCCTACTTACTAGACTAACGGTTTTATGTTACTGAGTCTAGGAAAGTGCAGTTTATTCATATAAACAATGTCAATCCTTAACAAAGAGGGCCTGTGGTAGATTTACATGTATATTAGAATTAGAAAACCCTTATTTGTCCCACAATGGGGAAATTGCACTACACAAATAACAAGAGTAAAGAGTGTAGGGTATAAAATATAAATAATAAAATTATCATATATATATACAAAAAGTATCATTATACTTTTAATATTTAAAGTATTATAGTATTATATATATGTTCAATATCGAGGAAAACATTGCAGTCCATTTGAGGATTGGGACAACTGGTCTACGAAACTAAAAAAGGCACGTTTAAAGGAATATGTTTTTTTAAAAAATAAGAAAATGCCATTCATGGAAGTATATGTTAAATAAGGCAGTGTTGAATCAGACAACAGCACTGCATGAAAAACTGCCTCACCTCATTGGTTGAAGTAAGACAGCAATTTGCACAGCAGGGTTCAACACATGGCCTCGGGCAAAAGAATGCAGGACGAAACAGAAAAGGGGGGTTTAACCTGGTTGAACCTACACCATAAACACAATCCCAGGTCATCCAGCAATGAATATGATATCTTCAACGGCATCATCGACAGTAACATGTGCCATTTTTGGTCTGATTGCCCAGTGAAACTACACACGGATCCGTCTTATAAGGAAAAAGACAGACAGAATGAACAAAGTTGACCAGGACGAGCCTCTATTATGATCACATAGCCCTGACGAGCACAGGAAGTGGAGTAAGCCCTCATATCCTCACTCACACCTGTTTTGTTCACTTCCACGTACGATCACCCAACAGCCATTATACTGCCAAGTGAGACCCCCCCCCCCCTAGAGATCGCAAACTCTACTTTAAATAAAAAGAGGGAATCATCCGGAGGAAAAAGCTCCCACTGAGTCAGAGAGGTGTTAATGGGCTGTCTTGTGCATTCTCTGGATGTCTGCTGAGAGCATTAAGATCTCTGGGGTGCCCCCCCCCCCTCTTCTATTTTGTGAGCTCAGCTCTGCTTTTCATCCACAAACACACCAATTGGAGGGGGGAGGAATGGTTCTTTAAGTTTTGCTAATGCAAGTTCAGGCTGCTCTCCTGCAGGAACATTTGCATGTTGAGCTTTCAGCCTTTGTTCTATTATACAGTGGAACGGGCAGCGGTGGGTTTAACCGGGGATCTTGACAGACCTCGAGTAAATGACACAGCGTGTTATTTACTGGAAAAGATTCATTCACTTTCTGTTCATAGTCACAGAAGAGATTGTAATTAACGCTGTATGTAATGGTTTGCACTTATTTTGAAGTATTCATACTAGCATTCAACTTGGAATATACACATTTATCATTGGTTTGTTTAAATCTTTGATAAGTACAATGTCAGCTTTTGGTTTAATAAGTAGTTCATAGTTTTGTCTTTTTTTGTAATTTAATTTAATAGTTTTATTTTATTAATTAACTGTTGTACATTTTATTTTTACTACTAGGTTTCAAGAGTAGATAGATAGACAGATACTTTATTCATCTCAATTCACAGAGTTTTCTTATGTACAACTGAGCAACTGTGACCAACTACAGTCAGATATTTTTTCAGTGCTGTTCCAAGACGTCCTGTATTACAAGAAAAATATATGGTGACACATGCTGAAATATTTTCATTTCTTCAGAGAATCCAGTGACAGACTACGGTAACTGAACTTTGCAGCAGAAACTGAGAATAAGATAGAAATTTTTTTGACAAAACCAAATCAAATTTCCCCTGCCTTGGCAGTTTAACAGTCCCCGCACAGAGGAGGAAATAAAAAAAGTAAACTGTGAATTTTTTAAACTTCCTAAAAGGGATTTGCTGACAAGTTAAGAAGGAAGCTAAAAAAAATGACATGAAAAAGTCCCCTTGATACGACAGAAAAGGCTGATGAAGGTCATTCCACCAACCAACCCACCCACTTTTCCCGGAACCCTTTAGGAACTTTAATCAGAATCGAGTCTCAGTTTTTGGTTTTAGGGACGTACTTTTTTATTCCTTCCAGAAAAACCTGTGCAGCAGAAGTGAGAGTTTCAGTGGTTTACACAAAGATGTGGGAAAGCAATTACTTCCAACTATAGTCCGAAGTGGCCAAGAAACCGAGAAACTTTTCTGTTGTCTGATGCTTTAGTGGGTTTTCCATCTCCCTTAAAGAGATGAATACAAAGAACAGTACAACGGTTGTAATATTGTTGTATTCTAAAATTGCCACTCACAGGCAGATTTGAAAATGATTATCTGTTTTATTTGTTTCAATTTCACAGCTCCTTGATTGAGATGTTAAGACAAATGAGATAAACAGGGTCCCTGGAGCTCCTGATTTGAGATATTGAGAAATTTGAATCCAGGGGGAGAAAATAGTATAAACAGTATGAACAGGACAAGCACAAAAACCCTCCTAACTCTACTAGTTCCTTCAATATTTTGTCAATAACAAGTCTGAGAGTTTTTGATATTGCAGTTGTAATTTTGGAAGTTGTTTAAGGCCTGGGCTGTGACCAAGGCTGTCTTTCTCAACACACATACACTGATCATGCACAACATTATGACCAGGAGAAAATAACACTGCTGGGAAACTTTTGGACCCGGCGGCAGCCATCCCCAGCAGGACACAAAAACGGTTTAGGAACAACGACAAAAAAAGTACAGCACAAGGTGTTGACATGGCCTAAAAATTCACTAGATCTCCAACTGATCAAGTATCTGTGGGATGATCCACAAAGGTCTCTGCCCTCAAACTATAGGACCAAAAGGCCTCCACTAACAACATCTTGTTTCCAGACACCACAGGACAACCTCAGAAGGTCCACGTCCATTCCCCGATGAGTCACAACTGTTTTGAGTTATATTACAAAGGTAGTGATAATTTTATGCCTGATCTGTGTAAACTGACTGCTGGTGAGCTCTTCTTCGTCCTTTCTCTCACACACAAATGATGAGGCTGTCACAGCAGAGGTAATTACAGAGACCGTCGGCCGGACTCTCATCTCATTACTCATACATGCCTTCGGGCTGTTCCCCGCTGGCCTGCTGAGGAGCATCACACACACTGTTCCCACACTGACACACACACACACCCATCCGCACAAACAAAGGCTGGAAAATAATTTCCATAATGTAACAAAAAAAAAAAAAAAAACTCCTGGACAACGAGTGGGGAGGTGGGGTCGGGGGGCTTGATGGATCTGTCATAATTACGCCATCGGCATTACTTACAATATCCAGGATTTCTGAATGTTTTCAACCTGGTTCCTTTGTGGTAGAAGCTCTAATTGCTCGTCCGTGTTCCATTAAAAGTCAGGAGCAGACAGTTTGCATGATAAAACCGACTCCCCTAAAACAAAGAGCTAGGCTGCGTATGTACGGCGACGACTAATAAATAACAGCTGAGCCTGCACTGTCGTCGTCTTTTCCCTCCGTCAGAGGGAAGACACAAGTCTGCAGATCTCCAGTGTGAGTTTTTCGGTGCAGAAAACCAGGTCAGCAAGCACACAGCGAGTAAAACAAGGGAACAAGCTGAAGATGGTTACGTCAGCTGAGGCTGGAGCAGAACTAAGGTGTCCCACTGTTTAGAGGCTCAGGATCCCTGCCTGCATGCTGCTCTTTGACCGTGCTGTTCAGGTCAGGGTTTTTTGCAAAGTTTCACATCAGACACAAAGCCTCAACATGGGAGCAGAGCAGCAATTTGTGGAATCTTGTCGGCCTCTGAGAATTCAAGGGATTCTTGAGTCCTGAGTTGATGTTTTTTTTCTTTAAGTAAAATATCTTGATAATATAATAATATGAAAATAGGTCAACCGCCCTGAAAAGGTCACACTGACATCAGGACCAGTATGTTCTTCTGTTTGTTGACATCTGGACAGAAGCAAAGCTGTTTGGACAAAAATAGTCCTGTTCAGGTGTTTCTCAAAAAGAGATGCTTCTCCAACTGCATGGGATGTAATCAAGGCGTACGTGTGGCAGTGGTAGCTTCGAGCAAATAACATTTTCAATTTAAGAGTTATTACACCCGCAAGCACAATTACAACAATATGTCTCAACTACTGGAGGCAACTGTCAGCTCGCACCAGACCTAAATACCCTTTGTTTACCTTGGCATTGCAGAGACAGGAAAATAATAATTGCAGGGCGCCGGGGACTGATAATAATGTTTCATCTTCTTGCCTGCGTCTGTAGCAGAAAGAGTATACCAATTAAACCCCATGCGTTTCCTACATGAGGTGCTCTTTTTGACACGGATGCCCACTTTTATTAAACTTGCAACCTGTACTCGGGTCCTTTGTGGCTAATTAAATGCCCACTTCCAACTTTTCAAAGACAAAAAAAGGGGCAAAAAATAGATGTACGGTGTTCATGTTGATGGCTTTATGTGTGGGCATTATGGCCGTTCCCATAAACGCATAATTATCGTAAGTTCATCATGGCCTGTTGATAATACAGCAACCCATGGAGGGCATTTTCACGTATAGATGTGAGTTGCAGCTGCGAAGCATATGCCCCTGCAGCAGGGTGGGATTGCGAACCACAGAATTTTCAAAACACTCATGGAAGAGCCACGCCACGTCACTTATCGGGCCTTCTGTTTTTTAAAGTTTTACTCCAGCCTCTGAGATGAATTACAGAACTCTCAGTCCACTGCCTGGACACCCTCTAATTTGCCTGCATTTTTATAGTAGCCACCAATTTGCAGAAGCCACTTAGACCAACACCGAACTTGGCTTAAGTCCCGCGCTTCAAAACATTTCCCTCAAGCACCAGATGCCGAACATGAGGAAAACCTCATGTCTACTGTGATCTATTCAGCAACACAGGTCAATTTGAGATGATGTGGGAAGGGCCATCTGGGGAAGTGTGCGGTAAATGGTTGTCTATGGGAGAAAGTTGTTGTGAGCGCAGGCTGCTGTAGGAAAACACTGTAAAAATCCGGGTTTGACCACATGTGGGTCATAAACACAAACACCTTTCTGTTTGTCAGCAGGTTGGGCTGAAATTGGCAGTGGCACTTCCACCTTGAATTCCTTCTTCCTTAGTTGGCAGTGGTAGAGCCTTCAAACAGGAACAAAGAACTAAAAGTGGATCACAGAGTATAAAGACTAAAATAAACTGTTGGTGCTCAAATTTGGGCCCAGTCACAAAACACTGCATTCCTCCAAGTAATTTCATTTCCCAAATAAGGTAGGTGGATTCTTATGCGAGGGAACGCCGTGTTCATTCACATGAATGGTAGATGTCGGTCAGTGCTCTGCTCCGAGAGACTGTTACATCAGAAGGCCAGTCGGCGGGACACTGTATCGTGCAGACGAGGCCAGCTGAAGCACCGAGCAAGTAAACAGCTGAATGAATGATTCCCTTGTTGTGCTTCCACACTGCTGACCTGCCGCGGTGGTCTGCAGCTGAAAAAGCACATTCACTGCGGTTAATAGTATTTGAGGCATCCTGAATCGAGAACATCGCGGCCTGCTTCTCACAGCGGGTCCTCCGTCTCCGTCTGGAAGGCCGCGTCTGTGAGAACATCCTGATGTTCTCTGGGCTGGCAAGTGATTTGATGATGTGCAGATCAAAAGACGTCTAAGCAGCTGTGGAGGACATTCACTCAAATTTGGTATTGAAGTGTACTTTGTACTACATGGGCCTCCTGAAGGTGCCCTGGTGGTATGATGGTAAAAGAATGTAGTTAGTGGGAGGCCTTTGGGTCCTATGGATGGTGGAGGGGTCTCTGTGGATCATCCCACAGAATTTGGAGGCCAGGTCAACACCTTGTGCTGTTTTCGTGTGTGTTTTTATTTAGTTTTTATTTTTTTGAGTTGTTCCTAAAGCTTTTGTGCGTTTGTGTCAGGTTGCTGCCATCACGGAGTGTCATTGCTATGGGGTGGGGGTGTCTCGTCTGGTCTAGGTGGGTCGTATACGCCTAATAACACCCACAGGAATGCCAGGTACGAACGTTTCCCAGCCGAACATTGAATTGTCAGAAGATGGTCAACGTTTTACTTCTCCTGTCAGTGGTTTTAATGTCGTGTTTTACCTATTGTTGCATCACTTTTCTTGCGTCACAGATGTGTGTGCAAAGTATTCCCATCGCGTGCCACTTTTCATTTCTACTTCCCTACGAGTCACAGTGTGATGATGGGCATTTTATTCTATCGAGCTACATTTATCAGGTGGCTGTTGTTACTCTACAGATTAACACAAAAGCACAGTGTTTTTACCATGACTATTTAGAAGAAGCAGCTACATTAAATGAAGCTTACAGTGTTAATATTATACGGCTGCAAACTCATAAATTATAATGTAACTTTACTTTAGATGGTTCTTTACATTAAGTATGAATCCATCTCTGGATGTGCACTTTTGTTTTTACGCGTAAAATGCTGCAATGTTGTTACATGTGCAAAATAATATACTTCGACAGATTATGGTGCACATGAAGTAATAACATACATCCGGCCAATTAGTGTGCAATGCAATTTAAATACAGTTTGGCCAGTAACTTGATTTATGGCCTTATTTGAACCCAATGCTTACATGTCTGCATCTTGAGAATTGCACCATTTATACCTTTTTTTTCCCCCAATCCTGAAACCTCAAACAACAACAACAACCCCACCATCCACACCCCACTGCTTTCAGATCCCACGGACTGCCAGGAATTTTGTCCCACCTAAAGTCACCGAGGCGACCCCCTTTTGGTGTCTGAGGAATCCCTGGAATTTCACCGCTCAGTCTGTTTTTCTCAGCGCAGACCAGCGTCCACACTTCCTCCGGTAAACTGATCCCGACCACACAAGAGGCCACCCCTCCTCCTCCCCCAACAGACCGGCGCAGCCACCTCTCAAACACACGACCCCACACTACCGTCAATCAACACCTAGTGCTCTGAGCACAGCTGATCAGAACCACGCGGAGGAATCGCTGGTTCCAATTGAACCAGGAATGTGCTTATATAACAGCGAGAAACTGGGCCATGGCTGTGGCTATGGGTGTGGCGCTCCTACGGCTTTGAACATATAAGAAGCAGACGGCGTACGGATCAAAGCCGACGAAAAGACGGAAAAGGTTAAATGAAAGAGTGAAGCGTAACATGAAGGCCAGAGTAAAAGCAGAGAAGCAGCTCAGACTTTTACAATATGAAACTCGCAATAATTCCTTTCAATATAAACAACCTCAGTGAGAGTGATATATTCCTGAATGTATGATTTTAACTGGACGAAGACTCGGAGCAGTCAAACAAATGTATGTCCATACAAGAGGCGTTTCTCTTCTATCTATCTATCTATCTTTCTATCTATCTATCTATCTAAAGCACCACTGATGTCTCCAAGGCGCATTCAAAATGAACAATGCCTTTGCTCAGCGTCAGTCTACACTGCCTAGAACGGATGGACATTCAGTCAACAATTTGGAAATCGTCTGAGAAGTCTTTCTACCAAAATATGTCACAACATCAAAAGAGGACCCGCACCTTTCTTCCTCCGTACGCAACATTTATGTGTTTTATGGTCAATAAGACGCCCTCTAATAGACTGAGATGGGGGTGGGGAGAAATCCCGTTTCCAGACCTGCTCCTCTGATGTTTCTCCAGTTGTCCTCACACCTGCCTGGATTCACAGAGTGCACAGGTTGCCCCCTCTAAACCGCCATAAACAATGCGTGTCCCGCCGAGACGCACTTGTTTGTACAGCTCTGCCTGAGATCGTGTCGACGATGACTCGCATTTCAGGGTTTTGGAGCAGGCGTTTGGTGCCACCTGGAAACTGAGTAGCATTGTCCTCGCGTGTTTGGACAAACTCTCTTGGAGATATATTAACTTTCTGTTCTGCTGAAACCCTCTGTGTTCAGTCGTGTTAGTTAGTGATTCACAGACCATGAAACGAAACAGTTCTCATTCATTTAGTTTATTTGAGTTCCTACCTGTTTTTTGTGTTTTGTTTTTTACATGCAACTATTAATGAACGTATCAATGAAAAGTTAAACCTTTGTTTCAGGAACAGAATACTGGACAAATGAATTTGTTTTCATAATCACATTATAATATATATCTTGTAGTATGTACGTGTGTAAAATGTTCTGTTGCGCCTGCCAAATAAATCACATCTGATGCTATGGTTGATGTTTCGTTCATGGTTGAACAGTGGAGAGTCTTTAAATCAAATACGAACGTCTGTTACGTTCAAACTTGCCAGACGAGTTCACACAACGCTCTCTCTTTTCTGCAGATTTAAAACTGTTTTCCGTTGCGACATTCGTGGAGTTGCTACCGGTGTGTTTCAGGATAAATGTTGCAACGGAAAACAGTTATAAAACTGCAGTTTCGACAGAGTTTGAGTTGTTATTCTCACTGCCAGAAGAAAGAAACGCAACTTAATTCCTTCTGCAGGAAACCTGCATGTATGCGCAGGGATGTAGTTTACAGGAATCAAGGCTGCATTTCAGTGGAAGAGCACTTTTCTTCTAAAGATCTAAAAAATCTTTTCATTGAAGCAATTATGTTTAATAAGGAGGAAAATATACTCAAAACAAGACATTTGAAGGAAGATTCAAAGAGTTTCTTGTCACGTGCACAGTACAGAATACAGCAGCTAAATGCTATTGTTTATTTCTTCTGCCAAACAATCATTTAACCTCATGACAATATCTGAATTTATTTTGTGAAACTCCATCTAATATGCAGCATTTTAAGACTTTAGCATGTGCTCCCTTTGTGAGAGAAGGTGTCTAGACAACAGTTAAATAAATAAATAAATCCGTCCTGTGTGTGACTGCTCTGTGAATGATGACTTATCGCTGGGCTCATTTCTTTTTTTTTCCACCTGCCATCAGTGGAGCCAGAGGAAGCAGGTGCAGTCGCATTAAGAGGAGCGACGGAGACCCAGCACCGTCACCAAACAATAATATCATTAACCGCACAAGGCCACGGAGGAGGTCCGCCGGAGAGGCTGGGGGGCTGCTGGTCTGGGAGCGCTGGTAATTAGCCGGAGCAGCTGGGAGGCTGAGGTGTGTTTGTGTATGACGGGGTATTTCCTCCCTTTTTTTTGTCATTTCAACTAATCTGATCTCAAATTTACAGAAGGACTGACACAATGATGCAATGCTATGTGTGAACAGAGGGTGGGTTATACACAAAAACAATGATAATGATGATGTATATCATACGTTGCACAACTGAGATGACACAGCCCTGAGATAACACACTGCTGCCCCTCTGTCCTTTGTCTCACTGTGTGTGTGTCTCTGTTTATTTTGTGTTTGCTTAGTGGGGGGAAGTGACTCGAGGAAACCAGGGAAACAATGAGCCACCGTTAAGACAAGCCATCCAGCCCGGTTCCCCACCACATCACGTCCTTTCCTTTACTTCCCCGTTGCCCTCCACCCTTTCCAAGGACAGCAGCGTGGGAGGGAGGATGCCCCACCCTGAATCAATAAGAGAGAGCACCACAATGTGTACTTGCACAACAACAACCTGGCTGACGTTAAATCACGCTGCTGCTCCTATTCTGTCTTATTCAATGCTGTATCGATTCGCTTATTATTTATAAACGCTTTTCCTCAGATTATCTGGTTTTGTCACATTGGTGAAACTGAATTTCACTGCACCACATTAGAGTATAATGACACGTTTTTTCACAGTTTAGTTGACATGGTCAATGTGCTGACATCTCTGTCTTACAGGCTTTCTAATAAAGACTTAAATTACTAAATTTGCATATAGAAAACATCATGAAGTGAAAGATAAACCTTACTATTGTCCTCAGACTCAAATAACACCCACCTTAAATGTTTCTATGTAACATCATTTTGCTCTGTTGCCCATTGATTCCAAAAAGAAGTGTCCAATCCATAGTAGTTGGTATAGAAGATGTTGACTAAAAATGCAGGTGAGTTTTGACCCGGGATGACAAAATATGTATGAAAGACAATACCAGGGGTAAAGGAAGTAAAGATATCCGAGTGTCACCGTTTCAACAATGCTTCATATGAAGTCCATAAAAGTACAGGGTTCCACCACCCAAAACATTTATGCCTGCGCTCTGGTGTGTCTGTATCATTATGTATTTACACCACTGAAACACAAGGCAGTGACTAGGGACGGGTATTATTAAGGTTTTATCCAATACTGGTGCCAAAGCGTTACTTAAAGGTGCCTGAACCGGTGCTTAGAGAATAAAAAACATACAAACTGTGTCCAAAAAGGCATTTTGTGACATGGAAGTTGAACAGAATATGAATTTGAATAATATAAATACAACTAAAATTAACAGCAAACTAAAAAGTCACATGATTTTATAGTAATTTCTATCAACTTTCAATGTTTAAGTGCCTCCAAAACACTTAGCAACATTAAACCTTCAGCGGTTTCTGCTTTGTGCATTCCCTCCACTTTTTCTTTTGTCACTTGAGCCTTCTTGGCCGAGGTGAAGGGAGTCACTGCCATCAAACAACAAAGAGCGCTGAATGAGATTATGACATGATTTGCTTTACATGCATTAATTTAGCATCAATTTACCGCATCAATTTAACAACAACTTACTTACTCGGCATAAATTACACATTAACAACATTAAGTTAGTCATGCGAAGAAGGATGGCTGCTGTCATCATCATGTGTGATGTCTTTGACGCTGGCAGCGCTGGGACTCTCCTCTTCGGGGATGCTGCTAACTTGGTGTGTGGTTTCGCTGTCAGGCAGGCTGTCAAAGACCATACAAAAAATGCTATACGTCTTCAGATGTTAAATCAAATTCCAGGTGTTACCTTCCTTGCACAATATCGCATTTGAGTACTTGTTGGAGGTTGCCGAGTACTTCTGAGGTGAAGTACAGTCAAACCTGCATCCATGCAGATGTAAAGCTGATGTGAGATCACATGTAGCATCGGCACGGCTAAGGAGGCGGTACTTAAAAATTCAAAACGAAGTACCAAAATTTGCGTTGCTTTTCGGTTTGGTTACTACCATTCGAGTCAGTCATAATGGTACTGAGTATCGGTTCCTATCCCTGGTGTGACGATCCAGCAGTTTGACTCTGCACTTCAGCCCATTTTTCACTGGGAGGAAATCAAACAGCAAGTCCAACAGTATTTGCGCGTTTCACAAATGTGCTAAAGATAATCTCTACACTAATTTCACTGCCATTGACGTTGTGGAACTTGACAAGCTAAATTCAGTCTACACTTAGATGTAAAAAAAAAAAACAAAAAAACAGAAGTTACATAATGCTTTCCGTAGCTCTGGAGGAGCTACCCAGTGTTGCATAACTCCTGACGATGCCGTAGGGGCTTTTTCAGCTTCTGGAGGCTGAGAAACGTTTAAAAGATGTAGCTCACCGTTCTCATGTCTCTAGATCAACACTGAACATTAGTTTTTCCTCAGCTGTGGAAATAGTGTTTCAAAAGTATGTCAACTTAAAAAAAAATGTTGTATGATGGTGATAAAGCTTATTATAAAGGAATACAAGTTTTTGGCTCACGAGCCATTATTTCATATCAAACATCAGCTACAAATCACTTCAATAATCATTTACCACAGACCAGACGTTATTCAAGAGATTTATACGTGATCTCATCCACGTCTTGTGCGTTGTGTCTTCCAGACTGGTCAATCTCATGATGTCAACCGCAAAACATGTCAGACTCAGGTTCTGGTGCAGACTCCCTTGTTTTTGAACCACCGATCCGGTGACGCACAGAAGGAAACAGCGGGTAAACAGTGAGAGCCGGGGATCCTCAGCGTGGTCGCAGTGCGCTCGTATGTGCGCAGCCCAGCAGGAAGAGCGGCGGCACCGTGAGCCCCGCGCTCAGCGGGCTGCGATTCCAACACGTTCTACGACCAATTTGTTTGTGCAAACTCTCCCACATACACACAGATGAATCCACCCCTGCCACTCCATCACCCGCCGGCGCTCGTTTGGTAACGTGGAGGAGAGGAAAGCCTTGGGCCAAGGCTGTTCAGCACAAGTGCCACAATTAGACTGGAAGCTGGCGCTGTGAGTTCCAGCTGCAAAGGAACTGTACCGCCTGAAAAACAAGCGCCCACTAATTTGCCCACACTCTCCACACCTCCTTCCATCCCACTATCTCGCCCGGAGAGACGGAACTGCCCACACAAAGAAAAATGGAAGACTGGACAAGATGTCCAGTCTTACATAATCTGGAGGCTTTATGTAACAGCAAGGGCAAGTCGGTCGCTTGGAACAGGCCCATTTAAGGCGTTTGCCTTCCCCCGTCTCACAATTTCCTTTTGCAAGTGTGGAGTGGATGGATGGATAGATGGATGGATGGTTTGAGTGCCACTGGCAGCGCCCCAGAGTAGTACCTCTGCAACAAAGAGTGGCACAGATGGCGGCCCAGGACTGGCTGGCATTCAGGGTAGCAAATGGCATGCCACAACAGATCCAGATGGACTCAGGCTCCCAGTTTTATTTTGGCCTTTGAATAGGTGGTGGGTAAACAGCAAAGGAGACAGCAGAGTAAAGAAATGAAAGATGAAAAGCAGAGAGGGAGGAGGGCGGAGAGACAAAAGCGCGCTTACGCTGGGAGAAACCTGAAAAGGAGAGATTTGGAAGAAAAAGAAGGCGAGTGAAAAAGGGCAACGCGATAAACAAATCAATCAGGCTAATTTTCCATCTGCCTACGTTTTGTGCTTCGCTCTCAAAAGAAATCCACCAGATGCTTTAATGGACGCACAACTCTGAGCGTCAGACATGTGACAGAATACAGTATAAAAGACTCAGAGTCAGAGAGCCACAGCTCAACATGTTATATTTTAACTCCAAAAACCTTTACAGCAGCAGCATCCAAACTTTTTTTTCACTGGGGGCCACATGCTGAAAAATACATGGGCCTGTTTTATGAAGTCACTATCTGAGAAAGCTTTCTCATGCCGGGCAATGAGTCGAGGACCTCGAAACTTGAGCGTTGCGGCATTTCCCTGCGTTTTGATCTTGCAGACTAGCTGTCATTCTCTCATCTTTCTCCTCTCATTTGGCAGCAGCGTGGGTCTGATGTTTGGTTTCGTAGTGTTGTTGTATATTATACTGTCTTTCATCACAGCGGCAACAGTCTCATTGCATATCAAACAGACACACTGCCCCTTGTTTTCTGTGAAGAAATATTCATTTTCCCAACGTGCCGCGTTTCGTCCCTTCTGCAATTGTTGGGTCGCATGTGGCAAAATTCTCCTTTGGTTAATCTTGTCTTATGGAGCGCCCCCTACAGTTTAAACCTAATAGTACAAATGCAAGTTCCGTGTGTGGGCAAACATGTATAAAGACACCCAGACTTGAGTAACAGTACAAAAAAAAGTGACTTGAGTAGAAATTGAGGTGTTCTTTAAGCACCACACTGAAGTAGTAAAGTATTCAACATTTTTTGTGTTGCAAGTTGCGTATTTTAATATTTACTACTTAAGTACTGAAAGTAAAAGTACCATAATTGTAGTTATTAAAGAAAGCAGCCAAAAGCTTGAATATCCTTGTTCATATTATTTCAAATATTAAGTCTAAACAACACTCACGATTCTCAGTACAAGGACAGGAATGTACAAGTAGGCGACATGTACATGTACAGTCAGTAACCTCAGGAGTAGGCTGTCCATTCACAAGATCCTACACGAAATGTTACATGAAAGATGAAAACAAAATAAGTTTAAATTGCCAGTCGGGACCCTATGTTCAGCTTTGTTGTAAACTGACGAAACATAACGTTAGAGAGAGCTCAAAACATTGAGACCCAAGCTAAAGTTAGCTAGTGAACGTGACCTCGCTAGGTTGTTAATTTTCTTTAGATTTAGCTGGGAGTGGGGCCTTCCACAATGTTTGATCCACTTAAGGCTCCTGTTGTGTTTTCAGCTTCAAGGCCAAACTCCTGGGGAAACCAGTGTCCGACCACACGCTTCCCCATTTTGCTTGTCGGAGATCGGCAGCCGGCTTGACGGACCTTGTTTGTTGGATGTACGATTGGACAATCACCGTTTGGGGGCGGGGTTTTGCAAAAGGACAATGGTAACGAGACACGATGCAGCACAAAAAAAAATGCACCGGAGTAAAAAAATTACTTATCGAAAAAATATGTAGTGAAGTAAAAGTAACTCTACTCCAGTAGAGTACAGATACCGCGTTTTAGTACTTAAGTACTGTAGTGAAGTTCTATGTCATTACTATACATCTCATTCCATATTCCATTGTGTTTACAATTTGCTACGGACCAAGTAAAATGGGCCATGGGACAACTACTGCTTTACAGAGATTAATGTCCAAATTGTGTGTTCTTAACCGCTTCACCAGTTTTTCCTTTGGGCTTGGGAAAATAGACTTTCACATAATTACGTCTGGTATAGACGGACCCGAGGCAGTGCGCTGGACAAAATCCCTAACCCAAAGTGGCAGCCCCACTAACAAAAAAAGTATCAAAAGCAACACCACTGCACCAGTCTAGGAAATATTTGCAAGTGAATGAGTCGAATACAGATGAAGATAAGACCATAAAGCAACAAACAGACCAATGTGTTTTAACCGCAGTCATAACAACCTCAATCAAGGCAGCCCGTTGAGTAAACTACATGTTTTGATTTCATGTTGTTTTGTCTGTTGCTGTTGTGTGGCTTTGTGTTGTACTTTATGCATTTCATCTGGTCTTTTGCGTGATTGCACATGTAAAGGTGATGTATATATAGCCGTCCCAGGGAGACAATAAAGTCCAACTAACAAACAGTATTTGGTTTGAGGTGATGTTTTGGAAAAAAACAACCAGAAAGACTTCATTGAGCTCCGTTAAACAAAAATAAAGGACATGAATGTGAACTTATTCTGCTAAATACCAGAAGTAATGCCAGGAAATATGCAATAAACATGAATGGAATATGTTTGGGGCAAATTACGGTCAGACTCCAGAAACAGGAGCATCACTTTCTGTTTGTTTTTGCCACTCATTTCCATTTGACCCAGATAAGACCTCTGGTAACTACTTTCAGTTCAAACCTGAGAAGTCAGCTGTGTCGTCGAGCGTGGGAGGCAGAAAAGGAAAATTACTCCTTTGAGAAAATGAAAGCAAGTCTGTCTCACGCCTATTGTGAAATGTAACTGTCGGAAATCACCCTTCAAGGCGGCGTTCGTGTGATAGAGACTTCATTCGCAACTCGCAAGAATTTCTCCTGCAGGAAATGACTTAAGATAAATCCACATTTCTGACAAGAGGAGTCGTATACGTGTTGCGATCTTACAATTATAACCCCGGGGGAAAAGTGAAATCCACCACAGCCCTCAACTTAACCCATGTCCACCTTTGAGCTTCTGCATCAAGGCCAATATGAAATCTGAGGATATTATGGTTTTCAACACGAATTCCAAACGATAACAGCATGGTACAGAATATACCGGGTCATTTTTCATCTGAATGCCTCTGAGCCGAAAGATGCCGCGCAAGACATCTGGTGTTGTGCAAGCTTTAAAAGAGAGCTTCAGAGTTTAAACATTACTTTGCTCTATTTCTTTAAGGAGGGAAACCCACTGCTCCCTAATGACCGGACGCAAATGACTTCAAATTCTCTGCAAGGAAAAATACACAGCGGCTCTTTTCACGCTAAGCTATGACGCTAAGGCCATTCACTCAGCGCACACTCTCCATAGTAATCTCTCTAGAATAATTATTCATACTGTGATTACTTATCAGAGAAAGATGTCCATAAAGGAAATAAAAAGGATCATGTGTGTGACTGTAATGCAGTCAAAATCAAGCCTGCACAAGCCTGCATTCCTGCACGTTGTGAAGGACCAGGCAGGTAGGGGTTGTACAGACTCGTAGACTCATCGGCAAGCTTTCAGTTATAGGACGACTGCTCCACCTCCTGAGCCACTGCCGCCACGAATCGTGTCAACTAGTCACTAATCACGCGACAATAACAACATGGACGCCTCCAAGAAGACAGCTGAGCAGCACAGTGGCTAAGTGCAGCTAGCTAGTAGCAGTTCATCAAGTGCCTGAAAACGCTACATTAAAGATGAAGCCCATGCTACCGTGACGTGTCAGTGCTGAAATACAACAAACCCTACTGCACACTCATCTGAAAAGACATCAGGAATGGTCCAAATCCTCTGGACATCAGTCAGCTAACAACTTCACCAAATGTCCTGCGGTAACAGAGAGAAAGAGGCTGCACATCAACCATTTATCAAAGTTATTGCACCTTTAGGTGCAGTACATGGAGAAGGGTTCAAAGAAATACTGCATTTTTTAACCAGCCTACAATATCCCATTTTACAACAGGTTGGGGAGCCCTACCAGATGCTATTGATGGTGCTGAGAGTCAGCCTGTTTTTGTACAGGCTATACATATCTGCAGCACACAGTATGTCGCACATGAGCTGTCTGTTCTCGTCCTATGTATTCAGACCAAGAATTTAGGTTTCATTTTTGCAAAGCATTACTTTGTACTGTGTAAGAAATCTGAATATGTTCTACTCCCAGTACATGGATGGAGTTTTAGTTGATATGCAAGTTTTGTGCAGAAGTGAAGGATTCTTTCTATTAAACAAAGAGCTGGGAAAAAGCCAACAGAAGCCAAAGTAGTTGCCCATGATATGCCAAGTTCTGTATTATCAGGTAATCTAAATCTAAATCTATTAGGTCCAATTACATTAGGAAAGAACAGTGTAATTGTATCTAATTAATGTCCACGGGTCACCAATCTTGACTAGCAGTCACATCCATATTGGGGAATGGGTTTTTGGTTTGTAAAAGTTGCTGCCACACTCTCACAGAGAGACAATGAGAAAGTTTTCAGGTTAACGTGGCAAAATGTGGTTTAGTGCACAAAGTGTAATTTTGTGAGAAGAGACCAGTTAGCATCTCTCTATTGTCATGTAACAATGAGCATCAGCTTTTCTGCAAACTGTAACCTCCGTCGTTATAGCTCCTCTATCGTCTTCTAGAGCTATGGACTGAGATCCAATGCAATGACTACACGATCAAAGTCAAACACTGCCCAATTTATTTATTTCCCATGCAGCTGCTCCACATTTTCTCCAGATTTGGACACGCTCACTTCTCTGGTGCTGGATGCTGAAGAGGCTTCAAGTTCAGAAACTAGACCAAATGGAATAAGCTATGAATAATTAAGATGCTGAAGTATTCCTCACAGATGAGGCGCAGCCGGAGCACATTCCTGCTAGGGGTTTTAAGGTGGAATGCGTAGTTAAGTCTGTAGCAGAAAGTACAGTAGAGTGCTGCAATGTGCTGCCTCTTCTTCCAGCCCTGTATAACTAACACACTGACGATGATAAGCTCCCATGATCACGTATATATATACTACAAAGACATCGTGAATAGTATTTTACAAGGCGTATTCTATAATGTCAACTCTTCTCAACTAATGATTATTATCGAACGGAATCACAATTAATTTACTAATCCCAAACTGTAATTACTTTGTATATGTATGAATATGTAAGACTAAATAGGCAATTAGAATACAAATACACACATCAATATAAAAAAAATTATAATATAATAAAAGTTTGATCATATTATAAAAGTTTAATCAGTTTAGATCTTATTATTTGAAAAACTATTAAGAATGTTTCTCCTTTTGTTAAGGAGGATTACAGCATAAAACTAGAGAAGATACACGGATCAGCCACAACATTAAAACCACCAACAGGAGAAGTATATAACATTGACCATCTTATCACAACACAGTGTTTTGCTGGGAAACTTTTGGACTGGTTGTTCATCTGGTTGTTACTTAGACATGCAGCACCCACCTAGACCAGACCAGGCACCTCAACCCAATGACACTCTGCCCCCACTAACAACATTCTGTTGGCAGACGAGACAGGACACCCTCAGAAAGTCCATGTCCATACTCTGATGAGTCACAGCGGTTTTGGAGGCACAAGAGACACCTACACAATATTAGGAAGGGGCTCAAAATGTTATGTCTGATTGGTGTAAGTCTGGTAACGTGTAATGTGATTCTATTACGGGCTGTATTTCAGTCGATTCTGGGAAAACCGCTATCGATATCTCTGCATGCAATCAGACAGACCTACGACCAGTCAGAGCCGTCTTGTTCCTAATTCGACTCCACTGCTCTCAGATGCTTGCATGACTACGTTGCCGTTACTCCTCTGTCCATCTGTCACCACATAAAACCCACCCAAATGGTTTGATTGGCCCAGCAGAGCATAACCAGTTCCCAATGGAGCAACTCCAGGCCAATGTTGGGCCGGGCGGGGAAGTTTATCTGGCTTTCGTGCTTTTTCAAATTAATTCTTTCTGCTGCGTGTTACATATCTTCCATTAAATGAGCTATGTATATAAAGCACTTTATTCAGTCTCACTGGTACCGGAAGGAAAAGACTGACTGACTGAAATGAGCACAGATACAGTAAAATCTGTTTTCCAATCAAGAAAAACACTATTTGATTTTGTGTTTTAGTTCAGCTAAAATGTTGGAATGTGGGTGAGGTAACTACAATTAAACACACAGGAACCTACAAACACTTTTTGCTCAGCTTTGCTTTGTGCAAAATAAATTCACGCTTCCTTTTCTCTTCGGTTTTTTCCTTTTTGTAGGGAAAAGCTTTTGTTACACCAGACTGCATGTGGATGGAAATTCGCCAATTTAGTGTTTTTCTCACTCGCAAAACACATTCCTCGTCCAACATGGCTTCCCATCTACTCCCCGCGCTGTCACACATCCAACCCAGCAAACAGCAAACACTCCCACATAATTTCTACATTAAAACACACTCTTTGTGCAAGTATTGTAGTTTTAACCAACAAAAGATAGCGTGGGAGGGAACACCATGCTATGACAACCATTACAAAAAAAAAAAAAAAACACCCAATGCTGAAGCACAAAGGATGAGTTAAAGGCAATTTGCATAATTTTCAAGGCTGGCGGAGAAGTACATATTTCAAGTTGTCAAAATGCAAGTAAACACAACACTAATTTTTTTCTTAGTGCCGAGAGAAATAGAGATTGTTTAAATTAGTTTGACCTGGGGCGTTTCAGTCTCCATAAATATATGATCCCTTCATCCATAAATACATGTATGTAATGTCATACACATTGTTGCTACATGCTTAATACATGTTTGTTTTTTTTTCATATATCCACGGCACACTCCGTACCTTGCTATTAACTGGGGGGTCAACGTAATCGGAAAGTCACATCTTATCTGTTCGTGTTAATGTGCTTAATGTGTGAACTTAGCTCAGAACTGTTGTAACATCTTTTGTTCATTATTCAGATTCATCCGTTATCTATTGCTGCTTATCCTCCAGGGAGCTGTGGGGAGGAGGGCTGGAGCCCAGAGGCATGAGGCAGTCAGTCAAAAATAAAATACTTCATTTATGCCTGCATAAAACTAACACCAGCATCAGCGTAACAACACACACCAATCAGGCATAACATTATGACCGCTGACAGGTGAAGTAAGTGACACTGACCATCTTGTAACGATTCAATGTTCTGCTAGGAAACTTCTGGACGTGGCATTTACGTGGATGTTACTTAGACATCCACACCCCATATGACAGTCCTCGACGACATCAGCCATCCCCAGCAAGACGCAAACACAAGCGGCTCGGTGGTTAGCGCTGCTGCCTCCCAGGAAGAAAGTCCGAGCCCAGGTCGGGCCTTTCTGGGTGGGGTTTGCATGTTCTCCCTGTTCTCTGCGTGGGTTTTCTCTGGGTACTGCGGTTTCCTCCCACCTCCAAAGACACGCTCGTTTTGTGATTTGTGATTCTAAATTGACCTTAGGCGTGAGTGTGAGGAGGAATGGTTGTTTGTCTCTGTGTTAGCCCCGCGATGGGCTGGCAACCTGTCCAGTTTGAACCCCGCCTCTTGCCCGATGACAGCTGGGAAAGGCTCCAGCAACCGCCGCGACCCCAGTGAGGATACGCGGTAGTAGGAGATGAGATGAGAAGAGAATATCAGAGTGTACTTGAAAAATAATCAAGGCCAAGAAATCACACAAACGCATAACACATATATCTGGGACATTCTAGGAAAGTGACTTTTTATAGAAATGTAAAATTGTTTAAAAGTGGTGTGACTGAACTAAATGAGCTTCCATCAAAGGAAGCATTCACACATCAACTGTGACTGTGATGTAAGACCGAACGGCAAAGAGGTCGCTGGTAATACAAGGAGATGTTCTCTGCCTCCGCTGGGTCAACACATTATATAATCACTGGCTGGAGCCCTTAAAGAAGGAGCAGAGAGGATGATCCACGTGGATTACGCCCAGCTCAGAGATACAATCTGCCTCTCCTTATAAACAACTGTGTGTATGTGTTAGACAATGTAAACAAACGAACTTAAAACAAAGCTTGAGTGCAGTTAGAGGAAAGTAGAAATTAGCTCATCCTTAACTGAGGCTATCACATCCAAATAAGCATTTTGGAAAAAAGTTGACTGGAAGAGAATTAAAGAAGTACGAAAAGAAACAAAGAAGCGCGCACATCATTTCAGTTGATATGTTTTAGTCGGCTCGGTGCTGCATAACGTTGCCCCGTTCAGACATGATGACAAATTGTTTGGCATGTACAACCTCTGGGCTTCACATTCATTATTGAGCCTCCATGTGATGCTTCTTGGTTTGGCAGATAAACGTCCACTTATCGTTTCGCTCATGCATGCTTGGATTCTTTATAGCAGGAACTGTACTTCACTGATAACGCTTTTATAAAAATGTGTCACAGAGGAGGAACCAGGTCAGTGTCTCCCATCATGTTGCACACGCTGACTTCCTACAGGAAATATAAGAAACAAACTATGTCCTGTGTGAGAAAAGTAAAGGCAAAAAAAGCTAAAGTATAAAATCACTTCATCTTCAGTAAAAACCATTTGCTGAACGAGATCTCATAAAGTCTGCTACTGTTGCGTTCGCTGCCTGACAGATGTACAGACTAAACTAGTGTCACAGTTATCAGGCATGTCGCGACAAACCACCGTGTGCTCCTGTCGGTGGGGATGCAGGAGAGCTGCTGGTACCGGGCTCGCCTCACTGGTGTTTATATGATACGATACAGCATCCTGGTTCTGATTATATGAACCACTGGAAAGCAGACATTATTACATTCAACTGTGCACTCCCTGCTGCTTTAAAGATTCTGGGCACGGATGTGGCAGCGGAGTTTGACTGTTTTACAATGTTTTCTGTGCAATACCATTATGCATTATTTTTAATGATTTAAAAACGCCATGCAAACCTTAGAGGACACTCAGCATAACTGCATACCAAACGTGTCTGGACATGATGAAGTAGCAGTACATCAGAAAGAAAGAAAAAAACACAAACGCTATGAAATTTCTTTTTTTTTTTTTAAATATCCAACATCAAAAGCAGTACCACAACAGCTTTTGACCAAAACTGGTTTAAATAATGGCCTAAAAGTCCACAGAATTTGTGGGACATGTGTCATCGAGGACTTCAGACTTAACTGAAGTTAGACTCAATATTTGGAAACATTACAGCAGAACAAAGTATTTCCACAAAGACGTCTATCAGTTTTGCGCCAGATAATCTTATCATTTTTTGGTGAACTCCTATTCTTGGTCTAACAAAGAAAAACTTAGTTTTCATTTCACTCGCTGCATTTACACGCAGACTTTAATCGAGCTAAGCTTGAAATCTGACTCTCTGAATGTGGTTCTTGTCCCGGTTTACATGCAACAAAAATCAAATCACTCACAGGAACATGTCCTCCTCCTGCACACTAGGTGGCGATATGTGTCTTGGTCAGTGCCTTATTACGACCCCATTTCCGGGCGACCAAATATGTCATATAATAAATCAGAGTCGTTCATTCAGATCAATCAGATTAGGAGAACTCTGATTTTAGTCGGTGTAACGTGTTTACATGCACTGAAGTTGTCCAGTTAAAGTCGTATTAAGGCAATAATTATTTTTTTCACATGCATGTAAATGTACTGACTGACACCCCTCCAACATGATAACATACGCCTCTGGTAACCATTGGTTATCAACTGTGAAAGACAAGCCTCTAACTAAGAACCTGTGTTATAAATTCTGCTCTATTTGTCTTTTTTGTTCTGTCTCCACATCTTCTCAGCATCTCTTCTTCGCTCACCAAAGGACTCACTTTCTGACAAGGCCTCTCGCAGAAAGTCAGGCGACGTGTCTGCTCCTCTGCGGGCAGAATAATTAGCCTCATGTTCCTCCGTTGTTCCTCGTCTCGTCTCTCATGCCTGTGGCAATGTGTGTAAATCAGCTCCTCTCTACCTCGGTGTGACTGGGCTCCTCGGCTAGAAAGCTCATCCATGCCTCTCCTGCATAACGAAGAGTTCGGCTTTTGTTCTCGAGGAGAGTCACACGCTGGTGTGCCCCAGTTTTCCAGTCTGCTCAATGTCACCCTCAAGGAAAAGCAACAACCAAGCAGCATTAAAGCCGTCTGGTTAGAAACAAAGGTGACACTTCGATTTATAGCTAATGCTGAACCAGCAGAGAATCAGATGTAAACTAAATGTGTTTACTTGTCCTCGGTGTTGTGCTTGTATGCTTAAAATGTACAAAATCAACTAAGTGTTTTAAACTAGCATCACAGGTGGGAGTTCGTTTGGTTTATTTTACAGAAAGAAAAACAAATATGAAGAGATATCATACTGAAATATTTCAGTTTAAATTGATTTATACTTTATGATGTGAAATCATAAGTCCTTGCACTTTGAAGTCACAGTCTTACAGTACAGCTCAGTCTCATGGGCCTGTTAAACAGTCACTTAATCAAATTTAAGTGTTTCACTTTTTGTGCAGGGAGACATCATCCATTACTTTGATTCCAGACATATTCACCATGCTGACAGTGAGTTGAACATTGGGGGAACTGACGTAAAGAGGCAGCATCGTTGAGTGTAATTTTATTTTAAAACAGAGAAGTGACACGAGTATTAATTTTATGTCTCTGTTTGTCCCACTCACATTTGTGTAAAGTGATCAAGTGTGGGCAGTATAGTGTAGGTGGTGAGGTGTAGGACTCCAGGAGCAACTGTTATATAAAATATGAAAGACAATCCTCCATGCTGATAGAGAGCTAGAGGTTCTTCAGGTCAAAAAAGCAAGAGGAACACATTTATTTTAAATGCTAAGAGTGACACAGTGAGACAAAAATAAGTTGTCAGTGATAAAATCACTGTCAGCAACTATATAATTGCTTTAAAATAAGTCATTTATCTCATTTAAAGCATTTTTAACAGTGCACAGTCCAAGATTCTTAATTGATATGCTGCTTTTCTACTTTGTGTGACATGTTTGGAGCGTTAGTTGGACAAAAACAGACTTGTGAAGATGTTACATTGGGAAATTCTGTTCATCTCCACTGTGTTTAATCATGTTTATCTCGTGGACTGTCAAAATGAAAGTAAATGTGAAAGCGCAAACACACTGAGTTAACATCCCCCGGGAAAAACCGAAGATGAAAATGACATTGATGTGTGCAGGGGACAATGGGTACACCTGTGATGCGTATAGCTTTTGTTTTTAGCACGTGATTAAACAGAATCTTAGTTTTGCTCACACCTAGTGGCATTATCCCCAAGTGACAAAGCCAATAGAGGTTCATAAGACTCAAATGTACAGCTGATCTCAGACGTATTATCTAAACTGCTGAATGCCTATTATAAATGTACATGGATAACATTTCTTTAACCTCAATAAAACTGTTCCAATTGGATTCTAAGTAAAGTTTTTCACATGGACGGTGAGGATAACCGAGATGGAATCACATATTTTGGCTTTGTACCCCTTGTGGCGCAAACATGTACGGAAATAACATATTTTTTTCCAACTAGGCCAGTCCAGTGGTTTGGGTCAGTGGGCTTTACGTGGTGAAGGACAAAAAAAAAAAAAGCACCTCAGAACATGATGGTGCTCCCTTCACTGAGCCATGTAGAAAACATCTCAGGTGGCATCTCCTTGTGATGCCAGTAACTTTGGAAGCCATCAGGACCATCAAGATTAAATTTTTTCTCATGACAGAATAAAACTTTCTTCCACCTTTGAATGGCCCATGTTTGGTGCTCCCTTGTAAAGCCCAAGTGGGCAGTTTTGTGGCGTTGAAGGACACGTAGCTTGTGAAGATGTTTTTTTTTGGTTTTTGAAGCCCTTCCCTCACAGATACCATCTGATGGTTATTGGGCTGCAGTCAGCACCAGTAAGGGACTTAAGGATAGTCCTGTGTCTTGACGTACAGCCAGTCGGATCCTCTGGCTCAGTGCCGGTGAAATTTTTTTCCATCTACCACCTGACTTTTTTTGTTCCATGACCCTCAGAATCTTTTAAGAAATTCACCATTACTGTCTTACTGCGTCCAACCTCAGCAATGATGTCACGTTGTGAGAGGCCTTGTTTATGCAGCTCAACAATCCTGCCACGTTCAAAGACGGTGAACTTTTTTGCCTTTGCCATCAGGAGGTCTTGACAGTGTGATTCTTGACAGAAAATGACACGAGATCCAAATTCTTGTGCAGATTCGGGCTCTTAAAGGTTGTGGTCTGATCAACTATTTCAGTTAAATCGTTGTTTTCAATTTCTGGCTCCTTTCCTTAAATTTCCTGCTACAAAATTTTCTCTTGCTCCCATTTTGTCTTTTTGCATTTTGAAGCACTACTTAGAACCTTCTGAAGATCCAACAATGCAAAATGCAAATTCTTGCAATTTTGTAACTAGTCTTAAGATTTTGATCAAGAGTGTATTGGTTAAATCACAAAATCCAAATGATGTGTTACCAGACTCGTAACACAAACTCGTAACACAAATTGTAGGTTTGCATAATTATGATTCTATTTAATAAGAATTCGTCCATCTCATCCTTGAACCAGGCAGAATATTCCAGTGTAGGCTGCTCCTGTGGCTGTGGTCAGCTCTTCAAAAGCATCATTGCTAAAGGTTTGTGCTTTAAGCCGACAGCAGGAGGTTCATACACGGCCTTTGGAGATCAAATGACCAGCAGAGCCTCTGGGCATCGAAGGCCAGGCACGGCGAACCGTGGCATTTTGAGCTTGCACAATAAGATGATAATATATAGCTGTGTACTTGCAAGTAAATGCAGGTAAAATAAGACGGAATAGGGGAGCTGCAGAAGGAGCAGTGGTACCCCTGAAGTTACAGAGGTGGCCTGGTAACTGCTCGGTGACCAGTTTGAGTTCAAGACTTTTGACGAAAATTTGATCTTCATCTCTCAACATTGCTGTTAAGTTGCCTGTGAGCATGCTATTACATCCCCATTGGTCCACTGCAGCTCTAAGTTTTTCCTGCAGTTTCCGGGTGTGAATGCAGTGTGAAACATTTAATATGGAGATGAATGATGCACAAAACACACATATGCTCAGGTGACCTACAGTGGAGGGCAGTCATTTAAACTCATAATCATGTCATGAAAGATTTGGCTTGGTCTTGCCACCAATAGATTTCACATCTTAGATCATAAAGTGTATTTCTGTCTTTGCATAATACAAGTTTTCCATCCTTTCAAAGACTCTGCACAGACTCTGAGCAATGTAGTATTTTAATGTGCAGAAATTGTGCTGACATTGATTCTTCATATTAATCTCAAAGGCAATTCACCTATTCGTGGTACCGGGTACCACCAGAAGTCATGTGACATCACATGACTTCTGATGTCACATGGTGACATCATGCGATGATGTCACATGACTTCTGATGTCACGTGATGACATCATGCGATGACGTCACGTGGTGATGTCACACGATGACATCACGTCGTGATGTCACATTATGTCATCACATAATGACCACAAGATGACATCATGCAACATCAAAGGAATATGTCATGTGATCACATTCTAAAGGATTTACATTTCCTTTGATCTCGAAATAACTAACTTAATTCGATTTACACAGTAGCTGTCAGTCCGAAGATAAGAGATCCGACAAACCAGAGACATTCAGAAAGAATTCAAAACACCAGGTAAATCACACACTTTAGATTACTTTAGATTAGAGTATATTTTATATTTTAGATTATCAAGAAAATCCCAATTTTCAATTTAAAGAAAGCTAAATTTAAAGCTAATACAATGGCTTGTGCTGCATGGGATGAACCAGAGTATGAACCTAGCATGGTACCTGCAAACAAAGAGACGAAAGACCAGCCCAAGAAGCACCAGGCTTATCCAGTGCCAATGGGCGCCATTTTTAATGCAGGGAGTTTGTATTATCGACGAAGCGTGAATTTTCTATCCAAAAAGATTAATCGGGTAAGGAAGAACGACGACTGCACAGATTTACCGGCAGACACCCAGATTCAGTGTAGCCAGGTGAGTGCTAACAGTCTAACACAAAAACAACCAGCCAGCCGGAAAATCAGAAAGGAGTGCTGCAAGAAAAAACCTCGAGATAGTCTCGGTCTGAAGGAGGAGAATTCTTCCCTCAGAGCCAAACTGGAAGACTCCTATTCAGAAAATGACATACTTAGCACCAAACTAGAACAAGCAAACGAAACAATCAATAGGCTGCAGAAAACAATCTACAGAATTGACATGCATTGTTTTTATTCCGACGCAAAAAATGAGAGAATAATTGAGGAGCTTCAAATCCAGCTGGAACGTGCAAACATTAATGAGGCCAGGCTCAAATCTGAGCTCAGTGAAGCCCAAACTCAAGAGATGCTCGTTACTAACCTGTTGATTGAAGCAAATAAGAAAAATGATCATCTGACAACCAAGCTGGAAATGTTTAATAAGGAGGTTAATAAGGAGGTACAGAGGCAAAGCACAAACTTTGCTGCAGAAAATTCTAGGACAGAGTCAGAGATCCAGTATTCCTTGAAGAAGCAGATTGACCAGCCCCAGCAGCAGCTCCTAAAAGCCCACGAAGATCCGGAAGTCCAGGCCGTTAGACACAAGGAGAAAGAAGAGGGTTTCCACAAGGAAGCTATGCTCCCCTTCCCATTGTACCAGTCTGCACTAGACAGTTCAGAGGACGAGGACAGTGCACTAGACAGTTCAGAGGACGAGGACAGTGCACTAGACAGTTCAGAGGACGAGGACAGTGCACTAGACAGTTCAGAGGACGAGGACAGTGCACTAGACAGTTCAGAGGACGAGGAAGACAAAAGTGTACAAGACTGTGTGAAGGAGAAGGGAGATAAAGAAAATCCTCCACAAAGTGCAAAAGAAGATGGGAAGAAGGAAAAGGAAGAAAGGGTACCGGACATTGTCGAAGAGGAGGTTGCAAGTCCACTGCAGAGCACAGAGGACAAGAACCCCACGGTTTCAGAAATTCTGTTAAGAAACAAAGAACAACAAATCCTTCTGGAAAACAAGCTGGAGGAAGTTGAAAGAAAGATTAAGGCTAGACAACCAAGGCCCAAAAACAGAATAAGGAACTTCCTGCGTCGAATATTCACATTTTCATGCATGAGAAAGTAAGCAGCCGTTTAAATCGCCGGCAAATTCACTCTTTATCACTCTTTAACTGAAAACTCTGTACACTATCACTATTTTTCACACTTTCTGGATCTGAGAGGTGTTAGCAACATAGACGGTTTTAAATGCTATAGCTAAAAACACACCTCTTTAATCTATCTTTTATGTCATAATCTTATTCTATTCTTTCTATTCTTTACTGTTTTCTTGTTTTTCTTTTTACTGTATTCTTCCGTTTTTACTACTTAACTATTTACTTGCTTTCTATCATTATTTCTTCACTTCTATTGCTATCCTAATTTTCACTCTTTCTATATCTTATTCTATTCTATTCTTATTCTACACTTTTCAATTTCCTTCTACTTTTAATGTTCTTATATCTTCCTATGTTTCAACATTTTAGCAATTTTCTAAGATGTTATTCAAAAAAAAAAAAAAGTATGCAATATGAAAATATCTCAGTGTGAGTTTTTTCTTGTATTTCCATCCTGGATGGGACACACCTGTTGTAATGGTATTTACATAATGCTTTTGTACTTACTGGAACTCAGAGCGCTTTGCAGTCACGATTACATATGTACATATTCATTCACACAAACGCACATATTCATACTGTTTGAAATTTGTATGTGGAGAACTTATTTATAAACACTGAAAAGCTGGTGTAAGGTAAGTAATTGAGGTTTATTTAAAAGACAGAATGCTGCCTTTATCGTGTTTGAGATGAGAGTAATTATTTATTTATACTGCATTAGTTTGTACATTGAAATCCGAGACTTTGAGGCTGTTCTCAGGCTGGATTCTATTCTTAATAGTAATAGAGGCTAAGCACGTGATGTCACAGCAAGCGGAAGTCTCCATGGTTACGGCCACTGAGTGCTAAAAAGTGACAGTTGAACATGGAGATTAGCAGCATTAGTTTGAATCATAGGCTTTAATCACATTTAAATTGTAAAATTTATTTAAAAAAAAAAAGGGTGAAGAGCTGTTGTGTGACTAACTGTACGAACAGATTTGAAAAGCGATCAGAGATATATTTTTACAGATATATGCCAATATATGCCTGGAGTCCAGGCTCAGAAACCTGGTGTTGTGGTTCATATTTAGTGTCAGGTTATATTAATCTATGCTGTATTTTTTGATGAAGTCAGACCATAAGTTACTTGTTAAGTTACGTTCTGGAGGTCTGTCAGATACGTTTGTTGTGTTGTTGTTTTGGCGTAGTTACAAGTGACAGTCACTATTTCAGTTCTAACAATAAATAACAATAAAACAATAAAGAGAATATTTGCAATCACTCCTCATCATCCTTTTAATGTCCTGACATTGTCAGGACATGTCAGACGCTACAGTATTGAATGGCTAACGTTACTTCTCAGTAAAGCTCTTAGCGTTAGCATCTTTTATTTAGCTACGTTTATCATGACTGAAATGACCCAAAACTAACTTAAACTGAGGCTAGTCCATGTTTTCCAGTTCCATACTAGTTCATATGGATCATTGCTGAGTTCAACAGTCCTTAATTTGATCCGATAATCCACATTTTACCCGGTCTCGATGTATTTACTGAGACATTCCACTGTCCATTCCACAAACATGCATCGCTGCAATAAATAAACTTTTACATTTATTAAACAAAAGTTAATACAAATATTGTGCTTTGGTAGAGCTTATCTAGTGCACCTTTAAATAGATCTTCCATACTTCACATAATGTCTATACATGATAAAGAAGAACAACTGGACTTTCCTAAAGATGTTTCCCAGTCATCTGAGCAGCTTCATCAGTTCTAAGGGACTAGTGGGGAGATGAGGTTTAAATGGGAACATCTGCCTGTTAACGAACACGACACAACTACAGGTCCGGTTACCTTTATTAAACATTTTTGGATATATCATGACCTGAATGACTGAAAACCTTCACTTCACATAATATGTTCTCATTTTTTGGAAGCAACCAAATTCAATTTCTGCATGGTTTAAAAGCAAATTTCTTTGTGCCTGGCGTACAGTGCAAATATAAGATAGAAATAACTCCACCCGTCTCATTGAAACACAGGTTTATGGATTTGGTTTGCAAATTAGGCCGAGCGCGCGCACACACACACACACACACACACACACATAATCCAAGCCCTGTCAATCAAAGCACAATGAAAACGGAACAGTCAACCCGCAGTGACATAATGGATGAACACAAACAATACGAGCGCTAATTACTCAGTCATTAATTATCTGGCAGCTTTACAATGCAGCCCCCCGAATCAGAGCACTGAAAACAATCGCTCTTATTACGCCTCTGCAAACAACTGAGCACTTGACCTTTGGAATCAAAGACAGCAGCCTGGTTGGCATTTTGCAGAGCTGCCAAAAAAGGTTGAAAAAAAAATTTAAAAAACTGCTAATACATCTGGGAGCTCCGAGCAAAGCAATGTGGTAGCTGATGTTATTATGATTTCTTGATTACCCAAATAGATTAAAATCATCCTGAGGTCCTGATTTCACTTTTTTTTTTATTTTTTTCCTTTTTTTAAAGTGAAAACGACAAACATTCATTGATAATTTGTCAAATATAGCCATTTGTTGTTTTGTTTTTGGTCACTTTTAAGGCTGAACGATTAGTAATTGGTTGAACTACATCAGCTGGGTTAGTCTGGTATATGCAGTGCTCACAGATCCAGTGACCCCCCCCCCCCAGCTCTGACAGAACACCCCCTCTTGTCTTGTCAGGCAGTGCGTGGAAATTTACATAGTCTTATCCTGTTGTACAATTTAACCAATGACTTAACAAATGTCACTTAACTGAATAATAAAAAGCCACTGCTGCCACAGGCCAGGATTTTCTCATGAATAAAACATGGGCCCACCCTCCGCCGCCTTAACATTAACAGAGAAAATCCCCTCCTTTGAAAAGAACATTATGATTTGTGTCTGCTTACAGTATAATGGCAAAACAAAGGCAAGCTGCTTATTAACTGAACTGAAATCATATTAGTTTAATAGCAAGCGTATCCATGGTGAAGCCTAGAGCGTCTCCAGTGAAAAAATGTTTAAATATGTAGACGTTATTATGAGTCTTTGTGTTCGGACGTGATAGGAGGAGCAGGTTTTCTCCTTATCAGTCCCAAGCTTCTGGCATGATTTGCGCTGCTTTTGATGCAGAAGGACAATTTAGACATGAAAGAAATAAAGACGTCCTGACGGCGTGACTGCAAGACAAAAGAAACAATAACATGCATATTCATGCTTTATTATATACGTGCTATTACATATTTTATGGCCCCAATGCAGCAATATTCGGATTTCAAAATGTATTATGATGATGTGCTATTACAACATTATATTATAGTATATATTCATATGTATGAATATCATATATTAAATTATTTTCTGTAACCGCTTGTCCTCTGGAAGGTTACAGCTAAATCATGTTTTGTGGATAAGAAAAGAACTGTTATTTAGAGTTTGTGGTTGTTTTATGTCATGCTAACTGCAATGAACTTGCGCAGTCTTTGTCATTTAACCAGGATTCTGAAACAAAAGAAAGGGTTATGGTTTAGCCATTCATGTGACAAAACACAGAAGTGATGCTTGGAGCTTACCTCCCAACATGTCAGCAGACTAATATAAGAGCCTACGGATCACTGCCTAAACTCATTACCCTCTCTGTTTCTACCACACTGCTGTGACTGCTCATAATTAGTGGCGTCTGACACTGGCATCACTTTCAGTCATTATCCAAGCTCACGAGTCACTATTCATTGTTTCTGGGCAGAAGATTTGGTTTTGGGATTTGTTGATAAAAACAAATCTCTCTGTAAATAACTTACTCTCTAAAATACCTAGACTTCCCCATAGCAGTGGTCAAATAATTTTAAAACATTTCAAAGTGCTAGTGTTTGCTAGCCTTCTGCAGCTGCTTTATACTGGATTATACACTGTACTTATTTGGGCCGCTTCATGGAGTGGTTAGTGTTGCAAGTTGTACTCATCGTGATCCTGTTTTGACATTGTCAAATGAATCAAAAAACAAAACTGATCAGAGAAATTAAATTATTAATTAATTCATTATTAAAAAATAATTCATTATTAAACATTTATTATTAAAAAATCATTATTTTACCATCATGTTTTAGTTTGGCTGGCGTCCCGTTCCAGTATGGAGAGGGTGGAGCTTATAATGCTATGCTGCAGCCAGTCACCAGGGGGAGCTCTACTTGCTCTGGCTTTAATTTTGAGGACCTGTTTCCATTGTCCATCTTGGTCAGAACTGATCACTTTCACTTGTAACTATTTAACTTTGTAAAAGGTCCTATTTCAACGCAGATCTTGATCGTTTTCTAAGTTTAAACAAACAGAAATGGAAAATGAACGTAACAATCCAAGAGGGGTATGAAGTGATACAACACACAGACCCCAGTGTCTTTTGTGAAAGTCTGGTGCTTGGTTAATGCCACCACTCTGTGTGTAGGCTGTATAGTCCTATATAGAATTCTCACTCTCGATCAACCGATGTCATTTATGTATGAGTATGTTTGACTGATATTAAATGTCTAGTATTGCCTTCATCAGAGCTTTGCTTGTCCTTTTCTATTCAAAAATAAGAGACGCAGATCTGCAAAAGGCAATTAAATCAATATAATGACGGCAGCATAACATAATATTAAATCTGTCACTAGCAGAGTAGCATTTTGGAGAGAAACTGTCACTGTTACTAAATCAATATACAGCAGGTGCCTATTTCACGCTGCAGCTGCTCCTATAATTGTGACAAGAAAACTATTTTAACTGTTTAATATTAAATATGTACAAAGGAATATTTATTCTAATACACATTTAGGTTGTCAGGTGATCCGTTGCAGGCCTACTTTCCAGTCGATGCTAAAAAAAAAAGAAATTTGCTCTACTGTCCTACTTAAAACAATGGTTACAGGCAAGGCCCTAAGCTGATTTTTGCAGAAGCTGAAAACACATGTTACATAAGAAATTGTTGAGCCAACATTCATTAATGAATTCCTTGTATTCAGTCATATTCATACAGCCAGGGCACACCACCACTTAAGTAAAGCTTTAATAAGATAACCTACTTATTGGGGTTAATCGGCTTAAAGTGTTCACTGCAGAGCTGTGTGGCGTTCCCTCCCCTGACTGGTCGGACAGTCACTAAGCCAATTTCATTTCCTATTGGATTACTGGAGTTGGAGGGGAGGTAGTGGGACGGGGTTAGTCGGGGGTGACGAGGGTTGTGGCTAGGGGTGCGAATCAGAATATGAGTCAGCATGGTAATTTGGATCATGCCATACAAGAAGTTAAGAAGGGATGTGATTTAGTACTGCTCTAGACTGTGAGCTGTGCTATTGGTCCTGCTCTGAAAACTTGTTTGTAAAGGATTCCTACAATTTGAAAAAATAATTTATAACCTGTGTTGAGTTGTGACTACTTGAAATGAAGTAGACCAATGGAGTAACCAATGGATCCCAAGCTTCATTTGATCAGGAACCTGGGATCTTTTGGATTTTGAAATGTATAAAGTCATCCATTTCTATGATATAATGATAAAGTAAGAAGGACTTGTTTATCTACATTAGTAACTTTGTGATGGGAGTGAATTTCCACTGGTATCTCACTTTGCCATCTCGACATGTGTGGTACAAGATAATGCTCAAAAGGTCTGGCCTTTTGTTTTCAGGCCAGGAAGTTACGTGGAAGGAACTGCTTTGAAGGCGTCAAAGTCAAAACATCCAACGTCAGCTTTTCATCAAAGCAACCGACGGCTGCAGTGAACATGGAGGAAGACACTTGACTGATCTTTAAGGAGACGTGGTCCCAGTCTTAGACTGTGTTCAGACTGGAAGCAAATCTTTCCTCAAATCAGAACTAACACTACAGACAATGCACACCAATCAGCCACAACATTAAGACCACTGACAGGAGAAGTACATAACATTGACCTAATTGATCTTGTGACAATGCAATGTCCTGCTGGGAAACGTCAGAACCTGGCATTCATGTAAGGTTGCTAGACCAAACCAGGGACTGTACCCCCTATAGCAATGACACTCCTTGACGGCAGCAGCCATTCCCAGTAGCATGAAGTCTGACACAGACACACACATAAAAATGGACTCAAATAACAGGAAAAACAGCACAAGATAGCTTTTTTGCATACAGGGTATGCACTGAGGTCACTGCCCCACGGGGCCACAAACACTGAGTAAATACAGTGAGACCAAGGAAAATGTGGATTATCAGATCAAATTAAGGACGATTGGATTCGACAATGATCCACTGAACTACCAAGTAGCAAATAGTCCACAAATATTGACATGTGGCCAGAAATCAGTTCTCTTGATATTTATATGGACCTGATTCCAAAGCCAGGAAATACTATACTTATACTAAAGTATGACCTTTTTCATACTTTCGTATACAACACAGCTCCAATGGCTTTGCACTAGAGCACCCCCTTAATTGGAAAAGTGGATTAGCCTCAGTTTGAGTTAGTTGAAGTTAGTTTTAGGTAATTTATGATAATTATAGCTGAATAAAAGATGCTAACGCCAAGGGCATTACACATAAGTAATGTTACACTAAATGTGAACCACAACACCAGGTTTTGGTGCCTGGATTCCAGTTTATTGTTCTAAGGCAGCGATCCATTTAGTTCTCTTTTCTTTGGCAGTTGTAAAAATATATCTCTGTCTGCTTTTCAAATCTGTTGGTACAGTCAATCGCACAACAGCTCTTCACCTTTTTTTAATTTAATTTCACAGTTTAGATGCTAATCATAGGCTTTAGCCTATGATTCAAACTAATGCTGCTAATCTCCATGTTCAACTGTCACTTTTTGCCACTCAGTGGCCGTAACCATGGAGACATCCGCTTTTCTATTCTTTTTTTCATCAGACACTTTAGGTTGTTTAAACATACCTCTTTAGGTGTCACTTGATGTTACATATATATATATATATGTAACATCAAGTGACACCTTTGAAGAAGAGCCATCAACACGTCAGGTAAGTTTAAACAACCTAAAACGTCTGTAACAAAAATAATTCATAAAAACTATCACATCATAGACACTGAATTTTATTTATTTTATTAACAGCACAAGGCATTGACCTGGCCTCTAAATTCACTAGGTCCCAAACTGAGTATCAAGTATCTGTGGGATGCGATATTTCAAGCCACTTGTGATGTAATTTGGATCCAGTTTTCAAAAATCCAGACCTTCTACGGTAACATCATCTTTGGACTCGCAGTTTGAACAACACTTTGGTTTTTGTTTATGAGGCCAGTAAATAAGAAATTTAGAGAAGATCTACTCCTTAGCCATCTTTTCAATCAGACATCATTACACTTGCACAACAGCTGCACAACATGGCAGAGATGTACACGCGTTTGTTTGTGTGTGTACATTAATGTGAGGTCGTGTCTACAGAACACAGGACAGACGTTTCCTTCACTCACCAACCCTAGGCATGTGAGGGATTATACAGCGTGACGGTAAATACCAGGTATTAAATGAACACCGGAACACACACAAAGAAAGAAATAAAAGCCGAGCCCGAGGCCAATGTCCAAGCCATGACTAATAATCACAAGACCAGCGGGCTCCGTACAGCACAGGCACATCCAAACAGTTTGTCCCTCCGAGCAGGGCAGCTAATTTCATCCCCGTGATTCAGTGTTTATCCGTCGTACGTGAGGACGTCTGTGTGGTGAGCCGTGATGCATGCCACAGCAGGGTTACATAACATCTGAGGCCATGTGTGCGACACTGTCCAGTCTCACGCAAACAGATGTTCAGGAGACAGCGCAGTGGCAGGGACGGGAGGTTTCCTGCTCTGGTCCTGCATGCGAAGAGTAAAGCGTTTCTCTTCTGTTATGTGACGGATAAAGACAGCGAGAACAACATCTTCACAACACAGGCACCAGGCACGGCATATTTAAGGTTTATTGCATTTCTAATTTAGGGTTAATCTAGGTGCTTATGCACACATTTACAGCATAAACTCAATTTTAAAGAACATTTCAAAAAGTAAACTGTGGTTTTGTTGCCTTAGTAAAGAACTCATTAAGAAAATAAAAGTTATATTGTTAATTATAGGTCTTCAACAGGGTCACAAAATCTTCGGCTGATTAGACATTATATATATATATATATATATTATTTTTTTTTTTTTTTTAATTTTCCCCCACAAATTTAAATTTCTTTAAATACACATTCACATGAATCCAACATATTTTAGTAAAGGGACAAACAGAAGCAGAAGACGTGATCTGCAGAAGACCCCCGCTGTAAATTTATCATTTTAAAGATGGAAGCTCTTGAACTCGTACTGTACCAGACAACATCCCAACGCCATTAATATAATTAGTACGCTGGGTGCACTTAGGTGCCATGTGGAGCACTGTCACTAACACGGCCTGGCTCGGCAGTTCAATTCCCACTGGAACCACTCACGGTAAAATGTCAGTACTCACAGGACTGTATGGGGCTCTGGTATAATCTGTGCTCCAAATGGCACTTAGCACATGTGCGTTTTCAGTTTGAGCGAAATTTAAGTGAGGTGCCTTTTTTTGACCTGCTGCGAGCAGTTTTGCCGGCTTGCGTCAGGATTAATTAATCAGCAGGCTCCTGCATATTAGTAAGTATGTTTTGAGCTTTAGGGAAGTTAATTAAGCTGTGTGTTCTCCTACATCAGCACTTGTCCTCAATTTTAAGCTATTTGGTGCTGTGCTTATTCACCTGATTATTCATCTTTACATAAATCACGCTGCAAACAAACGACTGCAGTGAATTATCTATCACTAAATTACTGCACCCACCAAGTTAACGCCACCGATTTGTATTTATGTGCTTACACGGCGTACGTGTCAAAATGTTCATCTCTGTCCTAATTACAGTCCTCAGTCGTGGTCAGAGTCAGACGCAGCTGCATGTAGGATTTATCCGGTTTATATAGATGGGCACAATGTCCATGAAGAGCAAAATAAAATCAATTAGGGTTTAGGCACAACTCTGGTTTTATTATTATATTAATTCCACAAAGCTCCCCCGATGCGTTAGGAGTTAATCCGTCTGTGGTGATATCGTGGCGGCTGTCTTCTCAGGCTGCCTGTCCCAATGAGAGAGCAATTGTTCGGCCCGCATAACATTAGCATAATCCTCGGCCACATCCTGGCTCCGTTCCACCTGCGCCTTCACACAAGTGAGGTCAATGTGAAATCCAGAGGGGATTTGAGTCGGAGGGGGAAGAGGGCACCTCGCCGTACCTCACCATTCTTCATGAGGGAGGGAAATCAACCCTGAGTGGATTATCTGCAAGCTACAAAGGAAGCACGGTGCTGTCTAATGTGGTGAATCGTATAACATCCACAACATAAAATAAATAGTTTTTCTTACCTGGATCACTTACGTCACATCACTGTTTGCTTGTACACAGAGCTTTGGAGTTTTCTGTGGTATTTGTATAACCAGAGGTTTTAAATGAACAGCCCCTTATAATCCTTAATACTGAAGTGTCATTTGCTCCTCAGAGCAGCTGAAAGACTTGGACACATTCCACCAAAACAAATGCCACAGAGCTTCAATGATTCAGCCTGGCTTTCAACCAGATTTGGGCTCTTCCTGGTATCAAAGGGCTTTAAACAGTTCTTCACGATCACTCTCCAAAACACATTGTACCTGGGAATCAACGCTGGACCGCCCACCCAGCTGCTACAGTCCATTCACTCACACCGGAGTGAATTGGGCAGAGGCCTATGGGCAGAGCAGAGGGATCAGCAGCTTGGTGGTCACAGGGTCCAAGGGTACTTTGGAGACTGGGCATAAAGGGACGCCTTTATTGTTTCCTGATAAATGGGCAAATCTATAAATCTGCCAGCTTCATTTGCTTCTGCTAGGCTAAGTAATTGAATAAGTCATGTGCCAGTTGGCACAGGTTCACAGCAGACTCCCCCTCCTCTAAAAGATCTAGCTGGGCAAACAAGTAGAAGGCTTAATAATTTCCTTTGTTGCCGTTTAATTGGCTTTCTGTGACTTCTGTCCCCACTATTTGCATTATACAAAGAAGCCTGTACAAGAAGCCTTAGTGTTCCATGAAAAACGTGGTCACCACCAACAAAGAGGAAACATTTTTACCGTGTACCACCCGGGGGAATGATCCCATCACACGTATCCAGATTTATGTTATGGGTTTAAATGAGTTTCTGATCACAGGTTTTCACTCTGAATGCAAACAGACAACAACATAATGTTTTATAATTGCCAATAATAAAAATAGATAAAGACACTAGTCGGTATTGAGGGAATACAGTAACTTAACTAACTACGTCCACATGGCCACCTCGCCTCGATCAACATGACACAGGACTAATTAACCACATGCCAGGACATCTTTTATAATAGAATTACACATAACCTATATTCAATAATCTCATTTGGATTTAAGTATTATTCAGCTACTTAGTGAACGTCAGCAAATGCAGAATGAATGAATGAATGAGGCAAAACTCCACTTATGCAAGAGCGTGCCAGTTAAGTTAAAAGAATGTGGTCATAAGCAGCTCAGACCACTTTTAAATGTGCTGTGAAGGTCTGTTCAGACCTGTTTTTTAAATATATCCTCAGCATCATCTGAGTATTCACACACCTGTACTACAAACTGTTAATCTGATCGGATTAACAGCTACAAGGCTAAAAAGCAGCATTTATGATGCCAGTTGTGTTTCTCCTGAATCAATGCAGTAAAAGCATAGACTGTAAAAGAAAATGGACGACGCCTCTCCAATTCCTCCCATTGTCCAAATCGAGCCAAATTATCAATGACCCCTCCATACTTCCAGAAGACAGAATGTTTCATATTATGTATTCTCCGTTTCTTCACACACCTTTTACTCTGATGATACCTTTGAACGACATTCTCCTCAATCAGATTCAGGAGGCAGCCGCCTGGAATGGTTCGGAATTAATGGGCGTGTCTCGTCAAGAGTCAATTTGTGGAATTTCTTGCCTTCTTAATGTGTTTGACAGCACCATTTGTGTTGTGCAGAGGCCTTCTCTACGTTTAATAGCCCTGTTCGACTGTTAGAGGCAGAGAGAGCTGAATCGACACACTTCTGATCCAACAAGGTAAAGCTAATAAATTGCTGGTATGAAACAGTGGCACAGCTGAAACCTGCTGAGCTGTGGGCATTGTAGCTAAAGCAAACTGATGGCACAGGGGAAAATAATGAGGCTAATAAAATATCCAAATTTATTACAACGGGACAGGTGTCTTTGCCAAGAGTAATTGTAGGCAAGTGCATTTAATGCAGACGTGAATGTGCATACGGGCTGATTAAAAATACAGGTTTTAAATAGTGAAAGAGCCAGTGGAGCAGAACAGAGTGCTTCCTCTTTCCTCTGCAAGTCAGGAGGTGACCCAGAGCTGAACCAGAAGAAGTGCATCAGCCACATATCAAGGTGTTCCTCCAAGCTGTCATATAATCTCCATATACAAAAAATAAATACAAAATTAACTATAAGCAACAGTGTGAGTTCTGCTAAACAAAGACGTGATTAACAATGTTTGCTCTAGCATTCGGAAGCAGGGAGATGTAAACAAATACTTCCTTTCTGTTTGCAGGGAGGACTCACTGATGGCAAACACAAGCGATTTTACAGACTGTTGATTCAGCTCTCTCGTTAATTGCATTCCAACACTTGAGTTTTACAAGTTTGCCACCATACAAACACAAACTTCTGTATTTCCCTAGGAACACATAAAACTGAAACATTTCAAATGAGTAAAAAACAAACATATAAAGAAACACTTTCACGCTGATTGTCCTCTATACCATGTGTTTGCATGTGCTTCTGTCAGGTTGGACACTCAAGTTTAATCTCCTCAAGTCCAGCGCTTGCACGGAATTATGGGTAAAAGCCCACCCTTGCATGCTGTTGCATAACGCAGCCCTGTTTGCAAACTTGTTTCCCCGTTTCCCTGTTACACAGAAAAAGGAAATCAATGGGAAAGGCCGTGCTGATGCCGCCACGCTCAATGTTGTATTTATTTTCCTGTTACCTGAGGTAGCATGACTGTTTGGAAGGTGCATGCATACATTTATCGCTGCAAAAACAGAAACCTTGTAAGCTATTTTTTTTACTAGATAATAAACATGATGAATTAGAAAATCGGGGAAATTATCTCCATAACATATATGAAATCCTCTTAAGCCAAATTAGTGAAAAGGGGATTTAACTGATTAAATCCTGGAGGTTCGCGAGGCGCTTGCATTATGTGGCCAGATGATCAAGAGATCAAGCCATATTTCACAAATTCTGAATATACAGCAACTAGGCTAACAGCAGAACAATTGTTCCACTCCTGCTCATGATCAAATGGCCTCCTGCTTTGGGAGTGGATGTTTCTCAGCGTGACCAGTGTAATCACGGACCTTTTTGACCCTTTTTGCTGTGCCAAGCGAACTGGCTGTTTCCTTATACCACTTATCCTTATTAGTTATTAATACAGACTCTGGCTGAGCTCCATGAATCATTTATGGGGAGGTGCGGAGACGTATCAAAGAGAAAGAACAGTCTGTGGTAAAGGTCACCAGCTCAGTTTGCTTTTTAAGAATTATACAAGGGGGGGAAACAGTGAGAGCTGCCACAAAAGAAGTCACAGTGTTATTTATTTATCTATTTATTTAAGCCACAGACAGTCTGAATATTAAGAAATCCGATTTGACTGCAAAGCCCATTAATGCAGTTTTAGAGATAAAAGTGGATTTTCTGAGGCACTTTAAATGTGTCGGCCTTTAGAGCATCATATGAAATCCAGTTATCTTGTGTGGAGAGGTTAAAAAGGAACAACAACTTGAGGCCTGCATGAAAATGAAGCCCTCTCTGGCCAAACAACATCATTTACTCATAGAAATGCAATGTCACATTTGTAGCAGATAGTAATGGTGAATATCTTAATTTGGAAAAAAAAACTGTACAACATGCCATGGTTTGGACTTGCAAGCACAAGTCTCTTAGATTAAGTTGTATTTATAACAATGATATGATATGATACTCAGCCCAAGTTCAACCAAAAAAAACTATTTTTATTCTCACTCATTCACAACTTCTCTAATCAGACTGTAGAACTTTACAGTTTAACCATTCGTATTTTACCACAATCTCAACCAGCCAATCATGTCACTGCTGTCAGTTCCTGACTGCTGCAACCCTCCAATACCACCTTTAACCTCAAGTCTTAACATCCAGGGCCCAAGTCAAGCTCACCTGAGTCCACTCTTTATTCCACCCAGAGCTCCGAGCTCATCTTCTTCTCATCGTCACCACCAGAGACAAGACCCAAGGGATGGGGGGGTTCTTACACTAAGCACGGCCCCACTTTCTCCCCCTCAACTATAACATATGTCACTTGGGTCTAAGTTCCAAAGACTTTTTTTGTGTGCATGTTGTAAAATATGTTTTTGATGACTCATCAGTCTCTACTGACAGAAATACAAACAAAAGTGGAAAAACTGCAGTCAGTCCCAAGCTTAAAACTGTGACACCTAAAATGAGAGATAGTAATGAAATGGGTGTTTGTTTAATGTAAAAAAAAAAAAAAAAAAAAGTGTCTGAATTTAACACAAAAAACAACCCTGCTGTTCATGTCTACGTTTTATATCACACAAAGGAAGGATGACATGAAGGACAGAGCAGGAAGCACAAAACGAACCCTGATTGTCTTTTTTTACTTTCCTGTTGTGAGATAATTGCGCCAGGGACTTAAACCTCAAAGCGGTGCTTCTTCCTTTGACCTCTGACCTGTGACAACTAACAACTACAAAGCAGTTGAGAGAGGACGGCCACAAGGACGTTACCAGTCTGCAACATCTAAGGAAAGCTGGGTTATTATCTCGATTACAGATGGCCTGAACTAGAGATGACCTGGTTAAGTTTGATTTACATTATTACAGTCAAACGGTGGCATCTGACCCATGTGACCTCTCGTCTACACTTTAATATTACGCTTGCTAAGTAAACATGCACTCAGTCTAGTTAGTAATTTGAAATAAGCATACATAAATGAATAAATGAATGTAAATAGCTTCACTTTTTCATTTTTTTCACAAAATGCAATGTTATTTGCAATTTGTAAGTTCAGTCTTAATTGCAATATTCAATAGATTTATAACCACATAAGATACTATCAAATTATTAGAATACAAGCCTGATTTGCCCTGTTATTAGCTACTGCGCCAGCTATATACATACAAAACCTATTCTGTTCCAACATGAGCCATAAGAACATCTAGACACCAAGCAGAGGCAGTTGAGTACATATTCAGACAGGTATCTGGAGGACACTTCACTGCAGAAGAAGAATCTGGGAGAGAAGTGAACAGCATCCGCCAGCACGGATTAGGTCAAAGCAGTGTAAAAATGTATCCACCTTTGACCAGTTCAAATACTGTACATGATGTCAGGAATTATTTGATCTCAAACCATTTCCTTCATTTTCCTGACTAAACAATATGTTGGCTGACCATGACCATATTGGGAGTGGTGATGTTACAAAACATGGTCATCTTGGGCAGTTGTCCTACTTAGAAAAGAGTTCTTGGAGCACTCAGTTTGTTATTCACCATGAACCAGGTCATGAGCAAACCAGGCCACAGTGCAGCTGACTGATTGCATATTTATAGCCAGATGTGTTTTTGTCATTTTTGTTTCTGAATTAGTCAGAGATCAACTCCTGTACGTTCCAAATGGCATGCACGCAGATTTTCCAATTTTTGGATCAAGTTATTGCAAATACTTTAGTCAGCGCAACTGATAAACAATGCAAACTTGATCTTGTGCGGTTGTACAGACTAGTCAATTAGTCGGTTTGTCGACTTCACTGCTGTATGTCAACTAGTCATTGATCATGTGACAAAACAACACGGATGCCTCCGAGAAGAGTGGGTCATTGCAGCAAACTAGCAGCAGTTCATTAAGTGTGTGGAGCTGATTCATGTCAGTCCTGAAATACAACAAAAGTACTAATGCAATGCACACTCATTTGAAAAGGCATCTGCTAACGCTAGAAGAGGAACGGTCCAAATCTTCTGGACAACAGTCACTTAGCTTCAAACACTTTAAGGTAACAGAGAGAAAGAGACTGCACATCAAGAATTTGATGGTGACTTTCATTGGCAAAGTTACTAGACCTTTAGCTGCAGTACACAAAGCAGGCTTCACGTAAATACTGCATTCACAATCTCATCTAACAACACACTGTGGAGTTCTATTAAAAGCTAACGATGGTGCTGAGTTGCTGCCAGTTTTTATACAGGCTATACATACATGTATCTTTATACAGTATGTAGCACATGAGCTGTCTGTTCACAGCATATGCATTCAAGACTATAGATTTCATTGTTGCAAAGCATTACTTTCTACTATGTTTTTATTAATGACATCCTTAGCAACAGTCAATTTATGTCAACCATCAAAATACGAAGTCAAGCATTTCCTATTGTGCGCTCCTATGATTTCTGTGTGAAAGATGAAGCCTTGATGGTTTTCGCCACCTCTGATCAGAAGACACAGTTTATCCGAGTTCAACTTATCTCGTGATTCTACAACCTACTCTTACTCACCTCCTGAAATCACTCTGAGCACTTTCGTTATGATTCCATGTTTTGCGTCAGGGACAAAAAGGAGGAAGCTTGTTCATTGTCATGAGTTAATGTAGGTGTTAGAATTAGGATAGTTGAGCAGAAAACAGAAAAAGGTCAGTGTTTCCCTTGTTAATCTTAAGAATCTAATGTCCTATCAGTGCGCCATTAGGGAAGCCATGAACTCGTAGCTAAATGGCCTCATGAACCCAGATTCCTTTTTGCTGTAAAATCTGGGACTTATCCTCTTCCTACTCAGCCTTCTGAGTATTCCCAAGAAAGATTTTACAAACATAATATTAGAGATTAAAAACAGTTTAAAACAGATCACAGAAAACTTAGTGTTGACTCAGGTGCACCTAACTCTCTAACTCTATCATCCACCTGGCCTTGAGTCGTGCTTGGTTTTAAAAAGCTGTATTGTCGGCTGGTGGACTGGTATTTTTATCTCCTATTTTCAACATGACACTGTGTACACCCTCATAAGATTCTTCTTTGATTTTAAGAAAAATCTTTGGTAGGTTTTAGAAGAAGAGTTTTCACTTTATTGGGTTCTCTTATGAACACAAAGCCTTTGTTCAGTACACAGCACCAAGGCTGTTTTTTCTTTCCTTCTTTAAATCTAGGTCATAATGACTCATTGCTGACAGCTGACATTGGCCTGAACTGTCCTTGACCTAAAGCTCTGCTTCTGATACAGTGGAAATTGTCAATATCATGATCAACCTGACAAAGAATTTGGTTGCCATCTGTGACTTGGTCCTGGAATCGCTCATTTCTTTGAGAGTAAGGCTTGGAGATGTTTCCTCCTCCTGTGCTCCCCCAGGGGTCGATTTCGTTGTCCCCTCAGGTTCACAATTAACAAACATACCGCCCCTGTTGTAAATCATGAGCAGACGCGACATCGATCCCACTGCTGTGCAGATGATACCCACAGTTGTAAAGCCGTTATTTCTATTGCTTGACCCGTTCTTATCCTGTGATATTCGTTGCATTTAAATTATCATTTTATTTTGTGTGTTGTAAAGCACTTTGTTAATAGTAATAATGTGTTAGTGTGGCACCTTTCAACTTACAAATAGCTCTTTTAATAACCGATTATTGAAAAGTGGTTTCTTGTCACATGTAGTAAACTTTCTGTTGTTTAAATAACATCTTCATTTATGAAACTGTCCCCCTTTGCATTGACTCCAAACGTCCTCCATGAATTGAGTCTGTAATGACTAACCACAGGCGGGAGATCTGCTCTTTCACTGGAAACCTAATCACAACAGAAAGTATTTCCCGTGCGAAAACAAAGCTGACTACACAATGTTTAAATTGGGGAATAATCATGTGGGCTTTATTGCAGACAAGGCATGCATACTGTAGGTCTGGGAGGAAATTAAAATTGAATTAGGCCTCTACAGAAAGTCTTTTGGGAAGCAGGTTCGTCAGTTGAGAGAGAAAAGAGGTTCAACCCATGTGGAGACTCTGATGAGCTGAAATGCTCTCAAAACAACAATCAGTAGAAAACGCAAAGTGATCATGGATATACTGAAACTGCAAAAACAAATAATGGACTGATGAATTAATTGTTATTTAAGGCATCCATGTTGTTTCCACATTCAGACATAGAAGCACATGGATACATCAATGTCATCCAGAGGAGCATGTGAACGCGCCATCACTGGTTTAATAATCAGTTGGGGTGAGACATTCATTCAACGAGGCATGACCTAAGTCTGCCAAATCTATATATCTATTAATATCCTTAATAACTGAAAGAAAAAAATAAATAAATTACATTACATGTTCAGATACAGCTAAATGCCACTTGGTATTTTTCATGCTGTTCCCTCTCCAATAGGCTGCAGCCTGAACCTGAGGTGTCTTGTGATATCGACTGAGAACATCGGTGTGAAAAATGGTCCATGAAATATGTTCTGAGCTCTGTGGGTTTGTGTCAGTCTCCATTTCTCACCAGGAGGGTTTTCTAAGAGCCGAGAAGCCATCAGTCTTCAGAGCATAACAGTAGCAGTTTGTACGTACAGCCCCAAGTCTTTAGAAGCCATGACAACAGTTTCTGATCGGTTGACTGATATCATTTGAGTGAAGTGGATGTGTACCTGTGGACATATTTCAGGCCTCCTAGTGTCTCCTTGTTCGACATCATGTGAAATGTCCAAAGAAGTGTACTGCTACAAGTCTGGTTCCTTCCTAAACCCTTAGGGGAATTATCCAAAGGCCTGGAGGTGTCACATTCATCTGTACAATTAATACTACATGTACACCAATCTTTACTTAAGTACAAGAAGTAAAATACCAGTATAGCACTAAAGGATCTTGTGTAGGCACTGGGAAGAAACGAATAAATGTAGTGGAAGAAATAAAGGCTAAATAAAATCTTTTTGATATTTGACATTGGTAAAATAAACCAGTAATCCTAACTAACTGAAGAAAGGGAGGATTTACTGGAAATCAATGTCAGGAACCGTGAAAATCTGAGTCCAGGATAAGATGTATGAATGGGTCTGACTAGGCTGTGGTCTAAGCATCTAGACAAAATGTTACTTGACACAAGATCTGAATGCAGCATCCTTTCTGGAGACCAGACATAGAAAAGAAAGCCCAGCTCTGACGTCATGCTTCTCGAACGATCAACGCTGGGCGTCTTATTCCTGCTTTGATCCTGGATGATGTAACTGCAAATGAACACCCCCCACAAAACCCCTCAATGCTCATCGACCTCACAGAGCCGCACAGTGAAAGACAAACCACCGGATTACAGCCTCTTCAGAGCTGTTTAATACTCACAAAACTGGCAAAAGAAGTTGGGGGTAGAGTGTGAGATGAAAGGGGGAGTTTGGCAGGCAGCATTCTCAGACAGCTCAAGAGCCCAGAGATGAAGAACAAAGAGTGAAGGGAGAATTAGTCCATTAAAGTGGTTGGGTTATTATTTATTTTACAGGCTGTACGGATCTGCGCTGGACTAATTTACTCAGTTAATGGTCCAAAAGATGAGGATGGAGAGATGTGACAGAAGTGCATGGGAGTTATAATTGAGGTTTTCTGAATTTAGCTATCGAATTTAGCTATGATTTAACAGAGGCTGTGGCTCAGTAGGTAGAGCAGACTGTCCATGAACCAGAGCAGATTGAAAGGGCTACACATCAAAGTGTCTATCAGAGTAAGAGTGGACCCTGCCTTGGTGTCAGTGCCTGGCAATGTGTGAATTCTGTGTGAACAAATGGGTAGTTGTGTCACTGTGGCTGTACCAATATGTTGTATGTGCGCCATAGAAGTACAAGACCATTTACCGGGGAGGATGACTTTGAAAAAGAAAGGGTAAGGAGATAGGAAAGGCAGTCAAACAGAGAAAGAAGATCAAAGAAAACCCCTCCAGCGCTTCAGTACTGAATGTAATTAGTATGTGTGTGAGTAGATGTCTGGTATACCATCCTCAAAGACATTCAGACGCTGCCCACTGTCCCATTTAACCTCACGACATCTTCCATGCAGACATTCATTCACACGGTAGCATCATGGGGACTATTTACACCGTGAATGCAAATATACTATAACCTGACGAATAATATCCGCTGAGACAAATCGAAGATGCCACATGACTCCCTGCATAGCACCACTCAGTTTGGCAGAGGTCTCATCAGCCAGAATAAGCGAAAACACATGTGAGGGTGCATGAGGTCTTATGTGTGAAATCCTGTCCAACTGTGCAGCAACACAGACGTCCACATTGCTGGAAGGTAGTTACCATGTGATGTTTTCAGCCAGGCTGTCGGTGTGCGATGTTTTGTGTACACCGAGATAAATCTGCGGCATGCTTTGTACTGTCAGCTGAGTGCGTGAACGTCCTGTTCTTTCAGCGTGGAGGGCAGGAAGACTCAAAATAAAGCAACAAGACATTTAAAGGATTGACTTACCCGTTGTTTGGAGGAAGGCCTCAGTCTGAGATGGTGGCGACACTGCAAGTACAAAAATATGATGGTGAATATTTAGGAAAATACCTATTATTTCATACCTCTTAAATAGATACATATGTAAGCTATTATTTGCACCAAACATACACTAGTTTAGTAACATTACGTAGCTACTGTTTATTATTTCTGACCTGTTTAACGCTCACTTTATCCGTATTTTGTATTGCCTAATTTATCATCTGCCATTTCCTCTAGTATAAATTATGGTATAGTTCCTGTTGACAGTCTACTTAATTTTCACACACAAATTCATCTGTATAATATGTTCATAAACCTCAATCAATCATTGTGTACATCTTACTCACTCACCTGTATATATGGTCTCACGTGTTTTTCATCTGTAAATACTGTCCATATGCTATAAAACCAACTTGTACCATACCACTTATATATCACACTATTTATGCTATATGCACTTGCTGTTTATTGCACTTCTGGTTAGATGCTAAACTGCATATCATTGTGCTGTACCTGTACATAAGTAATGACAAATTTGAATCTAATCGAATGTTATTAAATACAACTAATGTAATATTTGATAAATGTTCTTGTGCTTCTATGTCGCTTTTTAAGCGCTTTACAGTTACAGTGATTAGGGAAGCATCTACACATTCACTCACACAAGCCCACACCAATGCCAAGCACTTCTGCATGTGCCATGATTCGGGAATCGAACCACTACTCCTCACATTTGTGGTCAACCTGCTCGAACTACTGAACCCCAGTCACGTTTCAGACCGTTAGAATAGTACTACAGCAACAGTATGTTACTGGATTTTAAGAACAGTTCCACCAGGACTGTGTGTAGGATTTAGAGGCACTAGTGGTGATTTTGTCGGCTGCAGCTGACTGAATATGAGAACATGCGTTGGTTTTCAATGCAAAAACATGAAGGGCTCTCTTTTGGGGGCTACTTTAGACACATGGTAGTCATGGTCTGCTGCCTCTCTAAGTAAGAGGAGCTCATGCTAAGCCAACAAAACGACTGGTAGGTACAGGTGATAATACACGAAGCAAAACCTAATCATGAATATCACGTTCCATTTCTGTTACACACTGGCCCTTTAAACAAATAATCACCTATACAGCATTTTATGGAAAGAAATAGTAAATACTTTAGACTTGTGGTATAAAATGCTGCTGAAATGCTATATGAAATAAGCTACTCAATAAAATACATGCATACAGTGTATATATACTGCACATATTCTTCTATATAGAAAATTTATGAGTAGGTTTTATGGCACTTTGAAAATAGCCTTAGCTTTCATCGACTCACTGCTCAGAGGTTCTCAGTAATAAACGGAGTGGGGAAATACAAAGAGCTTCCTTTTAACAATAGGAAATTGAGCTTGATTCCCTCCTGGTTAAATGCTGCAAATGTAAATGTAAACGGGGGGCATTTAATAAATGGGCATCAAGATGAATGTAGCCATTAGTGGCATTTAAAAGTGAACATACAAGAGTTTTTCCACAGAGGAGACGACTGAACATGAATCCTAATGAGTCTTTAAAAGGCTCAACGTGAAGCTCCCAAAGGAGTTATTTACAAAGAAGGGAAAAAAAAAAGAAAGAAAGAAACGGCAGAACGATAATGAATTCCCACATGGAGAGAAACACACACAAATGCACTCAGGCTTAAACACACACACACACACACACACTTTGAATGCTGACCAAGACGTTATTCGATGCAGACATCGTATGAGATTTTTACGTGCACACAGATTCATACTTCATATATGAAAACACAGCATCTCCTCTAGTGTAGCAGAGACATAGTTTGACTCTGAAAGAAAACCCACTATGGCTCTTTGTGAGGACATTCACTGACATAAACCATTCCCCTTTTTTAAATCAGCCCCTTATCATAACCATCTCAACTACGTGCCTTACCCTGACCCTGATCCTAACTAGGGGCTGCACCAGTTCAGAAGTACTTAACTGTTATGTAATGAAAATCACATCAACTAGTAGCTGATGACGTCACTAATAAAAACACTGTAGAAAATAATGCTTTGCAACAATGAAATCTATATTCTTGACCTGAATACAAATGCCTAGAACAGACAGCTCATGTGCTACATACTGTGAGCTGCAGATATGTATAGCCTGTATGAAAACAGACTGACACTCAGCACCATCAATGCCATTTAAGACGGGATAGTGTAGCCGGATTTAAACATGAAAAGAGTTATTCCTCTGTAGTCTTCTCCATGTGCTGCTACTAAAAGTCTAATAACTTTGACACTGAAATATATCAGTAAATAGTTGATGTGCAGCCTCTTTCTCGTTGTTTCTACAGGGCGTTTGGTGAAGTTGTTAAATGACGGCTGACGAGAGGATTTGGACCATTACTCTGTTAGAGGATGTCTTTTCAGACGCATTGCATTGTAACACTTAGGTTGTATTTCAGGACTGACATGTCATGAGAGTATGGGTTCATCTTTAATGAAGTATTTCCACACACTCTATTTCCGCGAGAAGAATCATTCACATCATGTGATGCTCACGTGACGATAAGGAAAACGCTATGTCAGAGAGAGTGAAGCAGTGGCTTCACGTCACCAGAAGTAACAGTGCAACGTGCAATTTATACAGCACAAGCTCTTATCTCTTGTTTAGAAACTCAATACATTTTATGTTGTTTACACTAAACCACTTTTTCTAAGTCACAGAAGGAATTGATAAGGAAATTGATGGCACTGGTATCAATAAAATCTCATCGATGTCCATCCCTAGGTATAATATCAACAAACTTCAAAATAGTCTGACAATGGTGCAACATTAGGTCCAAAACGAATCAATTTCTTCTTGGGTGTGTCAATGTTTACCGCTACGAGGAAACAGGTCACAGTATCAGTAAAATCAATTGGCTCCTCTCTCTTGGGAGCCTGAACGCGTCCTTTGTTTTTCCATATCTGTTCATAACAGACAAAACAACAATTACACAGGTGTAAAACCATTGTATACACGTTTTCTTTTTCGTTTTTTATTCTGTCACAGGAGTTTACATGGTACATGTAATTCAGAAGTGTACATTTTTATAATATTTGCCTTTATGACATTATCTCATGTCATGCATTTGTTCATATCTTATGTCTGATAATGGAATGGGGGGATAAAACAGTTTTTTTTTTCTTCTTTGTATATTTCTATTTTTCTATGTGCATTAAGTACGGAAGAATATCACAATGATATAAAAATGAAAGATAAAAAATGTGATGTAGGTTTGGGTTAAAAGTCATATTTCAGGCTGAGGAAAATCCATAAATAAGATGAAGCTGATGTCCGTTATCTTTAGTGAACCAATTCAATTTGCTGAGCTTAACCCCAATGGGTGGAGACCCCTGTGACCCCTCGGTGCTGAACCTCCTCACCCCTTCAGGTGAACCAGTTCAGTGGGTGACCTACTCATTGGGTAATGTGCTAGCCTGCTGTGGAAGGTCAGACACATATGTGTGTGTGAGACAGAGAAAGAGAGAGTGCATATCTGTGTATAAAGGTCACAGGGGACCTCGGTGCATCAGTCGTCCTGCAGTAATGAGGTATGAGGCATCTGCTGGGTTACGGTGCTCCTGTGGGGGAGAGTCACTGTCCTCAAAGGTCAAGGTCAACCCCAGAATTACTGTCAGCCCTCAGGCAGCTCAGGTACTTAGACAAAGAAGACAGGTCAGTGTTATTGTACATGTAAGCTGGAGCACAACACTACAATACCCATGCTCCTAGGTCCGAGCTAAATGTTCACGTTAGCAGGCTTACAATGACCAGTGCGAAGTAGCATGAGAGATTAAATTTCCATTAGTCTCAGGTCGTGTTTGGCAGTCACGCAGTCAACTGGTCACGAACTTGACACAAATGTGACTCAAACTGGTTACACAGAACAAGTCATCCCTGGAAAAAAGAAAGAAACCAATGACTGGACAAACCACATGTATTACCTTCTATCTGCCACGTAACACAACACTCTGGCAGACGATTTTGCTGCCTTTGTACAGTACTAATGTACTAATTAAAAGGAACTCTTACAAGCGACTATAGCGACGTGACGCTGATAGGTCTACATGCCTGCTTGAACTCTGGCGAGGTGGATTATCATGCGATTGTCTGACCTCTGACCGATCAGCCACAACATTAAGACCACTGACAGTAGAAATACAGTAAATAACATTGACCATCTCGCTACAATACAGTGAACTACTGTGAAACATTTAGCTCCTGGCATTTGTGCAGATGTTACTTCAATATGTAGCACCCACACAGACCAGACCAGGGACCCCCACCCCATAGCAATGACAGTGCTTGATGGAAGCAGCCACCTCCAGCAGGATGCAGCCTGACACGAAACACAAACACAGTTTAGGAACAACTGAAACAAAAAGAAGCAAAACATGAAAATCAGCACAAGGTGTCGACCTGGTCTCCAAATTCCCAAAACCTGATAAAAAACCAAGCACAAAAATATCATTTCATCTGGGGAGTTGGATTTCTTAATACTATAATGTTACATGGGTTACAATAAAGATGGAAGCTGATGACACAATTACATCATACATCAAGTTGTTGGCCTGAATGAAATTATCCTGATTTTAAGCTGTGTTTGAGCTGAGCAGGGACAAAAGCTAAAATATCCTCTTCTTTGTGTGATTATCTCCTGGAAGATGCATTCACACTGTAACGCTCTTCTTGCGATTTGGACTCCAATCTCAATCGGGTCTTCAATGAAAGGGCACGTGATTCTTTCCCGAAACAGCTGATTGGCCAGTGGGTGGAGCCTTTTATCGGATTCAGATAAATCCTGAAAGTTAGCCTGACCTGAAGCAGGTTTGCTGATCAAGTATCTGTGAGACGCACTGGAAGAAGCCTGATCCACAGAGGCCAACCCAAAGGGACCAAACACCCCCATGAACCCCATTCTGTTGCCAGACAGCACAGGACACCCAAAGAAGGCCCGTGTCCTTTCTCTGATGAATCACAACTGTTTTGGAGGCACAAAGGAGACCACCCTCCTACACAATATTAGGAAGGTGGTCATAATATTATGCCTGATCGGTATATACTGCAATGTAATATTCAACAGCGTTTTTTTTTTATTAATTTTTTTTCACAAAATTTGTAATATGCTTCAAAATCCTTCCTACTCACTGTAGATTTACATCTGTAACTAACTTCTCATCTTCTCTTTATGCAAATCAGGTGTCAGATTTACATCACCTGAATTACCTGAGCTACAACCTTCATGAGGATCTTGCTCTGACTTCTAAAGCACTTCCCTGCTTCCATTTTCAGGCTTTACCCCATTCCAGGAAAGCTGCTGTATCACTGCATTTTCAAGTAACAGACTGACATTCGCTTCCACTCGTCAGTGGTGTCTACTAACTGTACTGCTGACAAGGAGACACATTTAGAGAAGCTTAACCGGTGCTCATTAGGTCAAATAAATACCAGAGAATTGACTGCAGACTACAGCGTAGTGTGTTTGAGTGTCGTATCTGACTGCAGATTGTTTCCTGGAGACAACAACACTTTGAGCCTTAAATTTTACTATGCAAACCATTCTCAGTATGCAAATGTTCCGACCTTGTGCACCGACTGCGATTAAAATGCACATATTGACCAGAGACCACCTCTGTTACTGTGTGCATGTAGAAATGTATGTGTGCATATGTATGTTGTTTTGGTAGAAGATGTGTGCATGTGTGAGACTGTAAATGAGCCTGTGTATCAGACGCTGTTGTGTGCATATGAATGGCAGGGGGTATCCTTTTCCTGAATGCAGAGCGCACCCACAGTATCTCATTGCTATTCATGTGAATGAGTCTCCTGGAATCAAACAGTAGCCAAAAGCATATTTTCACAGAGTTAAGATGCATGCTATACAGAAGAAGAAATTCACCGCAGTTTCTTCCCAAACGCAATCTGACACACACCATCAAGTTTTACTGATGTTGACTGTATAACTGTGGAAAAATGTAGCGAGACCTTGTCGTCGCCATCTTTACATATTAAGTTATCATGTAATGCAACACTTTTGTGTTTTAAAGTTGAGCAACAGAACTTATAGAGAATATCAAAGCTTTTATTTAACTTTAAATGATCAACTCTGCAGAAAATGTTTGCGTAAGAGTTTGAATAAAGTCTTTAAGACATTTTTCGAAAATATAATCAAAGAGAACTTGATGAACATGTTAGATTATATGCTGCATTTTGAATACATTACATGACAGAGTTGATATTCTGTGCACCTTCTCTCATTTTTGTTTATCTTGAAAACAAGATGGTACCTTTTAGTGTTTTGCTTGTGCAAGGTGGGAGATTTGTATGAGGGCTTGCTAGGCCTCTCACACACAAATATGAAACCAAAGTCATTCTCATAATATACAAGTGAAATTCTTTCACATTTACAAAAGTCTCCTCTCAGATGGAGATGTGAAACCTTCTATACACCACCTTGAAAACCTCACACAAAAACTAGTGACACCTATTAATTATTATTCACTCAAACTAGAAGACAAGATGACTACATTTAAAGTAGAGGGCGTTACACACAAACAGACTCTTGAACAGCGCCTTCCCCAGAGCCATCCATTCACTACACATATCACACTGATAACCATTGCACAATATAAAATAATATGAAATTGTTTAAATTATGCACTTGACAATTTTTCTATTCCCTTGTTTCATGTGCGCATGCTGCTATGCACTGTGATGACCAACCTGCAATTTCATTGCATTACTTACACATATTCATATTAATAGAAATAAGACTGTGTATTACAGACACCCCTACCCCACAGCAATGTTACTCCTTGATGGCAGCAGCCACCTCCAGCAGGATGAAGCCTGATACAGAGCGTTTCAGGAACAACTAAAAAGGTGTTGACCTGGACTCCAAACTGACTAGATCCCAAACTGATCAAGTATCTGTGGGATGACCCACATAGGAGCCTCCCCTTAACCCATAGGACCCAAAGGCCTCCACTAACAACATTTTGTTTGCAGACACCACAGGACATCCTCAGAAGAGGAATGTGGTCATAATATTATACCTGATCGGTGTAAAGTAACACTTGGACAGTTCAAATGAAATGTTACAATAAACAGAGAGAGACAGCTGTTCTGTTCCAGTCACACATCAGTTGAGTCTTCATAACGCACATTTGTTGTGTCTTCATGCTTAACCAACCTCAACTCTCCCAAGTACATGTCTAATCCCAGATCTACAGGACCGTACATACCAAAACACAGTATCACACACACTTGACTCACTATTGACTGGAGCGTCTCAAGAACAAGTCTCTTACACAAAGCTCAAGTGAATCTATGGTCCCTAAACTAGCTGATGACTAGCAGCAGACTGCTATTGCGAATGACTGTTATACAGGTCATGTTTTTCTGCGTGTTGTACCAGTCAAGCTGATTAAGGGCTAGATGTTTTTTACATCATGTGCTGTAGTTCAGAAAGGAGTAACTTATAAACTTAAGAACACTATTGAAAGGGTTTTGTACCAGCAGCCTGTTGAGACGTTCCCAATTCATCCTGACATGATACGAGCAAGTCGCCAAAATACAATGAGATTAATTCTTATTCCTTTACTTCTAATACGCTTATGTGTCAAGATGATCCTTAATTCCTACATGAACTAGACAAATTAAGCCTCCTGTCTTATGCAGAGATTGACAGTAAGCACAGTCTGCGTTTGCAGTAATAATTTGCCAGCTGCTGATGCTGCACCTTTAACTAACATGTTTTATTTAACAGCCTGTTCTCACATTCAGAGCTGCTCTTTTCCGCATTTCTTTACAGCGTCATTAAAAATCCAATTTGACCACAGCTTTCATTTTTTTTTAAGTCAGTGGATAGATCACAGTTCATCACCTCTTATATTTCTCAACCACATGCTGGTGTCAGCTGACCAGTGAGCTGCATTTGATAATATATTACACACTACCCCCTAGTGGTAAAAAAGAAATGTACATACAGACAAAGTAAACACACCAATAGTCACAAACACAGCAGTCCATTCTCTGATGGGTCACAACTCAAGGGAGTCCCAAAGAGACCTATACAATATTAGGAAGGTGGTCATAATGTTATGTCTGATCGGTCTAAATGAGTCATACAACGCTGATGAGTAAATAGTGGAATAATTTTTAAAAGCGCTATTAACCATCTTCTACATACAGTATATTACACGTAGCTGTCAGTCAAGACTATGATGCCACATTTAAGCTTTTAATATCCCTTTTATGCATTTTAATCACCAAAAACGCGCAATAAAAGAAGTCAAATCAGCTTTTGAGAGACTAGTTTTTGAAAAGCGATGACAAGCGGAAGGTTCCTAAAAAGGCTTCAACTTATTTCGCTACAGTTTTCTTTGGAGCTGGAAACTACAGAGTATCGGTTCAACTCTATCTTCGGGGACTTCCAGATGGGTTTCATCATGGTGATCATGGTGATGCTTGTTCACAAATAGCTATGAATAAAGGGGAAGCTGGTCGCTCTTGTGTTTGGCACATTTGCTTGAGAGCACAGCTGTTAGTCGTGAAGGGAGAGGAGGCTCTGATAACAGCTTTGATCAAATGCAGTCGTCCCCTCTGGCAAGCAGGAAAACAAAACCCTGATTAACAGCTAGGTTTGACTGACACCTCGCTCTAAAGGGACATCCTGCTGAATTACTCTCCTCTGCATGGCTCTTATGAGATGCTTTGGCCTCATTGACCAGAACCACACACAGGGAAAAAACACCTACACACTTGTATAGAAAAGTTTTACGTGTGAAGTCTATGTGAACAGACAATACCTGAATCCACTGCCTACTTGCCCCCCGATGGGTAGCTCATGGCTGTGTTAATACAGTCTTGCTAAAGTCATCCAATTTTTGTGAAATGTGCCTTTATTGCATTTTCACTAAGAGAATAAAGGTTTCGAAAATCAGAGACTGTGTTATAATGATTTTTTTTTAGCCACTTGAGAAGTCTAGGTACAATGGTTTTTAATGTGGACCTGGTCTAATGGGGTCTATTTGGTGAAAAATTACAAATCAGAGACTGTGATGAATGAATGAATCTCCAGACGACTATCAGTGGACAAACGGTCGCAATACACGTTCAGCTAATTTCCCTTAACTGACAAATCAGAGGCTGGAATCAGAAGCTAACTACAGCTTCTAAATATCCCAGGGTTAAAAGAGCTTTCACTCATCATAGTCACGTAAAGCCAACTCAAAGCACCCACTAAATTTCACACAGTCAATTATCCTGGACAGTATGTGATTATTTTGTCACATATTCCTTATGCCTTTCAATACCAATTCTACAGCAATCATCTAACCGTTAGATTCTAACGGCTCAGCAATGCTAAATCGGCTAAAAACAATTAGCTTCAAGCTAAGATCAAGATGGATACGGCTACTTTCCTTCCGTTTGTATTTTTTTCAGTGAGATGTTTCAGGTCTGTGACCCTCATTGTTGTCCACAAAACTTATGTGCCAACACTTTGAAAAAGTGTGCAGGGAATAAAATAAAAAGCATTGCTAACATCGCATCCAGCTAGCGGGTGAGCTAGCTTGGGTAACAGGAGCGGGAGAAGGGCCGGGTGGAACTTCATCAACGGTCACTTGCCTGCTGCTGGATTTAGTCCGGTCCAACTCCTTTATCTGCTTTTTTCCTCCAGCGAACGTCACGGCAATTTTTTTTCTTTTTTTTTGGACATGCCGAATTTTCTTTTGCTTCCATGGTTGCCTCTGAATCTGTCGTTGTCTGTTGAAAATACATCCACTTCCTTAAGATGCGGTCGCGCATGCGCATCTAGGCGGCTCGGGGTGTGACTTTGATTGACAGGTGTCGCGAATCAATCAGACTGGATGACGCATGACATTAAAAAATACGCTGATTGGCCAGGGGAGGAGAATCTTTAAGTGACCAATTAGAGACCAGCATGAAGTCACGTGTAAGCGAAAAGTTGAAGAACATGCATACGCACTCAATTGGCCGGCGCACCTCGCCCTTAAACCGAAACTTACACAGAATAAAACAAATAAAACCAATGTGGAATGGGGATGCTGAAAGGACATTAGACACATTGCATGAGTGAACAGACATATAATTATTTTTATATGGTAATTTACTGTGTCTGTATATTTCCTGTGAGTTTGGTGGGGCAGCGCCCTAAGTGTGCATCAACAGCCTGACCATCCAATCATCTTTAACAGATATTCAGTGATCTTTGCTTTTCTTTTGATCCAGTTGTCTCTTATTTCTTGACAACTGCTTTTGATTTATCAATGACAGTCATTTAGGAAAAAAAAAAAAAAAAAAAAAAAATTTTCCTTTCAAACGACACATATCAGTCATTGCGCATGGAGCTGAGTGTGATGAACTGATTCCCGGGAATGAGCTCCCTCTCCATTACACAAGATCTGCAGTAAAACATAATCCCTGCTTCGCTTCCTGCTGAGTGCCTGTCTGTGCTCATGATTTACAGCAAAGTTTCTCGACTCATTTATTTCCTTCTGTGACACCAGTAAATAAACAATCACAGCTCGTGACCCCCGGCGTGATGAGCATGCACGCTTTGGATTTATACCGACACTACATGCAGTTTAGACCTCTGCGTCAATTTGACGCCGACAGCACAGAGCATACGCAGACTGTAGCAGCGTAGCTGACATGCACCTCCCCAGAAAATGTAACTACACGACGCAGACCACAAGAGCTGTGATTGGTCCGCTTGGTAGTAACATGTTTCTGCTTTAGTACTTCGAGCTGCTTCTCCATCTGCACAATTTTCAAATTGATTGTCTGGATCAATAAAGATGGAACACATTGAGCAGAGGTTAACTGAGGAGGTTCATAGATACAAACAGTTGTAGGACTCGTCTTGCATGATAATTTGGCAGAAATTTCATTGAAGGCTTCAGTCGTCATTGCTGAAAGTGAAGCAGGAAGTAGAAACTAAAGTTACACAGTGCTGACTAGCGTTTTTAAAGAGCAAACCAGACAAGTTAAAGTGGCTCGCATCAGCATCTGCAACATGCATAAGTTATGTCATCTATGTCCCACAGTAGCCTAAATTAATGTAATATCTGCAGAGACACATTAGATCTTTCACATTTACAGTCATTCTTACAGGCATGGACACCGTCAGCATTAAATAAACAAAGACCAATCAGCAACCTGTGGCTAAAAAGTCAAGAAAAGTGGAACTGCAGTTCCTCAAATGGCCACACGACAGGTCAAAAGCAGGTCAGTTTTCAGGTCACATATAAACTCTATTTATCTCACATGTTAAATTACATCAAGGCTTAAAGCTCAATGCATAATTAAATGTGTGGCCACTTTGAGTGACAGGTGGGTGCCAACACAGGTGCCTAAAAGTGATTTGTCTGTCTCAGCTCTGCTCACACTCCATCTCTTTGATTATTTATTGTGAAATCCACCTATAGTGGTTCAAAATCATTCTTCTGGCACCCTAGGGTGTCACCGGGCACGAAGGGTTCGTCCACCTCAAAGATCCCCCACGAAGGTAAAAGTCTCTCAGTCCAATTACACAGCCGATTTCCATGCAAATGTCCATGAGATGACATTTACAGGGGAATGCAGATGATTTTTGTTGAACCCGAGATCAAAACGTGATCTTATCCAATCTATTAAACCTGACAGGCATTCACAAGTTCAGTCTCCTTTCCATGCTTTTAATACACAGACAGCCTAACTCTAACATCTGGATCTCCTAGACAGCGACATTTAGGAGGAAGCAAAGTTCAAACTCAACCCACTGAGCACGTTATTTGTGCAAAATGTAATATTATAATCGTAAAAGGTTCTATCAAAGCAGGACTTGACACAAACCATGGCTGAGAGAGGCATCTAAAACTGAAAATGGGAAAATATTTTAGCCCTAATTGTTCACTCCAATCAAATTAAATCCACTAAGAAGCAGTACAACATTTTGAATAAAAATGTGAACGCTAACATGAAATTTCTAAAAGGTGAGGAGAAAACATTAACTTGCTGTCATCTGCAGGCACAGTAACAAAGCTTGGTGGGAGCTGCGCAGTATTTTTTGCTTTTTACCACTGATTGGATCGGTTGTCATAGTGATGGAGGCTTTTTACCTTTTTATATAAATAAGATTACTATGACTCTATTATGAGAGGCACAAAAAAAAAAAAAAAAAAAACGGATTCACAATGAAAAACTTTCCGGCCAACAGAGTATTTTGACCTTGGTTCTACTGAAAATCCATTTGACAAAGATGAACGTCGGCTCCAAACAGAACTCGTGCACAGATATCAGCCACCAATGTACACTCAAAACATGAAAGCAAATCATATCCATGCACGCACACAGATTTGTGTTCACAGGCAGAGACATAACCATAAGCCTCTAGTGTGTTTGTATGTCTTTTACAAATTAAGTGTTATTTTCTCCTCAAAATAGAAAAAATATTTGGCAAAAAATAATAGTGTCTACAGCAGCTTGTCCATGCCTAAATCCAGATTTAACATATCATGCCTCTCCAAAGAAAGCAGAAACCATCATTCATGGAAACCGACTTATTCTTTCTCCCCAGACAAGTTCTTCACAACTAACCTTGAGGTGTAAACTTGTGTCGTGGTGAGATATGTCTGGCTTCAAATACATGTGAATCAAGAACAAACCCGTTCATTTCCAGAGAACTCAGTTGTTAGTCATTTTACGATACATAAAACCCTAAATAAAATTTTAAGGAATACTTTATAGCATCAGATCAGTTAAACTTCTGGATACTGATCTGGTCAGTTAAGTATCGGAGGGGGTCGTTAATCAGTTTCAGCCTCTTTAGTGTTAATTAAATGAACAGCAGGTGCACTAGAGGGGCAACAATGAGACGAATTCCAAACCAGGAATGGTTTTACAGGTGGAGCCCATTCATATTTTCCCCCTCTTCATCTTTTCTAACCATTTCTCACTAGTCTTTTCCTAGAGTCGGTGTCACTACTGGTAGCAGGGGATTATTTATTTATTCATTTATTTATTTTGAGGAAGCCATGTGAGATAAAAACTCTAATCTATATTAAAATGCATTTTAGGAGGTGGTGGACAGAAAAAGAGTATGTTGCAGCTTGTATGTTGCTATATGTTGCTAACTTCAGTTTCCATTGGAGAGAGTTTAGCGCTACCAGCAACCACGTAATTCTCCACGTTAAAACTTTTTTTCCCACTCTGTATGAAGTTCTGGTTTAAACGTTGGCCTGCTGTCAGATTTTATCTTAATTTGTTGCTATAGAGGTAGTTTTGTAAAATATTTAGTTTTTTTACTAAATCCTCCAAGTCTTTATCCTCCAACTCTGCACTTGCTAATTTTGCTAACAAAACTTGCTAATCTTGCGTTATTTAATTCAGTGGCTTGATGATGACGATACTGTGTTTTGATTGAATGAGGCCAGAAGAGTGACTGGTTTCCTTTGACACAGTCCTGACCAATCACATGTGAGCAGCGTCACGACAGCAGCTTCACCTGATTGGTTAAATCATTCTTCTTTTCCTCTGCTTGGCCTCCTTGTGAACAACAGAGTGCAATCCACCACTCTTTCACTACATAACATTTAGAGGCGCGCTGTTTAACACATCACACAACTCTCAATAATTAGAGAAGAGATATAAGGAAAAGCTGACAGTGACACAACAGAGAAGTTTTTATTTAATGACAGCAACAGAGACGATAAAAGAGAGGATGCATGATTTCCTGTGGCCTCCAGGAGAAAACACCACTGGTTACAAAAAAAAAAAAAAAAAAAAAACCTCCACCGTGTTTACCACACTTCAAAAAGGTGTCAAGTAATTGCTTTAATGTCACCAGCAAAGGAAACTCATTTTTAAAACGGTTTCAGTCTGCTGACAAAATCAATAATTATCGGATTTTTAGGTGAAAACTGAAAAGGGAGGAATTCCTTTTTCATACATAAAAACAAGTAGCTGCATCTCTAAGGCAAAGTAATTGTTCCTAAAAAAAAAGATCATGCATCACAGAGCAGTTTATTTATGATAAAAAGGATTTTTCTTTTAGATCCAATTGATATTCCAGCAAGTGCCCCCTATTTGCTACTAGATAAGAACATGATTCATAATCAACAAAATCATTTTTTTTAGCCTCGACTTGACGCACACAATTACAAAAACACATTTATTGGGATGAACAATATGAACAAATCCACACAAATTAATCTCAACAGATGAAGCATTAGAATTTAATTACAGAAAACATGATGCATGGATGCACCGAACGTCCTTGTGTTCTGAATACATTAACACACAACACATTATTTCATGCCCTGGGCAGTTTAAACATGTCCGATGATGGGTATGTAGATTTTTTTTTATTAAGTTTCAATGCAGTGTCTATGTATGTGGGAACTGAATAAATACATTTGTGGTTAACGGTTTGTTCTAGATGTACACACAGCTTTACTATATGTACGTCTGCTTTATCCCTCAAGCTTTCATCTCCTTAAAACAAACCCCCTTCTTTGGATTTCTCAGAATTTGCACGTCTTGACGTCTTTTCAAAGCCGCAGACTCGCCCTGAGAGTACAGTGATTTTAATCTTTCTCCTCGCCTCTTTGAAAACCCAATAGTGCTTGAAAAACAAGCTCCAGCTACCATGACAAAAAGCCTTTCGCTTAAAGCCTGCAGGGAATAAAGAGAGAAAGTGGAGAGAGAGCCAAAGACGGAGGCTGGCAGCAGGAACACGCAGGATGTGAATGAATGACAAATTGGTAACAAAGACAGAAACAGTTTGGGGGGGAAAAAAGAGGAGAAGAGATGCAGAGCAAGATTGTAAAGGAGAACACATATATTAAACAACATAATATACTGTTCTGGCCAAAATAAATAAATAAAAAGCATTTGCTGTGGCATTATTTCAATATCTTCTGCAGTGTCATAAGATTTATTTCCATGCAGTGTTACATTCATTTTTCACAAAGATCTTGTATTGATGATGGGAGACTCTGACCACTGCGCAAAGTCTTCTCCAGCACATCCCAGTGATTCTCTATGGGGTTCAGGTCTGGACTCTGTGGTGGTCAATCCATGAGTGAAAATGACGTCTCATGCTCCCTGAACCACTCTAACAATCTGAGTCTGATGAATCCTGGTATTATCATTTTCTAAGAAAAACCCCACTGATGGAAAAACCTGGTCATTCAGTGTATTCAGGTAGTCAGCTAACTTCATTCTTTTGGGCATAATGTTGCTGGACCTGGACCCGAGCATCTGCAGCAACCAGATCATAGCACTGCCCCCACAGACTTGTACAGTATAGACACTAGGGATGATGACGGGGCATCTTTCCCTGATGGAACATGGTAAATCTGGACGCATCAGACCACATGACCTTCTTCCATTGCTCCAGAGTCCACTCTTTATGCTTCCTGGCAAATTAAAACCTTTTCCCTGGTTAGTGGTTTTCTTAAGGCTACACAGCTGCTTCACTATTAAACACAGCCCTGAGCTCCACTGTTGTTTTCCTTTTAAGTGATCACAGATTACGATCAGTCAGGTTTTTTTCCTACCGCAGTTCTTCCTTGAAGACGATGGTTCCTCACTATCCTTCCAGTTTTTAATAATACGTTGGTCAGTTCTTAACCCAGGTTTAGTAGTTCCTGCTCTAATCTCCTCAGATGTTTTCTCTGCTTGATCCATGCCAATTATGATCTGACCCTTCTCAAACAGAGAAACCACGACCACACGATGCGCCTTTCCACATTAAATAACTAATTATCCAATAGGAGGCTCGGACCTATTCGCTTAGTTCATTTTTTTTTTTTTTTGTGTGTGTATGTTAAGCTTGCAGCAGGGGTTTTACACCATTTCCCAAGGATTAAATAACTTATGCTTTGTACAGGTGGAAATTAAAACCTATGAGTCGATCACTTTAGGAAAACATTGTGGTGGTCACAGCTTCAGGTCAGGTTAAAAGACCTGAAGGTTTATACTGAGAGACTAACTTGCAATATCTGGGTAGAACTTGGGTTAAGTATGGCAATATTTATATGAAGGTTCTTCTTTCCAATTTCTCTACTAATATAATTCCATAGCGCAGTTTATCTCGCATTACCCTCCAAAACCACTGAAAAGATTATCAATGTAGATGAAAGCATACAGCACACGTCACCATGGTATTTATACACTCAGATGATAAAAAAGCAAAATCTTCCATCCCTATATGTAATAACCAAACCATTCCACTACACGTTTCTTATTAAAGCAATGACAGAAAGGTGCCGGTCGTGTCCGGCCTGCAGCATCCATTCAACAGATTGAAGGTTTCAGGTGGGATTTAACTTATATAACTGTCCGCGGATCTAATCTTTGTCCTCTGCAAAGCCAAACAGAGAAGGCCATCAGTTCATTTGCCCACTATGATTATCCTTTTCCCCGACACATTTCTGAGATGATTTTAATATCTGGCTTCCACAGTGCATGTTTGGCAGATTGAGATGATGGATTAGCAATCCTGTGGTGCCTGTGGATTACGCATGGTGTGTGTGCGTGTTTGGGGGGGGGGGGGCAGAATAAATCTGAAATCGTTTTTCATTTTTGAGCCGATATTATGCAACGACTGCACATTAAGCAAAGACAAAATTACTCGTACTAAGATGGATTGTGGTTTCTTTTGAGAACGTTTCCATTCAACATATCAGAACTGAGCATGACATTATCACACAACACCAATGTCCTCATTCATGTGTGCAATTTCTCCTCTTTGGTAACAATCTGTGGTATTAAAAACACATTTAGAAAGACACACAATGGTCTTTCAGGTAATAGAAAATGACAAAAATAATTTAATTTAATGGTCTAACACATTATTTATTCTATCAACCAGAGATGTGGACGGAAACACCTTTTGCTTTGACTGCACTTTCCTTTCTCAAAATCAAACAAACTCCATGTTTTTTTTTTCAAAGGCCACTAAAGTGTGATTGTCTATAGCACTTGAAGATTTGATTTTAACAAGTTGTACAGTGTTTTGCACCAGCAAGCCAGTCTTAACGCAATCAACAAATAATTTCAGAATTTGATCAGTGTACAGTGACGCATTACAACATTGACCCACAGAAACCCATCTGCTAAAAACCTTCCGCCAAAAACAAGACATCAGTCCTCAGTAAAGGACACGTCCCCATGTGTGTGTCTGTTTGCGTGAATGGCGTTGCACATTGCGTGGCACACTGACCCAAATACTGGCAGCATTTGAATCTCAGCCATTTCTTGCTGGCACCACATTCGCACTAGAGCCAAAAATCACTCATTCTGTCTCCACTCATCCCAAAATTCAGTTCTCAACAAGGTAAGATGTGAAGACGCCCACACACCAAAGTCAGACATTGTGACCACCGGTGATTAGCCATAAACCGATCATTTAGGAACTATTGCGATGCGTAAAGACGCGAATCATGCGCATTAATCCACAGCCCGCGGCCACAAATGTGCTGGATAAACTAACAGAGTCACTGTAAGAAACACTTTATGCAGAGAGGGGAGCAGCAGCAGCAGCATTTGAAAACCTGAAGCCACAGGGATCACTGTTAATGAAGTGCTTCACAGCATAGCAACTGTCAATCATATTGATGAACAAAGCCTCAGCCTCCTGTTGCCATAGAGAACTCGCAGAGTGCGCTGGCAGCCCGTGCCCTTTATTCATGAATAAAAGCTCAGTATTCGCAGTGCATTTGAGAAGCGTGCAGTAAAACACTGGAGGTTTAAAGTGTATTTTCCAGCAGCCTTACCTCGAACAAAGGAGGAGTGCCCTTGTCTGGAAGTGTGCATCCCAGTAATTCAGCCAAGAACTTTGCCATATAGAGGTCAGAAGTGTAGTAAATTGTGAGATTATTCCTGAATCAATGGAAGTGAATCAACAGGAGAGTCCGCTTTCCGGTCGCCCCGTGAACTTATTTGTTGCGTTCAAGGACCCTGCATGCGCGCATCCCAGCACCTCGAAAAGACTGGAGACGAGCCACCGAGTGAGAGAGAGTTTGATTTCGTTTAGGAGAGCCGCAGGAGCTTATGGCCTTCAGCTGCCGCATCCAAAAACCCCCTGTCGGTGATTTGTCTCATCATAAGCAGCTGCGTGGAATCCGCCAGGTCGGGCCGGGCTGAGGAGGTGTGGGCGGGCCAATGGCCTGTCAGTTATATTATTTATTTATTTATTTATTATTATTATTATTTATTTATGTTTTCTTAAGACTATTCCCTCTACACGTGGTCACAGTTTACCCTGATACACTAAAAAATAACTTAAATAAAAACATCCATGTTATCTAAACCACTTCTGTGCAGATCATCATAGACACATTTAAGTAAATGGATACCAATGATTATTTTATCTGTGCAGTCTGCAATAAATGTTCTGTTTTGAAACTTCATATAATTTCTATGCGACTTCAAGCGTCTTCTATGAGACACATCCCTCCGTTAATTCCTATTTATAATAAGGAATAATGGAAGGAGGAAGTAGTAGATACCTAAATAAAAAGAAGACAGTTTAGGGAGTTTAGTTTTATAAAACATCAGTAACAATGGAAATTGTCTCACAATTTGATCTGAAACCCCCAGAGCAAGCCTCAAGGCAACAGTGATTATGAAAAACTTTTAACAGGAAGAAACCTTGAGCAGAAGCCGGTTTTGCCAGATAGAGACAGAAAACGAGAAGGAAGAGAGCAAGAGAGATAGATGTGAACTTTATTATGTTTAAGTTAACCTGCGTCTTTGCACAACAAGGCACAAACCAGCACAAGTGCTGCAGCAGCAAAACATTTAACAGTGTAATTAACACAGCTGCATATTAAAACTAATTTCATACACTCAGTTGTCTGTAGCAGCAGATGGTTCAACAGTAAAATAAATTAATTAATAAATAAATTAAGCTCCACCGTCTGACTTTAAAATGTAGTAAAAACTCGTAATTTGTGTCAACAGCCCAAATCACACTCTGAAACGCCTCGACTTCATTCCTCCTGGTGAGTGAGTGAACAAAACCAGATTAAAATCCCCAAGTTAACCAAAGCTGGGGAGAGTTTTCTCTTTACAACATCTGCTCAGCCCTAAATTGTTCAATTAATTTGGGTCAGATCATGTCAGATTTTTTTTTCTTTTTAATCCACTGGATTTTCTTGTGGCAACAAAGGGAAATATATGTAAAAGTCCTAATGCTGGTGGCTGTCAAATTAAAATAAATGCTTAGAGGTAACATCTTAGCATGATGAGCTTAAGTACATATTGACCTTCTTGTATATGAAAACAGTTTTAACTTTGATTTAATTCTCACAGATCATGCATTTATTCTTGGCAATTTTACGCTAAGTGCAGATGTTTACTTGGACTCTAACCACTAAAAATCTGTGGTTTGGTCTTTGCACCTGGATCTGAGCATGATTGTACCAAACACTTTCTGAACTCAACATGTCTGAAGCACATTTGGTGTGTGTCTGCTTCACCTCTGAAGCATACGCAAACAAGCAAAGGAGACAAAGATAATACTCTGCAGGATGAATTCAAGTGCGTTACCAGCCGGCACGTACTAAGCCTTCGACCCCAGCAGGGTGCCGTGCTCTTAGATCTCTGCCTCCCACAGCTGGAGTAACATATGGATCTCCGTTTGACAGCCAACATGAAGCACGTCATTAAACAGCATTATTAAAATCACGTTCAGCAGCAGGGAGTCAGTGCGAGGCTCTGTTGGTGCAAACTGGTTCGCTGCTAGGTTTTTAATTGTTTATTTATTTATTTTTTTTCTGAATAATTAGTTTCATGGGAAATACAGTATATGCATCTCAGTATAGTGCTTGCTGTTTGTGTTAGAGTTCATACACGGTCATAACATTAAACCACCTGCCTAATATTGTGTAGGTCTCCCTTATGCCTCAAAAACACCATCTTAAATACCCATCATGCATCTCACCATTTAAGATTTCATTCATCTGAAGAAGGACCTGCTGGTCTGAAACATCTTGACAATAAAAGTTTAAGTTGGAGCTTCTGCACGTGTGCAGATCTTTTCTACAGTTTTTCATTGTTATACTATTCATGATCATCAGAGAATGGACATGGGCCTTCTGAGGGTGTCCTGTGGTGTCTGGAAACAGGATGTTGTTAGTGGGGGGGATTTGGGTCCTGTTAGTTGAGGGGAGGGGTCTCTGTGGATCATCTCACAGATAATTGATCAGTTTGAGATCTAGTGAATTTGGAGACCAGATCAACACCTTGTGCTGTTTGTCACGTTTTGTTGAGCTGGTCCTAAAGAGTTTTTTGTGTGTGTAGGAGTGTCATTGTGTCTAGTCTGGTCTAAGTGGGTGCTACATGTATAAGTAACATCCACATGAATGAATACCAGGTCCAAAAGTTTCCCATAATGTTGTGGCTGATCACTGTAAATGCAACTTATTCATGAGAACCTAAGATGACGACAAAGCATTTTACTTGTATTGGCTTGTTAGATGCTGCTGCATCAATCCGCTGTGCGCCCAACCTGTGACTCTGTATGAGCATTGACTCTGTAGTCTGATGTCAAGGAAATGATCCCATGTCAGGTAGTTCTGGTCTTTGAAGTGACCTACTCCAACATCACGTGCCTCTCAGGAAGACAGCTATCCATTGCAGAGGGAGCAGTATCCTTGCATACGTCCGTCAAGGTGTTTCAGGTTTCCCATTAGACTGCATCATTATTGGGTATGTGATGTCTGCCAGGTGGGTCAACAACAGAGCTTCGCCTGTAATAGAATTCCCTCTGAAGCAGAAGGGAAGATTGGGGCCAGCTGGTCAAGGCAGGAGTCGGAAGAGGATGAGGAAACATCGTCTGGACCCTTGGTACATCCCAGCAAGTACGACCGAGCTACGATGTTCATCCCTAGATAATAGTTCTATTACAGGCGAGGCATCATAAGCAGGTTGGAGAATTGTGCATTCAAGTAGGAGTGGATAAGCCGTGAAGCCTGGGCCGGTTGATGAGGTCAGGACCACACATGAGTCCTACACAGCTCCAGGCCGGTGACACTCAGGAGAAGAGTTTAATCTAACAAGATGCAAAGCGAATGCCTTCCAGTGTTATCTCCTGATGCAGCCAGGTGTCCTGTGAGGCCATGAATATTCAATCAATCAGCGTAACAGCTCAGCCCTAAATCCACTGGGCACGCTTTCATTTGCTCATCATGCGTGTTAGATACCCTGCCAGTAGGAAATGGGATTGAAATTATGTTTTTTTTTTAATAAAGAAACCAATTAAGATTTTTTGTCACATTGTTGAGAGTCTCTGCTTTTATGTGAAGCATTTAACAGTACTTGACCAGCTACAGCCCTTCAGTCAGTCATTATTCCCACATTACGGGTATAATAAGGAGTTACTCAAACTTCCAAGAAATGACACTATGATATAAATACATTCACCGGCCACTTTATTAGGTACACCTTGCTAGTAAAAGGTTGGACCACCTTTTGCCTTTGGAACTGCCTAATTCTTCACGTCATACTTTCAAGAAGGCGTTGGAAACATGGAGATTTTGGTCCATATGGACATGACAGCATCACACAGTTGCTACAGATTTGTCGGGTCCACATCTGTGATGAGAATCTCCCGTTTCACCACATCCCAAAGGTTCTCTATTGGATTGAGATCTGGTGACTGTGGAGGCCACTGGAGTACAGTGAACTCATCGTCATGTTTCAGAAACCAGCTTGAGATGATATGAGCTTTGTGACATGGTGCATTATCCTGCTGGAAGTAGCCGTCAGAAGATGGTCCACTGTGGTCATAAAGGGATGGACATGGTCGGCAACAATACTCAGGTATTGGCATTTAAACCATGCTCAGTTTGTACTTAGGGGCCCAAAGTGTGCCAAGAAAATATCGCCCACACCATTACACCACCACCACAAGCCTGAACCGTTGAAACAAGGCAGGATGGATCCATGCTTTCATGTTGTTTATGCAAAATTCTGACCCTGCCATCTGAATGTAGCAGCTAAAATCGAGTCTCGTCAGACCAGGCAACATTTCTCCAATATTCTATTGTCCAGTGTTGTTGAGCCTGTGTGAACTGTGGTCTCAGTTTCCTGTTCTTAGCTGACAGGAGTGGCCCCCGGTGTGGTCTTCTGCTGCTGTAGCCCATCTTCTTCAAGGTTGGATGTGTTGTGCATTCAGAGATAGTATTCTGCATTCCTTGGTTGCAACCAGTGGTTATTTGAGTTACTGTTGCCTTTCTATCATCTCCAACCAGTCTCCTCTGACCTCTCACATCAACAACTGCCGCTCACTGGATATTTTCTCTTTTTTCGGACCATTCTCTGTAAACTCTAGAGATGGTTGTGTGTGAAAATCCCAGTAGATCAGCAGTTTCTGAAATACTCAGACCAGCTTGTCTGGTAACAACAACCATACCACGTTCAAAGTCTTTCTGATGCTCGGTTTGAACTCCAGCAAGTTTTCTTGATCACCTCTACATGCCTAAATGCTTTGAATTGCAGCCATGGCTGATTAGCTATTTGTGTTAACAAGCAATTGAACAGGTATGCCTAATAGAATGGCAAGTGAGTGTATATTAAAATACTTTTGTGTTTGTCAACCTTTCTGTGTAAAAACAAACGTTATGAGTCTTTGAACCTTCCACCAAACAACAGACCATAGATTTGAGTCTCATCCTGTTTCAACAAAAAAGCTGATCTGGAAAATATTAACATAAAACTAACTCAGATTATGGCTTCAACTATGAGAGCACGTGAAACTATGTCAACAAATATCCAGTATAAGCCTAACAAACATATAATAACACAACCACGCTCACAGATCCACACATCCTGACACACTGACACTGCTTCCTCACCCGGCCCTCCTCCCCCCCGGTTCCCTGCAGCCGCTGCCTAATGTTGCATCAAAGACCCAGACGTTCACAGCGAAGCCTCTGATGGACTTTTTTTTTTTTTTTTTCGTTTTATTACACTCTGTGTCTCTGATGGATCTTCGCAGTGTTAACGCAACGTGCCGAGCCGCCGCTCCATCATCAACCCCATAAACTGTTTCACAGCTCCGGCGAGTAAAAGGACGCGAGTACGAGACCAGAGAGAGCAGGAAATAAAAGAGCGAGCAGTCACCGTGACCGACTGCACCCTGACTGCACTGCAGCACAGCCGAGGGTGTGATTTATTCATCAGCTGGCTGAGGGGGAACCCGGTCGCACCATTAACAAACGAGCCCTAATTCACCCAGACAGCAGAGAACACACTTCATGTCGTCTCTTAGTGCTTGACTTGCAGCCCAGAGCTCCAGAGCCGACTGCCAGCGCTGCTCTCTCTGAAGCTTAGTTCACAATTCTAGTTCAGTTCCCTCAAGACTTTCTTCACAAGATAAGAGACAGAACAGGTCGCACTAAAGCGGCAGATCTCTGCGTTTCGCTGACAAACCTCTCTGGTGGGCTCTCGTCTGCCCAGAACATAAGAGGCCTTCAGGTGACAGTTTTATATGATGTCACACGATCAATTCCCGTAGCTGATGCTATTTTAACCTACACGTATTTGCGGTTGGATATTCAAGCTCTGCTGGAAACCCCACATAAAATATACATGCTCAAAGATCTCCAGAAGTGTTGGAATAATGGGAAAATCAAGACATATCTTAGATCAGAAAACGTTATATACTGTGCACTTACTGTCCTCTTTCTGTCAAAATGTGCAGAAGTTTGTAGAAATACTTATGAAAGCACTTTGTGCAGGATTGGCATGCTACAAAAAAAGAGCAATAAGTATTGGGAGCATCGTACAAATCAGGAGTTTTTAAAGTCACGTACCAGACATAGTACATTTTACAACGGCTCAAATTTCATTTAAAGCTTGGAATGACCTCTTACCAAAAAACATTCAAAGATGTTATTTTTTTTAAAAAAAGTGGCAACGCATGTGATTTAAGAGGAAAATTCTAACTCAGAAACCCCATTATCTGTGTACTACCGTTGAAAAAGTTGTGCATTTCAGTTTATTGGGTTAGAATATGGAACGATATGAAGGAGGAAATAAAAATGTCCAATAACATCATATATTTTAAACACAAATATAGGTTTTATTTAATAAATAAGTATTTGGAGGTAGAACATTTTTAGAATTAATTATGTTGATTAGAATGTTCGAAATAAGTAACTATTTTTATTTTGTTTTTGTGTGTAATAACCTGATATGGAAGGGACAGATCCCTTCTCGAACTAGATTATCATCATCATCATTATTATGATTATTTTGTTGTTATGGAATTGTTTTTTGCTTTTATGTGTTGATGGTCTGAGAAAAATAAAGATCATATCAAATCAGAGTGTCTGTATTATTGTCGTGTAGTTTCAGGGTCTAGGTCTGGGAGGTAGATGTACAGCTGAAAGGTCTGAATCGTGTTACCTTTAGTCTATCTGCAGATACTGAATATGAGCAAAAGACCAGAGTGGTCTGATTAAATATTTTCCAACAAAAACTTCCACCAACTGTCCAAAGTTTGTACAGGGTGGAGGTCTGGGTGGATTGATGGGTCAATGAAGTGTTTTATTTACATTATGCTGATATTTAATTTACTGCTGCTCTACTTCACGTATTTATTTGTCCTTTCGTTTGGAAAAGTATAGACGTTAAAACTGTCACACAAGATATGCTCTCTTATCCTCTTCACCAAAATAGTAGGAGGAAGGTTCCACAGACGGGGCACGGAGACATCCAGCCTACAGCTCCTTTGTTGTGACTAGTTGAATTCCAGTGACGCTGACAGTCTGTCTCTCTAACAAGGTTGTCTCTATTCTAGACAGGATCTACTGTATAAAAGTGAATGCAGCGTCACCATCGTCAGTCTATTCTGTAGTTGCTGTAGTTCATGTATGCTGCAAGTAAAACATATGTCATCTTGTTGTGTGTTATTCATTGATTAGAGAAACACAATGTCACTGTATTATAAAGTATATAATGAGAGTGAAGTTCATTCTTTTTCCATTACTAGTTAGTCAGCATTGGTATGATTTTGTTTTCTAAAAAGGACAAAGACTAAAAACCTAAATTGCTGACAACAAGAAAGAAATTCCTTTCCTTTAGTTCTTTCTTCCATTTTATTTTTTATGTCTTACAAAGTGAAACCAGTGTTGTCAGATGGGAAATGACAAATTATCACACCAGAATCTTAAAATGATTGTATTTTGAGGGAAAATATCATACGTATCTTAATCTGACGTTGCTCAGGACCATCTGTGTACCTGTGTTTGCTAATAGCCGTGCACTGAAGGGGACAAATTATCGTACATTACAAGATTTTTGGAATTACTGATCGTACAGGGGGTGATATTATCGTACAAATACAATGATTATCATACGCCTGGCAACAATGAGATGCACATCAGCCAAATCCTGTAGTAGGTGACAAAATTGCCTCTTCACTTAAAAATAAAAACTATTTATTGGTGTGTAGATGATCATCTTAACTAATCCACCAGCAACTACAGCACAACTGGCAGCGTGCTGAGACATTTACAGTTGTACCTGTTGTGGAGGAGTATTGCTGGAAAACAGCATTAAAATTCATGAAACCCAAACCACACGCATCCATCTACATTTAAGAGATGATCTTAACTCTGTCTGTAGTTCCACACGTCTGATGTTTTTATAACATGGACCCTGAGCCCTGGTTTTACAAATTACTGCGTAAATGCTTTAACTTTAAATTAAACCAAGAAAGGCGTTTTTATTTCTATGTTTTATTCCCCTGGAAACTGAAACGATGTGTTTGTTAAAATATGTATGAGGATGGATCTGTGTGTGCAGAGTGTTGGAAGCTCCTCACTATTAATAATACACCTCAGACAGAAGTCAGGTGAGAGAAATACAGCTTCCCTCTAAATCTGTCTTCTGAGATGTGCACACGTCCGATGTTTATTGATGATGTTCTAAAACACTTGTGACTCATCAGAAAATGGACATGGGCCTCCAGGGGGCCTCATTTTATATGGACCGTCCCACAGACACTTGATCAGTTTGGGATCTAGTGAATTTGGAGGCTGGGTCAACACCTTGTGCTGTTTTTCATGTTTTTTTTGTTTGTTTTTTTTAGTTGTTCCTACTGTTTTTGTGTGTGTGTCAGGCTGCATCCTGCTGGGGATGACTGCTGCACAATAATTGTCATTGCTATGGGGTTGGGGTGTCTGGTCTGGTCTAGGTGGGCGCTACATGTCTAAGTAACATCCACATGAATGAATTCCAGGTCCAAAACTTTCCCAGCAGAACACTGAACTGTCACAATATGGTCTATTTTCCTGTCAGTGGTCATAATGTTGTGGCTGACCGGTGCATATGCAGAGGATTGTGAAAGGTGCAAACACTTATTAGCGCTACTGTCTCAGATTCTCATTGTTTAATCATTTTTCACGACCTGTGACAAAGGAGAGAGAACCCAGATGTTGAGTTTTTTTTTTTCTGTTTTCTCAAACAGCTGAGCCAACAAACACCACAACACACACACACACACACACACACACACACACACACAGACACAAACAAACACATCGTTTTCTCTTTCATAAACCTCGATTAAAAGCTCTGACCCTGGTGTGGCGTCCCCCACTTTAAGTGAGAAACGTACAATTTGCCTGATAATGGTGTGAATTTTGATTCATTCCATGCATCGACTCAAACCAGATGGATCCCTCCTCTGCAGACACACACACACACACACACGCACAGCAAAATACATCAAAGCGAATGCTGTCAGAAATTGTTTGGATGCAAGAGGCCCGTTATTAGAGCTGCCACGCACATGGAGGCATACATTTAGACACACATCTTGCCTCCAAACACATACACACACACACACACACATGCACACACAGCTGATGTGAGAGCTGTGCTTTCAGCTATCACGCGCCAGAAAGGAAACCTCGAGGGGAAATGAAAATGTCAGATACCGAGGTAAACACAAATATTTTGTGTTTTTTTCCTCTTGATGCTTCACAGTGTTGGACTGGAACACAAACGTCAAGTGTCCCTTATCTAATATGACGTTCGGTCATTTTTAGTTTGTTGTTATTTTTTTTGCTCCTGAAAAAATTAGATGAGGTAGGAAACTGGTATAGCTCATGTTGTGTGTTTTAGGTCATGGTTTATCAAGTTGAGCATATGGCTATGAAGGGACTGTTAGACTTTAACCATTTAAAGCCTGAATGTATTGCTGGTGATACGTTAAAGCATGCGGTATTTGAATTACCGTAACTCACAGTGGTTTGCTCTATTGACAATATTCAAAGTGCGGCTGAACACTGGGAAGTTACGCTTTTGTCAGGAAGACATAAGTGACATCTCAAGGGTATAACTAACTTCATTTAAAACCAACTGGGGGATCCCTGGTCTTCTGTTATTCCTAACCTGAAGTCAGCAGCAGCGGTGCGTCAACATTACCGTAATGGCAGCTTTTTTTTCCAGAAAGCGCAACTTCCTGGTGTTCAGCCGCACTTTGAATTTTGTCCACCAGTGAGTTACGGTAATTCAAATACTGCAGGCTTAAAGGGCTAATGATCCACAGGGGAAATAACTTGGTCACGGTAGCTTAGTTGCACATAAAGGTAAACACTATCTCTAGTAAAATAAAATAAACAGTGTAATCACAAAATTTACAGAATTTCAATTATGAAACAAACTTACAAAACTGGTCGGCAAAGCAATGTCCAAGGTGATGCGGTTGTTTGACCAGTTGCATAGCAACAGTGGCAGAAGAAAAAGGACACCATCCTCCTATGTGTTGCACAGGTGTTGCAAATTAAGACACTCGATGGCAGCAGGATGCAGCTTAAAAAGAAAAAGAAAAAAAAAAAGGTGCTGACCCGACCTCCATATTCACTAGATCCCAAATTGTTTGAGGCCCCTCCCCTCAACCCAGAGGACCCAAAGGTCCCTATGACCCATGTCCATTCTCTGATGAAAGAAGGTGGTCATAATGTTATGCCTCATCGGTGAAGAATCCAAATCACAAATGGGAACAAATAAAGAGGCAAAGAGCGATATTTTTTCTCTTTTTTTCCAGATCATCTCTCCCTCTCCGAGCCTCATTACCTTTAACTTCCCACCAATCAATCAGTTTCACACACACACACACACACACACACACACACACACACACGCACACACACACACACACACACCAGGGCTGAGGGCACAAACAGAATGAGACATAATCTAATCGGAAAGAGTAAACAATGATGTAGTGAGCTGTCTTGTGCATAATTACTTCCCATCATGGATTTATCTTGTTCCTTCCTCTTTTTTTTTTTCCTTCTTTTTTGTTAACAACATAAGGGTCGATCGCGTTTGTCTGTGTGGGGAAATGAGCCGTGACTTGTTCTGATTTTACACCGAACAGACAAAAACACTGCAGGCACGAGTCTGTTCCTGTCATCGTCTGGGATTTATCGTTGAGAGCAAGAGTCTTATTTTTTTATAGAAAAATAAAAAAAAATACTCACTGTGATAAATGAGAAACTTACTCTGACCAAAATGTCACAAAATAAGACAGATAAGACAGATAAGACAAATATTCTAAATTTCCTCGAGTCTCCTCTAAGTGAATCCAGTCGTACGACGTGTGATAACATCATGGCAGAACTTATAGCGAATAAGTCGGTAGGTGTTGGTTTTACATGCCTGCGTGGATCAGGTGCATTCCCCTGGAAAGAGACGCAGCAGAGGAATGAATGATGGGAACAAAGGTGAGGATGAATGTGGGGGTTATTTTGTATGTTGCGTTAATGGCTGGAGAGGAGGAGATTGAGGGGAGGAAAAGGGGGGGGGGTTCTGTCTCTGGAGGCAGCTGGATGAGCAAATTATGGACCCCAGATGGTGCCCGAAAAGAGGAGATAGATAGAGGGTAAATGGATGGGTAGAGGGATGAATGGGTGGAGAGTGGTGAAGGTGGAGTAGAGGCAAAACACAATTCAGCAAAACCACACATATACAGTTAAAACTAGTGAGTAGATGACCGTGGTTATGTTACAGAGGGAACCAGACAAGTGTAAATGTCTAATGTTTGTATCTTTGAACCTCCTCAGTTCATCTTTCTTTGATGTGTTTGTTCCATCTTCACTGATCTGAAACACTGACTGTTGATACTACGGACAAACCCATTGTGACGTCACCCACTGGATTCTAAATACGAAAATGAAGCCCGAAGTGGCTTTTCAGGTTACACTCAGACACTCCAAATACAGACATGGGGGAGTCGTGTTGGGGCGGAGCTAGAGCAGCCGGGAGGTTAAGACCCGCCCACTAAACTCCCTGTTAGCTGTCACTCAAAGCGGGAACGCGCCTCTAATTATGCAGAATTTTAAACTTTAATAAAAAAATTTAAAAAAACGTTAGAAAAAAATTGAATAGTGAAATAAACTATTGAGACCAAAACAGTTTTTTTGCACCAGGCTGTAAACATGTTTAATATTGGTGTAATTTTTTATTTTTTTTTTATCATTATGGGTCTATTGGGATTTGCTCCTTTTTGGAGCAAGCCTCAAGTGGCCACTTCCTGAACTGCAACTTTTTGCACTTGTGCATGATATTTTACCACTTAGACCTGGAGGATCCAAAACAATCAATTAGGAAATGACAGAGATGGAGAATCAGCTGAAATAGTAAAGCAGAAATATGCTGCTAAGAGGTGGACCAATCACAGCTCTTGTCATTTGTGTTGCTGCGGTGCGTAGGTACATTTTTAGGGAGGTGCACTTCAGGCTGTGGAGTTAAGGTCTGCGTAGGGTCGAAGCTTTTGCTCTGGCTATGGGGTTAAATTGACCCAGAAGGATAAACCGTCCATTAGTTCTCAGTGCATATATAGACGCGCCTCTCCCTTAGTCCTTTGCCACTTTACCATCACGTTTCCAGTTTATGGTGCTTAGAACCACCTGTGTTCGTCCCTAGGTGTTTTTCCTCATGGTCCCTTGTCTCTGTTCACTTATTCTGAGCTTTGACACCATTTTTGTTTTTGTGGTGACCCCACCTCACTCTGCAGCATTGTTAAAGTTAAACTGAACTTTATTATTCAGGTTTCCTACCTCCCCACTATAGCTGTGACAATAACAGATGGTTAATTTGATTAGTCACATGATGTTCTGTCTCACCTGATCTTTAGTTTTCACTCCGCACACATCACCACTCACATCGACTCATTTTAGAACACGCAAATCTCTCTAATGCTCTCTAATGGACACCCGGCGCTATCAGTCCGTCCTCTCATCTCTTATCTCGCTGCCATTCACTCTGTCCGTTTGACTTTGAACACAACCAGCCAATTAACTCTGGCACAGATATTAAACGTCCCACCTCACTCCCACTGTTCTCACAGTGTTGATGATGAATCAGCTGGTGGTTAAAGTTAGAGAGTCCTGCAGGGGACTCCTCTTGTTAGTGTCAAAGAATCAGATGAGTTTAAAGCCCGGGAGTCCGTCTCTATGTGCGCGACTCTTATTTTTTAACTTCACATCAGCATAGAGCTGTGTGTCCACAGCCGTCTCCTGAAATTGATTTGAGTGAGCCACTAAAACCTCCGTGCCTCAACACAATTTAAGACCCCAGGACTAAAAAGAGCCCAACCTTTAAATAATTCAGCCAGAGCTTATGTTTTACCCCATTAGATGTTCAGACTACCACGCAGCCATGCTTATTCACACTGAAACAGACCTTCACTCTCCTTTAAATTAACCAAAGGAAGATCCCTCTTTGCAGGTTCACATGCATGTTAAAAAAAATACAGTTTGAGGCATATCTCTCTCTCCGCACAAAGCCCAGCAGTAATCATATCCAAACCCCAGACATCAGATGTAGGTCTATCCTCTTAACTTGGATGCGCTGCCCCTTCCACTTCAAGTGCGTCCCTCTGCGCGACGTTAAAACCTTTCCCCGGATGCCCTTTAAAGATAACATCCTCCTCTGTGCTGATCCTGTCTTAGCCTACTGTCGCTGCCCTTTCCGTGGCCCTGGACCGTCCGCACGATCACGACGTATCCATCAGAGCGGAGTGCCAGGCCTGGTGAGATTTACTTTCTGTCGACGGTTTGCCTCGAATGGCCTCGGCTTTACATAAAACACACATGAATAATGCCCACATTCATAGCCGCCGCTCGGCTAGGGGGCGTGGAGCTACTTCACGAGCGATTAGAAGTGGAATCAGTTATGTCTGTGTCTGTTATTAACACAGTGAGCAGTGGGAGTAAAATGCCACTGAAGCCCCATTAATGGCTTCATGGTGGAGTTATTTAAAGATAAAAGTGATCTGACCTAGGACGACATACGACAATACAAGAAGTGTCCAGTGATGCCTTTTTTTTTTGTCATTTTTGAGAAAATTTCCTGTACATTTTGACACTGATGACGAGTGGTTGTTACATACAGGGCGAAAGTAAAGGTTGAAAAGAGGTGTGACACCTATTTAATCCTTCATCCTGCACAAAGGATCATTTTCTCTGTTCATATGCATGAAATCATAATGGAAGAACGTTGAGTGGAGGTGGAAAGCTGCTTAATCCAGAACAATTGCTTGTTGCACTGTAAGAACATTAAAAGAATAAATATATCTGTGAGTGGAAAAATATCCGAGCATCTCCAGGTTTTGCATTAGACATTTTGTTCTCTGCTCCTCTCTCACAGGTTCATAACCCATCAGTCTGTCCTGCACGGATCATAAAACGGTCTCTCCGGGATACTGAAAAATTTATCTCATTAAATTATTTTGCCAAATTAATGACTTCCTTTGCCTCAGAGGAGCCACTTTAACCAGACAAAATATATTTATATAGTTCAGCTGATCCTTCATTTGAACCAAACTGCTCCACAGCCGATAACTCATTACTGCTTGTATTTTCCTTATGAGGAGCTAAGACACACACAGCAGACCCTCTGGCTAATTCTCTAACGCAACAGCAAGTTTAAATACTCATACACTTTGCAGAAAGACTGAAATAAATGATATGTTAAACAAAATCTTTGGTTGATTAGACGTTCTTATATATTTTTTTAATTTCCCCCCACAGATTTAAATTTCTTTAAATACACATTAATATGAATCCAATATATTTGAGTAAAGGTAATGTCAATTGTTTTCTTTATCTGTCAATTACCTATCTTCCACCCTACTGCTTCAAGCTTGAAATAAAAAAAAAAGAATATTTGAACCTGTTTAAATAGCTTAACACTGAATGCAAAATGATAATAATAATAATGTATATTTATAAAAAGCACAAGGCCGAGTTTAATATAGAACACATATAGTAAGTAGGGGGTCACTATTTAACCTCTCCATCAGTTTGCGGGTCCTTGGCCAGAAAAACATTGAAGACTCCTGTTGTAGAGTATAAGAGAGATGAGAACCAACCGTGCAGCACAAATCAGAAGAGAGACAATACGTCCAAGTAAATGGTGTGGAGGAGACAGTCTGTGCTCATCAGACACTGAGACACATGGAAAAACATCGTGGACCAACCACAGTTGTTAAGTCTGTGTCGCTGCAACTTGCAGCTACATTCCTGGGAAGGTTCAGACGGCATAGACTACAGCTGGCACAGAAGCATAGATCTAGTTTAAGTGATCGTTACCTTTAGTGCAACCACAATATTAATTCAGAGGTTTTCTCCAAAACAACCTAAAAACGAGTTAAACTGAAACATCCCTTGCACGCAGCCCCCTGTTCTTACATTGAGACAGAGGCAGACATGACACTAAGGGAAGCATCAACAAAATTACATCAATAAAATCACAAAACTCAAAACACACAAATCCTGAAGGAACTGGTGAAGACCAAAAACCAAGGACGAACCACAAGGATCTAAAGAAGTAACAGCACTGGAGAAATATAACGGACGACTTCACAGCGAACAAAGGGAAATGGAGAACTATATATGCACGTGGACAACTAAAAATAACCAAACCAGCAATCAGAGCGGGGAAACACAGGAAGTAAAGCCAGGAAGAAAATAAAAAGGAAACACAGGCAAAACCCACGTCACATTCTCAATCACCGGGTTGAAGCGACCTTTTGAATGAAGATAAGCAAACCCAAGGAATCAAGAGCAAATGTAAAGTATGACGGTGATGACAGAGGCCGCGTCCAAACCAGCTCGCTAGTGTCAGCCTGATTTCTGAGCCGGGCCCAGTCGTCCGTGAAGCTGGACGCAGGTCAAGACGAGGAGCTCAATCTCTCCACCGGCCGACGAGCTCTGATCAAAAGAGCAAGTCTCTCTCTCTCTCTCTCTCATCTCGACTCCAAGCAATCTCCCAGAAAATCGCCTTCGGGCTGAAGCGTGTTGACACTACACAAGCCAGGTGTAATGGAATTGACCTCCATTGGCAATCTGCTGCCGCTTCGCAAATGGACACATCAATAATATCCGCCGCAGCGGGGCCTGCGCAGAGCGGACTGTATACTCAGCAGATTGTAAATAAAGGTCGGACGGTTGCAGCTGCAGAGCAGAGCTTCCCTTTCTTTCTACATGTCGTTTTAGTCGAGGAGAAAAACTGAACTCTTACACCTGTCCTAGGGATCAGAGTCAGATTACACATTTGTAGCAGAAGCTTTAGTTTAAGTTGTTTTGTTCCAGCAACTCACGGTTTCAGATGCATAACGGAGTACAGGAAGTCTCTATGAAAAAATACCTATTGACCTTATCTGCCAGGGCCCCTAGGGGGAACCAGTACGCAACCCTGCTCCCAAGAACCGACGCTCAACGAACCTGTGCTTCAAAATGACTCTTTATTTGCCATTAGAATTAATCTTCAGGGTGAACATTGCTGAAATAAAACAACTAGTCAACATCATTTTGAACTTATCTAGCAAACAAATCCAAAATAACATACAAGAGTTCTTCTCTGACTCCTGAACCTAAAGCAGGAGAAAATAAAGAAAGTAAAAATGGCTCCTCACTTTTACTTGGCAGGAATTCGGTGTATGACATGCTCAGAACACAGGACTGATTCAGCTGTTGATTGGTCACAGGAAAAAAAAAGAAAAGAAAAAAAGAAAGCAATCTTCTTCCTTTTCTTCTTTCTTCTTTTAAATGCAACTTTCAGGTGCATTACAGCCACCTACTGACATGGAGTCTGGATCTAATTAAATAAAACTCCTTAAATTCTTGTTTCGCCTTTGTAGTCCCACTCAACCAACATCTCCCTCTTCTCTCATTATGCCCCATGTATTCACCTTAGAAAAACAACCAGATTCTCCACAAAGGCCTTTTTTTTAAAAAAAAAAAAACGTCCTCCAATCAGGCCCCAAACAAACAGGAAGCTGAAAAACACAAAGGAACACAGCACCCCCTGCAGGCAGGGAGGGAGTATTATCTCACAGAGCTCACAGTCGTAACAACAGGATGTTAAGGTGGTTTTTATTTTCTTCTTTAAATGTAAATGTCACTTTTTCATTTGAATATATTCTAAAAATCTATCAATTCCTAACGGCGTTAAAGGAACGGTTTAATTTTTTGGTAATTGAGATTTATGTGAAGGCCGAGTCCGTGCCTTTGGAAGAAAACTCATTTAATAACCTACAACTGGTCATTATTCCTTCACTCTTCCATTCCGTCTCTCACATTCAGAGCCTCATAATTAACGGCGAGGATTTATAATCACACCTCGATAGCTACGACGTTTCATATTAAAAAGTGACACGACAGGGAATGAGGGTTATTTCTGCTGCCGGGCGCTGACACAGGACCAGAACATAAATGAGGAGATTAACGGCCGGACAGAAGTACAGAGCCGCAATTTAGACCCACGACGTGAGTCAGAGGTGTCATTAAGGAGGAAGCGTTACATTAATACGTCTGCATAATGCTTCCCTTCCTTATGCGACAGACTGAGTGCTTTGTCTCACAGTCACTGCAGCTTTCCCAAAGCAAATGAGGGTTAAATGACGCTTTGAGTCAGTTCAGGAGCGGTTAAGGAAAGTGAGGGTGGAACAAGGTGATCGATAATTAGTTATTTCAGGACTTATGGAATGATTGCACAAGAGAAGTTCCTGAAACAAAAAACAACAAAAAAACAGATGAGAAGCTCTGAAATAGTTTGTGCTGAAAGAAGGATTATGTCCACTAAGTTGGGAAGCATGGAAAATATTGTAAATGTCACTTTCTGCTAATGCATATGAGACTTTGTGTCTGTTCGAGACTTCCTGGATATTTACGTTCTTTTCTTCAGAGAATTAAAACCCATTACGCCATAAGATCTACTGACATTTTACACCTAACTGTTCCTAAAAAAAAAAACTATGATCACAAGCCGTTTACTTTCTCTCTTTAAGTTGAATAAAACTAATATTCTACAGTAAGACCGTGAACATTTAACACACCGTAAATGCACATTAAGATTCTGAAAGGGCTCCTATTCTCATCTTTGTTTATTCAAAGTTTGCATGGTTAATCTGTAATTAATTACATTCGTTCTGCATGATGGAATCAAGGATTCATGTTCTTTGCTTAAAATCACCAAAGATGTCGGAGCGCCCGTGATAAAACCTCCTGTAGTCTGAGGGTGGGTTTCATCTGAATACCACGGAAAAGCGTTTGCTGAAACATATTTACTGAAATATTGCTTTGATTTGCAAAATAACAGCTCAGTTCATCATCGTTCATCAGTCACCGCTGACGCTAATGTGACAGGACCCTGAGTAATATACCAGCATTAGCTTCTGTCACCTCTCGTCTCATCAGTGGAACTGTTGCGACTGAAAACCACCAGAAGCTGGTTTGCTCCTCTGCATGCTGAGAAAGAAATGATTCATATTTATGTAGGTGCAACAAGTGAGAGTGATTTTACATCTTGTGACAGTTCAGCGTTCTGCTGGGAAACTTATGGACCAGGCATTCACAGTATTAGGAGGGCGGTCATAATGTTATGCCTAATTTGTACGTGTCTTATCGGGTCTCATCTGAGCTGCTGCATGAATGACCCTGAAGACTGAAATCTTTCAGTGAAAATAACTGTTCAAATTATATAGTTTGTTAAAGGTAAACATTCTCCTAATTTACTTGTTCTTCTTTTCACTAAAACAAATGGAAAACATCTGGAGTTGTCGTCACTTATAGGTCATTATGCTGTTGTGTTACTGGTCCATCAGCACCAGACTAGACTGTGTGTAGCCGCCCAAACTAAAATGAGTTTGACTCCTCTGCTGTAAAGGTTCAATATTAAAGAAACCAATGTAACGTACAGAGCCACAGTCTAAATCACCTCTATGAGCTACACTTAATGCAAAACATCAAACAATATTACATATGCATCCATAATTATTAGAATGGGTAATTAAAGAATACTTATTTTCACACTTACATATCCTAAATTAGAAGTGTAACTCAAAAAAATTAGATTTTTACACCCATTTTGAATTTCATTCGAATACAAATACTTTTTTCCCCCCTCAACAAATACAAATAGTGGATGCTTTGCACAACCCTAGTTCTTACATAAATAAATATGCAGTAAATTTATTTGGAGACAGATACAATCACCTGTTGTTCATGTTTACTGCATTTGAAAATATCATGAAGGTGTCCGCCATCATTACAACGCTAGTTGTTATCAGTGTGAGGTTAGACAGCCAGGTGAGTTGATGTGTGCGTCATCCTGTCGCGTCCGTTGTGCGTGCGCGGGATTGCTTCAGGGAAAACAATTGCGTTTTCAAATGCGTCCGCCCCAGCAGTGACACGGTCTGAGTAATGTTCTCCAGGGTATGTAATGAACTGTGGACATATCAGGGTCTTTGAAGGAAGGTGTCAGCCGCCTGTTACATGTGACAGGGTTTATTAAGTCAAGGTGATGAGCTGCAAACCCAGACAGCAGGGGCTGTGATGGCAGCCGCTACTCCTGTCAAAACTGATTAAGCTATCAAGTCTCAATGTCCTGGGAAGGGAAGGCTGACTTGTGGGGGGGGGGGTGTTGTCTGACAATAATATCACAGGCTCAGTAATGTCTCAATAACGAGATGTGAACGTTCAGGTGAGGGCGGGTGACGTGAGGAAAGGAGGAAAGGAGGGGAAGGAGGACGTCAACGGAGATGGGAAATGACAAGAGAAGAGTGATAGGTCGTCATAGAGACGACTCTGTCTGGCTACTGCTATGTTTTTGGTTTTTGCTTCTTATTCTTCTCCTCCACCTGAATTAAACGTAGGAACTGTGGACGAGACAAACACTTCCTCCTTTACCTCCTTTACTTCCTCTTTTACTTCCTTAGTTCCTCCTTTACTTCCTATTTACTTCCCTAATCCTTCCTATTTTACTTCCTCTTTTACTTCCTTACTTCCTCCTTCACTTCCCATTTACTTCCCTAACCCTTCCTATTTTGCTTCCCCCTTTACTTCCTTACTTCCTCCTTTACTTCAGTACTTCTTCCTTTACTCCCGAACCTTTCCTCTTTTACTACCACCTGTATTTCCTTTTGTACTTCCTTCTTCATTTCCTTCTTTACTTCCTCCCTTACTTCCTTCTTTACTTCAGTGCTTCCGCCTTTACTCCTGAACTCTTCCTCCTTTACTTCCCTAACGCTTCCTATTTTACTTCCTCCTTTACTTCAGTACTTCCTCCTTTACTCCAAAACCCTTCCTCTTTTACTTTTTACTCCTTTTTACTTAGTTACTTCTTCCTTTAATTCTTCCTTTACCTCCTTCTTTATTTCCTTAGTGCCTCCTTTACTTCCTTACTTCCTCTTTTACTCTCTGTTTTCTCCTCCACCTGAATTAAACGTAGGAACTGTGGACAAACACTTTCTGATCCCATCACTAACTGCAGCCGAGCAAGGCTTTAAAACAAACACCATAATCCTCCTCTGACCTTTCCAGATACCGTGCAGTAACTCTTGCTGATCCTTTCATCACAAACTGTAAGTTGTTACGTAAGAAGAAACGTCCCAAAAGTCACAAGCACTGTAAGAATTTAAATGAGATACGGCTTTTAATATTTTATTTATCAGACGTCCTCGTGCATCTGTCCTCTCCGTCTGCTGCTCTCGCCACTGATTTCATTAAAACACTCCTCTTCTGAGCAGCAGGAAAAATATAAAATACTGCTTTAATGCAAAAGGAGCTTAGCTGTGTTTAGAGGCTACGCAGCATATTTACCTCCTGTTTTACAAGGCAGATGTCTTGGAGCAAAATGATAAATAATCCCCCAGCTGTAAATTGAGGACAAAGTGCTCTGTAAGCGATCAGTATAGACGGGTAACGTTTCTATTCTGAATTTATTTCTAATTCATCGAGACGTGAGGCAACGGAAATTTTCCACCACATGTCGTGTGTGAAATGAGAGTTAAGCTGCAGGCTGGAGTCCGGAGCTAAGCCACGAAATCCACAATCTGCATCGTGTTACGCAATTGTCTGCTCAATAATGGAGGTTGCTGTTGTTTTTACTACTATTACTACTTGATCAGCCACAACATTAAAACCACTAACCTGTGAAGTCAATAACGGCGAATTGACTATGTTGCAACAATTCAGTCATCTGTTGGGAAATTTTTGGACCTGGCATTTATTCATGTGGGTGACACCTACACAATATTAGAGGACGTAATGTTTATGCCTGATTGGTGTGTATTAATGTGTCATGGTAAATATGGATGTGCAGATATTGTGGAGTTGTGATTAACAAGGATAATTCTTCTCCTCAGATCTCCAGTTTACTTCAATATGCACCAAATAAAAGTCAATTTCTTACAGTTTCCTGTGCTCATATCACTTCTTACAGCTTCCTGAAATAACTGTAATTTGAAGCTAATCACGAGAACAATAAGGTCAATAACAGAATAGTTAATACAGCTGATATCTCTCTATGCTCTCATACGTGCGGAGTGATAAAAAAAAAAGAAAAACATCACATGCACTGAGAAGATTTAAGGTTAACTGAGCGAACAGATCAATTTTCCTTCCACTCAGGATCTAGGATTTAAAATCTATATTATTATTCAATATTTTAACAAGGTGGGGCTTGTTTTTTTCAGTCTACTGAAGCCAGAATTTATTACATTACATATTTAATAAGTGAAGGTGGACGCCCCCTGGATATAAATAAGCTGCTAACGGTGGTGAAATGTACAGACGTTTATCTGAGGAACGAATGGAAAGTGCTTTAGAGCGAAACCCGTCAAACACATTCGCCTTCCGTTTACTTTACTGTCACATCCCTTTGTGCTGTCTCGGGAGGTTTGCTTCATTGTAGCATGACTCGGCCATAAAATGAAAAGATCAGAAGAGAAATGATGTGGACTGTTGGGTCACTCAGCCCGGGTTAAAATTTAAAGCGACAAATGGATATTCATTAAGTTTTTAGAGGCTGGTCTTTATTTTTTTATTTGAAAACTGTCTTCAGTGCACACACACACACATGGAGTTTTGTGTTTTGAAATCAGGGCACAGGAGGAAGTGGCGGCGTTGATCACTTCTAAACTAGACTATAAGCAGAGACCAATCATCTGTAGGTAAACTGTGTTTATCACTACAGCTAAAACTTCACTTATTACCTTTCTGAAAGTGCCTGATGAGGCAGCGGAGAGATGTGGCACAGACGTCATAAGGAGAGGCAGCCCCGAGGCGTTGCCTTTAAAGCCCCGGCTTCAGTGACCCCGGGGTCTGAGGAGGCTGGTGGAAAAGCACGGGATCAGAGGCAGATTCGCTCCAGACTTTGCCCCCTCAGGTCACAGCTGTGCAGCTCCTGATGATAACAGAGCCGGGAGCAGAGTGTCAACATGAGAAGGGATGAGGCGAGGAAGCAACAGAGAGACAAGAAGACACCTTCACAATAATAATAATAAAGAAATACTGTCAGTGTTGCTGGAATATGTTACTTTTGAGAGAATTATTTTAAACTTTTTGCAGGACATTGTGTCAGAATAAGAAAAATACAGAGCTAAACAGCTTTTAATAAAGGTTCTGCAACGTCCTGCTGAGTGAGAGTTGAAAAGGCTGAATAATGAATGAAAAATCACCCCATTATCACTCACATTAATGCGTGCTGCCTGAAGGAAGATCAAATTATTACCTGGAATTACAGGAAAACAGGTTGAGCCGAATCTCACACCTGGCAGAGATGGTGCGACGTCCCCCTCTAGAGGCAGAAGAGAGATTTACCTCTTCATCGTCATTTTACACACACAGTGGTAATAACTAGAGCTTTATCATTATTATTATTCGACAAACATTATACATACAACAATACACATACAATGAATGCAAACACACCACCAACTTATTTTCAGCAACTGAAGTTGAACAAGGAAAAATAAATAATAATAATAATAATAATAATAATAATAATAATAATAATAATAATAATAATAATAATAATAATATTAACAAATAAATTAAAATTAAAAGAATGGAGAGGAGAAAAAAAGAACAAAAGAAAACAATGAATGAATGCATAAATAAGGCACATACATAAACATACAAACTCAAATAGTAGCAAATAAATTATATCATTTTCTCGCGTGGACTGGACATGAACAGATGTTGGAGCTAAAATCTAAGTCACCTAAAATGAGAAAAAGAGACGAGAAAACAAAATTAAAAGGTTGCCCACAAATGCAACGAAGCTCTTACTCATTCAAACCTAAAGACCACTGACTTTTCTGACTGATTAATTATTCGTTGTGGAAGCTTATAGGGGATAGAAACAGCTTTTACAGTTTATACGTAGTGCGCCGAAATTAAATAGATGATTGATGCCAATTAAAGCAGAAGATAAATATTCACAAAAAGAAAAACAAGACAACCATGAAAATAAAAATAAAAAAAAAATAAAAAATAAAAAAATACTCCGAAAACAACCAAAGAAATATATTACTCAGAAAATAAAAAATAATTAGCCCGAAAAACAAAATCAAAAAATAAATTAAAAAAAAAAAATCTAAGTGGATCCAAACGCACCCGAAAGATTTATTTTATTTTATTTTATTTTTATCAAGAGCCTGTTACATTATTATTTGGGGACGCAGTGAGTGCTCCTGTTCTTTGAAGGATCTTTGCTCAGAACCAGGAAGCCACCGGTGCTTCCGGTCCCCGCCCCGCCCCCCGCATCAGCAGCATCACCAGTCAGCTGTCAGTGGTCTGTGTGTTTGCAAACAGGTCCTGGTCCATGGTCCCCTCCTCCTCGGTCCTGTAGCTCCGCATTTCCTCCACGATGGGAGAAAACGACGACGGCGACATCATCGAGCACCACGTGGAGGAGGAGATGGAGAAGCGAGGCGCGGCGTCCTCCGCGTTCGTGGAAAACCTCACAGAGGCCCCCAGCAGCACCCAGTCCTCCCACAGACTGCTGGCCTACAGCGATGCCCTCATCTCCATCATTGCTACTGTCATGGTGAGAGAAACTCCCTTTAACCGGAAGACAGGAGAAAACAGATGCTACGTTTTGGATGAGGATCAGAAGCAGCGCATAAACCATCACAGTCTCCTTCAAATTTACCAACACTTCTTAATCTTAGGGGTCAGTTTAACTCCAGCAAATGTCTTCCTTGTAAAGGGGAGATCCTCGGTTAAACAAAGGCTTAATAAAATAAATAAGTCGTTGTTGCTCTGGAGGTTTCGGTTCTTGAAAAACAAGTGTCATTTCTACGCTTTGCTGCCACCTGCTGTTTAGTTCTGGGTCTCAGTGTTGTGTTATTTCTGCTACTTTTATTGAAAATTTAAGTCTTTACAAATTATACCACGTGGATATGAATTCAAATCATTTCTAGATTTGTATGAATTCAAGTTTAACCTAAGATTTCTCCCTAATTCTGTTTTCTTTGTTCACAGATATTACCTGTTGCACACACCAAAGTGGAAAATAGTGAGGTATTGTTTTTTATTCCCAATATCTCGGCCTCATTGTGAAACCTCAAGTCCGTTGAGTGTGTCAGTAAATCCGGGAATATTCCGTCTGATTTCTCCTGGTTTCTGCTAAAGCTGCTTTAAATGTGACGGGTTCCTCGTCATTCTCTGTCACAGGAGCTGGCGGAGAGCGTTCAGCTGCTGTTGACGAAAAAGATCGCCGTGTACTTGATGACTTTCCTCATTGTGACCGTTGCCTGGGCTGCTCATATCAGGTGGGCGCAGAAAACATTGCACCGATCGGCCACAACATTGTGACCGCTGACAGGAGAAGTGAATGCTACAGCTTTCTACCTCCTCTCAGATATATATGCTCAGGGGGAAGTGTTTGCTCTTCAGGAAGGAATAAAAGATAATAAACAATTATGTAAAAAAACAAACAAACAAACAATAGTTTGGTTGTCAACGTACCGATCAGCCACAATATTATGACCGGAGACAGGACAGGAGAAGTAAATAACATTGATCATCTTGTGACAGTTCAGTGTTCTGCTGGGAAACTTTTGGACCTGGTATTCATTCATGTGGACTTAGACCACACTAGGTACCCTCAACCCATAGCAATGACACTCCTTGATGGCAGCAGCCACAAAAAACGTTTAGGAACAACTCAACAAAACATGAGGAACAGCACAAGGTGTCGACCTGGCCTCTAAATTCACTAGATCCCCAAACTAATTGAGTATCTGTGGGATGATCCGCAGAGGACCCTCCCCTCAACCCACAGGACCCAAACGCTAACAACACTGTGTTTCCAGACACCACAGGACACCCTGAGAAGACCCATGTCCATTCTCTGATGAGTTTTGAGGGCACAAGGGAGATCTAAACAATAATAGGAAGGTGGTCATAATGTTATGACTGATCTGTGCGTGAACTACTATAGTAGACCTCTTGTGTCCATCACACTGTCGGTCGTCACTGCATCAGTTCTCATTTCTATTTTCACAGGTTATTTCAGGTGATCGTGCGCATCGATGACTGCCTGGCTCTGCTGAACCTCGTAAGTTCACAGCCAGCGTGAGGATTGTGTTAATTAAACCATCTTCAAGATCATTTACACCTAATGTGTGCCTAATGTTCAGGACTATACGACACGTGTTAGTAGTTGGTTAGTTTTCATTTACGTCTGCACATTGTATGAGGAACACAGAACAGGATTAATGAATGAATACGTACGGGTACATTTTGCTTGTGAGTGAAGCTCTTTTTTTTCCTCTACACGTTTCCTACTTTCTAACACCAAGTTCTGCTTTCGGTTCCATTTCAGGCCTGCATGATGCTGATAACGTTCCTGCCATACACGGTGAGCACAAGCGCCTCCAGCTCAATCAACCAACTCAGTGCGACTGTTTTAATGAGTAACTGCTGCTTTTTGTCGTTCCAGTTTTCTTTGATGGCGACCTTCCCCGAGCACATCCTCGGGATTCTGCTCTTCTGCGGCTGCGTGATGGTGCTCGGCCTCATTCAGGTTTTTTCAGACACAAAGCTCATTGTACCTTTGCGGCTGTTCTCCATTGTGCGTTGTTGTTGTTGCTGACGGTTGTTGTTGTCTTCCCTCTAGTCTCTGATCGTGCTGTACGCCTTCAGCCGTCCCTTCCTGCTGAACGAACAGATCCAGATCTCGGAGAACCAGACCTTCTACAAACACCACATCCTTAAAGTCATCATGAGGGTTCCCATCATGTGCTTCTTCGCCAGCATCTTCTCCTTCATCTTCTTCCAGCTGGTTGGTGGCAAACCCCTTTTTTTTTTTGCCCGACGACTACCACATTTTAAACCCGTTGCTCCTCCGTCTCCCGTGTCTGATGACGTTTCTCGTTTCAGTCTTACGTGCTTTTGGCCATCGTCATCTTTCTGCCGTACATCTCCCAGTCTTTGAAGTGGTGTCGCAACAAAGCAATCGGTGAGATTTTAGTAGAAGTTAGCAAACATGTGCTTGCCTCCCGCCTCTTTTTAAGTGTTTAAAAAAAAAAAACACGTCTCGTTTCAGGTCAAGTGGAGGAGACTCCAGACTCCATGATGTTTTACACCTACCTGCCCAACGAGCCGCTCAGCAAAGAGCGAGTGGAGGCCTTCAGTGACGGAGTTTACGCCATCGTGGCAACGCTCCTCATCCTGGACATTTGGTGCGTGCTAAAAAATCCATGTTTAGTTTTGCACGGACGCCGATCAGCCACAACATTAAAACCACTGACAGGATGAGCGAATGACATTTAAACCATTGTCAGATAATTCAGGGTTCTGCTGGGAAACCTGTGGAGGATGGTTTTACCCGACCTGGAGAAGTGTTGGTTGAAATAATTGAAGGGAGGTGCCCACTTGAAAACCCCAACGATGTGCCGCATACTGTCGTTGGCTAGGCTAGTTAGCTGGTGTCTTCTTGTTTGTTGATAGCTGGTAGCTGACTGCTAACCTGCTGGTCGGTTTTTCAGTCGGACTGGGCTTCTAAATGGGTTTTGCCTCGAATCTTGGCACAAGGGATTGTAACATCTTGTCCTGTGCAACAATGAATGCATGTGGATGTTTTTTAGACATGTAACACCTACCTAGACCAGACCAGGAACCCCCATCCCACCTCACCCCATAGCAGAATGCAGCCTGACACCAACACAAAAATGGTTTAGGAATAACTCAAATAAAACATGGAGAACAGCACAATGTGTTGACCTGGCCTCCAAATTCACTAGATCCCAAACTTATTAAGTATCTGTGGGATGATCCACCATAGAGGCCCCTGCTCACAACCCATAGGCCCCAAATGCCCCCAACTTACAATATCCTGTTACCAGACTCCACAGGACGCCCTCAGAAGGTCCATGTCCATCCTCTCATGAGTTACAACTGTTTTGGAGGCACGATATTAGGAAGGAGGTCATGAAGCTACGCCGGATCGGTGTGTGAGTTCTCCGCTAAATTACCTTTCACCTCTCAACCTCTAACTTCTTCTCCTTCCCTTCAGCGAGGACAACGTTCCCGACCCGTCGGTCGTCCAGAAGCAGTTCGGCGGCAGCCTGGTAGCAGCTCTGCGGGCCTACGGTCCGGAGTACCTCGCCTACTTCGGCTCCTTCGCCACGGTCGGCCTCCTCTGGTTCGTCCACCACTCCCTCTTCCTCCACGTCACCAAGGCGACTCGCGTCATGGGCCTGATGAACACCCTCTCCCTGGCGTTCGTCGGAGGCCTGCCGCTGGCCTACCAGCTGACGCACGAGTTCCCGCGCAACTCCCGCAACGAACTGGAAGCCGTCCAGATCAGCTGCGGGATCATTTTCTTCGCGGGCATTTTTCAGCTCGCCCTCTGGGTGGTCGCGCTTTACAACGAGAGGGAGACGTTGCACCCTTATGTGCGGTACGGCGGCCGCGAGCACGTGTTCATGCTGGCCAAGCTGGCGCTGTACCCCTGCGTGGCGCTGGGGACGTTTTTCCTAACGTGCATTTTGAGTAAATTCAGTGCAGATATTTTCCACGTGATGGAAATCACCGTGCCTTTTGCGTTCCTGGTGTTGAGGCTCCTGGTGCGCGGCGGGCTAGCGCTGCTCCGGCTTCTGTTCTGCCCCGACAGGAATGATATGAGGTCCGTTGTGGAGGAGGACGAAGCAAGAGTGCCATTTAACCCTCTCGATACCTAAGCTAGCTTGATGGGACGTAACACCAGGAAGCGAAGGAAGCGAAGGTAGCGGCAGAGCTGCGAGGGCAGTGTTGCTTTAGGTCCTGGTCTGTGAGGGAGCTAGTGCTTAGATTTGACCTCAACAAGAGACGAGAAAAAGTGGTTTGTTCTATTGTCGACGTTTAAACTGGGATCGTTTGAGGGGAACCAGCGCAACAAGGTTTAGAGAAACACTTTGTAGAGGTGAAGAACAGAGTCGGTCGGCGTTGAAACTGACAGCCAAAGCATTTTCATTTTATTTGCACCAGTCGGCCACAACATTATGACCACTAACAGGTAAATCAGTAAATATCATTGACCATCTTGTGACAATTCAATGTTCTGCTGGGAAACTTTTGGACCTTATGTTCATTTGTGTGGATGTTACTTAGACATGTGACACCCACACCCTATAGCAACGACACTCTGATTGTATGTGTATGTGTTGACCCGGCCTTCAAATGCACTAGATCCCAAACTGATCAAGAATATATGGGATGATCCACAGAAGACCCACCCCCACTAACAACATCCTGTGACCAGACACCACAGGCACAATGGAGACCTACACTATATTAGGAAGGTGGTCATAATGTTATGCCTGATCGGCGAACGCGATGCTAGTTTTAATGATTAATCACACAGTCCGTCCAGCTGCTACAGTTTAAATCCTGCTGCCGTTACTTTATTTTCTACTTTCTTGTCACCCAGAGAAGAGGGAACGTACGTCCTTTGTACTTGGTCCGAGTGGATTCGAGGTTGGGGAGGAGATGGGAACAGGAATAGGTTTGAGTGCTGGGCACTTTAAATTGCACTATTTTCAGTCAGATATGTGTGTAATACTCACAGGAATGTACTCACGTCTTTAAAAAAAAACAACAACAAAAAAAACTTGAAGCATTACTACGATGATTTAACATGAACACACATGAAAGGGTCAGACGTTTTTAACGAAACACCTGCTCAGGTGTCGTCTTTGTTTCGATAGTTTGCAAATTTCTTCCCGACAGGTCGCTGTTGCTTCTGTGAAATATTCCCGAGTTACTGAAGCCATTTTCATGATGATCTAAGATGCACTTTAACAGAAACCTGACAGACGACGAGGAGGGAAAAAAAGCAAAAAAACAAAAGCTCAGCTGGCTCTGAATGCCGACGTTACGTACATTCGAGTTCAGTTTTTCTTTTGATTTACATTTATGGAAACGCAATCTGATGTCGCAACATAATCTGTAGTTGTATTGTACTCACTGTGTGTCGTCCCTTCATCGTTGTGTACTGAATATCTGAGGAGCTCTCAGTGCTTGGACGTCCGTGCAAAAAACACGTTGGAAATGTTAAAAACACGAATTGTGAAGCTTTTGTTTTGTGAATAAACCTGAAGTTGGTCCTTTAACGTGACAAACGTGAGAATCCGTCTTCTTCTTGTCATCAACAGGACACGAAACAAAAGACATTTTAAAGAACAAAAGAACCTTTATTCAACCTCTGTACAATAAACAGCTTCACAATATCCCTAACAACGCATCAACGTATCAATGGGTCTATACTTTACTTTGTTTTGCCCCTATTATTACCAGCATACTTCCTCTGGATGATCTTTTAAATCTTATCCACTACAAAAGCTAAAGGTTTTCATTAGAAAACAACTAAATAAATGATAAATTAAAGAGCAACTGAAAACCTGCATCATTATCCACCGACACATGGGCAACAAAAACTGCCTTTTTTTTTTTGTACCGTTACATCCATTTGTTTTAATAACTCAGGTAAAAAAAAAAAAAAAAAAAAAAGAATAAATTAATTCAGATAATAACTTAGATCTAATTTGAACTACAACTGTAAAAACTTGAGTCTCGAGTGTGCCACTGGGATAATATACGTCTGGATTATAATAATTTACCTATAATGACCGGTAGTAAATATGTGCACGTCTTTTAAAATGAATCGACTCGTTTGATTCTGATGATTCGCTTCATCGATAAAACAAATTGAAAATGATTTAAATTTGAGGGGAACTTCTTCTTCTGTCTGAACTCCACAATATAAACATGTTGAATGTAAGTCTCACATAAAGGCACTTATATTTTAAAATTTTATTTTAATAATTCATCCAAGACATGTAGAAGCATTACTTCACACGGTGCATCATCAAAATGTAATTTTCTTTGACTTATTCCAGTGGCACACTCTAAACTCTATATAAAACTGCATTTTAAAAAAGTTTAAATCTTTTTTTTTCTTTCTCCCCCCCCCACCATAGAGTTTGGTGTCTTACTCTTGGTTCGGATCACTTTAGTGCCGCGCTCGTTCAGCACGTAGGGTCGGACAGTGACGGTCGCACAAGGAAAAAAAGCCGTAGTGTGAGTTTCATCAGTTGTAGAGTTTAGTTTTTCGATTTAGATTTTAAACCTTACAATACAGCTGGTCCCAAAAACAAAATCCTCCCCCCTCCTCCCCTTTACTTCACTTCAGACGGACGGGGGACACACGCACTTCCACGGAGAGAACATGAGCAAACAGGACAAATAAATTACATTAAGTTTGAAACACAGCTGATGAGACATTGCACGAGCCACAGATGCAGATGTTAGATCTCTGGTGTGCCGCCCAGTTCCAAACTCCCCCTTTCCTTTCCTTTTTTTTTTTGTGTTGGGGTGGGGGGGGGACAGGAGGGACAGTTTGGACCCGTACTCCAGAGCTTTTTCTTTTATTTTTTTTTTATATTTTTTTCAGTGTTGATCAGACAGTGCTTTGGTAAACATTTCTCTCTGAAAAGATCCCATCAGAGCATCTCGTTTTCAAACGAGTCGACGTGTAGCATTTAAAACGATCCAGTCCCGACTCTGAGGAATCAAACTTGCATAAAAGATACAATATTGCTAAGAAAACCACCTCCCAGAACGTGTAAATACAGTAGTGCTTATACTGTATGTACACACTCACATAATACAATATATAATATATATATTTATAGGCTCTACATGTAATCAAATCTCAGGTTATCATTGGTAACACCTTAAATTGCAAACTACATTCATAACTTAATCATAACAGTGATCTGATGCTTAAGAAGACTCTAAAGTTTTTTTTGTTTTTTGTTTTGTTTTGTTTTTTTCCAACAGTCCAAGAATCCATCACCACCACCCACCCTATTCCCCACGACCCCCACTTATCCCACCCCGACTGTGCAACTAAAATCATTGGTTAAATCGATAAAGGAAGCAACGTCTTTAAAGTCAACTCTCATTTTCTGGGCCTTCAGCACAGAGCTGGATACGTTATCCGCAACCGTACAGAGCCTCTCATAGAGGCTGTTAGCACTGCGAGCTAACAAAGCTGCACAATGCTGATTTAACTTCATTAACATAAACATGCGGTGGAGGCAGGAGTCAGGTTGCGGCATCTCTGAATTCACACGTCAGAGCCTCAGTGTTATTTAACTTCCAGCACGTTAGCCTTGTAGTGTCAAGAATCTAGTTTTAGTTTTACTAGTGCAGCTACCTCCCGTCCTTTACGCTTAAGCTCTGAGCTGAAGGTGCATCCATGCGAGCGCCGTTACTCTGTTCCTTCAAAAGTTCCTCCTACAATCTGTAGTCAAACGTTCACCCAGAGGACCGTTTAAATAAACCTCACGTCATGCCTACATCGATACCAGTTAAAAATCTAATTTGTTCATGCTAAAGGCTACAAACGAGTTAAATCTCTTATTTTTATATATATATATATTTTTTTTTTTCTTTGCATACTGTAAAAGATTTTTTTTCTTTTTTCTGCAGCAAGTCACATAAGTAGGTAGTATATGTATATATATATGCATATACATATATATATATATACATATATATATATTAGGTATATCTTCAGCTACATATTTTCCATATATTTTACGTACAACACGTTAGTTCCAGTGTTGACTGCTCAGATAGTGCTCTACCGTTCCGCGCTAACATGCATTATCAGCGTCGACTAATATTGTGCAAGTTATTTCCATGTAGTCAGAAAGCTAAAAGCTAAGAGCTAAAAGGTTCACACTGTGGAAATGACCGGTAAGTTACGGACTGAGTTCAGTCCAAGACAGGACTGGTGTGCATGCTTCACATTTTGTTACGCTGTGCGATGAGGATCATTAACTACAGCCTATAGAGTCTATATAAAACCTAGTCTACAGTATGTTTGACAAACCTGCTGCGCAACACCCCCCTCCCCCCCAAAAAACCCAGAGAATCCAGTTCAGGTCTGTAGCTCAGGTCCACATGTCCGACACGTCGGCCCCAGTTTATGCTGGTAGAAACTTCTTCCATCTGTTTTTTTTTTTCTTCAGCTAAAGTCAGTGCAATATTTGTTGTCCACAGCGTTAGAAGTACAAATCCACCGTCCACCTGCGTTGAGAGAGTCGTGTGCTTTCGAGTCAACTTTTCACACTCTTCAGTAAAGGCGTTTTATCTTCAGGTCCTAGGACGGGGGGGACGTGGCGTCCTCTCGTGAAGACTATAGTAGCTGATGGAGGTCCGAGGGAAAAGCAACAAAGCCACCCATTTTTTTTTTTCTTCTTTTTTTTTTCTAGAGGTTATTCCTTTAGTCCGAAAGAGTCCCCTCGAGCTTAAAGTAGCGACGTCGAGCTAGTTGGGAGTCGGATGAAGAGGCGATCGATGGGATGACGATGGGCGACGCTCTGTGATCTCACGTCATTACAGCCACGGCGCATGTGTGCACATGCTTACACAAACTTCTCCCACCTGTCCAGTCGCCATCCGCTGAGTCCGGCGTCCTCTCACTCGGCGTCGGCGGCGGCGGCGGGGGGGAGCATGCCCCTCTGTCTCAGGTGGGAGTCCAGGATGTGGAAAATGCTGAGCTGCTGTTCAGGTTGAAGCATCAACAGCTGCTGCAGCACTTTGCTGGGGTTCGGTCCCCTGAGAGGGGAAATTTAAAATGTGACCACAATGAAAAACAATCCCAGTCTGACAGAAGTTTTTACAGGAAAACAAAGGTTTAAAAAACATATTTTCTTTGTTTAGGTCATTGATAATAATTGGTTACGCTGAAGATCACTTGATGTCAATGCATACCGTCTATTACTTAGACATGCTTGGGCTATATGATATTTCCCAGTTAATAAAGCGTCTATCTATCTATACTTTAGTCTATACTCCTTTCTGACAATACATAAATTTGCAGTTACATCATCATTATTCTCTAATAACACTGTGCTAATCCACTCTTGTCTAAACATGTGTGTGTTTCTGCAGAATTTGTGAGTTCTCACCGGACGAAGCTGCCGATGTAGACGTGTGTGAAGGTGGCCATCAGGTACTGGCAGTCGAATCGGTCCATGATGCCTCCGTGGCCGGGGATGGTGTTGGCAAAGTCCTAAAGGATAAGAGAGAGAGCGTGGTGTTTTTAGTGTCTGAGCTCATGAACCTGAACGTCCTCGGTCACACTGTAAATTATTTGGTTCTTACCAAGACAAAAAAAAGATCAGATTTAGAAGTGTAGGATAATTTGTCTTGTTTTAATTAATTGTTTTAATTATCTGTCCATGCAGCAAGATAATTTCACTTGTTTTTAGTACCTTTACCCTCAGATTTAGTGTTTTATCTTGCATTTATGCAGTGCAGGTGTAGCTGTGAACGTGATTACAGAAATATGAGAAATATGATTCAGAGTTTATCATTCTTTAATCATCATCCTGGCTAGTTTACTAAAGTCCATTTTTGGGGCTGCTCTGATGTTTCAAAGCTGCATTTTTTTTACTTGGGAGCCTTCGGCTCCTATGAGTTGAGGGGAGGGGCCTCTATAGTGGATCATCCCACAGATACTAGATCAGTTTGGGATCTGGTGAATTTGGAGGCTGTGTTTTTTGTGTTCTTCTGAGTTGCTCTTAAAACATTTTTGTGTCTGTATCAGGTTGCATCCTGCTGGGGATGGCTGCTGTCATCAAGGGGGGTGTCTGGTCTGGTCTAGGTGGGTGCTACATGTCTAAGTAACATCCCCACAAATGAACCCCAGGTCCAAAATTTTCCCAGCAGAACATTTAATTGTCACAAAAATGGTTTAAATGTTATTTACTTCTCCTGTGGGTGGTCATAATGTTATGCCTGATCAGTATATACGTGGAGAGCAATGACTTACAACACAAGTACCAACACGTCTGTTTAAGCACATTCTGCAGGTAAAAGTAATTTGTCAAACAACAAATTGCTGCAGCCCGAGTGACACAAACTGTATCTGCTACATTTACTTCACTGCTTAAACTCATGTGTGAATATAAGTTCGTAGCCTGACATGAAGCTGTAGCAGTGTTCATACTGTTATCTTGACACTGAAACGGGAAGAAGATAAGCACATTTGCATTTAAATGTCATGGAAAATCCAAGCAGAACATTGGTTCAAATGAAAAAAATAAATAAAAGATAAGATAAAATAAAAGACTAAGCAGCTGTTTACTTTTATTTTGAAGGCGCGCTTGAAGCCACTGGCGAAGAAGCCACCAAACGGTCCGATGAGCGAACCGAAGGAGGAGAGGAAGATGCTGTGGATCTGGAAGGGGTACAGGTTCACCGTTTTCTACGAGAGAGACCGGAGATAAATATTGAAAAGTGACGCGATTGTTCATGACCAGTATGGGAGCATTAAACCATCTCTGTACTGTTTCTTAACGCTAAATGAAAGCGTGCCATCTTACCCATCCAAGTGTGTTTTGCACCACAGCAGGAAGAGTGTACTCCTGCATCACAAACATATCAGAGGGCTCACATTCAACCGTGAAGCTGTTTGTGTCACTGAACCCCACGGGACACACAAAGTACTGGAACTGAGACAGGAGGTAGGCCAGCTGAAAAAAAAAAGATGCAAAGAAAAGATCAGCCGTCTCCACTTCTGCACAGTTGAGGAAACCGTGTGAGTGTTTTAAAAAGCTGTCTGGGCAGAAAAAAAGCCATTTTCCTGCCGTGGCTGTTTGCTAAGTGTGTATGAGGAAATGCAGATCATGTGGGTGAGTCTTAAGAGCGGCTCCAGTGTACTCACAATGAAGCCAAAGACCACGGTGGCGAAGAAGCCTCCGATGAAGCCCTCCCACGTCTTCTTGGGCGAGAGCTGCAGGGCGTCAGGAGACAAACACAGAGGACGGTCTTTCATGTCAACGTGACGTAGGTTTTTACAATTAGTCTCGTCACAAAATCGCGTCTTAATGAAGTTACTGAACAGATCTTGCAGGATGAAAACATCAAACACTGTATCTGTGTGTTATTCAGGGCATGAAATAATAAAGTAAAGACATGCAGTGCACCGATCAGGCATAACATTATGACCACCTTCCTAATATTATGTCCCTTGTGCCTCCAGAACAGTCATCAGAGAACAGACATGGACTTTTTGAGGGCGTCCTGTTGTGTCTGGCAACATATTGTTGTTAGTGGGGGGCCTTTGAGGGGAGGGGCCTCTGTGGATCATCCCATAGAAACTTAATCAGTTTGTGTTCTAGTGAATTTAGAAGCCAGTTTTTCAAGTTTTTTTTGTTGTTGTGGTTGTTCCTAAACCGTTTTTGTGTCTCTGTGGATCCCATCAAGGAGTGTTATTGCTATGGGGTGGGGGGGGCGCCTGGTTTGGTCTAGGTGGGTGCTACATGTCTAATCCACATTAATGAATTCCAGGACCAAATGTTTTTTTTTTTCCCAGCAGAACTAGCGAATTGTCACACAATGGTTCAATGTTAATTTACTCCTCCTGTCACTAGTTTTAATGTTATGGCTGATCGGTGCACATAATATCAGATATAAAGTTTGATTTACCTTTATAAGTGGAGTTCGCCCGAAGAAGAAGCCAAACAGATAGGCCATGATGTCGTTGCAGATCACAATGGAGATGGGAACAATGAACCTGCGAAACAGGAAATCCAGTTTTGATGAACTACTACGATTTAACGATAAGAGCTTCTGCAGCTACCACAGGTTACTTGTGTGTTATTCTAGATAATAAATGAAACCATGACATGCTTTCTATGTTTATGTGACTTAGATCTATTTATCTATATATTTTTTTTTAAAAATAGCTGCCTCAGAAGTGAGAGCATACTTGTGGTGACAAATATGCGACAACAGGACAGGTTCGTCTGGTCTGGTTGTGTCCTGCTTACCAGATCATTCCTTCAAACAGGTTCTGAATGACAAGGTGGGACTGGGTTACCACAATCAACAGGGTCACATGGGTCCAAGCAAACTGGAATGGCAAACACAAACACCACAGCGTCACTCCACTAGAATGTAGACGTGTCAGCACAGATGTTGCCTCGTGTCAGAAATAGCGAAATCGCGCGGATAGATAGATAGAAAGACAGACGAGGTGAATGACACGGACAAAGCCACGCTGCCAAAATGATATATAAACAAAACAAAATAAATGAAACTAAACATGTGCAGGTGAAATGTGTTGAATGCGAAGAGGATCTAAACAAATACTGAGCAAAATAAAACCACTTTTCACTTAAAAGCACTTTACATAAATATCATAAAATGGACATTTAGTTAGTCAATGCAATTAGTTTGAGCCGATAAAATGTGGTGCACACAGATGCATGTGGATAAAAAATGAAGCTGAAGCCACTGCAGACGTCCTCAAAGGTGCAGCAATTAAACCGCTTTTATGTTTCAAGAGATAAATGTTTGTAAAATAATAATAATAATAATAATAATAAAAATAAAAAAAAGACATCTGCCATAGCATCAGCATCAGCGTGGAAAGTTGTTTTGTGGTAGGACATGTAAGAAGCGGTGGAAGGGGAAGGATAGGAAGGTTAGTGTAAAGGTGTTGGTTAACTTAGGCTGATACACACCATATAAAACTGCAGGCGGTAATGTTTCTTCACTAAACTCAGCACAAACATGCAGAAACCTGTGAAAGAGTAGACAACAACATGCAGTCAGTCAGTTTTTTTTGTTTTTTACTCATGGTTAAATAGATTAAAAATACTGTGCGATGTCTTCCTTTTAAAACATATTCATTTTGTCCTTTAACACTATTTTATAAATTTTAATGAGGCTTCTTCCTAGATTCACAATGAAAATTAAAAGCGAACCTCCTAAAAAAGCCCACTCTGCTCTGATTTGTCAGCTGTTGAGGAACCACTACACATAAGATCTGATGCTAGCTAATAGCAGCTAACAGCTAACTAGCTCAGAGATCATGTACAGGGTCAGTAAATAATAGAATTTATAATCATGAGGAGGAAGATATTAAAAATCCAATAATGCAAATCACTGGATGCAGAGTTTACATACATGTAGGTCAGATTAACCCTTGTGTCCTGCCTTATAACAGGCCTACGTGATGCCTACATAGTGCAATTTTGTAATCAGTAACAGTGTATTTACCAAATCTGAGCCTTTCTGAACGGGGAATATCATCAGGATTGTAAAATGCACTGTTATTTAGTGGCATGTCTGCGCATTCAAACAATGTAGTTATGATGGGAGTCAATGGGGCACAAACAGCCACTAACAGTACGAGAGGAGTTTTAATGAAGATCTGATGCTGCACAAAAACTAAATATGCATTAAAGTCAATAATATTTAACATATTTAACACTGTGTTGACAGGTAAAAAAATCCCTTGTTTCTGATATTTTTTATATTTAAAATAAGTCATTTTCCCCACGTTGGTGACTTTTTTTTTTATCTTTTTTTCTATAAATGTCATTTAAAGGGTTAACTTTTAAAAAAAATATTCAGTAGTTTCAGTGTATTATTGACCTACTGAAAAATTTTAAATCATATTTTAGAAATATATGTAAAATTAAGGCTCTTTACTGAAAATCATCCAATTTGTTACTATACAGTGGAAGTTATGGTCAAATTAAGAAGAAAAAGTGACACAAGGGTTAATAAATTATTCTCCTGCAAGTTCGAAAACATCATTTAAAGTATCTAAAGTATCTATAGGTAGGAACAGCGACAGACGTATTTTATAAAAACACTTGAGCATTTGATGTATGAGCTCGTCTTGAAACTTTAAATCATTTGTTGCTAAAACGCTCGACATGTTTTATTGGAAAAGAGGCTAGTAATGATTCACATATATTATGTATGTGAACCATTACTACACTGGCTGTCCTGTTAAAAGCCACAGTCAAAAGGTTTCAGTTTTTATGGCACATCCAGCCCATAAATAGTTTTCTTCCTCGAGCCTTTCTTTCTTTCTTTCTTTCTGTCTTTTCTGTTATTTATAACTCAGCTCTACTATCCAGATACAGTGTCAGTGGTGAAACCTAATCCACATAAAAAAAAAAAACATGAATGGAAGCAGAGGGGCCAATGAGTGTGTCTGTCTGTGTGTGTGTTTTTTTTTTCTCCTCTCTCTTAAAGGTGAGACTTACCCGCGAGGTACAAAGCGAAAGAGATGAAGCGGTGATAGCGAGCCAGGAACTGCAGAGGTTCCTCTCTCCGCACAAGTGCCCCGAAGTAATCGGCAACCGTTTCACCATAGAAGAAGTAATTGACACAAATCAGAAAGTACCTGAGGGAAAAACACAGGCTAGTTGGTCATATTTGTATTTTTTTATACATATATATATATATATATGAGTGATGTTGTTTGTTGTTGTGTTTATGCTGCACAGAGAATCTTTACTCGTAGATATGTGTTGTGTGGGTCAGTGCCCACCAGTTCTTTCTTACCCGCTGCACATTGACCCGCTGTGTCTGTTTTGTAAGAGGTTATTAGAAAGAGGGGCAAGTTTCAATTAGCCTTCATTTACTTCCAGCATGGCAGTGATCTTTGCACCTGGCTGCACGGCCGCCTCATCCAGTGGGTGTGTGTGTGTGTGTGTGTGTGGGAGTACACAAAGTGTGAACTAAAAATAGGAGCAAAACATCAGCGGCGGTGGGGGAGCGCGTTAACAGCCTGCACAGTCGCTAGCGGCAGATGAACGTGACTTGAGTCAGCGATTTAAAGAAGGAAGAAAAATGACTAATAGCTGCTTTTAAATGAAGTCTGAGTGTAAATGTAGAGCAGGCGTCACGAAAGTAAAAGGACTAAAGATTAATGCTAATAAGTTCCTATTTTGATACTTGGAAACTTATTTTAACACATTTCTTCGGGGAAAAACTAAATCTCAGTGGTAAATTTGACATATTTGAGCACAAAATGTTATTTAGTGACATGTCTGTGCATTCAAAAAATCTAGTTATAATGGGAGTCAACGGGGCAAAAACAGTAACAGTGCGAGAATTAAGTGAGGGAGTTTTAATGAAAATGTGATGCTGCAAAAAAAAATAGATATGCATTAAAGTCAATGACACTAATCTTTGACATGTTCCAAGACTGTGATAACAGGTAAAAATCTCCCGTTTCCAATCATTTTTTATACTGAAAATAAGTCATTTTGTGTTCATTTTTCACAATTTTTTGTTTCAAAAGGCATTCAAAAGGATAAAAAAAAAATATATATATTTTATTTCTAATATTTAGTAGTTTTGATCAGTACTGACGTGGATTAACAGATTTAAGCAAAAATAACTAAATCTTGAAATCATATTTTAAAAATATATGTAAAATTAAGGCTCCTCACTGAAAATCATTTAACCCGTTGCCAAACAGTGGAATTTATCTTTGTCGATCTTTGTCTAATTTGTTGCTCTTTATCTAATTAAAAACTTCAGATTTAAAGTAACCATACATAATTCCTGGTGTGTTTTAATTTCCCTATACTACTCTAATTTATAGAGCTTCTAACCTCGCATCCATCTCATGTCAAAGCTTTTAAATATTCCAATCCTCACACATCTAGATATTTTACAGATTATACAATAACATAGAAATATTTCCCAACATCTATACGTGTGTTTGTGTGCGTCCAGGGTGTCTAGCAACATGAGGATCACATGCTCCACTGAGATTTGAGCTTAAATATCCATTTAAACGTTAAAGTTAAACATCTTCAGTGTTTGCTGCGTCTTTACTGTCAAACCCATTCTCCTCACCAGCTCAGTGTCCTGAACCACGGCAGGTCGTAGGAATGGTAAACTCTGTAGCCGATGGTGATGATTTCTTGGAAACACTTGATTTGCACAGTCATGACCTACATGGGAAGATAAGAGCGGAGCAGGAACACGAGGAGGACAAACCGTGAAAGTCAGAACTGTGCGTAAACCTGTGCGTTCACATTAATGAATCGTTTCTCCTTCTGTCATCAACAACGGCAGCCGTGGATACTTACGATCAATATGAGAGCGACAGGTCCCATGTAGATGATGAGGAAGAAGCCTGAAATCATGGCTAAAGATAAAACACCTCTTATCCAGTAGTTCTTCCATCTGCGGAGATAAAAAAAAATATATATTTCTCCTTAAAAATCACATCAATTCTTCCTTTATTATATAAGCAGAGAGTGAAATGACGCGGATCGTTTATGATTTACTGTGTGACTCTCGATTCAAAAGCCTGTGGTGTGAAAAAATAAATAAAAATCCACATTTAGAGCCATGACGTTATAACTGTGGGTCATAATTAGCAGAACCTTTAAATTTACAGGACTGACGCTCATTTCTACCAGCTGACTGATGGACTTAAAGGTTGCACTGAGGCACTTGTTATAAGCACGATTATCAGTAAAGAAGATAATATCTGGTCATATTCCAGTTTGTACGTACACCGATCAGCCACAACATTATGACCACTGACAGGAGAAGTGAACAACATTAAAACCATCTTGTGACAATTCAATGTTCTGCTGTTTATGTGGATGTTACTTAGTTTAGTTTTATTTATTTCGAACATTCAAAGGAAATGTATCAAATGCACAAACAAGTGAAAAAGAATTTTTTTTTACTGGTAATGTTTGAAAAGGAGTGGGAGGGAAGCAACACGCTTATCTGGCCCCACCCCTGGTCAGTATTAATTTGTCATAGTTCAATGTTTTCTTCCTCCTCTGATATAATAATAATAATAATAACACTGAAAGTGCTTCACACACACTTCTTCTTCATTCCTATACCTTGTGAAAATCTTTATTCCCACATTATGTAACATTTTCACATGAAATCAGCCCACAAACGGATATGCACGTGCTTTTGTGCGAAAACAACAATATTTAAAGTTTAAATTTCCTCTGAGATTATAACTCCCCCATTCCGAGGTTCACACGAGGTTAGAGAGGAGGAAAGCAGAGACGCCTGAAAGTCGAAGGCTGCAGACGAACAGCTTGTTGAGAGCGCGTTGGATGAATAATAATTATGATCCCTAAGTGTTTTGGTGTATTAAATATTAAACTTACGATGCTTGTTGCTGTTTTAGCAGCTCGTACCTGTGCAGTGATATGAATGTTCATTGTTTCTTCTTGTTTTTTTGACTACACGCGGTGCATCGTTTGTTGGCGTCCTACACCACCCACCGCGGCAGCAAAACAAAAGGGAGGAAACAGATAAAAAAAAAAAAAAAGGAGCCGAGCAGAGAGGCTGCTGCCTGCTCTATGAATGGAGCAGGAAAAAAAGAGCTGCATCATGAGAAAAAAGCTGCTGCTGCTGCTTCCATTCAACACCGTGTACCACACACACACACACACACACACACACACACACACACACACACACACACACACACACACACACACACACACACACACACACACACACACACACACGCGCACAAACACACACCTTCCTCCTCTCTTCACCTGCAGCCTCCTCACCTCATGCGTCATTTTGTTCATTCATCTTTTACCCTCACTCCTCCTCCACCTCCTCTCTGCTACCCATTCACCACTTCTCCATTTGTTCTTCTTTATCTCTTACTCCTTCATCCCTTCCCATCCCCCTCCTCCTCCTCCTCCTCCTCCTCCTCCTCCTTTCTCCCCCTCTGCAGTCTGTTCATCCACAGGTCTCTCTGCAGCACACTGGCTGCACCGGCGAGCCTGCAGGGATTAGCGCCTCCCTCCTTGCGTGAGCCTTTAAGCCCTGTGACACGGCCGCTACTCATTGGTCACACGCTTCGTGTATCATCCGCATGTAAAAACAGGACCTCGCTCATGTGGCTTTAAGGTGACGGGGACTCAAATCTGAAGCATGGTTGCCAAGTGGTAACAGCCCTCGACTCCTGGAAAGAGGCACTCTGAGCTTTGTCTTCAATTTTAAGGAACAAAATATATTTTAATAGCTTGTTTTTTTGTTTTTTTTTTGTGCCGCGATCAGATACCAATCTTTTGAAGTTCAGTATCAGCAGATCTGGAAATTCATCTTATGTAACATGTGTTCTCTTAGATCACATGCGCAGCTCGTGTGAGGAGCTCGTATTTTAGCTCCAGAAAAACCTGAAACAAAAAAATGTGCTACTCTCATTTTCTAGAGTAAAGTTCTTCCACACACAGCCATGACATGTGACATTAGTTCCTCTTCTCGGATTTTCTGGCAGCTTATGACGCTAAATAACGAAGAGAAAGAAGATGACTTGACACCACAAGAATGGGATTTTGGTTTATGGTGAAATAGCTAAAATAAATAACTACTAAGATTGAGATTTGCTGCACGTCCACCACACTGCAAAAACAGCCTTACTGCAAAGAAGTATTCTTATATACAATCAAATCCACAAGTTAATCTTTTTTTTCTTGATAAAAATTCTTAAAATAAGCACAAAGTTCTTGTCTTTTTTTCTTTGGTACAAGGATTTTTTGCAGTGCACACAGCATGCAAGTCTTTCACTTAGCTGCAGATCTCCTCCTGAGTGCATTTCCTTCACTGCACTAATAAAAGCGTGTTTGTGGTCCACGTAACGTACTTGTGCACTGGGGAGATGATCAATCACTCGGTTAGATTTAGGGAGAACTGCTTGTTCCATCAATATTATGTCTGAAGAACAAGATTTGAACAGGACCTTGCTCTTGTGTGGTTCAGGGTGTGTCACTTTTATTTGAGCAGTGCGAAAACAAAAGGTTTGATTTAGAGCCACTAATCAAAGACGTCTTCAGCCTCGTTCTGCTTTGGCAAATAAAATGAATAGAAGGATTTAGTGTAATGTGCTCTACGCAGGGGTTCGGACTGTCTTCTTTCTAGAGGACACAACTATTTCTCTCAGTTTTCATGAGGACAACCAATGACGCACTTTAAAAGTCTTCACTGAGAGACCGTCTGAAAACAGGCACTGTTCTAATTAGTTCTGACAAGCCATGAGCCAGGCCTCAGTTACACAGTGGGGCTCTGTTCATCTGCCTTCACTCGCTTTCATAGAAACTTAGCTGCACTGGTCTATGCAGTAAAAGTTACCAGACCCTTGTGGCTTGATCCTGTAATACAACAGAGGGGCAGGATAATTTGTGTAATCTGGTTTCTGAACAAACAACATCTGTCTGTGTGTGTCTGTGTGTGTGTGTGTTGGAGGTGAGTGTACCTGGGTGGAAGCCCCTCTAGAGCTTTGTTCAGGCATTGTGGAGTGTTGTCTGTGTCTGCGCTGGAGAGAGGAACATCTGGAGTGTCTGCTTTGGAGTCACCGTCACAATCTCCCTCCGCTTCGCCCGACAGGCCCAGCCTGTCGTCACCGTCGGCCTCCTACCAGAAAAAAAGAAACACCAGATATTCAAATACAGACTCTAGATAGACGGAACAAACGGTGACTGTACAGGACGCTCGATGCATCTGAATTTCTTTAAGATTAGATTAAGATCTGTAGGTGTTTGGTGTTAGTAGGACCTGGAAAGTATAAAAAATAAGCATCGTGTTTGAACTGGAAGTAGCTTTTGAAATATATTATGTGTGCACAGGGATTATTTCACTGTATATTACAATTTAAGTCACTAATGTGTCTCAAAATACAAAACTATTTATTTTAATATAAAAGCAGAACTGGAAACAATGAAAACCAAATGTCCTCAAATGTGCATTTGTTAAATTTTCATTTAATGAGCATAAACAGCATAAAAAGGTGTATTTACCCTTTACTACTCGCACGTGGAAGACAAAGTGTCTCCTTATGGAAACAAAGCACCTGCCACGAGCCTAAAACATGACGTCCCCGTATGAGGACGCCGGTTCTCAGGAGACTAAGGTTAAATGCAGATTAAAGATTCATCAATGGTCAATAAAGACGTTTGCCTCCCGGGCAGCAGCCTGGCTGCACCGGGTGTAGACTTTCAGCCTCACTCGTGCTCCTCCTTTTCCCCCTTTTATGGACATTGTGTGGATTGTGTTTGCCTGAACTGTGTTGTAATTGTGTATTCAGAATTATTACATTAAACGTATACATGCGTTTCAGTGCTGGCGGCAATAACGCTGAAAACAGAAAATGTGAAGAGTCTATTCATTTCTGTATGTTCACGTTTGAGTTGCATGCTTTTAAATGGGTATTCTTTTTTTTTTTTATTTGACTCTCAGCCAAATATAGAGGGCAAATATCCCCGTCCTGCAGTTTGTCCTCCTCCCTGCTGAGAGAGGCTAAACTCTGGCCTTATGAAACCACCGTCTGCTCAGCTCAGACTAGACCCCGTCAGACCGCCTCAGCATTTTACTCGTTCTCCCGTCGGTTCACCACGTGTTTCAGCGCTCTTCCGTCTGGCAGCGCTTTCTATTCTTTTCCTTTTTGTCGCCCGCTCTATTCCGAGACGATCGCGCAATCAGGAGGTGAGCCCGAGACGCGTTTTCACCTCATAAGAGGCTATTTTTAAACCGGCTCACACATCCATTGTCGGATTAAGTTTCCTTCAGCACTTGAGAGGCTCGCTGATGGCTCCTGGACGTTTCTTTGCCTTTCATGGTCCCTTTGGCTCACGCGTTGCTAAATATGGTTAGTGAAGGCATCGGGGTTAAATCTGACAGCTTTCCATTTGGGAAAAAAAAAGGGAAAGCAGGTTCGGGTTGAGAGTGTTGAGGTTGAGGAGAAGTGTAAGTTTAGATTTCCATTCTAGGGTCAAAACTGTGTCTCTGTAGACTGACCTGGTATTAAAATTAAAAAAAAAGGAGGACACTTGTATATGAATATGACTAAAGCCTTCAAAACGTTGTTTCAGTCTGTAGATGCATGCAGGGATGATTCAAATCTCTAAGAGGAGGGGCCTCTGTAGATCATCCTACAGATACTTGATCCAGGTCAACACTTTGTGCCGCTCTTCGAGTTTTTTTTTGACTTATTGACGACATCAAAAACAGGTCTCAGCTTCGTTCAGTGTAAATGTGCCGTGGCCTAATCTGCCTGAACGTCCTCAAGCTCCTTAATTAAACTGTCAAACCGCCGTAATCCTTTGTTTATAGAGCATAAAGTATGCCGACTACAACGTAAGCACTACGCGGTAAAAAACCCTCCGTCGATGTGTGCGATATCAATCCAAGTTATCGCACGGGATCGGACTAATCCTCGGTCTTTGAGTGCCTTTAATCAAAGCAGTATGCAAAGAACTGAGCACAGAATGAAACATTTAAAGCAGCACCAGCATCATGGTGGAGTATGTAGAAAATCACGCTGTGCAACACTGCCGTGTTTTTGTAATGTGCGAGGCAGCAGCAGCAGCAGAAGCAGCGAGACTGTCCATGCAGCTCAGCTCAACCTTCACAGTCGTCTTTGTCCTACACCCTCCTCCTCCTCCTCCTCCTCCTCCTCCTCCTCTTAGCTATTAAAGCTTTTGCTGCAGAAGCGGGAGGAAGAGGGAGGGAGGAGGGGATCAACCAGAGGACAGGTGACAAGCAGCTTGAGCAAGTTGTGTTGCTGCTAAATCACTGAAGAAGAACTAAATCAGAAACGAGTGCTTACAAACACACAAATGAAACGGGCTCACACTCCTGACAGATCAGCAGTTACTGGAAATGTACGTGCATTGAAAAACGAGGATTCACTTAAAGTTGTAGCTCACAGATACGTACAAATAATTCATTTTATTGAATAAACAAATACAAATCTGCAGCAAAAAATGTTCGGTTTGAGGGGCATGTAGCGCGTATATCTCTGAACTCCAACAGCATGACGGGCTGTTTAGGCTTCTGCATGAATTTGGTGTTGTAGCTATGGCGACAGCTCAGACCCTAACGCCGTAACCTGATGTGCACCTTCTCAGAGATGTAACTACGAGCCACGGAGACGACAAAAGCTACGACTGGTCCTCTTTGGTAGTAGCGTGTTTCTAGCTGCTTCCCACATCTCAGCAGCTTCTAAATTGTTTGTTTTAGGTCAATAAAGATGGAACACATCAAGGGAAGGTTAACTGAGGAGGTTCAGAGGAATTTTTGGTGAAAGTGAAGCAGGAAGTAGAAAAAAAAATAAGACAAAGCATCGTTTTTATAGAGCGAGCCAGAGCGACGAGTGCACGAGTATAAATGGCTACGTACGTAGGATAGAGCGTCTATGTCCCGCGGTGCCTTCAATGAGCCACAGGAAGTAGGCAGCAATCTAAATTAAAAGTATTCCCAGTAGCCTAGAGCCTACAAAGCAGCAGCAGACAATAGTAGTAGCAGTGGATTTATAACCACAGACTACATGGGCTCACTAATGCTGCTAAGAATTAGGCTAATCAGCATCAATGAACGTTTGAATTGAAGCAGCGCTGGCTGCACCTTTCAGCAGAAATGCAGCGCGAAGCAGAATTAGCCGTTTGGCAGAAGCGCAGGTGCAGGTGCCAGGGGACTGAAAAGTGTCGCTGCTAACTTTTATCATTTCAATCTCCAACCAGCTTCAGCGACATCTTCACTAGAGCCACGCAACTCATCCGCCCCTCTCATTAAAACCGAGTGACGCCCACGCTGAGCTTAAAAAACTGCACGTCACGAATCCTCGGGGGGTGACACAGCAAACGGTTCATCGGTCGTTCTGTATATTTAGCTTCACCTCTACAGTGTTATTAGCATCACAGAGCAAGACAGACACAAAACAAACAACGCAGACTGGAGCTGTGACCATCAGAGCATTAAACAGCCTGATGTCACTTTCTGCTGCTGCTGCTGCTGCTGCTGCGTGAGGCTTCAGGGAGGACGTCTGACCAGCTGACACTCAACAAGGTCGACTGTGTTGTGGGGGAAACAGTGTTCAGGAACATGGAGGGGGAGCAGAAATGTTAGGAGTCTGCATACAAATGAGCCACAACATTATGACCACTGACAGGAGAAGTAAATATCATTTAAACCATCTTGTGACAATTCATTGTTCTGCTGGGAAACTTTTGGACCTGGGATTCATTCATGTGGATGTTAGTTAGACATGTAGCCCCCACCTAGACCAGACCAGGCCCACCCACCCCCATAGCTTCATGGTAGGAGTGGGGCCTTACACAGACACACACACACAAAATGGTTTAGGAAGAACTCAAAAAAACATGAATTTTTCCTGTTTTGGAGGCACGAAGCAGACCTACATAATAATAGGAATGTGGTCATAATGTTGTGCCTGGGGGGGGAGCAAACAGTCTGCAACAAATTTTATGTTAACATGCTCTGTTTGAGCGTGGCTCCAGGGCGTGTGACACAGCACGGTGATCTTTTAACCTCCAAAACAAGATGTTTACAGATCTGACTCATTCATGGTTTAACTCTGCACAGAGGACACCTCACAGCAGCAGCAGAAAAAAGAAAACATGAAATCCACAACGCTTATGTCACATTATCTGACTGAAGTCTGCAGGTTGTTTCGTTTTTTCCACAGAGAATCAAACTGATGACTGTGAGTTACGCTTTGAGCTGAACACATTCAGTTTCACTGTTGCCCAACATAGTTTCATTGGGTGGATCCAACTCCAACCTTCTGACCCTTGAGCTGACTCATAGTAGAAATATTCATTACGCCGCACGTGTTTCTAATTACAAGGACACAGTTATATTGTTGTTTATTGTCATTACTGTCGGTTGTAAATCACTAACTAAGTGTTCATCTACTTTTATTGTTACTACTGGAGAGCACTGAGCTCATCTCTGAGCAACCGGACACATGCTAAACCACAACATTACAGAGAGTCCACGCTGACATTTTTAGTCCATTATCATAGACCTTGAACATGCCCGGTTGTGTGAAGATTAATTAGAGCAAGACGTTAGCAGGCACACATATAGAAGGACACAAAGAACCACAGAGCTGCTCACTTCTAAAAGGATCAATTCTAAAGCCAAGGCAGAGTAGGGATCAGTGATGCTGTGTGTGTGTGTGTGTGTGTGTGTGTGTGTGTGTGTGTGTGTGTGAATGAATGGGTAAACAACTTGATTTATTTGTGTGCGACTGAGAAACTCGCAGCATTTTACAGACAATTTTGGAGCCGAACCACAAAATCACAGTTTATCTGCGAAGATTTTAAATCAACCAGTCGGTGGTAGAACTAGTCTAAGAGAAATTTAAAACAAAACCAACCGAAGGCCATTACAAGATGTACACAAATGTTTCTTTTAATGTCTGTCTGTGCAATAAAACAGAATATCAAGATGAGCCGTGTTCTTACTCACCACCTAAAAACACTTAAATCAGGAAGTAGAATAAGAATTACACTTCCTCAAATGACCACTAGAGGCAGACTTTAAAAAAACCGAGACAGTCCCATAGACTGTAGAAAACGTGGACGACGCATGTCCGCTTCCTCCCATTTGTCAAACTGCGCCACCATCTTGAAAGTTTGGAGTCAGAGTTAGAACAGGACAGTACTGTCCGAGAGTGGAGCCACGTTATTGACGACACACTTCCACCAGACTCACTGCCATTTTTGTTTCATTAATGTTGTGATCCGCTCTACCTCCTCTACTTACGTATTTATTTATTATTTATTTATTCATTCCTACTCTCACTGTCCTACAGGAGAACTTCGTGGAGCAGCCGTCATTACAGCCGTTGGTCAAATTCTATAGCATCAAATATCGGAAAATAGATACGACTGAACGTACATCAGCATTGTATTAAATACCTAAAATTACCAAAAACACGATTGTCCCAAAAAAAAAAATACTTGACATGCACTTTAGTTTTTTAGTTTGGCCCAAGTCCCATCCACTAACATGGAGGGGGTGGAGCTGATGATCGATACTACAACCAGCCACCAGGGGGAGCTCTACTTGCTTTGGCTTCACTTAGGAGGAGCTGTCATGGCAGCTATTATTTTTACAGCGCAAATAAACATGTTTACAGCCTGGTATAATGTTTTTTTTTAAAATCAATAAAAACTGATTTTGGGATGTGGCCAGGTCATTTATTCTTCATGAGATACACAAGTGCTGAAGTCCTCATAAGGCCCACCCACACCTTTCATTCAACATGTGCCAACACACAGTATGCCGATCTCTATCTAGGGAATATTAATGGTCAAACTGTGAATATTAGCATCAGGGGGCTAGCATTTCCACTTTTGGGCATTAACATCCAATTTCTGGCCAATCACAGAATGGAAACATGACACCACACGAGAATAAAGTTCTGATGTGTCTAGAACAAGATGCGAAAACTCCCAAACGACGGCACAGAGAACAAACGTCTTAACCCCTTAAAGGGCAAGGAACCATATCTGGTAAATTTAAAGACACATTTTAAATTGCATCCCAGTGTCTCTCAGAGAGTTTTAGAAGCGTGTGGTTTTCATTCAGCCAATCAGAGAAGATCAAGGCCACATCTCCAGGTCTAATCACGGTCTAATGTGGTCGACAAGGTCCACCTCTGCATGAACACCGAGCGTAACTGATCTATTAGGAACCAAGAAGAAGAAGAAGGGGCCTAATGTTGTGTAATGTGATAATGTGTATGGTGATAAGTGCCTGAATAAGCACTTATGTTGTAATGGTCTATAATACATGTTTACATTCTTTTACCACTTAAGGGCAAGGAACCATATATGGTAAACTAGATGCTTCACCTCTTTACCCATCAGTGCATTTAGTCACTATGAGCTCTCTGAAAAATAACGTTTGCAACTGGCTTAAAAAAAGAAGAAGACTTTTACATTTCTGCAAGGACAAACACCGCGTAGCTATCATGTGTTTTCGCCCTCGCAGTGGGACTCGGTCTCGTCTTTCTGCTCATGCATCTCTTGTGTTGAGAGTGTGGGTTTCTCTGGGACAGTTGAATGCAACAACTCACCAAGAATGCACCCCGAGGGAGGCGAGGACAAACAAGACGGGGCATTAATGTCAAGAAAGAGGCGACTGTAAACGCATTCGACTCAGCAACAGCAGTCGACCAGGAGCAAACACATGAAGATGTACACGAGCGTGTGATCAGTTCCAAGAGTTAATTTGTTTTTAGCACAAGTGTCCACAGAAGCAGCTGCACTCCTGACTAACCTCTTAATCTTAATATACAAACTTCATTTGACTGTACAAACACCCGTACTGGAGTTCTTCGTGTTGCTTTTTTTTTTAAATTTTACATCTGAGGGCCCTCTTTTCTCTCTAACTCTGCCTTTTTTAGCACCAAGACCAGGATTAGTTTCATGCTGTGAGGGATTTCATCATCACACCCACACTGTGGACAACACTTTTAAGGCAAATGGAACAAGAGGTGGTCACAAAAAAATGTTTTTCTAAACACAGATGCAATCGGAGTGGTCTGACAACTTAGGAAATGAGGATTTTTTAACAGATGTTTACATCCGCCCGCATCTCATCAATCAGTCAAGAGGCCCATGACAAATTCCCTGAGTCCACACTTTAACATCTGAAGACGAGTTACAACATACAACAGAAAAGCTGTAAATAATTTGGGGAAGATGGACGTTTATCAAAATTGTTAAGACGCCTGATTAATTAAATTGACCAGAAAACACCAACAAATCTAAAATGTAATAGATTTTGTGCTAAACATTAACTTTAAGTTATGCTAAGCTAATTATGCTGCGTTTGCGTTATCGCAAATAAAACACTGGTAATAGAAAATATATATCTTTATGCTCTCATGAGGTGTTTTTTTTTCCAGATGTATCGATATAAAAGTGTAAATGTGCAATGGAAACACTTTTTTCACATTTGCCCGTCACTGGAGATGACTTCAGGGGGTCGTGTGACCAGCTCATTTGAAGTGAAATCTTTAAGGATTTAAAAGAAGAATTATGGGATATCGCGAAATGAGACCTTTACCGGTTACAGCTCAATTCGCAAAACACCTTTCAATGGAAACACGTACAAACTGAAATTTCAGAAATAGCGCTTTTATTTTTGCGAAAACTTTAATGGAAATGCAGCTCATGAATCATTTTAGGATGATTATTTTCAATATTGGGCAAACTTTTATTTTCTCTATTAAAATGTTTACAGAAATGCTGTAAATAGTTTTTGTTGCAATTCAATACTTTAGGTTTGTCGTGCAATACTTTTCGTTACAATCCAATTATTTTTTGTTTTTATGCCAATACCTGTATTTTGTTTATCTTATTATTTATGTTTTACACAGATCACACTTTATTCTTGTTACGTTTCTGCCCTATATATATGTTGTTGCAAACTACAATTTCCCCATTATGGGATAAATAAAGGTTTTCTATTCTATTCTAAACCTTATCTTTAGATATTTTGCTTTGCTTATCTTGGTCTTTAGTGATAACACATTCAACACTTCTGAAGACCGTCTTTTACTAGTTTACTGTCTCCAAAGATGCTTCACTGATAAGACGATGACTGACATGTCAGTCAAAATAAGAACGACGACTCCTTCTCTTACTTTCTTTTTAGGGCGTGATTTAGTAGAAAAGCTGCTGAACGTCTCTCCTGGGCGTCGTCAGCAGCTGTTTAGTAGATCAAGTATGAACGGGCCTGCTCAGGATTTACTATTGTCTTCACAGCCCGCAGTTACCCACCGAACCTGAATGCATCGCTCTCCAAGATGTCAACCTCAGTGTGGCACCACTTATATTCCAGCATTAAAACTCACCTCTAAGAGAACTAATATTGTCACTAACAGTCTGCACATAACAATTATAGTTTTATTCACCAACTGCACTGATCAGGCATAACATTACGACCACCTGCCTCATATTGTGTAGGACTCCTGTGTAGTCGGGGGTCTTTGGGGTCCTATGTTTTGATTCACTGTGGATCATCAATCGTCAACACCTTGTGCTGTTCTTCACGTATTTTTGTTTTTAGTTATTTCTAAATATTATCTTTCTGAATGACATGGTGGATCATCACTAAGAGAAATGAGACACTCGTTGTCTCTGACAGGTGCACACAGGAGTCTGCTCTGATCCTTCCTGGGTTTAATTATTACTATTATTGCTATTATTTTTATTATTATGCATCATCTTTGGAGCTGACACATGGTGAGCGTCAATGTGTCCCCCCCCCCCCCCCCCCCCCCCCCCCCCCCCCCTCGCCATGACAGGGACATGAAATAGACACCAGCCAGGGAGCAGGTCCCCTGTCTCTGTATCTGTCTCTCTGCCTCTGTCCCTGTCCCGTGTCCCCACCTCTGTCCCGTGTCTCCGGCCAGTGGTCCCGTGTCTCTGTCCTTGTCTCTGTCCCTGTCTCCAGGATTACCGTAGTGGAGCCGGAGGCTAACTAACTAGCTCATGTAGCTCCGATGCTAACCTGACATCAACCTGCTCGACTAGTTTTAGACAGGAGACAGGGCGAGGTCCATTATTCCTTCCCTTCTTTCATTCCTTTCTTTTTATTTATTTTATTTTATTTTTGGAGCCAGTACGGTCGTCGGGCTTCTTGTTTACCTTGTCGCTGATGTTCTCGGTGCTGTCCGGGTCTCCTCCGCCTCCGCCTCGCTTCCTCAGCTCCGTCATGTTTCGCTCGTTTCGCCGCCGGGACGTGAACGTGTCACATAAAGAAGAGGGAGGAGATCGTGGCTCCTTCAAATTAACTCCTGGGATTTATTTCTGACCCGGGTTACGCTCTTAAAAAAGCTCGGCCAGCTTCCCCTGAACGTCAGCCGGCGCTGTCACGGTTTTGCTCCACGGCTGCTCCGCCACGGGATACTGGACACGACCACTGACTCGACTGCGTGGATTTGTTTATCACCGCAGTCCCTGAACTCCGCCCCCTGTTGCCAGGAGACAGGAACGAACCACACGCTGCTTCCGCTGGCGACAAAATAAAAGCTTTGATAACCAAATGAATGAAAACACAAATACATATTTTATTATTGTTATTATTATTATCATTATTATTACCTTCTCCTCTTCCCCTTTCTTGGTACTATTATGATCATTATTCTTATTATTAATACGTATACTACTACCACTTCAACTGCTAATAATAATAACTAATATTATTTTTAATTTATTTCCATTATAATGATATAATGTCATCAATATGTTGTATTGATACTATTTATTCTAATGATGACGGTGGTTAATATGAACAATAACAACAAACAATAATTGCAATGAAGCAATGTGTTAATGTGTAAATAAAATAAAATAACTGAAGACATAAAGAAATGACTCCACCAGAAGTTACACAACTCTACGATTTACTACTAACTACAAGTGTGATCTAAAGTGTGCTCTAAACTCTGATGGGATGGAAACATGTGTAAACAAACAAAACCAGAAAAATGAAAGAAATTGTACGATATAAGCAAAATGCATTGTTTTTACATTTACTTGAATTTAAAAATAAAAAAATTAAAATAAAAATAAAAAATGGCAGAAGCCGTTTGAAAGGAATGTTTATTTTCAAGTGCGAGCCCAGAGACTTCCCGTCTGACTCTTTTACTGCGAGCAGGAAAGTCTTCGTTCCAGAGGGCGAAAGTGAAAATGCCACACCTCAGAAGTTAATACAACTGGGTCAAACGTGTTAAGTTCGTTTGTAAAATAAAAACATGTCAAAGCTCTGCAGGTTTTTTTTTTTTTTTGTGGCGAGTCACGCCTTCAAGTGACTAATAACTTTCAGTGAACCTGTAAATTTTACCGCGGCCTCTATTTAAGGCTTTAGTTGCATGTTTGAGGAAAAAGAGCTCATAACTTCACTTATCCCCGTTTAATAAATGTGTTTGAATACACTAACAGGTTAATTAAATTAACTCCATCGAATGAGACATGAAACCAGTTCCTTTGGTGGTAAACAGCAATTATTTTATTGAAATGAAATTAAAAAGAATAAGTACCAGATCTATTGCATTATTGTAACATTTTTGTTTCTGTAACGGAGCGGGGGCTTGGGGGAAGGAGGAGTGGTGAGGGGGGGTTACACTACTAGTTTTTCTCTTGTAGGATGTAGTGAACACAAATATACAAGGAACATTCAGCTATCACAGATTGCACACCAGATACTGTAGTAATGCAGTCTAATACAAGACCACCAGAACAACCCAGGATTATCTCTTTTCCTCTTCTTCTTCTTCTTCTCCCTCTCGATCGGTCCTTAATTATTTGTCCCGCGGAGTAGAAATAGTTCGCCCAGAGTCGGGGGACGTGCTCTGCGGCTCTGTACACAAAACCTGACGCTCGGGTCAATGCCTCCAAGAAGGAAATATTAAAAATGAAGAAAAAAAAAACAAAAAAAAAAGAATAAATCCAGCAAAACAAACAAACAAACAAAAACAAAACAGATTCTAATGCCAAGGACATGTACAATGCACTGACACAGAAAGTCAGCTGTGTTAATAGACATGCAACAAGTAACAAAACTTGCTGAAATTGCAATAATCATTTAAAAAAAAAAAAAAAATCTAAATCCAGTTACATTTGCATAAATACTTTGTACAGTTCATTTATCTGCTGTGAAATGCACCTCTCTGTTAAAATGACGATGTGGAACTGAATTCAAGACAAAAACTTCCTCTTTTTTTTTTTTGTTTGTTTGTACACGTGAAGGTGCTAAAAGGAACCGCTGATTGATAGACAGGTAGGAGCCAGCTCGGCCTTCTCAGACTAGGTGGCATGATTGCACGCTTAAAAAAATTACAGTACAGAAACGCAGGATGATATAAGAACAGTAACGGGAGTGCATATAGTTAATCATTACAACACGGAGGAGGCGTGAAAGTCGTTTCATTTTTCTCTTTTTACAAGTTTGAGACTTTGAAGATGAAAGAAAAAAAAAGAAAATAAAAGGAGAGCTGAGACAACAGTGAAGAGAGAAAGCAGCACTTGAATGCACAGCTGTTGCCCCAAAAAAGCAAAGTGACACAAGTACAAGAAGTTTGTGTTGGAATATACACCGATAAGCCAAAACATTACAGAAACGCTTTGGGAACAACTCAACAAAACATGAGGAACAGCACAAGGTGTTGACCTGGCCTCTAAATTCACTAGGTCCCAAACTAGTCAAGTATCTGTGGGATGATCCACAGAGGCCCCTGCCCTCAACCCACAGAACCCAAACCCTCCACCCCACTAACAACAGGACAGGACACCCTCAGAAGGCCCATGTCCAGTGAGTGTTTTGGAGGCACAAGGGAGACCTGCATACTATTAGGAGGGTGGTCATAATGTTATGGCTGATGGGTGTAGAGTAGAAATGTATTTGTGTTGACATGAAGTTACAGAAAAACATCTGATATTAAGGTGTCAGCATGACAAAAAGTCTTTAAAAGCCACAACTTCGGTGACTTGTCTCATTTATCTACAAGGTTACATCTGTACTAACTTTACATTTCAAAGACGCCACAGTCTCCTTCGCTTCTATCTGAAGGGTTCTCACGTTTAAGACGACAGTACATAAAATATATAAAAAAAATTAATTTATACTGTTAAAAAAGAAAAATTAAATCTAAACCTCACAGATGTGTGTTTGTCTGCAGACGATCGGGTTTTAATTTTAAATCTTTCATGGCAATCAGCTTCACATTTCAATTCCTCTTAATTCAGCAAAAAAAAAAAAAAATCATCAACGACATCAAGTCATTAAATGGATTCAGACCTCTTCTTTTAAACACTGATAGCTTTGTGAGGAATTAAAAATCCTGCACATCAGGTCACATGAGCCGTGCGGCTTTAACTGATTTAATCGTCACCTCTGAATACATCATTGTTTTTTTTTCTTTCTAAAAACCCAAACACATTCGAAAAGTGAAATCACAACAAAGGATTTAATGCTACAAACCTCATTTAAAAACACCTGCACTGAGGTCAAACTGCAGCTCTGACAGTTTTCATATCCGACCTCGGTGCTTTGCGAGCGAACATCATGGACCGAGTGACTATTTACATCTCCTCCGAGCTCGACGTAGCTTGGACACCTACAAGGACTGGGGGGTAATGCCACAGGGTCAGAGTGAAATCCAACAGATAAATTAAAAAACTACAGTCCACCATGAAGTCCCTTTTTCTGTGTGCATTCAAGAAGTCGCCGCGACGTGACGGGAAATGAACGTGCAGCAATAAGTACATGTGGGCGTTATCTGTAACCTCATATAGTTTTGTTTTTTTCACACATGATCGACCAATTGTCTCTTTAGGTTATAAAAAAAAAAAAAAAAAAGGACGATATGGTTGAAACAGACAATCTGAGACGATTATGTGTCGAAAAGCAGCAACGGCAAAACTTCAAATGAAATGAAGGACAGAACAAATGATAAAAACACTCCTTACGCTATTAAACTATTTGGCAAAAAAAAATTTAAAGAAAAGAAAGAAAAAAGGAAAGGATCATTAAACCTCTCTGATATCAGACGACAATGGCTTGACACGCACGTATTTCTGTAAACAACCAAAAGGTCAGGACGTTATATATAAAAAAGAAAAGGCGTCGTTTTGCATAACTAGACCCAGCAGAAGTCGACCCACAGACATTAGTTATCGACATTCATATCCCTCCGTCCTATTCCTCCGGACTCGCTGTGACTTGTGACGCAGACTAAATACATTTAGTTTGTTTTTTTGTTTTTGTTTTTTAAAGCCAGCAGTGGTTAGTCACAACGCTATTTTACAGGCAATATGTTTATTTTTTTACTTTTTTTACTCAATGACCTTGTTTTGTTTTCTTTTTTTGTTCCGAGTTCAATCCTTTCTGAGTTAAAAAGGCCATGATACGTATTTACACTATGAACAAGTTTCTCGTGTGTCGTGGTGAAGGAGTTTTTTTTTCCTGTTCTCGATCTCGAAGCTGAAGCGTGATTGATTTTAGCGTCGTGGCTGCTTTTCTTTTTTCTTTCTTTCCACGTGATGAGTGCAGGTGGTAGAAGTGGTGACAGAGTTTTTTTTTTCCATCTCTTTCGTTTGTTTGTTTTTTTGTTTTTTTTATCCATAGCCGACATTCCCTCAGTGCTTCAGTTAGTCACTGTGTTACAGTCCATGGGGTTACGGGGCGATCGGAGGATGAAGGAGTTTTTGTGGAGTCGCTGAGGGAGCGAGGCGGATGTGAATGATGGACTCCTCTGGTCCTCTGGAGGGAGGAGGGTCCTGGAGGGTTTTCGAGCTCAGTTTCTGCTGCCGTCCTCGGCGCTTCGCTCGTGCTGGAGGTTGTAGTAACAGTTCTGACAAACCCGCACTGGCGATGAGATCTTCAGCCTCTTGATCTCCGACTGGAAGCGACTGCACCTGAAAAACAGGTCGACAAGGTAGAAATTAGAAAAAAATAAATAAATAAATGGTAGGCAAGAAAATCAGGTTTTAAGACACAGAAAAGGAAATAATGAGGATGTGAAAATGAATGAACACAGTGGCTTCATTCACTTTGCTGAATGATAAAATTAAAGACCCAAAATTAAATTAACAAAAACTATGAATGTAAACTAATTATTTTTAAACAAATTTGCAACTGTCCAGTCAGAGCTTATATCGTTAACAACAGAATCATTACTGATTCATCTGTGTCATAACATATTAAATGAGATTAATAACCCTCTTAACATGATCTTATTGTTAGTTTTTCTAAGACTAGAAAAGAATCAACTTGTTTTCAGTTTATTAAATCTGTGTTTCTGGGCCCAGGACTGTGCCCTGGGGGACACCAGACTTAAATGGTGCTGAGCTTATCCAGACATTTGAGGGGAAGTTTGTTTCATAGTTTGTGTTGAATAGTTATTGCATCGGTTATTGCAGTTTTAGAGTAGTATAGTGTTTCCTCCAACTCTCTGGACATTACATGTCTTACATTTCATGAGTGACATCTATATTAATACTGTATATTATATTTTCATTCTATCCCCTTTTTGCACTATTCCACTCAGGGGTTGCACCAGAGCTACTTTTCGTATTATTTTCATGTGTCATGTTTTTCTTTTCTTTTAAAGGATGTAATGTTTTTTTAAACGACGTCATAACGAAGCGAGCGCTGCTGCAGTAACGATCTTACTTCTGGCAGAAGAGCTGCCCGCAGTTCCTGCAGTGGTGACGTCGCTCGGTGAGGGAGAAGCGAACTGTGCAGCCGGAGCAGCTGTCCACCACCTCATCCTTCACCCAGTGGTCGGCGGCCGAACGGCCGGGCTGGTCACTGACCGACCAGCTGAACACTCGGCCGCGCCCGTCCCCCACCAGGATCTTACTGTGGTCCCTGCAGAGCGAGAGAGAAGCAGATCAGAGAAAGATTATTTTCAGGATTTATCTCAGATTCTATCTTTCTATCTGCCCTCAGTGTCAGCTCCGTCTCTCTTACTTGGAGATGGCGAGGGAAGTGATCTCAGCTGGATGAGCATTGTCCTTGCGATCAAACGCCGTGTGCATGGTGAGTTTGCTCCGGAAGACCAGCTGGCACTCCCATCTGTAGCCTGTGCACACAACACAACGAGACACACTTAACAAGCAGCAATTTAACAAGCACCATCCCTCCTACTACACATTAGCTCCTAACACCATTACCTTTAGTGAATATTTATGGAGGCGTATTGCATTCACGTGAGGGATGAAATAATAACTAAGCCTGTGTTTTATGAGTGTTTTGTTTTGATATGGGCCAAAGACACAGGTAGATTCTGCAGATTCCTTATGCCGTGCAGGTGCATTTTTTTCTGAACTTTGCAAAAAGCTCATTGTTAGACAGTCACTGGATACGTACCCGCTCTGAGCTGGTTATACGTCCGTGCCTCTATGGTGGAGGGATGGAGAGGCTGAGGTACTGAGCTCTGTCCTGGGTGAGAGGGGTGAGCTGGGTGAGGTGGGTGAGCTGGGTGAGTGGGGTGAGCCGGTGGAGGGTGGGCCCCTTTGGTCTGGCCCTCGGAGTAGTTGACGAACACAAAGCCATCCTTCTCGTCGATGCTGAGTGTGTCTGACCAGCGGTGGGAGTCATCGGAGCCGCTGTCCATCGACCAAGACGCTCCTGCTCGGGCTGAAGGACCTTAAAGACGGAGAAACGTGGACGTGGACAGAAGTCAACATACAATACAGCAATGGAATGAACCTAACTAAGAATAAATTGCAGGAAGGAGAAAGCAAAAAGGGTGGACAAAGAATCAGGCTGAGAGGAGATTTCAGCTAAAGTCAAATCTTCTTGACAACTGAGTTTTATTGTAAAAGGCTTTTAACCCTATGAGCATTTAAATGTCCATCTCAACTTGCTTATGTCATGTGAGTAAGTGATTGTTCTCATTTTTTTCCCAGAATACCTGGAACGTTCACTTATCTGCCACAACTTACTGGATGTTATCAGAGTGTAATAACTTATCAGGAGAAGAGGTGAATCTACCCTAAAGAAACCATAGTGGCTGTAAACTGCTGTGTTTCAGCTTTCAGAATCTGCCTTTCCAAGCCATGATGTAATTATGTTAATCCAAAGTACGCTTGCAGCACAAACGTGGCACCTCTGACACTCTGGGTTTTAAAGGGTTAAGTTTCCCTAGATGCTTATACGTTTGTTTTCAAAGAATCTGTGGTCACATGAATCAATTCATCCATGAACTGTAAACGTGGACACAGACAGAGCTGGGTACCTCTAGGTCTGTGCACGGTGCTGCCCGGCTGGCTGCCTCCGCCCGTCGAGGGGGCTCTGGGCTCCTGGCTCAGACTGGGTTCATCTCCATCCGACTCACTGCTGTCCTCGTCACCATTGTGGCTCACACCACCTTCTGAGAGACCAAAAAAAAAAAGTTTTCATAGTGGGTTTATGCATCAAACATTAATTATTTTAAGACTCACCAATCTTCTCGTCAGGACAGCAGTCAGGCACGTCTGGCTCTACTGGCTCTGGAGCAGGGGTTTCTGGGACTTGGAGGAACTCCATTCTCCAAAACTACAAGACATTGACTTTATTTAGCTCCTCCATAACAACCAACCTATCTTTAACATTTCTGAGGAAAAACATGTGAGGTATGTTACCCTGACGACGCCGTCCGAGTGACCGGTCACGATGACGTTCTGCGTGTCCCACTCGTTCATCTCGGACACACAGCAGCACAGGATCTGCTGGCTTCTCCCCGTGAAGGTGTTGGCGCTGGCGATGGGGCTGCCGTTAATGCTCCACACGTGAATGTACGTACCCGCGCAGGACACGATGTCCCCCTGTACAAACCCAAACACATTTTATTTTCTATGTTCTTATCGTGGCATTAACAGAACAGAAGTCTCTATATTCTTTGTTCTTTATCTGATATTTACTGTCATGAAGCAGAGTTATATAGGTTCTACTGTTACTACGGAATATACTTTATGTGCATTACTGTTAATACCATAAATCACACTTGCACTGATGAATTTTTTAATTTGTTTTTTTGCAACACTCTGCACGCTGCTAAAAATATAACTGAAGGTCCATTTTTATACATACAGCTAGTCTACTGCTGCAGATTCTAATACCGTGCTGAGCCAATGCAACCACATTTCTGTCTGTGTACACTTGTTGTACACCTGAATGTCTATTTGTTTCTAGAAACTGCAGCTCACCGTGAGTTCATTGATACACAGAGCAGAGACGGGCGCCCGGTGTCCTCTGAGCTGCGTGACGAAAGACAGCTTGTTCAGGTCCCAAATGATGCAGGTTCGATCCCGAGAGCCGCTCACGACTATGTGGTACGCCGATGACGCCGTGAGACACGTTACAGCGTCCGTGTGGCCCAGTAACGCCTGTGATATAAGGACACATTACACAGAACAACCAATTAGTTCAGAGTCCATTTTCAGGTTGATGTAAAGGATTGTATTTAGGTTCTGCTTGTCTGTAGTGACACTTGCAAAAGATTGGATCATTGAATGTTACTGAAACGCTGCTGTGAAGCCGCAGTTTTCATGCGTTTACCTGTTTGAGCGTGAGCGACTTGGCCCTCTCCTTGGACGTTCCCGTTTCCCACACACAGATAGCGGTGCTGGTGCCACCGGTGATGACCAGCTTAGGGTTTGGACATATGGCACAGAGGATCTGACCCCACTCTGACAGACACTCGTACACCACCAACGCCTGAAACAAGATTCAAGATTGAGGTCAAATATCAGCCGGAAGATCAGGACTGCAGAGGTTTCAAAATGGACATGTGGATATTCTGGTCTGTTCGTTTTATATTTATCTGCATCTCAATAAAAGACACATACAAGAAACTCATGTGTGCATGCTCACAAAACCCCCCCCACAATAAATCAAGCAAATGACGTCACATGCTATTAAATCTAATTTAAAACTTCTGTAATGGCTGAAGCTCTGAGCGAAAATGCCTTTTTAGTGGAGCACCAGTAGGGGGAAACATTGCCTAATAATTTTACACATCCTTTGAAAGATTTACTAGTTTCAAAGTGAAACAAGCAGGAAACTCTAAAAGACTGTTTTAAATAAAGTGTTGGAAATCCCCAACTCTGATGGAAAACTAAATAAATCAGAGCTAATAACATAAATGTGAAGTCAACACAAATACTCAATGTTGAGAACAAGATCATTAGACAAGAGTTGGGAATAAACTGCAAAAAGTTTATTTTTGTGGAAGCCAGTGACACAGAGAGGTAATTCAAATCTCTGAGGAACTGGCTGTACCTACTGACCTTGTCAGACTCATAGTTAGCCAGGCGGCAGCTGAGGTCAGCGTAGCCCCACGCGAACGTCTTGCTCCAGGTGGGTGGAACTAGGACTTTGTTTTGCTCCACAGCGAGGATACCCTTGTCTGTGCACACTATCTGCCCCACGGGATCCTTCAGCTCTGCACAGAGGTGATACAGAAAATGTGTGAGATTCCTGCACTGGTATGCATGACGATTCCAGACTCTACTAATAAGTGAAATGTATTTGGAGAGTCATCTAAAAGAGAAAATATGTGGTAATGGGAAGGAAGCACAACGGGCTGGGGTCAGACAAAGCTCTTTTTTAGGTCTGTAATCTGACCAGAGCACAAAGGAAACCTGAACTGTGACCAGCAGAGTAACATTATAAAGAGACACCCCCGCTCCCCCCAGCATACTGAAAAGTGACTCTAATTCTTGCTGACAAAAGCAACAGGCCAGCTGTAACATTAGATCAGCAATACCAGCAAACCTCATGGTTCAGCAATGAAGTAAACTGACTAGTCAACGAGTCTGTACCACCTCTAGTACCTACTCATCAGATTACAGGAAAAACTGGGATTCAGAGAACACATTTAAACATTAATAACCTGCTGACTGATCAAAACCATTATACAGACAACTGAGGGTTTAGGGTTTTGGTTAAACTGAAGAGTAATTATTGGTGCATCTGTGATCATGTTTGTATCCGTCTTTACCTTTAACAGGTGCGAGAGAAGGTCTGAGATTGTCCAGGTGGTGGAAGAAGATCTTGTCGATGTTGGAGCTGGGAGGAATACTCGATACGTCACCGTTGGCCTTAGTGCGTACCCGTTTAGGAGGGTGGGGCTTCTTAAAAAGCTGAAACCACATCAACAATCAAGGATTTAATAAACTAGACTAAAAGGAAAACTCTGGCTATTAGCATGTTAGCATGTAGACATGCTAGCAGGTGCTTGTGTTGCAAAGCCCTTCTGAGCTCCAATCTACTTAGGTATAATAGAAGCATTATCGCTGGTAGCAAAGGCGTTATGCTATTGGCAGTAGCGGCAGTGCTAGCAGGCGGATTAGCATGTATCGTACCTGTTTGGGGATTTGTCCAAAGTTGTTGATGAAGCCGATGGTTGCCGTTTCTTTGAGCGGGTCGTTGATGTTGTAGATGTCCACCTGACCTTCGTAGAACAAGTGGTGGAAGACGTTGACGGCCTCCACCGCTGGCGGACCCTGCTGCTTGTAGCCAAAAATCAGGTCGATCCACTCGTGGAGGTGGGCCGACACGTAGTCACACTCTAACGCCTGCAGGCGGAGAAAGTAGATTAAGGTGAGCTCAGAACTCACTGGGGTACATTCACCTCAGCGGAGGGTTCGTTTCCTACCTCTCTGTGGACTCTGATGAACTCTCTGGGGTCCCCCTTGGCCCAAGGAGGGAGGATCACATCACCCAGCTTGGTGCCATTCTGTTTGGCACCTGGTTTCATTTACACAACAGACAGCAGACAAAACATTAACACCCACGCCCTTAATTATCTCGTTGTGACTTGTCATCTGTTATGATCCATGCTTCCCGATCTTACCCAGATCAAAGTTGTTGGAGTTGAGCATGAACTCCGGCAGATAGAAGAACTCGGGTATTAGTTCCTTGACGTCGGCCATGTTGTGTTTGGAGGCAGAGAGCCAGGCTTCACGCACACTGTGGAACATCCTGTCAGCCAAGTCAAAGTGGCCACCCTGGTAATTGAACACAAACACGATGTTTTTACACAAGTAACACAAATTTGTCATGTGAGCATTGCTGTTAATTCACCATCTTAAAATCTGTGATGGGGGAGGCATGTATAACTTTTATTATCCATTATCAGGTGTATATTCTTAAGATAAACTTAATAATTCTTAAGATTATTAGGAGCCTGGTTGTTTGCTGCAGAGCGTGAGTCTGGAGATGCTCAGTTGGGAACTGATTTTTACTCCAGCAAAGATCTGCTAAGCCATTGCAACTTGTGATGAGATAATAAGCTGTCCTGTTAAAACAGCATAAGAACAGTTCAGATCAAACCTGAAGTCTGAGGAAAATCTGCGTGAAGGGCTCCATCCGGACCAGGTAGGAAGCGACGATCATGGCTGATGAGTAGTGGGTGCCATAGTGGTATGCTGGGGTTTCACCTGGTATGACAAGAAAACAACACATTTACTCAGTGAGTTTTCACTTGTGTGCAACAGAATCATCAGCAGTCAATGAGGTCTAAGTGTAATTATGGTGTCAAAGTAAATTTCAGTTCTTTCTGTTTGAGGTTTTAAGGTGTGTCTCTTACCGTTGGGGTCTTCCCAGTCCTTGTACCTCTTCTTGTACTGTGTCAGCCGGTCCTCGGTCTGGGCGCCCATGGGCTTGGCGAGGTTACGAAATGTCTTCGGGTTGTTCAGGTCCAGCTCCTAGGTCACAAAATCCCCCACGAAGACAACACGTTAACACAGCTCAACACCGCTAAAGTCCGGTGGCATCTGCAGGTGTAAAACGACTCACCTCTGAGTCGAAGTCGGCCAAGATCCAGGGGAAGACAGGATACTGCATCAGGTCGTTGTAGGAGCGCCCAGCCAGTGTGTTCAGATGCATCAGGTACTGGAAGTTACTGATCTCTCCTCGCTGGAAAAAAGATCACACACACGTCAGCGAGGTTTGGAATCGGATGAGAGAATCCAAGCGGGTTAAACCGACGGAGGTTAATGCTCCTACCTCCCATCTCTGAGTCACTGACTTCTCACCAACCAGAGTGCTGAGAAGTCCAGATCTGTCCACGACAGAGAAGATGGTCAGTTTAGACACAGCTTAAACTGCTGCTGCCTGTGTGCTTTATTTATTTACTATGTTCCGGGTCATTAACTTGATTAATTACTGCAGAAAGCAAAATCAATTATTGATGAAAATGCATTTAATAAAATAAGAGCACCTACACATCCAAAACCAATTATGCTATTCATGAAACTAAAAACATGTCTGTGCTAAATGTAACGTGGAGGAGGACATACCCTTGTTCGACGCTGGTGTTGGGTCTCTGGCCTGAAACGGACTCTGAGCTGTCAGCCAGTGAAGGTACCACCGCTAAGAACCTGCAGGGGATTTAAACAAGGACATTTCAGAACCATTTCTTACTGCACATAAAACACTGCATTTCAATAAAGATACATCACTGACATAGTGGAAGTAAATGACCTGACAACAATACTTATTATTAATAGTGAACAGCCTAGCCTCTAGGAGGAGCCAGGTGATCCAGAAAACGATTTGCCAATCTTTGCCTGAGATCTGAGCACCAGGGAGTTTAATAACATTTGGCTACAAAAAACATGGCTGAAACATGCTCCGTAATCAAACTCGTATTCCAGCAACAACCCAGTCAGGATACACTGGGTTAATGCACAGGAGGAACCTAGAGCTATTATTTTCTGCAAAAAAATAAAATAACCATTTACCATCATCTGTGCAATGTCTCTCATATCCTCAGTATAAATATTTGCTTGTGGTTTCTGAGTGTTAGACTGAACCATTAACCATTTATGGAGCTATTCTTTCTTGAACCAGCAGAGGGTTAGTGGCCTGCGGTTAAGTTGCACTGCTTATATTAGCATTGAGTACCTTTGGTAAACTTTGTTGCGAACTCCTTTCTGGAAGGCTAACAGGTAGTTTCTCCCATCTGCTGAGAAGACTTCCACTGCCATGGGCTGAAAGAAGATGACATCAATATTAAAAAAACAGAAAGCCTGGTGAAGCAAACTTTAAATGATAAATGGTCTGCATTTATATATACAGCACTTCTATTTAAGTTCAGTAGCACTCAAAGTGCTGCACAATGTTTCTAAAGGTAATTAGCTAAATGCAAAGGACTCACAAATGTAACCTCAGACATTCACACAGAGCAAATATCCAATATGTACATAGGTATGAACTGATGTATGCATTCAGAATCTGGTCATATCTGTGTGTGTATGTGTCTGATACGCGTATATCTGTGATTACAAACCTGTCGGCCATGAAGGTATTGAAAGTGGACTGTCAAATCATTTCACTTGTTATTTGGGTTGTGGTTGTGTTCTGTGACATTGTATGTCAAACACCAACACCATGACATCTTAATATATAGGTTTTAAGTCTCTTAAAGGCCTCGGGCCATCTTATCGTGGAGCTGCTTTCACCCTATCAACCTTCGCTCTCTAAGTGCTCTATAAATAAAGACAATTAATTGATTAATATGATCCACTTCAGTTTTTATTTTAAAAGGAAAACAAACAAAAGTAAGTGTGCAATGTTTTAATTTTGTTTCTTTGGTGTTATTGCTTTTGCTTAAAGTGAAGTTTAATCTGACTAGACACGAGCTTTACATTTACATCATCTTCATACTGGGTTTGTGGTTTTTTGATTTAACGGGCGCCTTTTGATATTTGGATCTTGTATGGATCTGATATAGGATGTCAAATAGTTATATATGAGATGCATTTCTCCATTGTTGAAGGATACCGTTATTTATTAATCATTTGTTAATTAGCCTGTTACAGGCAGCCCCCTGCTATAGTTCCACAAATGATTGATGGGTATGTGTTAGTGACTATGGAGCTTCCAACATGTTTCTCCTGTATTCATTCAGTCCTTTATGTTCAATATACAATAAAAAATAAATAAAGTGCTCTGAGAAGGCATTATATGGCCTCCGTATTTATGGGGTTGGAGGTGGGCTGCGACTTTTGCGACTTAAAAGTGAGCCCTGAGTTGGAAAAGGTTGGGAACCACTGGTGTGTACCAACCTGCAGCAGGTAGCGTCTCTTGTGAACCTCCTTAATGTCTTCATAGGCAAAGATGCTGCAGGTTCTCTTTAACTGGCTTTGGCCTTGTCTCGCTCCTCTTGGGATGATGGCCTCATGCAAACTGGACAGACACAAACACAAAGAGTTTCACACAAGTGCTGCCAATTCAATTTCGTCATTACTGAGTATAACAAAATAATATATTTTTAATGTCTTCAAAGTGACTTATAAAGGATGGTAGAAAGTAATAGTGCATATACACACACAAAAACATGAACTCCATTGTGTTTAGTTAATTAAATCATAGGCAAACTAATTCATCATTCGAGCCGTTTAATAGATAATACTTTCAGTAAGAAAAACACAGAAACACAGGAAACATGACTAAATCCACAGTACGAGACATCTGCTGGTAACAGTTTGGCGTCTCAAAGGAACAGGCCGACCAAGTTCCCTAAAAAGATAAATACATAAAAGCTTTGCTGAGTTTCATGCGCCATCAGCAGCATTACATCATCCCAGCATCAGAAACTCCCACTGCAGCGTCCAAAGGAATGATGTCATCTCTTATTCAGAGAAAGAAAGCCACAGCCTCTGTGGTACCGGTCGGTTTTTCGTGCAGAACTTGATGGCGTAATTAACGCGACCGACAAAGACACGTGGACATACTTTGGTGGGAGCGTGTCGATGTCCCTGATCTCTCTGGACACGGTCATGGTGTAGCCGTCGATGACGTAGAAGTGCTCTTTCCCAAAAAGCAGCAGCCCCTCGCTGGTGTCCAGACCCTGCACTCTGGCACATCGGTACATGTGCTGGATCTGGAACGGGAGACATTATAAACAGACAATTAGCTTATGGAGAAATGTACTTTGTACACTTAAGGAAAGTTTACAAGGTAGCAATTTCATTTATTTATTTTTTTAAATGATCTAATCGTATGTTTATGCTTTCAGACCTTCTCTCCTTCTTCCAGGAGCCGCAGCAGTGACGTGTTGTCCGTCCTCTGCTCCTCTTCGGGGCCTCCGGCCTCTAACGGCTGCTCCTGAAGCTGCTCTTGACTGTCCTCGTCTGCGCCGTCCGCCGTGGACCGAGACCTCTTGAGAGGAGCCTTCACCAGACCTGGACGGCAAACACATGGGATTTAACGAGGGCTGTGTTTACATGAACACTTCTATTCCATTAATAATGCGACTTATGGCTCAGGCTGAATAAAAACAAAACACGTCACCTCCCGAACGAGAACAGAACGACCCGATCAGAGGGGTTTCTTTAGTTGGACTGAGAGGGGGTTTGTAAAAATGTTCTTTTACTATTATGTGAATTCAGCGTTGTCATTAAAGTTGGAGGGAAAATGATCTAATTTGGTGCTAAATGGTGCTGATATACTCTGTTATAAAAGTTAAAAAAAATCACATGCAGCCACTAATTATTTTTAAGAATAACACTAGAAAAAAGACTTTAAGCTTCTGTACGTGTCTTCGTTTCTGCACTTCTCATCTATATTTAGTTCAAAGAAAGAAAAGTCACGAGAACATATCCAATAGTATGAGGTTGGCGATGTGCACCGGCTTCGTCTCGCTACCTTTGACTCTAGCGATGGTGTCCTCTCCGTGCTCTGGCTCGTGCAGAGTGGTCTCTCCCTCGGTGGTGTGCTCCACAGAGTGCTGGTACATGCCGGGGTTTCCAGACAGCAAACGCATGTAGTATTCCTTACTGTCGTAGCTGATGGCTCGCCGGTACCGCAGAGGCTTCTGGAGGAGGAGGACGAACAACATTCGTGTATAACTGCAAACTGCATTTGTGTCTGTCACTGTTTTAGTTATTAACGTGAAATAACTCTGTAATTACTTCCACTGCACAGCCAAGAGACTTAACAACCAGGTGAATCGTATTCAGCTTTACCCATGGTACAATGTTGATGCTGGAGGAAGTAGAGGGACAGGAGGAAACACTGCAGACTTTACTTACATGCAAGAGGTTACTGCTAAAGCTTTATTTGATTATGTTAGGACTTCATTCTCAAAGGATCAAAACTGTTGGAGCACACACCAAATTCATGTTGTGTCGTCCTGCTGTCGCAGTAGAAGCACAAAGATAAAAATAAGATCTAACATAAGTTTAATCTGCACGTCTGCAGAAACTCACTGCAACGACTTAACGTTGCATTTCTGTCCACGGCAAAAACCCGTGAGACACACAAGCCCTTTCAACGTCCCTAAATGAAGCACAGCCGCAACAGTTTTCTGCTCCGTGTCCTCCAGGTTTTTAACAATGTTTTTGGCGAACTATCATGCAGTCACACCAGGCATCACAGAGACATATTTGTACCTGTACAAAGATAAGGACCCTAGGCAGAGCTGAGGGTACTAGAGGCACTGGAGGGGGAGAGGAGAGCTGGAGAAGTTAAAGAGAGTGAGGATGAGTCTCTGGAGCTTATATCCAAAAACTCATGTAGCTGTTCACTAACTAAAGTAAATAAGTCTAAGTAAGAACGTACAAATGAAAGCATTTAATCTGACAAGTATACAATACAAGTGTGATTGTGGGTTAATTATTGCTAGGGTCATGTTGATTTAGGAGGAGCTGTGTGTGTGGTTAAAAGTTATATATCAAACACAGATATGTGAGATTACAGTGTGTGTGAAAACCTAAAGAGTAACTGCTGAAATATTCTACAGCACCCCAGATGAGGTCCGGGGTTTATTCACACTCAGATCGGATCTGGAGACTTATTTTAATGCCGGGTCTGAATACACGTACCTAAAGCTGGTCACTTACGATAATATAGACCCAGATTAGATCTGAACGCTAGGTCTGAACAGGCTCACAGTCAAACATCCTGCAACTACGCCCTGAGCACGGTTATGTATTAAGGACCAGGCCTGTGGGACTTTGGACTCAATTGTACTGGATCATAAAGGGGCCAAAACATTCTCTCTATAAGGAATGTGAAGAGTCTCCTCATATCGTGTACATCAACGCTTGATTTAAACTGCTACGCTCCGTCTGTTTTAAGCGTATTGTTGTTAAGTTCTGTTGATGTTCACACGAGCACGAAAACTGCTGTTGTCTAACTCTATTATTGGTAAATCAAATACCTCTTCAATGTGGTGTTAAGCTGTTGAGTAAACTAAATGGTTAAAATGTTTAAATGTAGCTTCTAAGCGCCCGTGTTTCAATTAATACCAACCATCCCCGTGAGCTCTCTCCGTATCTTCTTAACCAAATAAATTATCGTTGAGTGGAGAGAGACACCAGTTAGCAAACAGAGCGCAGGGATTATCTGTTGAGTAAACAAAGCTAAATGCGTCCCGGCAGCGCCAGAGCCACCGGCTGTCGGTGTCACTTCATCACATGACGGCAAAGAGCTCGGCCAAGAGCTCTATTTCAGGAGAGGGCTCGCTGTCTGCGGGGGAACGGGCTCGAGCCACGGACAATATGCAGGAACAATATTCTGCCTTTATTTACACGCATCATGTTGCTGTGCAGAGCATCATTTATTTGCTTTAATTGGCATTTAAAAAGTAACTTCATTCTCTCTTTTCTGATATTATATCTGTTGCTAGTTGAAAGATTATAATAAGTTTTTAACACCTCTTTACTATGAGTCCCTTTGTGTTAGCGAAACGTTATGCGATGCTTCACTTCTATTAAAAGCTGAATTACCTGTGCCGAGTTGGTGTTTGTCTCTGTCTCGGGGATGTAGGGGTAGTGGATGTAGAACATGTCGTTGCGGACCATCTTCTTCCTCATGCGACAGGGCCCCTCCGTCATCTCCAGCACGAACTTGTCCAGGTGGGAGCCGATGGGCGGGCCCCACAGGCCCCGTTCCCGCAGCAGCTCGTATTCAATGGACGCCCACTCCTCCGTCACGTACTTGAGGGCGTTCTGCTGCCGCTGTGGGTCGGAAAGGGGAGACAGTCGCTTGAAAAATGCTGCAATAAATTATAAAAGGCGCCACAACAGCAAAGCTCTGAGTTTTTCTGTGGTTAACTATCCCACATCAGTCCGTCGTTTTCTTGTTGTTTCTCTTGAATAATTAGAATAATCTAAGCATATGTAAGTAATAATGTAAGCACTGATACCTCTTGATACTCTTTGTACTGCATGGCCACCAAGTCCCGAACAACAGCGATGTGTGTAAACATCCACTGGAAAGTCTCCTGTTGATCAGAATCACAGGTTAGGAGTGAAACAATCACATTGACGCTCTTGTGTCCGTCTTCTGAAGTTGTGCAGTGTTTCTCTGTTGTTTCTCTGTTGTACCTGTGCAGACAGACTGTTCTTGTTCAGGCTGTTTTCCTTCTTGTTGCGGCGGACGCCGGTCAGCTTGGAGAGGCCGAAGCCGCTGCTGACTCTGGACAGTTTTGACTGGGTCGCCGGCGCTACAGCTTCGCCGCGACTGATGCACTTCTTCTCGTGAGCTGAAAACGAGACAGGTGAGTTTTATTTACCAGCGGCCATATTCCACCTGAACACCTTCTCACTTTCAACCAACAGAGCAGTAGTAATATGGGAACACAAGACATGTTTGGTTTCATTCATCCCAGTACAAAAAATGATATTTCCACCTCACTTCTGAACATGAACTGAATTTAATGATACATTATTACATACAGGAATTTTCTAACCTGCCAGATTTACCAGTTTTAGAGAAACACTTCAAACAATGTCTGCAAATGTATCTGGCTCAGTATCAAATGATGAAAATCCCTGGTCGTATTAGAAGGACTGTAGGTAGAAAACACCTATTTCATTCAAGTAATTACTGAATTCAATCCATGTCAAGAAAGCATAAATCTAAAACTACACAGTTCAGGTAGTGTACAGCCTGTGTGCTTTCTCATGTTTTTTTTTTTTTGTTGTTGACGTTGTTTTTTTTTTTTTTACAGTATTCCTCACCCAGGTGGTTCTGCCAGCTCTTCAGGGCCGGCTCTTCCAGAGCAGGTCGGGCCGTGGCGATGTCCACATGACCTCTGTCATTACAGGGCAGAGACACTTTAAAGATGTCCTCCAGCATCTGACGCTTGCTGTGCATCAGCTCCGTCCAGACACGGTTCACTGCCTTCAGCAGCAGCTGTCTCCCTGCACAGGATCGAACCAAACCCTCGTTTACATGTGAATCAGCCTGTTTTAAAGGCATTAAAGTGCGGAGCTACAGGCTGCTTTCGTTTTCTCAGTAAACGACTTAGCAGCGTAGACTGTAAATGCATAATTGCAGAAATAGATGTAAACTTCAGGCCAAAACACACAGAAACATATTAAATATACAGAATGTGTGAAAGACTAACACCCACCATCAGTTTCACACATCATATCCCCTCATGTCAGGTTGGATTTGTTTAAAATGATAATGTGGTCGGTGTCTCACCTTCGCTGACATCGTGGCTGTGTGTGGCGTCGGCCTCGTTCTCCGTGGGCATCATGACGTGCCAGGTTGTCATCCTGGCCTCAGCCTCCAGACCGAATCCCTCCACGCTACTGCAGAAAACACAAACACACACACGACAGCTCAGACACGGCCCCTCCGCACGATGACACCCACGGAGAGGACTTCACGGGGGGAGACTGGCTCCTCTGCAGGAGGTGAGTCGGCTCTTTGTGGCTGTGCAGCGCGTCCTGTTTAAGCGTATTGTTTTCCCAGCGTGGTGAGAAACTCAGTCTCCCCGCTTATGGTAATTATCAGTACTTCTTACAGGACACAAGGAATAATGTCATAAATTGAAGGGAGTAAATGTACCCCAGAAATGACAATTATTAAAAATAACAATACAAAAGGTGATGAGATTTATGTTTATCACACTCTTGTAATTAACTTTACTTTACTGGACCTAAAAGGCTCTAATATGTGAGAAACTAAATCAAACCAATTTAATAATACCAGGTTTTGGTTTTAAAAGGACTTGTTTTAGACTCTAGGAAACTGATTTATTTGTCAAACTAAAATCTGTTTGCAGAAGCAGCAGCAGCCACAATCTGAAACTGCTTATTTCTGCTTCAGTCCAAATAAAAATGCAACATATTCCCTCCTCACAGTAGTTTAATAGTCTCACCTTTAAACTGGCAAAGCAATAAATATGCTGCTTACTCTGAGTATTTCTGATGATCAAAAGTAGTGTTGTTTCAAAGTAAAATAATTCAATGCTGATTTCCAATAAAGGAATCCATCCATTGCGTAAATAATAGTGAAAATAAAACCTACATGTGGGAAGAAATCGTTCATTCTAAGCTATTTTTATACTATTTCTCCACATGTACGTAAATCAGTAAAACTGAACTCTCTTATATAAATATCACCGGACTTATTCAATACAAGGACAGTTTATATAACTGAATGCATGTTTAATTCATTGTGAATATGTGAATGCATAATTCATACGAGACTGGCCACAGATGTCTTCTAAAGCATCCGTCCTGCACTAAAACTCCTGATCTCCTCGTTTCGGACGCCTCCGTGCCACCTCACCTCCCGCTGTGCAGGCAGATGAAGCAGTGAGCCAGGCAGGCCACGAAGTCCTGGTCGTGGTTGCCCGGCCCGAGCACCAGGTTGCGGTTGACGGTCAGGACCCGCAGGGCGTCCAGCAGGGCCACCTGCTGCGCGACCGTCTTGTGGGGTCGGCAGAGCTGGTAGAGCACGGTCCGGTTCAGACAGTGGTAGATGGTGTCGAGGGAGAGACCCTGGGAGCGACGCTTGGACTGGAGGAGGAGCGGGAGGGAAAGGCGAGAGAAGGGGAAACGGTAGTAAATGCTGCTGCGCTGCTGCGTTCTAGGTGTAAATAAAGCTGTCGTAGAAATATTTCAGCAGAAAGGAGATTTGGTTAAGCCACCAGGGATAAATCGCTGGGGGGGTTGTGAATGTAGATTTGTTTCTCGTGTTGTGTGAGTAGAGATTTGTGTGAGTACTTCAACAGGCAACTCTTAGTAAAAGTAAAACTGGACGTTGAGAAAAACTTGAACACTTATATTTTTGTTCCTGCATATAAATGACAGTGGAGTTTCCTGATCTATGAGCAAGAAAAAGTGCTAGAAACGGGGGAAAAAACGTGCAATATAAAGTAAATATATTCTAATTCTTACTGTGTACTCCAGCATTAAAAAGATGACCATTAAAAAAAACGCTAACCTCATCAGGACATTTCCAAGATACTTCACACACATCATGGTTCAAGATTTAATTTCATTTCATTTGATCTCATCTACCAATCTTCTCATTTAAAGTGCAGATCGTACAGAAGACACTGCATGAAAGGTAGGATACAAACTCCAAATGTGTCTACCCCTCTTCTTGTTACACAGAGACACACAGGCCCCGTCCGCCAGCCAAGACCTAAATGGATTTAGGAGGCATATTGAGTTTTTCTATCTTCACTGGCTTAAATGAGTGAGCAGGGTCTGCACTCAGATAGATGCTGCTTATTCGATTTAATCCTGAGTGTGTTCACTGGCTGCATTAACTTCTGAAGAACACTCAGAAGAACTTTTTATTTCTCCAGAACAGAGACACCACGGGGCACAGCATCAAGAAAATCAATCAATCATCACTGACTGATTGCCGTCATTGCTCTAGGGTTTCACCTGTCCAATGAGCTGCACAATGAAGTCCACCACCAGCTTGGAGTCCTTGTTGAACATGCCCTGCCACAGCTTGTCCACCACCCGCTGGGTGAAGTAGAAGACATTGTTGACCAGAATCTGATAGCTGCCCCCGCTGCTGAGAGGCAGAGAGGCGTCTTCACCTGCGCGGAGACAACAGCAAGAGAAGACAAAATGTGAGTGAAACTAATACGCACTAAATGAAGAATGGTTGTCATTAGGTGGTACTGGGCTGGATTGTTCTACGTGAGCTCTGTTCTGACCTAGAAGGACATCAGCAGCCAGGAGATGCTCCATGACGCCATCCAGGATGTTGGACTGAAACTCCTTCTGCTGAGTCCTGGTGGAGCGTTCAGGGGAAGCCTGGCAAACAAAACAAGAAATTAAAGAGAGAATCAGAACAAACTGTTAATCCTCAAGCAAACATTGAAGGTTTGTTGACCCAAGCTCAAACCACTGCCTGCGTTTTTGTTGTGGTGTTTCCTTACCTCCAGGAGCAGGTCGATGATTGGCGTCTGCTTGCTGGCCAGAGTCATGCAGAGGTTGTCCATGATCAGAACCCTCATGAAGTCGAAGACGTACTTCTTGGCCGGGTGGTTGGTCAGCGATGTCTTGGAGCCCACGTTACAGTACTCGGACTGGCTGCGGTTCATACCGGAGTCCCCAGCGAAGGCCTTGAACTCCTCGATGGGAGAACCGGCTTCGTCGTCCAAGTCACTGACCTGCAATGGATCAAGGGACAGAGAGACACTTTTCATCAACAGAATGATGAAACAAACACAAAATGAAAAATAATTACACAAAGCAGTTATATAAATTTATTTTTCTTTACACTGCAGCATTGTTTCCAAAAGGCTCTTGCTCCTAGTTTCTTCCCAGTGGAAGATGTTACTAACACATAAAGCATAAGTCAGCAGCAAAATTCTGTGCAATTATCTCATATCCGTCTGAATTGCTTTTTATTGTGAGTAAAAATGGGACTCTGTGCTCTTCCAGAAGAGTCCAAAGGGGCAATAAGCCACAGATTTACTGCCCCATAAGAGACGGCTACAAAATATCTGCAGAGGGTCGATACAGTTACTAATCAATACCTGTGATTACTTGGTCTTGTGATGAGATTTTTTTTTTTTCTTTTAAACCCTCAGGCTCTCAGTCTCGAACAAAACACCTCGTGAAACAGAAGATTAAAGTCTTGACATGAAGGATTTGCGCAAAAAAGGAGGTGAAGAACTACCAGAGATGCTGAGATCACTTCAGGTCATATTTCTCACGCTGCTTCTTATCTTGTGCAGAATGTAATTTAAAGAGCGTTAAAGACAGAAAAATAAAACGGACAGACTTACCATCTCAGAGTAGGGCCTGATGTTAAAGGGGAAGACGGTGGCTGCCAGGGCGCAGAGGAACTCGGGGCTGTGCCACATCGGCGCCAGGTCCGACACGTTGTGGTAAAGGTACCGAAAGAACTGCATGAGGGTCACGGGGTACTCTCTGAGCCAGGAGCCTTCCTCCTCTGACTGCCACGGCTGCAACGAGACACGAAAGATGTCAAGCACTGAAACCTGGAGAAACATTTCCATTCAAAACTCCACAGTGGTTTCTCAGTTTTAATCTCCGGTTTAAGGAGTAAACTGAACGTCCTTCAATAGTCACTTAGCTCACAGGAGGATAAGTGAGCAACATGGATACAGTCGTGGGTTTAAGTGTGCGGATAAGCATGAGAACGGGGTCCTTTTTGGTGGATTAACAGAGCTTAAGACGACACCGTAACAGAATCCAGGCTGATACCGTCCTTTTTTAAGAGGCACTTAAAATGTGAACACGAGAAACTTCTCACATGTGGGTGTTTCCCGGTGAAGACGCGCTTAAAAATAATCTTCTTTTTGGGGAAAGGTGTTAAAATTTAATTAGCACTTATGGTTTAACAGATTCCCCTTTAAATTTGGAACATTAATGCAGGAGGCTATATGAATTCAAGAAACGAAAGGTTTATAATTAGAAAAGGACGGGGAAGGTTTACATTTCAACCAGCCTTGCTATGAAAAAAAAAAGCTATGTTAGGAAAAAGATAAATAATAATAAAAGAACGAAATGAAATTTGACCAACTTTACAACCAAGGTATTAACTGCAAGGTGGCTATTGGATGATGCCGAATCAACATTTTTGCTGCTCTCCAAATGCCCTGACAACAAACTCACTCTGTTTTTAATCATGTTTTTCTTGGAAATCACAGTTAGAATCACATTAAGAAGCTTCCCCGGGTTTGAAGCGAGGAGATTCACAGTTCTCACCAGGTTGAGCATGCTGCGCAGCATGGCCAGCAGCAGGAAGGCGGCCTCGGTACAGACGCTGTGGATGGAGCCCACCACTGTTGCGCTGGAGGCCGGCATGCCAAAGATAAACGTCCAGATGGAGTCCAGATCAAACTGAGAGGAAAAAACAGACAAACTGGGGGTAATATCTAGACTAATTCCATCTGTAGTCACTCTGATGTTAGCGTTGAACGCATGCATGAAAATGATAGGAAACGGGTCTAGTTCTGAGTCATTCATTTATTTAGGAACATCACACTTGCGCATGTGTTAGTTATTAGTGGAAGAGAACGAAAAAGGTAAAAAGGTTGGGTATACTAACATGTACCTGCAGGCTGTCTGGCAGCTCCGTGACAGGCTGCTGCAGGAAGAGAGCCATGAGCAGGAAGTAGAGCTCGGGCACGTTGGTGTGTTTGGGCAGCAGCGTCTGCAGGACAGGAAACCCCGGGAAATGGCAGGCGTCTCGGTTGATCTCCCGAACTGTGGAGCGCCCGCCAGCACTGCGACCCACGTTGAAGCCTGCAGGGGACAGTTAAGGGAGGGGTGAGAGTGAACAGGCGGCATTACAGCAAGAGCCTTCTGACTAAGGCACCTACAGCCTACTCGGAGTACAGCTGGTGTAGGGGTTTAAGAACTCAGTAATAACTCAGGGCTGTAATCGTGTAATTGTTGGGACTCCAAAACTGGAAGACAAACTAAGGGTTTCAACCTTATATAGTATAGCACAAAGCATAAGCAATGGTTCTCAACCTGGAACTTGGCAAGATGACGCCATTGACTGGTGGGTCAAAAGAATGTATATATATGTATATACATACTAATATATAAATTTCAGAGGATACTTTTCAATCCTTATTCTACATAATCCTGTCCTGAAACATGCCAGAACAGCGTGGAGGCTGAAAACCATTGAGCTCGGGAGGGACTATGATCGCAGCAGCAGGGAGGGCAAGGAGGCAAAAAATAAGAAGACAAACCCTTGGCTGTGCGGCGCACAAACTGTGCAGCTTTCTGTTTACTGAACGAAGGCCAACTCCGACGGAAAGCGTTGCCAGAGTGAGGAGAGGCGTCTGCTGAGCCATGTTACAACATACAGTATTTACACCGGACATTTATTACTGCAAGCTTCTGACTTTATTTTCTTTTTCTATTTTTTTTTTTAGAAGGGAATGTTCAAATAAATATGTTAAATTACCTGACAAATACCGTGCAAAATACCGTTTGTTTAATTAACAGTGTAGGAATTCACACCATGCAGTCGACTGTCGGCCCTGCACTCACCCAGCACTGTGCCGATCTTATTGGTGAGGACGGAGTCGGTGTGATCCAGCCAGCCTCCTCCACACAGGCCCTCTTTGAAGCGGTTGAGGATGGACTGGTTCGACAGCAGCACCACCAGGATCCACAGAGCTGCCGTCACTGTGCTCGAGTGGAGATGCTCTTCCATGAACATCAAGAGCCAATCGAAGCCGAGCGTCCGCACCAGTTCCTCACACGCCCTGAGATGAGATGAAGAGCAACTTATAATCTACCTCTATGGTCATGATGACAGTCAAACATATACATATATAGAGAAATAGACAGTCTAATCTTTTCATCATTGAAGCTCAAATGTCCTCAAGCAAAATAGTTTTTAATAATAAAACTCACATTTATTACGTCAGTGATTATTCACGTTTTCCAAAACTAAATGGACAAACCCTGGGAATCTGGTTCTCGAACTTTCGAGATAAGTCGATATGGTGTAAGAGTGGCGACTTACTGGGCGTTAACAGTGCACTTCTCTTTTGTGGTGAAGAGCAGTTTGAGCAGGTTGTCCAGCAGCCGATTTCTCAGCAGAATGAGGTTTGCAGACAGGAGGCCACCGAAATCATCATCATTACCTGGAGGGATGAGAAAGTCTTCATGACAAACAGCAACTCTTTCCACAAGCAAAAATCCCCCTCAACCCATAGGACCCAAAGCCCCCTGACTCCAAACACCACAATACACAGTATTAGGCAGGTGGTCGTAATGTTATGCCTGATCGGTGTATTGACTCTGTCTTATCAGATTCAAAATCCCTCGAAAAAGTGATTTTCTCCCACGTGCACAATAATGTCACCGCATTTCATCTATTCTTACCGCCATCTATCTTCTCCTCGTTATTGATCTCCATGACAACAAACTTCTCACAGACGGCAAACGTGGGAAGAGTGGAGGAGATGAACTGGCCGAACCTGCGGGGATAAAAAAAAAAAAAAAAACACCACAGTTCAACTCGATGATTCGCTTGGTTGTTCATTTGACGCGCGTCGGTGCGTAATTAAAGTGCGTTTACCGCAGCAGGTCGTAGGGGTTGGGGAAGCCTTGCAGCAGAAGACTGAGGACGTTGCTGATGGCGGCCACGGTGGGCTGAGACAGCGAGGTGTCCCTCAGGGTCAGCAGCAGCCTCGGGATCAGCTGAAACTCCCTCAGCAGTTTGGCATTTTTAGCCGCCTCGCTGTTCAACACAGAAAGTCAATACGCGCACAGTTAGATTAGAGTTTGGCTCGACGATCTCCCTTTGATCAGTTTGAGTTTAGTCCGTTCAGGTGAACGAGCTTCTGACACTTGCCTGGATTCTGTCAGCAGTTCGATGAAATGTTCAAACAGAGACAGATGGAGCTCGTAGGGAGCGTGGAGCCAGACCTGAGGAGCAGGAGGAGAAGACGAAGTTAATTAAAGCAGTGAAAAAGTTTTCCTCTTTAGCTCTTAACGGCCAGTAAATGCAAAAATACACTCACTGTTCCATCAGCCGGAGTAGTTTTTTTTTTCAATGCCTTTGCAATAACACTCTCAGATCTATTTTTGTAAACTTATTTTTAGCATTGTGAGCCCATTAGAGCCAAAAAACCCCTCACCTCAAAATCACAGAGAAGGTCCTGGAAGGCGGTCGAGTTGGGAATGATGGAGGTCTCGTGTCCGCTGTCGACCGTTCCCACCAGAGAGAAGGTGAGGTGGAGGATGTGGCTGTTGAGCAACGAGCGCTTTTTCTTCAGCAGCATAGCCAGCAGCTGAACGGGAGAGACGAACACAGCATAGACTCAATTTGGGATTGTGCCGTCATGATTTAGATTAAGTGAAATCCATCTTGTTTCATTCACAAACAGTATTTCACAGCGGACAAAGAGGAAACACTGTAGGGATTTTGTATACATTAAAAACTGACAGCTGAGTATAATCACGATGATGCAGTGAAAAATGTACAATACCAACTGCTACAAAAGCTAAAGTTCCACTTCACGGATTAAATAAAGCTTCACTGAGGGTGTGAAATGGAAGCGGAGCAACACGTGTGACTAACCTGGTAGCCTTTGATGCGCTCCATCTCCTTACTGGCCAGAGAGTTGCTTTTTACAACACACACCAAAGCTTTGACAGCCGCATACAGCCCCTCCACGTCTGACGCCATGGCAACCAGGCCGAGGATGGCCGCCGCCCCTCCCACGTACTGCAGGTTGTTGGCCACAGGTTTGGGCACAAAAGCACGGACGCCTACGAAGGGTGAGAGAAAAAAAAGGGGGGGGTGGCGGGTTTGTGCGTCGACGCTACTGGTGTTAAATCGAGAATAATAATAATACTAATAATAACACGGATTCTTTTTACCTAAATATCCGATGACGGCGGCTCCGATGGTGCGAGCTGGGCCGTTGAGGTGGCCGGCGGCGTTGTGAATCAGCTTGACCGGAGTGGCGTTTTCATGAGAGGACACGGCGAGCTACGGTAAAAAGGAGGGAAGAGGTTTTGTTCCACGCTATCAGTGTGCAAAATGCAGCTTTTTGCCGAAGGGCTGAACTTTCTAAAAGGCTTTTATTTAGCCACCTAGAAGGAAATGAGGAAGCAATTCTGCAAGTCATAACACTAAGAACACCTCTCCCTGCTGCTCCATGGGGCATGTTGATGGCCCATTAGTCATTAAGTGAGGAAGGAATGGAAATTACTGCAACTGTCTTCATGTGGCACTTTTAGATTTGCTATTAGAGATAATAAGGTAGAGATAATTCTGCATTCATTACGCTTGGAAAATAAAAATAGCCACGTGTTTTTTTTTTTTTACTTGAGTTTTTAGAATAAATTACTCTGGGCTCTGCTGCAGCAGAAATGCTGCCTCTGCACTCATTTGCTTCCTGAGTGGTCATGGGCCGAAGCTTAGCAGGGAGAGCCGGGCAGGCTGGGAAATGACTTGGCAGGTGGTTGGAGAGAGATAAGGAGGGAGAGGGAGCTCATCTGAAGCTTCTACACACACTTTTGGTTGGGATGGTGGGACGGCGGGTTAGTAATTTTAAATAAATGTATGCAGTAGGGTGCGTGCGTCATTTAAGTGGGGCGCACATTTTCTATCGAAGGATGAGTTGCAAACACTGCGCTTCCGCTGAAGCTCTGCGCTGGACACGTCCCAACAGTTTGTGAGGGAAAGAACGGTTTCTTTTTTTAGTTTGTTTTTCTTTCAGACGTGATGTAATGTGAGTCAGAGGCTGAGCGCACCAGGCTGGACACGCTCCAGTCGGCTCCAACACAGCTGCTAAGTGTTAAGAACTGCTGCAAATAAAGTAGAAACTAAAAAGATGTGTTGTTTTTTTTTAATTTTTGGCTATTTTTTAAACGTCATTTTAATATAATGTGCAGATTTCTAAATAAAAGATTTAGAGTACATCTGGTAATGAACCAAATAATCTAACTGCAGCTGGGATTTCTCAAACTGTACCGGAAGTGACTTGAACAACATACGATGCGAGTGAACAGCTGGATGTCTGACCTGTTTTGCGATGGCTTTGCTGTCCAGTTTGTTATAGACTTTCCTGATTTTGGCCACAGTGAGAGTAGTGACAGAAAGAGCGTAGAGACTGAAAGACACCTTCTCCTCTGGAACCAAAGCCACCACAGAAGCAGGTGCTACCTCTGTCTTCGAGTCTTTGCCTGAGAGGAAGGGGAAAAAGTGAGTAGCAAGGGGATGTGAATACGTAGAAGTAGGAACAGGAAGCGAGGACACTCACAGGGCAGGTAGACGGCCTGAAAGCTGCCCACGTAGTTCGGCCCCAGTTCGTAGACGGCGGCGACGCTCGCGGCGGGTAAGACCTCCTCCAGGAAGTGGCTGGGCCCCAGACGCCACACCAGGCTGGAGAGCTGCCGCTGGGCGGGGGGCGTCCCCACGTACCCGTAAACCGTGCTCACTACAGGGGGGTTGGTGGAGCCGGAGCCACCGGGGGTACTGTGGATGTAGTGGAGCTAGAGGAGAGGGACCAGATCATTTTATTTAGTGTCAATGCAAACAGGTCGTAATCTGATTAGAGAGATTTCAGCTCAATAGAATCAATACTGTCCATGTAAAGGCTAATTAAAGAACATTTGATGGACGTCAGTCTTGTTGGCGTCACCCTAGGGATCCTTTGATTCTTTATATTTATAAAGATTTGTTTCATGAGCATTGTTCACAAGATTAAAAAAAACTAAACACAACCACAAGTACAATGCACACAGACGGAGAAGAGACACGCGAGCGGCTCGTTGTTTCCAATACGTGGAGCTCAGCAGGAAATGAATCCTCCGTTATCTGCGCTGCTGAGAGGAAGCTGTGACTTGTGGTCTGGTGGCTCTCAGCTCAGCTGTCTAATCTCAGGAGGATCTAAAGTCACTAAACCGCAAACCACCTCACAGTCTACTACTGACTGCTCCACTGCTCAGCTGCTCATTCATTCAGAATAATGCTCCGTGCTCCAACGTTTTTTGGGGCTATTGTGTGCTTTTATCGCTTAAGGCTCAACTCCAAACACAAAGGCACTCATCATACACCTTGTTTGCTGAGTAATGATGTCATTAATAACACATTATCACTAGAACCAGGTTTTTGAAATGACTGTTCGCTCCCTCTTCTCCATGGAATAGGGTGTAGATAGCAGTGCTTCTAAAACCTTACGTGTATGAAACCGTGTGGTCCGTAATTTTACCTTGACAGTGTTGATGAGCTGACCGTCGATGTACAGCGTGGCCATGCTGTTCTTCAGCATGCCCTTGCTCATGACGAGCACCAGGTGGTGCCACTGGCCCTCAGCGATCTGCTCGCCGCAGCGGAAGCGGGCACAGCAGGGTAAGATCTCGTAGAAGGCGGCTTCCTCGCTCGACTCATCGGCTGCTTGAAGGCGGCAAAGAGAAGCACGAGGCGACGTCAGTGACTCAGAAGGGTCGATTTTTAAGTTGTCACAGATATTGAGTATTTCACTCCTATTTGCGTGTTCATAAAATTCCTATTATTCCTTTGCCGAGGAGGTTTAAAAGATTAATGTAGTGAATTTTAACAAAAAATTAACTTTTGCACTCACAGTATGTCTGCAGCAGCTCCTCCTTGGTGGAGACGGTGAGCGAGCGGTCTTTGGCCGACAGCACCACCGCCAGGCAGACGTAGTGCTGCTCCGAGGAGGTGGCCCGGCGGACGACGGTCAGCAGACGCACCGGGTGAGCCTGAGGGGCGACGCTGAAGCGCTCCACGCAGAACCAGGTGGAGTAGCTCAGGCCTGACGGAGGAGGAAACAAGCGCTCACCTGGGAGAGAAACACAGAAGAAGGAGGCGTCACTTTCTTTAATGTTGTACAAGTTCAGATTATGTTTTTTCAAATTTGAAGGCAATTACAGTACGGTCCATTCATCGTCAGGTTTTCTAGAACTTAGGTAACACATCTGTGGCTTTAGGCACTAGAAAGTCTGTCCTGTGAATTTGATTCATGTACTGCAGCTGCTTGACCTTTACTTTATGATCTTTAATGTTGTGTTTCCTTGTTTGCTTTAATATTTCAGCTAAAGAAGTTTCATGTAGGAACATCTGTGGGTGTTACTCATCAGAAACTCCATTGACTATAATGTCTAATGACTATACACTATCAAGACACAACCCCTCTGTCCTCTGTCTCCTCCTTCTCCAACAATACCCCACGAGTCCTTCAGAACTGAAGAAGCAACCGGTTTGAAACGTCTTCGAGATTCTCCACAAGTCCAGTTTCCTTTCTTGAAAGTTTTTGGATATACACCACGACCCGGATGACTGAGAACCTTCACAGACGCTGTTTTTTTTTTTCTTCTTTTCATTCATCCCTTTTCTGACTTATAATTGCATTTTAAGCTTTTGATCAGACACCAACCGCAGAGCGGGGGAGAGCGAATAGAAGATATTTAAATTCAGGCTTAAGGGCAGAGCGAGGCGCAGAGTGTAGCCGAACAACGCTGCAGCTCCGTCGGACTAAATGACACTGCGTTGATAGGAGCTGCCGTAACACCGAGGCAGAAGTAAGTCTTTGTTCAACCCCCTACTGTCCCCTGGAAATGCGCCTGGAAAGAAAGTCACCGCGCCTCCGGATGAGGCTGTCACTCTTATCAGACTGGACCAAACTGGTCCGGTCGAATCAATGTTGCAGGAGGAATTGGGAGGAACTGCAGCGAGACGGCGAGAAGGCAAAAGTGTCTAATGAAGGTTTGATTTCTTATGTGCATCAGTCGACGGCTGACACAACAGGGTGGAAACGCTGCGGGGCAGAATGAAGATATTTTGATGAATGAGCCTCGAGATGATGTCATCCACAGATATGGGTCAGACGGGAGTGGGAGAGGAAGGGGGGGGAGCGGGTGGTGGAGGAGGGGGGAGGTAAGGGGATGAAGATGAATGAGGCAAAAGGGACGGGAGGGAAAGTGACAAAGAGAACAGATAGATTCAGGGCGCGGGAAAGGAGGAAGGGAAGGAATTGGTGATCACGATAAGAAATGAAAAGGGAAGGGAAAAGGACAACTGTGAGTGACGGGAAGAAATGAGTGCGGTCTATAAATAGAGCGGTGTGACGAGCGGGAGAAGGCGAGAGGAGAACACAGAGAGAAAGAATGAATCGGTAAACAGATAGAAGAACGATAGTAATGTGTGCTCGGATGAGGAGAGGAGCCTCGCTCTGCTTCATAAATACTCAATGAGGCTTCGTAGTTGAAATTCAAACGTGACGTCACAGATTAATTTTATTGCCGTGTTACGGTCAGAAGAAGATTATCCTGAAAAACAAATCTGGTTTATTTTAAGTTGCATTTAGATGCATCAGACAAATCTGATTTTAACACGCGTTAAAACAGCCGGACAATAAACAGAAGGTTCAGAGACAGGTGAGGCCTGCAGGCATAAATCTGTGCAGCACGGAGGGAAGTGGATTTGTTATAGTTGTTATTGTTTTTATTTTGTAACTGAATATACTCTTAGTCGGTTAAAAGACGGCGAGTCTCAAGAAGGGAAACAAAGCAGAGCAAAATACGGAAAGCGACAGGAAACGGTGCACGAAAATAAAAAACATGTTTAAGACAAGTGGAAGGACGAGACATGAATCTGTTCTCAGCAAAGTGTCCTACGTCAATATAGTCAATACGAGTGTCCTTGTTATTTACGCTGAAAAATGAATTTGCCATTTCCTTTTGTCACCGCGAGGAGAACCCAGCTGTACAACAGTCCTTAAAAGCAGCATAATACTGGGAGCAGCTGTTACCTGTGCCCATCCCGCTCAGCACCGCTCCGTCGCTGACTCCTGAAGCGTTGGTGTTGTTGGTGGGAGCGTTGTGGGGCGCCAGGCTGGGTAGGAACAGGCACCTAAACCAACAAAGAGGAGACAGGACAGATTAACGGCGGTTATCTGGGCAAACAGCTGTAACAGATACAAACGGCGCTGTCAGCTCACACGTGCAGTTATTGTAAAAAGAGATTTACGGCACGTCGGCTGAACTACCGCCGCAGTCGAGAAGAGACGGCAGCCTCCCCAAAAAACATTATGATAATTCACGTTCGCTGAGACGCAGAAGTTTTGTGTTATAATATGGAAATTTTCAGCCGCCTTCTACTCGGGGATTAACTATGTATGAGACGAGGACAGAGGTGGGATGAAGCTCACACTCAGGATAACGTTTCTGGAGGAATCTGCTCATAGTTCTGGAGGGTGATCTAAATAAACCTGGATATATATCTGGATGTTGACTGTGTAAAGAGATCAAATACCAAAGTCACAAAGCGGCTTTTTGCCAACATAAACGTTGATCTCATCTAGTGCGTCTAAGACTTCTCAGGCGGACAAAGGCCAGGAATCGTTCTACAACGTGACAAAGGGTTTTAGTTGGCTAATGTTCCGCTGACTCACAGCTCCTCGGAGGAGAAGCTGCTATTTTCTTCTCTAACAGTGATACCAGCGCTCTGGGAAAAGAACGTGAGGGAAGGTTTCTTTTTTTCTTTGTCGAGAAACAAAAGGACTGCGTGAGGGCCTGCAGCCACTTCACCCAGAAACACACACACTTAAACAGCACTGGAGGACGAGTCTGATAACAGCTTGTGACATTTAACATTTAACATTTAACATCGACCGTGTCTGCTGGAGAAACGCGGCGTAACATTATGACCACCTTCCTAATATTGTGCAGGTCTCCCTTGTGCCTCCTAAACAGTGGTGACCCATCAGAGAATGGACATGGGGCTTGTGAGGGTGTCCTGTGGTGTCTGGTAACAGGATGTTGCTGTGCCTTTAGGGGTCTATGGGTTGAGGGGAGGGGCCTATGGGGGTGTCTGGTCTGGTCTGGTCTAGGTGGGTGCTACATGTCTAAGTAACATCCACATGAATGAATGCCAAGTCCAAAAGTTCTGCAGCAGAACAGTGAATTGAAACTTATTTATTTCTCCTGTCATTGGTCATAGTGTTAGGCCAGATGTATAAATAGAGCTAAATAAAAAAAAAGAAAGTGTGCTGATGCCGCTCTATTCAACTCATTTCAGTACCACAGAAAGTTTTTTAAGGTGTTAATAAAGAAAAACATACAAAACAAAAAAAAATTATTCACTGCGTTAAATTTCTGAAAAGCTACGGCCAACATTGATTTAACTGAGTACTTTTGTAACTTTTGGTTATTCAAACATACGGCCCGTGGGCCAAAAAGGGCACATCAGAGGGTTTAATCTGGCCCACAGCATGAATCTACAAAGTGCGAAAACAATATAAGCACATTTTCAATAAAAGAAACCGTCAATAAAAGTAACAAACAAATGGAAATGGAATTATTTTTTCTTTTTCAGGTTCGTCATAAACTGTTCTGTAAAAGGATAATATGTCAAATGTAAATATTATCATAATATCCTTCTCTGCACTAAATTTGCAGTTATTTATAGGTTATTGTGTTAATAATTATTATTAGTTATGACCTGCAGCCACACATATAACCCACTTAATTTGAGATCTCTTTCTCTATAATTCTTGTTTTTTGAAAGCGACGCTCATTAAACTCCCAAAATTACCTAATTCCTTTTTTTTTTTCCTTTTTGTTTTTCCACCTGGACGAGAAGGTCAGAGATCAGGGCTGGTTACAGGAAAACGTCTCTGAAGCTGGCAGGGATTCAATGATATAATTTTTTAGGACACTTCTCAAGGACGTACAGTCTGTGACACTAACAAGTACATCAGACACTGCTGCTGCAGAGTAACTACATGTACGCTGTCATTTATTTCCCCCGTCGCTGCTAAAAACTCACCCGTTAGTCAACCTGAATTTTAATTTCCCTTTACTTCTTCAAAATAAAAGTCTTCCTCTCTGCGCCCCCGTATTTCATGGCTGACAGTAGCCCCGGGTCTCTGGTGAGACGGCTGGCTGGGCGAGTGTGCAATCATGTGTGTGTAAGCATGTTGTGCATGACAGAGGGTGGTACTATCTCCCTGTGTGTGTGTGTGTGTGTGTGTGTGTGTGTGTGTGTGTGTGTGAGGGGAAAAAAGAGTGGCGGTGTGTGATTCCTAATAGCAGCAGGAGCATCAATATTTCATGTTGACAGATGGGAGAGAAGGGTGGGGTAGTGTGTGTGCGTGTGTGTGTGTGTGTGTGTGTGTGTGTGTGTGTGTGTGTGTGTGTGTGTGTGTGTGTGTGTGTGTGTGTCCTCCTCTGTTTATGCCGAGCAGAAACTGGGCCAATGCCTCCTTGTTGCTGAGCTGCTGCTGCTGCTGCTTTGCTGTGTTTTCTGGAGAAACTCCGTGTTTCTATTCTGAGGAGGCTGTTGCAACGACTGAAATGAGTTCTTGCGAGAAAAAGGAGCTGAGAAGGAGTGGAAGAGCTCTAGGTGAGCGGGCGAGGGATTTCCAGAGAGCTGTAAATAAAAATGGGCTGAACAAGCCGTTTGATCCCCATGATGTGAAGATGTTCTGACGTGTCGTATCAAAGAGTTTCCTTGAATTCTAGTAACAAGCCCCCAGAGCTGGAAAATAAAAAAAAAGTTCCTCACATGACCACTTGAGGCTGAGCCCGAACAATCTTCTTCCTACGTGACAACTAAATGGAGGTGAATATTTTTATGACTCGTGTTTATGCCGATCAGGCGTAACATTATGACCACCTTCCTAATATTTTGTAGGTCTCCCTTGTGCCTCTAAAACTGTTTTTTTTTTTCTGTTTCCCTCAGCATCCTGATGGGGATGGCTGCTCCCATCAAGGAGTGTCATCACTATAAGGTGGGGGTGCCTGGTCTGGTCTGGTCTAGGTGGATGGTACATTTTAAGACGAGTCATTGCTTTAGATGAGTTCCAGGTCTGAAATAGCAGCAGTTAAATCATTCATTGGGAACATCCCCACTGCTCCACCTACATAACATCTTCTGTCTGAAAGTCAAATCCAATGACAAGTGTGTGAATGTGTTTAAAGAACAAAATCTTTAGGGAGACTGAACATTCATTAGTTTGATTAATATACACAAACTCCCAGTTAAACCAGTGTTATCTAGCGTTTGAATGCGAGTCAGGTACCTCCCTTGTTCTTAGACCTGTATCTTACAAATATTTTTGTAAACATGTCACAGTCTCAAGTCTCTCTTTAAAGTTGTTTACCATGTTTCATTCCTCACGCGTGTCAGAGACCCGTATGGGGGACAAACCGCCAAGGTCACATGCCACACGCCAGATTTTCTCCGACGACCCCACAGATTTACCATGCGGCCGACGTACAACACAAACGGCGGGGCGCCGCAGACCCTGTCAGCGGAGGCACAGAGGGCGGCAGAGGGTGCCGCGCGACATAAAATGCGGAAAATAAGCTAATCTGTATGCGCGGCTTCGCGACTGGAGGCGAAAGAACCGTCTCCTGCTGAGACGGTCGCAGGTGCTGCTAAGAGCGACGGAAAAAACACAACCTGCTTCATCGCGGGGCAAAATAACATGGCACCCTGAGGGGCGTTTCACTGGGGAGGAAAATTGATCTGCAAAGAGAGAGATTTAGAGAAATGGAGTTTACAGCCGAATGGACAACATCTGTTGGTCTAAGAGCATTTTGATCCGTACCTGGGATTCTGAAGGAGGCACTCGATTAAACGCTCCACGTTTTAACAGTCTATCAAATTATAATATGAAATGAATGGAAAAATAAAATGCGCTGCTTGTAGTTATAGGAGAATTATCATTCAGTGGTCTGGCTAAATTATTAACAGCCTAATAAGCGCATAATGGGAAATAGACTCAATGTTCTCATGAGCTCTCATGATGCGACTGCAGAATCCTTTTCAGGAACTGAGGAGAGACTGAAGTCAAGCTACAAACTCTGAAACATGACTCAAATGAATGCGAACGTTGCAGCAAGCGCCTGCTGGATATGTAAAAAAGATTTAATCTATTTTGACTCCTTATATCTACTGAATTATTCAGTGTGAGTAACGGAGTTCCACTAACATCAACACTGCAATAAAAACTGCACAAGAAATAACTGACACTGCGCACATTCCCTGGTGAAACATTATTTATACACAACGATACTATCCTGCTTTCTGGAGGAGGAAGTAATAAATGTGTTTGTCCTGAAACCCACGTGATACGGAGCGATGCAGGTTAAACCCATTTTCAGACAATATCTGCAGGTAAACATTAGAAAAGGACGCCTCGCTCCCGTCTCACCTACGCTACCCACAACAAACCAATCACCACTTTAAGGCTTATCTTCACTTATCTTCTCCAAAGGAGAGAAGATCCGCACAGACCTTAAACTTCACCACAGTAACGGGATGAAAGGCAGTTTTGACTGTCTTCAAAACCAACCATTTTATCCAGATTTAACGTTACATATATTGTGGGGAGTGGCTGATTTGAGTGACAGGTCTGTGTCTGTCAAACCTGGTCATAACCTACCTGCCTTAGTTCCAACTACTTTACTTTACAATCACTCTGACTCATTAGGCGGCGCTGCTCCCTGTTGTTGTGTAGTGTCTTTTTCTAAGTGCACTGCCTCCCAAGTGTTTTGTACTGCCTACATTGAATTGTTTTCCTTTGCACTGTCTACACTGTCTTCACATATGCACTTTATGCTCAGTCCCTTGTCTTAGACTGAGTCCTCATCTCACCGTACACTGCACTAGCTGCATATGGTTGAAATTACAACAGAAACATGTTTTATTTTGACTTTTGACTCTTCACCTGACACTTCACCTCATTTATAAATTAGCTGAGGGTTAAAGGGAGACAAGCACTGACAGGGTGACGATGGCCAGACACACAAACCGTCCTTCAGGTCCGTCCATCCTTATAAATGTGAGCAACAAGAGACATCCCAGACGCAAGGCTGGAGACGCAGGCCAATGGACATACAACTCAGACAACATTTATCTCGTATATTACACATTTCATCTCCCGTGCGAACGCGAAGTTCACGCGAAGGTCCATGTTTGTTTCAATAGATTCACATTTTAAAGCAGATACACTCAAACTGCGTTAAGGTTCGCGGCGACTAACCCGAAGCCCTCCAGCGAGGAGTCAAACTCCACGAACGCAGGCGTGACGGCCGATCCGTGGAGGCGGATGTCGTGGGGCGTCGTCATGGACACCAGACACTTGACCCGGGTGAGCGGCACGGTGCTGCCCTCGGCGGAGCGCACGAGGCTGCGGCTGATGCGATACTGGCCGTTGTCCTCGGCCGGCGTGGTGAAGACGCTGTCTGGGCCGAAGCCCTCCATGGACAACGTCATGCTGTCTGTGAAGCCAAAGAAAGAGCGGGTCAAAATCAAGATCTGTTTCAAGGCACGAAGATTCAAATATTTTTTCCTGCAATTCTCAAACTGTTTCTCCTTCACCTCAAATAAGCATTGAGGTTATAAAATACACACTAAAAGCAACCTATGTAGAAAATAATAGTTCAAGTGACAGAAATAATTTTTATGTTTCATTAACTTTTTTTTCATCTAGGTCAAAAGTAAAAACTCAATCTAATTAAATTAATTTGATAAATTACTCCGACCCATCAGCTCAATCTGGTGAGAAAAACAATAAGAAGAGTAGAACACAGAGCACAAACACTCACTGTCCCAGAAGAATTAAAACAAACCACATTGTACGTTCTATTGAGACCTCATCCTGCCTTATATGTCAAGAGTCAGAGGATGATACAAAAACAAATTAGATGAAAGCAATAATTACAACGGGCATCGATGGCAGCTAATAGGCCGCACTCTTGTGTCAGACGAAGAAAGATGGCAATATGCGTTCTAACGGCGGCTGCTCGAGAAGTGTGTAATTAGTAGGGACTTAATATCCATTCTCAGCTGGGAGGAGACACAATGAGCAATTAGGACCTGCTGAGGGGCGCGCAAAATTACATCGCGTCACCAGATGTTAATGGAAAACAAATCATCAACCACTGCGGCACAGTGGCAAGTTGATTTTTGTTTAAATATCCAGTTTACATGTTAATCGGCGGACGAGAAGCTGGAAAGATTCTGCTCTGTTAAAAGTGAACGAAGGTGCATTGTATGTTCTGCGCGGTCGTTAGGAACTGATGTATAGGAAAGAGGGCTGCTGACATCAGCTTCCATATAAATATTGGTTAGAGCCTGGGGAGAGCTTCTACAAAGACACATCTTGATTTGACTTTAAAAACCTAAACTTTGAGGAGGAAATCTGTGTCTGAAATGTTAAAGTAGTATCTGCTGCTGCTGTATGTAACCCTGTATTCTGCACACTGGTTAAACAACTGTTGCACCACTTTACAGATTATTTGTACAATTACTAATACTACAAAGTACTTAATCTACACATCACTCTTGCACAATACTAAGCAATACTCTGCTGCTAAAATATATGAAAGTGTATTTGTAGTCACCATACCCACTTTAATACATAGCTAGCCTATAGCTGTGTGATATAAAGTCTGTGTCTGCATCTATGTCGAGTAAACACAGATGGTTTCACTGTCTTTGCCGCCACCAGAACTGTTTCTACAACCCTATAGAATCATCCTCTATCCATCCCGAGTCTAGTAATTACTGCTTCTCACGGGGGGATTTGTCCAAGTGAACTTGCGGTGTGAGTGAGCAAAGAAAAATTGCGACATGATTGATGCCCTTTTTGTTCCGAGCTTTTAGTAGAGAACAAATCTTCCTCCCAGTAGGACCCTTATATGGTCGCCGCATATAGGAGCGGCTCTCAGACGACACCATCCTTTCATAACTGAGCTGCTGTGGGCAGAGCTATTCAATCCTCAGCTGTTAAAAAGTGACAATTTCTCTTGTGAAGAGACTGTCAGTCTCAGATGACATGTTGTAATCAGTGATTAAATGCAGCATTTCGAAGAGGACAACGAAAGTAATTCTTATTAAAGAACAAAATATGCTTGCACATACACCACGTAAGAAGCAGCTGAAACAAAAAAACACAAAGTGCAAAATCTGCAGTTCCTCAAATGTCCACTTGAGAATGGCTCCAAAAGCGAGTCAACTGAAAACAGCATGTAAACCGCCTAGTAGAAAAACACGATTTTGGTCATTACAGCTAATTTTTGCATTTATTGCAACTTTGCCAGGGGACAATTATTCTACAATTCACCCTTTAAATAATATCAAGGTTTAAACTTATGCGCCATTTAGGGGGCGGCTCCAGGTAGACTGCAGGTGGAGGGTACAGCCATCTTTAAATATATATAAGGATACATTCTTTTGTAATTTTAACCCCTAGAGAGTGTTAAATGTTTTAAGTTAAAAATACTAAAGATCTTCAACCTGTTCCTATGGAAGAACACAACGCAGCCTCTGAACGCCAGGAGCCGCAAAGAGACTTGAGCTGCATTGACCAAATAGCACTTTCCCAGAGTTCCCTGCAACAGTGATTATCGTGACCAAAACTAGGACGAGAGTTGTTCTAGTCTTACTTCTCATCTCAGCGTCGTAGCTGAGAGAGCTCGGCTTGTGGACGCGGTACTGCTTCAGTAGCTTCTTGTCCCAGGCGCCACAGTTCAGAGGATTTCCAAGACGTAAGAACTCCCTGAAGGAGAAGAGAGGGAAAAACAAATAAATAAATAAAACACAAGATGCAACATCACTGCTCTGCCTGTGCTTGTTATTGTTTGCTGTATCTGTACTGCAACATCTTTCATTTGAGTGTAATTCTATATAACTAAGTAAAAAAATAAGTAGGTTTAAAGAAAAAGTATTTGTTCAGCCCAGGAATTAAACTAATCGTGATACAGAAATACAAAGTGTGTGTGTGTGAATCATCATTTGAGTCTTTTATAATTAAAAAAAAATCAACACAACTGTGTCTTGTTTACAGCATTTAATATGCTAGTGTGTAACTGAGTCAGTGGCAGTGTGGTTTAGATGTTGTGGCTGCTAATCATAAACACGTCCTATACGTTCTCATAAAACTGCGACGCACATCTAATTGCACGCAATGTGTCAAATAAGCAGTTACCGCGAAGGCCGACTGCTACTCCAACAACAACTGTGGTTAACAGCACTCTCAGTCTGTTTCAAAGCCAATGACGTGGCCGACTGGCATGAAAGTGCCTGGAATGCAAATGTCAACAGAGATGAGTGTGTGACACCAGCGACTGGAGCCAGAAAGAGACAGAAAGAGACAGAAAGACTGATGCCGGCAGAGATGAGACGGAATGAAAAGAAAAAATACAGGAGAAGATTTAAGAAATGTCAGGCGAAAGAAAGGGAGAAGAGAACGGGAAACAAACTGATGGAGACGGATATGTTTACCGCCGGCATAATTACGTGGAGAAAATGTCAGGGCCGGCAGGCTGCATTTCCATATGAAAACAACCGACCGTGAGCACGTCAAAGTCCCCGATTGTTCCAAAGCCGCCGGCTCCGATCTCCCTCAACTAGTCAAGCAGGAAATGGGAATCGCTCACTTTTGTCTTTATGTGAAAAATAATCCTCCTTCACGTGGGGAAACCTGTCATTGTACGGCAAACGGTTCTAAAATGCAAATCTCAGACGAAATTTCAATAGTAAACAAAATAATAATAATTTGATTTAAAAAAAATCTAGCACTGTCACTAAATTAATATAATTTTAGTTAAATGAGAGTTTTATTGTAAGTATAGAGCATGGATTTATCCATTCTGAGGGTAGACGTCTCCCAAAAGTCAACCTGAGTGACAGATCTGATTCCAGGTTAGCTCAGTTAGCTGGTCGTTTCGAGCGTAAGGATGCAGCCGCCTACCTAATATAACTGAAAAGTACCTGAGTGCAATGGGCTGCAGGGCCTGCGAGGCCAGCCTCTCAAACATCCTCTGCAGCGGTGGGTGCAGCGGGTGGTCTTCGTCACCGAGGGCCTGACTGCAGCGCTGCAGCAGCCGCTGGTGGAGGCAGGCTTCGCACAACACCTGCTGGTTCCTCTCGCTGTTCACCAGGAGCTGCAGGATGTTGGCGACGGCCAACTGCAGGTCGAGGGCGTGCTGGAAGGGGACAAGGGAGAGGAGAAAGATGTGTCAGCTGGGAGATATTACTCATGTGTGCATTAAGGAGAAGTGCATTTATGCATAAGGGAGCTGAGTGAAACTGGCTCGTTGGTTTTCAACATGTAAAAAAAACAGCATTTCCTTCGCTCCCTCCAACGTCTTCGCCCAGTTTGACAGGAAGTGCGTTTCCTCACCTCAGGCTGGCTCTCAGAGGACACGGAGGGCAGCAGGTCCAGCATGGCCAGGACCGCCCCCGGGTGGATGACCACCATGTCAGACGACGACGTGAAGGAAGGGAGGTGGGAGGAGTGGAGCTTCAGGTCGGTCAGGACTTTGACTGGGGCGGGGGGGCCCGAGGTACCGTAGTAGCCTTGTCTGGAAGCACAAGGAGAAAGAAAGACAGGTTCATGAAGTCGTGTCCTTCCTGGAATTGAGAAACAAAGTTCACTAATAAATTTGAAACAGTTTAAAATGTGAAATGTTTTCTAAGGATTACTGCTTTCATCAGATCAAACTTATTTTACTTTTCATGAAGGAATCTTTATGTTTTGTTTTTGGGGGGTGATTTATCTTGCGTTAATAAGAGTACGTGAATTTAGACAATTTGAGATCATCATAAGTTCAGTTGAGTCTGACGACAGATTTTAATCTGCCACGAACCATGTTTAGTAAAATTTAAAAGTTTTGTTTTCCAGCCAAGTAAAAAACTAAGTGAAACTCAAAAAAGTAGGGAAAGGTTCTGGTCAATAATAAGAGCTGAAACATTCCCAAATAAAAATCCATCACCGAGACAATGAAAGAACTGCAGCTTTATTTAACGTGACTCAGCAGTCTTCATACTTCAAAGATCAACGTGTCGTGTAGGACATCAAGCCACTGTCTGTGAAAACAGCAAAGAGCTGGAAATCACACAGGACCGGCAATCAGGCAGGAAGAAGAAAAAAAAGGCAAGTCGCTGGGATGCAAATTGCAGAGTGTCAGAGAGATGCAGAGCTAGAAGGGCTGAGTCAGGCTAATGAGCTGGAGGCGTTGGATGCGGTTCGTACACAGGTGCTGGTTGACATCATTATGTTTGTCGGTCAGTGGATGATTCTCAGCAGTCAGTGGTGGAAAAAGTCTAGCACATAGCACTGAAGGAGTCTCGGGTTCTCTTTCTTTACACTAAAAATCTTTCTTTACGAATAAAGGAAAAGCTTTTGGGAGGATGATAACGACTACGATGCCGATATCTGAAATCTACGTCTACTTTAAAACTTAAGCTTTTAATGCAAACAATTAAAAATTGGAATCCAACTTTCCTCACATTTTAAGGGAACTCTTAAAATGTGAGGAAAGACACAACATAACAGCATCTGGTAATGACAACTCCTCATTTTTTGTCCATTTGTTTTAGCGCAAAGAAGAACAAGTAAATTAGGAGAATGTTTCTATTTAATAAACTCTCCTTCAAGAAAAATGAAATAAATGAACAAATAAAAAATAAAAATAGATGCAATTTGGGCTCATTGCTGTCTGCTGTTCAGTCCTGGGTCTCAGTGTTCTGTCCACTTCTCTGACTAAACCAGTGGACGAATCAGGAAAAGCAGTTATTTTCTGTGAAATGACAGCCTGCTATGTAATTTCCTGACTGAAAATTCATGCCGCGGGCCAGATTAGCCCCTCTGGTGGACCATTTTTGGCCCTTGCGTTGGAATTGCTTTGAGTAAGTGCACAAACGAGGACACGGATGTTATCTTTTCTCATTGGTCTCATGAATAATGGTGATTCAGACCGACAGACACACAGACAGACAGACACACAGACAGACAGACTGGGAGAGTGATTATATGCTTTTATAGAGGAGAGCTTTAGTTTCACCTTGACGGCTTTAGAAGCTCACTAACGCAAAAATTACCCGAGATATTTTTCCCTTTAGAACTGAAATTCAAGCAACACCAGCGACGGTGGTTTAAGCAGATGAGAACCTTCAGCTGAGGAGAAAAAGGGGATATAGGAGGAGGAGGAGGAGGAGGCATGTAAGAAAAGGTGGTGAAGGCCAAACATTAAATAGATTGAGATTTAGTTTTTGTCTTTGTTTGGGAGCAGAGTCATTTCAGAGTCACTGTCTATACATGTGAATGAAGAATTAAGAACAAGTCACTGTTGTCATAAAGATTAAAGGAGAGTAAATTTATGAAGCTAGGAGAATGCGTTTAGAGAGACAAATAGACAAAATGTACCTTTAAATTTTGAAAATGCATGGTTGACATGATGGACGAATGGACGGATATTTACCACAAACTGAATAAAACTACATTAAAATAGAGAATAAGGGCTTATAGTGCATCCTGACAACCTAAATGTGAGGATGATTACATCCAAATTGGAGGAAACGTATTTTTATTCACATAAGACGTTGGAGAATTCTGTTTCACGAACTTCATGAATTTCTGTACGGATCAAACTCTAAAACCACTGATAATAATTTCATAAATTTTTCTGTTTTGAAAACATATTCAATAAAGCTGAAATTTGCCGGTACGCCACAGTTAAAGGATCGGTGGATACTGCGGCACCAGTGGGAGCTCTTAAGAGTCACAGCTGAAGGTGAAGATGATGCGGAGGGAAGGATGAGGAGGGGGGAGGAGGAGAAGAAGAAGAAGAAGAAGAAGTGGCAGTGCGCTGTAGCTACCTCTTCCTGGCGAGCGCTGGCGTGCCCCACGGGGAGGGCAGCGAAGTCTCATGAGTCAGGCAGGGAGGCACCTGCTCCGCACGACTGCATGGCAGCGCACAAACACACACACACACACACACACACACACACACAAACACACACACACATAAGGGAAAGAAAACAAATACAGAAGGACACAGGAGCATGCACACACCAACGCAAAGAAAAAAAAAGTGTGTATGGAGATATACACACAAACGTAAAAGGTCACGCACACGCACACAGCCGTGCAGACAGGCCAGGCCGAAGGATGAACAGCCAGACAGCGTCAGAGGTTAGAGGAAGAAAAGGAGAGAAGAAGGGAAGTAGTTGTTAGTGGAAAGCTGACAGAGAAAAACAGGATCGTAGCTCCAGCTGGGGCACATGCACAACGCCAGCCAGACCTACAAAAGATCTCACAGTGACCGGAGGAAGGACTAAAGATCGATTAAAGTACTAAATTTGCATCTGCAAGCCTGAGTTTATTTTGCATCTTGATGATGATGATGCGCGTGTACAGAGGGCAGGTAAACTGCGGCGAAGTAATGCAGAATGCAAGTGGTGTTCAAAATATAAAGCTTCAATTAACTCGTCTCAACACATTTAAATCTGCCGCGGAGAAAATAAGAGAAAGAAGATTAAAAATGAAAAAACTGGGAACCACAATGGGCTTCATGATTAAACGTCTGCTTTCAGCCGCACCAGATCATGTCAGGTGCTGAACGTAGCAGAGATAAACACAGCTGTGGATCCAGCCTCACGCTCCGTGATCACAGAGAAGAACTGCTCCGCGGCTTTTAGCTCCGCAAGCATATTAACTGAGTTTCCATGTTATACTGCAGATACTTAATATTAACAAGATCTGAAACTAGCACACATGTCTCCACATCGAGTAAAAATCTGGATCTTAAATTATTAAGGAGCAGACGTAGATCTGGATGCCAGCAGCCATTTAGGATTTTACGGTTTCTTACATCAGTGCTCTGGCTTCAATTGAAAAAGTTGTTGTTTAATGTAATATGACAACACTTGAGGTTTATTTTAAGATTCAAAGGAGGTTGAAAGAAACATGCCGAATGTTATTTTATTTTTTATTAAAGACTTCAACATGTTATAGGACTGTAATAAAAAAAAAATAAAAAACGTAGCAGTCTAAGGCTCCTGACCTTCTCCTGAAATGTCCTCAAGGAACATGTGGCTTCAATGTGCTACACTGAAACTAGAGACTCACTCTTTATACTGATCCAGTAACATGTTGCAATGACACACAAACACAGTTATTTAAGTGTCAACAGAGAAGGCGTTGGCTTGTTGACAAAGGCGCCTCACGCTAATCTCCGTGGCCTCAACTGTAGACAAAGAGATAAAAGCCTCCACGTATCATGTGACCCGTCTGGTCTGATTTATGGAGCAGAACGAGCACATGTTGTGTGAACACAGGATGCTTAATCAAAACAGAAAGCATTTAGCATTTGTTTTCCCTCTTCCAAGGAATTCATTTTTCTTTTTTTTGCTTTTATATATATATTTATATATACACAACTTGGTTTCTATCTTTTTCTGAAACGCACTGACCTGTCAAAGGAGTCGGTGGCCATCTTGTACAGGTAGATGAAGAGCTTGCTGCAGTGCTTGAGCGTGGGACAGACGCTGTCTCCTGCACAGCCTCCGGGGGCGGCTTCGTCCTCCAGCAGCCTCTGGAAAGGCTGAGCGTTGGAAGGGAACACGCTCGTGGGACCCAGCTTCTTAGTGTCTGAGAAACAACCCAGCAGCCTGGAGGAATGGAGGAAGGCAGGGAGGCGATTCAATTATTCAATTTTGTTAATATAGCATCAATAACAGTACAAATCGTGAGCCTAAAAACCCCTGAGGTCTTCTTTATTTATATCTGGTCTTTGTGTCTTTCTTTGGTGACTGAATGTCAGTCTTATCAAACCGCCAGTTCAGAAGTTCTTCACTAACCTGCTTCTATCATTATTGAATAAAGACGCAATGATATAAATATTTCTGACCTGTTTTGGCTTGAAAGCCGTTCCAGGTATCTACCGTACGAAGCTGACTGAGGAAATTTTAAGAGTGTGCAAAGAAAAACGCTATTTTGAAAAGTCAGAAACTGGTTTGTTTGAAATTTTTTTAGTTCACTACATAGTTTTGATGTATTCAGTAATAATCTGCTATGTAGAAAATAATAAAAACAAAGAAAAAAACTGAATGAGAAGTTGGGATCAATGAAGGTAGATTTTGTCTTTTTCTTAAGCTCCTGAGACCTGAGCTTTTGTTTTTTATATTATTGTATTTGGGATTAGTTGGACCTAAGAACTATAAAAACTAAACATCATCTTTGAACAAGAAATACATATCGGAAAAAAATAAACAAATTATGTCCTCATATGTGGACACTGGGACTATTTCACTGTATATTAAAATCACCAATATGTAACAAAATATAAAACTGAACATGGCTGTGCAAAGACAGAATTGCAAATAATGAATTCCCAATGTCCACAAACGAGTATTTGGTAATTAGTGTAGTTATCACAAACTCAGGCGACTGAAAAAGACAAAAGAGATGGAACTGAAAGCCCCAGACAAGGGCTAATAAATTAACCTTAAGTTGATACTACGTTAAACTAGCACAGCACTGAAGAAGACTGCTAGCAGATCACTTTATATAAAGCAGACTTCTAGTTATTCCAGCCATTGTCTTCAAAAGATTTTTATAAGGAAATAGATTCTACCACATTCGTTTGGGCTGAAGGATTCACATTATGCATGAACAGAGAACAAGGAGAATTCCTTTAAAGGAACAGAACTGAACAGGCCCTTCCGCCCCTTGACCAAAAGATTATATGTTTTATTTGTTCTTAATCACAACAACGTGGCACTTACTTGTAATATGTTCTTAAATGTTTGTTATGTGGGTGCGTAATGTTTAAGATGCTGCACAAGCACATTTTTGTTACGGTAAATGTTCTCAAGACTGATGAGACAAGTGATTGTTAAAAACACAAACGACAGGATGCGCTGAGGTCGAGCTCACCTCACAGCGTCGGCCAGCTTCTCGTACTGGATCTCCGTGCGGAAGAAGTGCGAGTTCGCCGGCTCGTAGCACATGGCGGCGGTGAGCGTGCAGAAGACGGTGTGCAGGAGCTCGAACACCTGGTTCTGGTTGACGCGCTCCCAGCCGTGGCGCGGCGGCTGGCACAGGGAGCGCTCCATGGCCACCAGCAGCGAGGTGACGTAGACGAAGCCGCCGACCTTACGGAACACGGTGCGGGTGCGGTGACTTTCACGCAACACGGCCAACAGAGCCTGAGGAGGGACGAATCAGGTTATTGTGGGTTCAGCAAAATTATTACAGCGCAAAACATTCATTACAAAGACAAAAAAAGATGTTTCACTCATAGAAAAATCTATTTTTTTGAGTTTACCCACTGCTTAAATTACCCTGTGCATGTCCCACCTCTTGTTGTGTTGTTTAATTTATTCTCTGGCATGTTTTGATTTTTCTTGTCACCTCATTCAGTCATTTCTCTTTTCATCTGCCTCTCATTCTTCTTTCATTGTGACATATTCATGAGCCGCTCTGGGCTTCTGACTGGATTTTTTTCCTCCGTATTTTATGGTTTGCATTTGCAAGAAACCTAAACTGAAACATCAATCTGTAACCTAGATATGAGCCCGGGGACCTAAAAAACAGCCCGAGAACATAAATGAGTGCGGATGTAAAGTTTTTAACTAGCGACTTAAAAAAACATGGAGAGAAAACACCGGGGAACGGCATGAAATGCTGGCTTTTGAGTGACACAGGTGAGGAGCTGCGTAGGCACACAGATCAGTGGGGACTTTTTAATATTCTAGCCTCTGCAGTTATTCGTTTTAACTTTCCCTTTTTGATGCAGAAAACGTCGGAGAAGTCGGGACAAAATAACTATACTGAGTGATAAGATAAGATCTGAACATGTGCTGCGCATACGGCACATAAGGCAACACTTAGACTACGTTACCAACACTCCAGAAAATGGTGAAACAAGAACATTGGTACATCTTGAAAGATGACGTAGGCTAGTGATTAGGTAGTTTAAAATACACCAACCAGGCGTAACATTATGACCACCTTTCTAATATTGTGTAGGTCTCGTCAGAGAGTGGACATGGGCCTTCTGATGGTGTCATGTGGTGTCTGGAAATAATGCTGTTAGTGGGGGGGTTCATTGGGTCCTATGCGTTGAGGAGAGGAGCCTTTCGAGTATCAATGTGCTCGATCTACAAACGTCACTTCTACAACGGGAATTATTACATATGAGTGAATGTTCAACATGCACTAAAGTTAGCAACGTAATTGGGACAGATGGGACCTATAATAACATCTCTCACTGGAGGGACGGTCAATAAAAGAGAAGTAAAACAGTCATATCTTGCAGGACTGAGCCAGTTGTTTCCTGCTGCGTTAGAATACTGCCAGGCTCAGCAGGTCGATGTTTTTTTTAAAAAAAACCACAGGAAGTTGGAAACATCTTCTTCACATCCTGGGAAATTACCAGCAGCCTACGTCTATGTGGCAATTCAAATGTAGTAATGCCGGCTTTGTTAACGCGTTGAGGATGAGACGCAACATAACTGTTGATACATTATAGTGTTAAAATCGTCGCTTGAACAAGGCTGACCTCAACTACGAGATCTATTTGAATGTCTGCAGCGTCGCAGTTTAAATTGAACAAACCTAGATAAAGGAAAAAATATCTTTTCAATCTTTTTACGGTCATAATTAAAATCCTTGTTAGTGAAAAAGGGGCATGAAATGCTAATGGGTTAATCCGCCGAAGCCTCCGAGGGCATGAGAATTATCTCGTCTGAAGCAATGGAATTCGAAAACGTAATTACGCTTCGGAAAATGAGCTGCCCTCTCATCCTGTGCGCGCGTGGATGTGTGTCTACTGCATGTCTTTATGAGAAGCTAACTGTCAGAGCGGCAATTACTGAATGCGAGGCTTCAAATGCATGCTGATTGTTAAAGAGACAGACTTTAGCCGGCGCCCACCATCGTCTATGCCGCTATATACAGCATATTAGGTGCTTTTCTGCAAAAACAACAAGCTGATTCAATCTGCGGTGACGCATGTATTAGAAATAAATAATCACTGCGACCAAAACAACTTGCTGCAAGTCTAGCAAACGGGCGGCTGGTGAGAAAAACCGTTACCCTCAGTATGTCGGTCTTCAGCTGCAGTTCGCTGGACGGTGCCGAGTGCATGAGGCCCAGCAGCGTCCCCATGTCGTCGTCCCCGCTGGGCGACAGGACGAGCTGCTGGATGATGAGCAGAGCGTGTTCCCGACACTGACGGTACTTGACGATGTTGTGGACGCAACGGGCGCCGCCGAACTCTCTGAACAGCGCTGGGGGGACGAAGAAGAGGACGAGAGAAAGAAAGAAAGAAAGAGGGGAATAGACAACATCAAACCGGGTCAGGTGATAAATAAACTGCTCATCTGATAATGCGCCTGTTTCGGTATGTTTTTCCAACACACCTTATACAATACATCAGTGCCTAGTTGTAATTAATACACAGGTATCTGGGAACTCACAATGCCCTTCAGTGATATTTACTCGCAAAAATTTTAAGACGCGGAAACTTAATACTATAAAACAGAATGTGTTGCCGGTGGCTCATTTGCACAAGCGCACTCTGACTTACCATGATTACATCACAGTTTGTGCCATTGCAAAAAAAATCTGTTTCTGAAACCTGAGACGTCATTACGGTATTTTTACGTGCACGTCTCCTGGAAGGTTATTACACTTTTATAACATGAAGTAAACAACTGTCAGATGCTGAAATGTCCCGACCTTTTTATAGTTAAAATAAAGTTTTGAGCGTTTTGAGGCGGAGTAGTTGATGTTCTTTTTTTTTCTTTTTTTTTACCTTGAACCACTCATTACAGTTATTGTAATTTGGATGACGCACTGAATTTCTTCCTGCTCTTGCCCTCACTCCCAGTCTACCTAGATAAGACCGACAGCTGAGAGCCTTGAGCACGAAATGTAAATTCAATTATTGTGTCAGGGTGAAGTTCTGCAAATATCACACCACATCATCGGGTTTTTCTGACGAAAGCGCCCAGTCATCATCAGGGTCAGAGAGAGATCCGTTTGTGACTCATCACATTCTACAGATGGCTGAGACACACAGACACACACACACACACACACACACACACACACACACACACACAATGACACTAACAAACGCAGGAGGGAGATCAGAGAGTGGGAGTTGCAGAATGAGACAAGGTTTTGTTACAAGATACTTTATTGATGCCTGCAGGAAAGTTCTCTTTCCACCTCGACTGTTAGGTCAGAGGTCAAAGCCTGGAAGACCCGGAGACGGCAGAGACACCGAGTCTGGTTCAGGGACACTTTGCTAATGTGGATCCATTGGCTGCATGAAATGAGCACACGGAGGGATTTTTTTCTTTTTAAACTTTTGTATCATCGAGGTCAAATCTGATGTGAATAATTAAAGCACAATTTTATGTGCATTTAAATGTACGATATTCTGCATTGTGTTATGTGCTCTTTCCTCCTTATGTGTTTGTTTGTTTGTTGTTTGTGTAGAAGTCGACCGCCTGTTTGTGTGAAGTGTGGTCGTCTCCACTAATTGGTCGATTGAACCCTCAGACTGACCATCGTTATGGATGCACCAAACAAGCTTTTTCAGATCTGATACCAATCTGGAATAAACTAAATTTCCTCCTCCTTATCTTCATAACGCAGAGAGGTTTGGTCATATGTCGGCTCCAGAAACTCCAACTAATCTCTCCTACAGAAAGCTTCCGGTCATCCAACGCCATCAACAAACCTTTCTTATCTTTTCAACACAGCGTTAAGTGTTGTTGTTGTTTCGTTTCAGTCCTGGACTCTGTGTTTTTCTCTGTATGTTGGTTTTTGGTGGTGATGAAGTTGGACATGGATGAACATAACACAAGTTTCTCCACAACGCAGACATGTTTAGTCACAAGATTTTGGTTCTTCTTCTTTTAATTTTGGCAGCTTTGGTGCTAAAGGGAGACTACGGTTTGACTCATTTGTGTGGTTTTAGTTTACAGCAGACCTAAAATAAATAACTAACAAAAGATCAGACTTGGTAGAAGCCAGATACGGATCCAATCATTTTCAGAATGACTGCATCAGCCTTGACTTGGCCTTCTCAGTTACGTTTTGAAATGAATCTCTAAGTTTTCCTTCTGCCTTGCCTCTGGGGACATAACGACAAAAAACAAGTCACCTGAAGCTGCAAAGTCACTTTTGAACAGATAAAATTCCAATATTTCTTTGATTTAAATTTTTGCGGTTTTGCAGTTCAGTGTTTCTCAGGTGCTTAGGAAGATTTTATCCAATGGAACATTTACACAAAGACACAAAGTCCAGGAAACACCCTTAAAATTATGTCATTATCTTCTTTTCTCTTCCGGCTACTATTGAAGAAAACAGCTTCGCCTGATCGCACAATATAACAGGTCATCATTAAGGGACAGAGAGCGGCATAAATCTAAGGATCATTGCCGTCATCACATACTTAAACGTATCCTGTTAGATCCTTTTTAAAGCTCCGGTCCCGTGTAGCCACAGACTGTGTGTGTGTGTGCGTGGAAAGTGTGCGTGTGCTCACCAGCGTTAGTGTTGGTGGTATTGGAGCCCTGCAGGAGCACAGTCAGAGTCTCCATCACCAGCCAAGCCAACTGCTTCTGCTCCTCTGCTACTGTGTTGTTTTTGCAGTCGGCTAAATATAGAGGGGGAAACAGAGTAAAGGTTAGTGTTAGAAGGCATCGCTGAATGTACACAGTGACCAGATTACGATACAACAAACGGCACATAGCAGCATAACTGGAACGAGTTTCTCAACTATTAATATAACTACATACATATAAGTACATACAGTTACAGGTGGGTTTTTATTTTAACTGCGCTGTCATTGAGCAGGCCAGTCTGTTCTGATAACACAATGCACTTTTATTCTGATTATTAAAATGTGTGAAGTTACTCTTTACTTTGTACTTAGAAGAGACTCCACTATCTACACACACAGACTAATTAAAGACCCATTAAGAGCAGCACCAGGTCCATTTATTGCCAGTCATTACAAATAAAAAGGATTCTAAAGAAGCTCCTCACCTTGGTCGTTGTTGTGCGGTTGGTGTTGCGACGCTGGGTCTTTGAGCAAGGCAGCGTACTTGTGCAGCAGGTTGACCAGCACCTCCAGCAGACCGACCTCGCGCAGGACGTCGCTGAACACGGGGTCGTGCCTGGACAGCTTCAGCAGCGTGCGCACGGCCGTGATGCTGCAGGCGTGCGACGTGCTCGATTTGAGCAGCACGCTGACGCTGAAGAGCTCCTTACACGGGACGTAGTTGAGGCTGAAAACGACAAACTCCAACAGCTCGAAGTACTTGGCCTGGGCCTCGGGGAGCTTGGCCACGCGGTCGGCGAACTGCGACAGGGTGTGCTGCGACTCCAGGATGAAGTAGTTGGCCGGGTCGGCGACGTAGATGTTTCCGATGGCGTCCAGCAGCATGCAAGTCAGGCGGCTGGTTTTAGCCCGCAGGAAGGCATTCTGAAGCACTGCAAAGGCCTGGATGTTACGCACGGTGTGGCCTGCAAGAAAAGATATCACGAAAGTTAATGTGAGAAAAATTAAAGGAGCCAATCATAGCAAATTAGAATAACTGCAAAATAATAATTCAACTGAAATAGGAAGATAGAAGTTAAACAAATTTGGACACAAAATGACTGTTGACACATTTACAGGCCTATATATGGATCTAGTTTAGGATATGTAAGACTCTCCCTTATCATATATACAGCAGCATAAAGCCTTAAGGCCAGTAACTGCAGGATGATGCAGAGAAAAAAAAACGACTAAAGATAATGACCTAAAATCTGTCTTTTTATTTGACACAAAAGAAACTAAAAAGAAAACCCAGCAGGGTAATTTAGGCTGAAAAACCCTGAGCGTTAGATCAAAACGTAGTGCAGTCACTGAATTATTAACAACCGTGAGGAAATACATTCAAAACAAAGTGTTCAAAAACAAATATGAGCTTTATTAAAGTCTGAGAGGAGCCGAGTCATAATAAACCGTGTTTAAAGTGGTTACGTGGGAACGACTGAAGAACATAGTTTCAGCCAATTATCCATTCTGGATTTTGTTGTAGGATTTAAAAACTCTGAAATGTCATTTTGAAAATGTATTGGATTTTTCTGGTTTTATTCTGTATTAACTGACAGACAAAATTTGATTTTACAATAGTGTTTGACCTTTCCCTTAAATCTAGACTGATGCACACATTCATATGAAAATGTGCTAATTAACAACATGCTGATAAGTTTTCAATGTGGGAATTACACACACGCACTCATATTCATTTAGGTTTATTTATTAGTTTAGTTAGTTACATGGTCAGAATATATCAAATCTACCTACTAATGAACGGATCACATTTTTGCTGCATTTGGCTTTTCTGGAAATCATTTATAATTGCAGCAGAGGGTTCCTGAATAATTGAGGTAAAAAGTGCAAGAGGACATCAGCTCAGTGGGTGGTCTGTACACGTGGCCAAGGACACATGTGGTGGGAGTGATCAAATCTCAAATATGTCTTGGGCGGGTTCACTCATGGACTTAATGCTGAGCAGCTCAGGACACATGTTAACACCAGGTCTAAACGGAGCCACTGTTTGAAGACAAATGCTCATGTGGAGTAATAAAGCAGTAAAGGGGAAATACATCTTCATTTTGATGAATCAATCCAAATATTTTAAGTGGCGCTATCTCTTTAGAAACAGAAACAGATGTCATCCATGAACAACACTACACATATAATCTAACCTTAATTTTAGGGTTGGGCAGCCAACACAAAACTACGAAACCATAAATAAACAATGACTCAAACATGTACAAGCGCACATGAGCGAGATGACACTAAAATATGCAATCACACACACAGCGGCTAAGAGGATGTGGCAGGTTAATTAGGCGTGTAAGCGGGGCCCTCGTACCACGATGGCTTCTGGTAATGACTCTGCGCACAGCTGGATCTGTCATTAGGTGGGTAAACACTGGTGTGTCGCTGTGCGTTTTGGAAAAGGAAGCAGTCGGGCTCAGCTGCGTTAGCGCCAGGCTGTGTGTGAGGTTTGAAAGCTGACATAGTATGTGTTTGTGTGTGGGCGTTAAATTCCGTAAGCAATTAGGCAACAGCGTTATAGGGTCTTTGGGCCGAGGTAACAGGTCAAATTAAAACACTACGGGTGTGAAAAACTCCCCAATGGAAGGATTTAACCACTGGTTTTAAAAAAACACGTCAGCCAGCAGCAAGTGGACCTTGGACACATTGACTTGTTCTTAAAATACAGATAATGAAGCACGAGGGAACTGCAATTATTTGAAATGTTAATGCAGAACTCGAACCATTTGAAGTGCAGACTGACTATAAAGCAGCTAAAAGACAGAAGATCATGTGGAACGGGCTCAGAGGCTCAAACATGCAGCACAAGACGATTCTCTGAGCCGCTAAAGCATCCCTGGACCACCAAAGTGCCCATTTGTATGCAAGACGCTTGAGGCGTTCATCTCCAGCAGCGTGACAGGCAGCAGAGTTGCCATGGTGTCTGTCAACAGGTTAAGCTCGCTGAGATCAGCCGAGCATCAAAGTCATTTTGGGGATTAAGATCTGACAGCGAGATACCACAGCCGGGGTTTTACAGGGAGACTTTTCCACTATTCCTCTGTTGTTCCAGGGCTTGATTCCTTGACTTATTCTTTGGTTGGCTCCAGTGATCATTTGGGTGGTATTTATAGAGCACAAAATGTCGGTAGATAAGACACTGACCAATGCAGATCACCCCCAGGATCAACTAGCCACCTGTGTTACCATTGAGACCGTTATTTTCTACTGTACCCCAGATTATGTCGTTGTTTATTTCCACACAGAGTGCAAAACTGAGATTAGATCTGGAGAGCTGGATGGAGACGCTTCTTAACGCCGGGAGTAAACAACCTAAAGCCCAGATTGGATCTTAACGTCAGGTCTTACCTTTCCCAGAAGACTGTGGGAGAACGAATCCTGGAAGCAGGAAGGGGGCTCCCGTAGTCAGGCCGGCTGGTTTCAGCTCCGTCACCCCGTACGTGGACAGGCATGTGACCAGGTTCACCAAATCCTTCAGTGCGTCTTTTGACTCGTCCTCCTTGGCCTGCTCCAGTCTGGATGCAGAGGAAGAGTCCGTATGAACGTTCACACATCAACATCACACTGAAAGAAAACAAGCACATGTAGGAACGACGGCCTCAGCTGTACCTGAGCATGAGGTCACAGAGGAAGGCGTAACCCTGACACATCCGGAAATCATCCAGCAGGGTCTGTGACACGTCGCTGGAGTCTTTGAGGAAGCAGGAGAGGCCGGCGAACATCTCGACTATCTCCAGTGGGGAGAGGTCGTCCGACTGCTGCATGTTTTGAACACATGTGGACAGGCATTCCTTCTCTGTGAATGAAAGGGTTGAAGGGAGCAGAGATAAAGGCAGAGGAGGAGAATGATTGAGGAATCTGGTGCAGTGTAGCGTGATATTTGCTGTGGACTATGGCTTTCATCGTGGATTACTAGAAAGGAAAAGAATTTGGATCTGGTCGATGTCACACACCATCTGTGCGCTTAACGTGAAACACGTGAAACCTTTGGAAAGCGATCTGCACATCACCCCAGGTGGTTAGGTGTATGGTAGGAACATATAGACCAGAAGCTACACTTCTTCCTCCAAGTTTAAAGCAGCCACAACAACACCTTATTAATAAACTAACACATCGTGTGGGCTGTGCTTTTTAGCACAAATACAGTATAATGTTCCAGAAAAATGTGCCAACGCTATAGTATGTTCACATGAGTGGTGAAAAGGGTTACGATTTAATCCTTTAATCCTGTATTAAACCCGGAAAGTAAACACATGCCCTTCACATTCACCATGAATGTATTTGACCACGTTGACGCTGAGGCCGTGTCGGGAGATGGTGGTGAGCACCTCCCCAGCGCTCCTCCTCCAGGGCAGGTTGTGGGGGGGGCACCAGGAGGTGATGGCGCTGAAAAGCAGCTGGAGGTCGTCCTTTTGCGCCAGCTCCTCCGCCGGGGACACAAACGTGCAGAGCTTCACCAGGATCTGCAAGAGTGGAAGAGACATGGAAAGTACTTAAAGCTACATGTCATTAAAAGGTGAAATATGTTGAAATCTAAAATATTCAGGATTAAGGACTTTTTGACAGTAAGTGATGTAACACCTATGAAGCAGAGTTTCCCATCATAATTGCAGTGTGCTATGCACCAAGTTTACTATCAGTGTATATTTAAATATGAAACTAAATCAATAAATGTACGCATGTCTCTTTGGACATAGTTTTGGTGAATGCTCTACACACTTACATATGTTATGCATATAAGAGGCAGTCACTACAAGGGATTTTGCAACTGTAAGCTTCCATGGTTTTCTTGTTGTAGAAGCGCAACCGTCACTCATTTGCACTTTGGGAAATAGAACAACATGTATTTTTGTGGTCAAAGACGGAAATTCCCCGTCTCAGCTTTCCTGTCATTAAGACATAAGTAGCTTATAATCTGCTGCTAGTGATTCTCCACACATGCTAGAGGTAAAAAGGAAAAACCAACAAATCCTTCAGCTTTGGATTTTTCTGCAGAAGTGATATAAGATTTTCTATGAAAGGAAAGAGCCAGAAAATCAAGCAATCACTTTTATTTTTTACTGTTCACAATATAGAAAATCCTCTTATGCTGGTTATTAGTTGTTGTTTTTGTAGGCAATAAATGTAATTGACAACTGTAGTAGCAGAAGTACAAGTAGTTAATGAACCTAAAATTGTAGTTTCAGATCTTAACAGACTCTCATCCTTTTACCTGGACGAAGACTTTCTGCAGCAGAGCCCTGCGGTCGGCGAGGGGCAGCTCAGGCTGGGTGTGGCCCTGGCCCGGTGTCTTCTCCTGGTTGGGTGCAGGTGGCGGAGGTGGCGGCGGCTGTGGTGTGGGACCAACAGGAGCCTCGGCCATGTGGGGCAGGTCGAAGAACAAGTAGAGGCATTTGACCAGCGTGGAGGGCACGGACATGGTCGTCATGCAGTCCACCGTTTTCTGTTCAGACAAAGACAAAAGCAGATGGTGTAGAAAAGATCATAAAAAATCTGTTTAGAACTCAAGAGGGTCTGAATTAGAACTCTGACCCAGATTAGTGTTAAGATAAGATAGTTCGGTTCATTCTTCACCTTAACTTTAGAAGACCTGCTGCAGATTTTTATAAGCCGTCTCCTTAATTGTGAAAATTGACATGTGAATATTACATTCTGCAATGGATCTACATCCAAACCTACACCACTGTAATAAATAATAATGCATTGGTTTTATATAGCACCTCATCATAGATGCTTAAAGAGCTTTAAAATTGAATGCATTATTAATTCGCTCGCTCAGTTACTGCCTGGTGGTGGTAAACTACCTCAGTAGTCACAGCTGCCCAGGGGCAGACTGACGGAAACGTGGCTGCCAATCTGCGCCTACGGCTTCTCCAACCGACATCGACATCACTCACTTGCAATCACACACCAGTGGAGTTCACACTGGGAGCAAGGTGGGTTAAGCGTCTCGCCAAGGACACAACAGACAGACTAGGGATAGGGTGGAATCGAACTGTCAACCTCTCGGTTATTGGACGAGCGCTCGACCTCCTGCCCTTAGTCTCATTGTAATGATTTATTCTTGTATTGGCATTGTCCGGTTGTTACGCCACAAAAATGCTAGTTGGCTGAGAGTCACTTGTGTTGCATTACTTTGTGTAACTCAAGCAGTGGCAACAAAGTGGAACCGAGCAGCTCATGTTGAAGTTGGATAATAAATACATTAATAAACGTTGATCAGCAGTTACTTTTTAACTGGAATCACTGCAATGTAAATAAGAGAGAAGACGCCTGAGAAGATGGCGTGTTGGAGACAAGATGTAGGATCACAAAGGGTACACCGTAGGGTGTGGCATCGGGAAAGGCATAGGGTACAACGTAGCGTATGACCTAAGGTAAGACCTAGGGTCCGATTTATGGTATGACATAGTTTACAACATAGGCTACAACACAACTGTAATTTTTTTGATTACACTGTTTATTTTATTTTTCTAGATAATACATTCATTTTATCTTTCCTGTGGTGTTTAAGAGTGTTTACTTTTATGTGCAACAAAGCTACAGTGACAAAGTCATTTCCCTCAAGGATCATTAAAGTCTAAGTCTAAAAGCAGATGAACTATTCCTACTAATTCCTGCTGACCAAATAAAGATGTGTGATTTTAATGCGGCATTGTGTATTTTGTTGCTTCACGCTTGAGTTTCAGTGAGGAAAGAAGGGCAGGATTATATATATGAGGACCTGGGGGTTGTGTTTATTGTGAGTTTTACTGTGTGTGTGTGTGTGCGTTTGAAGGCAAAGGGCCGTGGAAGGAAATGGGGTTGGTGCTCACTGATGCGAATGATTCGGATAATCAAACACTTCCTCTGACACGCTCACACCAAAAATTACCTCGCTCTTCCTTCCACTTCCACACAGATGACCCACCCATTTACTCTGACACCATCTCCACGACAAAGAGGAGGTGGACTCACGAGCACGCAAACACACGCACACACGCACTCAAACACCCCGATCGATGGAAACAAGGAGTGGGGGGAGGGATAAAGAAAGGGGCAGTGGATAAAAGAAGACCGGAGAAGCACCTGCCATACTCTCAACCAATACATTTACCGGATGTGTTAAGGTGCGTACACAGAGAGAAGACTATTAAGACAAAAAGAAAAAAAAAAAAAATATGTCTAGGAAGCACTTCTGAGTGTGTGTCAGGAAGAGAAAGACAACCACACGGGGAATTCAGAGCGTGAAGGGCACGGCATAAAAATAGAGGGCGGCATGGAGGTAGGAAGTCAGAGCTACAAATAAAAATGTTGCCGTTTTAGCCACTGAGGAAGGAAGAGCAGGAGATGAGAGGGAAACAAAGAGGAGGGGAAAGTATTACAGGGAGGGGGGGGGGGGTGACGTCAGGTTTATGAGGGGCACCAGAGGAAAGGAATACATATCCATTAAATGCACTCCTGTAAAAAAAAAAAAAAGAAAAAAGAAAAGGCCTCTATGTCTGATGGTAGGTTATTCTTTCTATTTACTGTCAGTCTGTTTACTATCATGAAACAGTCACACATTAGCAGCTCATACTAATGTGTGTACATCCAGGAAAGACACCGTTAACACTGTGAAACCTAAACAACTGTATAACTAAACACTGAAGTGTTATTTTCCACTGATTGCTATTGGCTAGAAGTCAACACTGACTAGTCACTGACAACGTCACTAATAAAAACACAGTAGTAAATCTTTGAAACAATGAAATCTATGTTCTTGACCTGAATACGTATGATAAGAACAGGCAGCTCATGTGCTGCTACATGCTGTTAGCTGTAGATGTGTGTAGCCTGTGTAAAAACAGGCTGCAACTCAGCCCCATCAACAGCTTTTAATAGTACTCCACAGTATGTTGGAAGATGGGACAGTGTAACCGGGTATTTCTCTGAAGCCTTCTCCATGTACTGTAGTTAAAGGTTGCATAACATATAATGAATACAATGAATAACAATGAAATTCACCACCAACTTGTTGATGCGCAGCCTCTTTCTCTCCGTTTGGAGTTAACTGGCTGCTGTCCAGAGGATTTGGGCCGTTCCCCTGCCAGTGTTAGTGGATGAGTGTGCACTGCAGCAGCACTTTTGTTGTGTTTCAGGACAAAGTATTTCCACTCATTTGAAGAGCAGCTGCTAGTTTGCTGCAGTGACCCGCTGGACTCCTCATCCGTCTTCTAGGAGGCACCTACGTTGTTACCGTCACATGATCAGTGACTAGATGACGTGAGCAGTGAAGTCGACTAGACTCTACAACTCCTCATGGCTGGGTATATCACAAAAATACCCATAGATCTACTGGAACACTTTTTGGCAGCTCCGACTAAACCTTATCTGGGGAAAAAAAAAGGCAAAGGCAGCAACCTTGAGGCTTAAACAGAAGGGCAATAGCAAAACAAAATCTAACAAATGCACCAGCAGGGTGGGTTCGCTTTGCAGAAAACAAGGCTCAGAACCAGACTGAGAACGAAAGAAAAAACTTTCCATGGTCTCATAGGGCCTGTTTAGGCCTGCTACGGACGTGTGTCCTGACTGATCAGATCCCAACTGGCCGGCTTTAATGTGTGTGCTCACATATTAAATGATGAAACCCTGGGAAGCACCCATGCACAGTAATACACAGTAATCTGACTGTAGCGCAGCTTTGCAGCACGTGCAATCAGACCACTCGGGAAGCACATTAATCCCGGTCCTGCACATGGCCACAGCAATAAAAGGCTTTAGCATCCCAGTGGGCACGTTAACATCTGAGCATCTTCCCTTTAAACTCTCGTGTCCGGAGCTCTAAAAGTTAAACAAAAGCCGTGCGGTGCTTGAGTCTTTATGTTCAAAAGTTGTTCGGGATGCCTCAATTCTCAACCACAAAGCCAATTAAAAAAAAGTTCCTGCAGAGCAGAAATCTAAAAAAAATGTAAATCTGGTCTCTATCTCACCACTACAGGGACTCTGGCTTCACTTAAAAACTGTCAGGATCCTCGAATCAAAGGAAACTGACATGAATGCATCTTCAAAAAGGCTGACGGGACTATAAAGCTCAGACACCCCAGAACAGATGTAAGAGCGGTTGAGAGGCAGGATTGTTCGGTGCTCGCTGTGGGCACGAGGCACGCCACTTCAGACCGAGAGCAAATTTAAGCACAAACTAAATAAAGTAAACAAACCTCATGTTACATTTCAGTACAAGAGCTGCTGTTGACATGTATGTAGCCTGAGAGTAGTTTAGTCTAGTTGCCTGCGTTAGCACAGCCCAACACGCTGAACACAGCGCAGCAGAAATAAGCTGTCAAGTTCTCAAATGTATTTGTGAACTCACTCTAAATCTATACACTCACTCAAAGTGTTGAATTTAACAGGAATCTCGTGCATCGTGCTTTTTATATGTGGCTTTTATAATTTTTTTTTATTCATTTGGTTTGTCAGAAAGTGAGACTTGCAAAGTGCGAACTTCACTGTATGGTTTAAAGTGCTGTTCATACCGTGCATATGACAAGAAACAGCTTGAATCGCTTAAGGTGTAACTCGTTAGCTGTATGTTGACAAGAATCGTCAACTCAAAAGAAAAGAGCGAAGACAGAGTTCATCACATGTCTGCAGACGCAGACAGAGAGAGGAAGTGTTTGACTGCATAACAACAACAGCAGTGGATTTCTGGTGTGCAGCCAAGCAAGAGAAGCAGCCAGTCAGCCAGCTGAGGGCAACACTCCCACAAGATCTCCAGAGGAATGCTGGCCAGAAAAGTTCAAAAAGATGTCTGCTGACCACGGCGAGAGAGTCCAGACAGAGACGAAAACACGAGCTTAATGTCAAACCTGTACAGCTCATAGTGCGCTTCAAAATAAGCAGAAGATGCCATTTTAAGATTCTAAACAGTGTGGAGTAGAGTAGCAGTGTGACCAAATGCCTCAAATAAACTAATTTTAACTTCATTACATGTAATTGTTGAAAATATGACAATAATGTTATTCATGTGACATCGATAGAGGAAGCAGGAGCAGATTAACAAATGGCTCAGGGGTGATCAAGTAAAATTTATGTGAAACAACTTTAGGAATTGACCAACACATCTCAACAATAGACTATAAAAAGATGGACGACATGACGGCTCCTCGAAAGAAGCCAAAGCGTGTACAGCTCCCCTGGTTGCCAGCTTGTGCATAAGTCATAAGCTCCACCCCCTCATGTTAGCGGGTGGACTTGTCTGAACTAAAACACTGAAGTATGCATCAGCATTTTTTTTTTTTCCAACAATGGGTTCTGTCATTTTAGGCATATAATATAATGCTCATGTTTCATTTTAGTTTCAGTTCTTTGATGCTATAAAAACAAGATGTGACATCATCATGACTGACAGTTGCCATTGGCAACCACTTAGCGAAAGGGCACACAGACACCACGAGACTAGGAAAAAATAAAAAGTACAGTGTATAATCCAACATTTCATCTATATTTTCTACGGTCTATGTGCTGGATTTACACTACAGGAGTCTTGGCCCAATTCATCCAAATATTTGACGAGGAAATCGGGGTTTGGCCCAGTTTATAATGCAAACCACTGTAATGGAGAGCGGACTCATCTTTCTCTTAGCATTCTGCTCTGCTGTTTCTTACTACAAAGTATATTCTTCTTCCTCTTCATCTTATGGGATATGGGTTTGCCAAACCAGTTCTCATGCCAAACATCCAGGCCAACAAGCAAACTGGAATGTGGGTCAGTAGATTTAAATTTGTTACACCAAAGTCTCCGTTTTATTTTACGTTCTTTTCCGTGTGAGGTTACATGAGCTGGTGCATCCAGTGATCCCAGATCTGGCACAATAATCTAAATAAGCACAAGCAAAATGCCATTTTCTGCACAACAATAAACTAACCTGTCCAGAGGAGGCCAACAGGTTGATGGTGGTCAGAAGCATCCAGCCACGACTCGCCTCCTCACTCTGGTTCACCTCCAGGAACTGGACTATGGCTCGACTGGCGGCCTCTGGAGAAGCAAACACACACACACACACACACACACGCATAAATTAATGTGCAGTTAACCAGATGGAAAAAGACAGCTCAGCGTCGCAGGTCCAGATGGGCTGCTGGAACAATGATCAGATATGCAACGTATAAATCACCACGGCGGAGGTGATGCGCCGACAAAGTGTTTAGTCTCATCTCCTTGTATGTATTAAGCTGTTATTAGAAAATGTCACAAAGTTATGTGTGTATTCGCCAAAATCGGATTCAGTGGGGGAAAAAAAACAATTACGCTGAGATTAATGCATAACCTTTTGTCCTTCCTTCAAAGCAACACACTCTCTCAGCGAGCTGCCATTAGAGAAGAAGCATAACAATCAGCTGAATCACACATATTCAGTCGGCTCTGGGAGGAACGAACGCCCCTTTTTAAATTTTAGCTTAAAATCCGGCCGACGCTTTGAGCCAAAGTCTCGTCGCTCACGGTTTAGAAGAAAAAATTCTAATTGTTTGTATTGATGACGAGCACGTAAGCGAGCCACTTGAGAGCATGACTCAACAACTGAGTCAGTCTACAGAGGGCTGGAGACAACAGGCTGGAGGAGTGTAAGTGTGTGTGTGTGTGTGTGTGTGTGTGTGTTTAAACCGCAGTGTTGCAAAAGCAGAGTAGTTCTCTGCTGGAAAACAACATGTCACATGATCAGGCAGAGACGGGGGAGAGATGAAAAGACGCGATAAAGAGTGTGTGTGTGTGTGTGTGTGTGTGTGTGTATTCAGGAGTGTGAAAATGTCTTTCTCTCTCTGTCTGTTTAATGTCTTTCCTGTGAGAAAACCACCACTGTCAAAGCTTTTGAAGAGACGCTGCCGGCTCACCTGGAGAAAAGATGATAAAAATGATCTGTGGCAAACAGAGGAGTCTATTAATTCTGAATAATTAATTCACCCTGCTACGCTTTCAAACATCACGGTGACATATTTTACCATCTGTGTATAATACCATTCAACCACCGTTCAAATTTGTCATTAATCAGTTATGTGTTGAGCATAATATTGCTTTAATGACTTGTCTAATTAAGTTTAATTGTAAAGGGATCTCTATTATTTTTCTGAGCGTAATTTTATGTTGTACAAACGACGAGTGCACAGGTGTGAACGCTGAGATCACATTTAACTGACCCCAATCTCTGACCACATTCGCGGGTGTTCTCGTTTTTCCACGTTCATTTGTGGAGTGTGAACGCACAATGTGTCCTGAGTCACATCAAACACCTCCTACTCAATGGGAAGGCTCTAGCGTCAGTTTTGCCTCATTCAGTCAGAGCACACGACGCTATTATTAAAGGTTCGTTAGTAACGAGAGCCGTTTAAAGTGTTAGCGGTTGTAGCGGTTATAAAATAAATAAGTCAAATCGATAAGTAACAGGAAAGGAAATCATTGAATATGAGTCCACTGTGTGCGATTCAGTCATTAAATAACCTTTCAGCATATGGTTAATTGACTGTAGTTAAGTTACATTAGACAAACACACCATCAGCGTGTTTGTCGTTACCTTGACTCACAGCGGAGTGGACATAAATTATCTAAAACACACATATTCACAGAATATAAAATGCCTAAGATTTGCCTTTGAGTACTGATAAAAGAATAAATCTGGGGTAGCAGAATGTCGTAGCTCCTCAATCACCGATGTCTTTATTTACCTTCATCACAGGTGCCCACGCGTTTTATGCAGGTCCCTAAAATCACTAACGTCAGCGTAGAGAAACAAATAATCACTTAATGTGTCCGCGCTATGACGCAGACACACACAGACCCATTAGAGGCTGCAGCTGTTTAAATATTCTGCTCTGCCCCAAATAATGTTGGTGTTCGAGTGCGACTGAGATCGGATCTGGAGACGCATTTTAATGCCGGGTGTGAACACATGTTGGTGACATCAGATTCCCCAGGATAGATGCTAATTCAAGGACTGAACAGGGCCAATGTCAGGTTCTTTTCTCAAAAACAACAGATGACACCATGAGGACTCCAATAGGCCGACCACCAAACGAGAAACACAACGCTCACTGTGATATTTAAAATACCGAAGCTGTGGTTGTTCCAGCTGTGTTACAGTGGTGGGATGCTTCATTTTTACAAAGAATGCAAGAATTACCACATTGTATTCTGGACATAAAATAATGGATGTAAATGTTCTAACAGTTGATATAAACCTAATAGATCTGGGAAAACATAATCTTATAACGAACATATTTTCATTAATTGCACAAATGATTAAATAGTGCTCTTTATCTTGCACAAAATATTTGCAACAACTACACAACAACATTGTAACTACTAAAAATTTTAGCATTCGGATTTGAATCCACCGTCAACTTTGCAACAAACGCACTCCACTAGATCACGTTTGTGACGAGACGCGATCAGGCTGCGTGCAATGATCACGAAGTCTCACCTGTGGATTTGTTAGAGGCTCTTCGTCTGATCTCAGTCACCATCAGTCGGGAAACCTGGGTGGTGAACTGCAGCAGGTCGGAGAACTTCTCCGTCATGCTGCTGGGCGGAGCATTCCCAAACACCTGAACAGATAAACGGTGGGAAAAAACATTTTATCATTTTATTTTTTTAATAAGAAGAAAAAAGAGGGATAAAAACTATAAAATAAATAAATGTTAATGTCAAAATTACCCACAGACAGAAGGAAAACATGCATCTATGAGCTATCTGTTTTTAAATAAACGTGTCCGCATTTGCAGTTAAAGCCTGCAGGGCCTCACGATTACAGCTGTAATTACAACAGGTACAGACAAAGAGGAATCATCCAGGCAGAGTGTCTCTCGCTCTCTCTCTCTGTTCCTGACACGTCCTACTTTTACAGCCACAGAGGAGAACACAGGCGACGCCTTCGGGAGAGCAGGTCAAAGATAAACGACACTTCATTCAACAAAGGCTCCTCATGTTTTTATTTATGGAGCGAATCTGACATGAAAGTAGGACCGGAGCCTGCGCAGGGAGCGCTTCGCTTCTGAATCCTGGCGTGAATTACGCCACCCGTGAGTGAATCACCGGCAGCGTTGGGTAATTAGCTGACGAGTCAAGAGACCCTTGGTAAGACACTCGAGTCTGACGAGAACACTCGTCTAAGCTGTTTCTGCAGCGGCGGCTGCAAAACGGAGAAGTTATACTGTCACTTAGAAATAGAGAAAGATTGTAAATGGGATCCTCAATCTTATTCGTAGTTATATGTTTGTAGTAATAATATTTGTATTCTCTTACATAAAAACACACACACACACCACTCGGGCATAACACTACGACTCCCTTCTTAATTCCAAACACTGTGTACGTCTCCCTTGTGCCTACAAAACAGTCGTGACTCGTCAGAGAATGGACATGTGCTTTCTGAGCGCGTCCTGTGGTGTCTGGTAACTGGCATCTATTGAATTTGGAGGCCAGGTCAACACCTTGTGCTGTTCTTCCGCAAGCTTTTTCTTCTCCTGTGTGTCTGTGTCGGCCTGTATGCTCTGCTAGGGTGTCTACTGCTAGCGTGCATAGGATGGTGGTAATGTCTCAGAAACATCCGTCATGTAGTTGTCAGTGGTCATAATGTTGTGGCTGATGGTTGTATGTAGTTATTATATAAAGGGCTTAAACTGCTTAAACTAAAAATTTTATAAAGGTGTCTACCAGGTGTCACTGTCAGTCAGTACAGGACATTAAATACAGAGTTTATTAACAGAGTGGTCTGATAATGTAAAGTGGAGCCAAATAACTGATAACAGCCATGAAGCCAACGGTAACATTTCTGTCAGTTTTATATGTGAGAGATATGTCGAGCCACCTGTATGGAAATCCGCTTTTAACCGCCAGACGTGCACATACCCGGGAGCTACGTCACGTTCGGCCCCACGCGCGGTGCCGTTTTGCTGCATTTGGACTCACCCTGTTAAAAACAGGAAGCATCATGTAGAGCTTCTCCTCCTGCTCCTTCTGGGTCATGTGGCGAGGAGGGTGGCAGAGCTCGGAGAAGAGGCGCCGCAGGTGCATCAGGCCCAGCGCGTTGTCCTGGGGGCTGCACTCCTCCTGCCTCGGCCGCCCCATGATCCTCTTCACCATGTTCATCTTGAGGGGCTTCGTCAGGGCAAAGGCAGCCCTGCAGGCGACAAGGAGAACTTTTAATTATCGCAAAGTAGCTCGATAGTCAAACGTCATGTTGGGCTCAAAGCTGACAAATTTATTTGTTCCTAAATCCACCTCTTTAAAAGTTTGAAATGGATTATTTCTTCACATATATGGTGTTAGTTTATTAGTTATGTTTATTATTCATTGGTAAGTCAGTTATCGATAGATTAAAAACAAATAAAAAAAATATTAATTTGATACAGCCCCACTACAAATGCAGAATCTGCATCTGCATCTGGACACATTAAAATCTCAGCAATATATTGGTATCGGCAGCAAAACAGAAAAACAAACGCACACTAGCGCTGCTCGTGGTTTCTATTAAGCGAAAGACTTTCCACGCCACCGTCGCCTGCTCGCTCTGGGGGACAGACGGGTTCTGGGAAGCGTCTGGAGACAATTTGGTTTGTTCTTGACACAACGTGAATTGAACTAAATTGGATTTTCAGCAGCCGTATTAAACTATTGGGGACATTTGTTTGTACTTTTTATCAGGACTGTTAATAAAAAATAAAAAAAAATGACAAAAAACTGTTTAAAATAAAGAAAGACCGCTGCCTTTGGAAGCTCTTAAATGTTTATCACAATATACAGAGAAACTGTAGCATGAGCAGGATGTTAATGTTTAACTGTCATTTCATTTATCTGTCACTGTTCTAACTGCAATCTACGATAAAAAAAAAAAAACTGGTTTAACAACACAGGGTTTGGTATCAAATATCAATCAGTACAGATATTGTTTTAAACACAGAGAGTGTATAGTACAGCACGGTGTTACAGAGCACTGGACGCCAAAACCACCCGCCACAAACACAGTTTCTTCCCTCAGGACGTCACTATGATGTGAGACCATTCACATGATCAATAACTCTGCATACATTGTACATACTCACTCTACAACTTTATTGTACATATCTGCTCTTACCCTTTATTTTTCTTATGCTTATTTAAGTTTGTTGTTTTCTATACAAGTGAGCAAAGTGTCCGGAGTCAAATTCCTCGTATGTGCACACACACACTTAACCCATAAAGCTGATTGTGATTGTGATAGCAGCACAGCTGATTGTTCCAGCTAGAAGCTCTGACTCCACAGTTTGCTCTGTGTTGGATTACACAGACAGCGGGTCCCATGTTTTGGTTCCCGTTTCTTCTCCCACTGACTTTGAACCAGGGAGGAAACAGACACACGAACAGATAAACATCCTTGGCTGCTATTAATTTTGCATCTCACTTCCCTTGAGCGTGGTTGATATAAATTTAGCCATTTGTTCCACGTGTCAACTTCTCTCCAGACTATATGGAGACGGTTGCTAGGAGATTTGAGAGCTCAAAAGGCTACATGCAACACGGATAAGCATCCAATGATGAGGAGAAATAACCTGGAAGAGTGAAAGCTGCTTATTAATTTCACATATGACCTTCGTTTTTAAGCGGCTGCGCTCTGCCTTGCTCATGGACACTGTGTTGAAGGAGAGAAATCATGACTGTTTAATTTCCACCACATGACGGCCATTATGATCTTTTAGAGATGAAGGATGTTATGAGAAAGAATTCTGTTGTTTTTGCATGTAAGACAGAAAAAACTGTCAAGCTCTTCTTTCTTTTCCTTTCATTTCTTGCTCTCATGTTACAAATGTATTTTGTTGCAGATTCCAGTCGGGGGGTTTCATCCCTGATGTATTATCCACCTAAAGACCAGGTCAAAAAAAATTTACGATTCAGTTCTAGTCCCCTCAAGAAGTCGTCAATCTCCACGATCAACGAAGAGACATGACAACCTAATGCACAGTCTTAACAAAGGGTTAGTCTCACTTTATACACCGACAAAACAGACCCTTTAGTTTTAACGTTTAAAGATACCAGCGCTAAGGAAGCTATTAATTTATCAATTAAGTTTTATGCAACCAATATTAATTGTCTCATTAATTGTAATGATGAGCCACACCCCAACTTTCAGATCAGAATACAAACATAATGTGAAAGATGTAAACAGATCGTTAAAAAGCTCCACATAAACCAGTTCTCAGGATTTTCCCAAATGTGCATTTATTAAGCAGAAACTACTACAGCTCAAATCTGAAGATAACGCACAAGCACCTCAACATGTAATTCTATAAACAGTCATGCAATGTTTGCACCATAAAAATAAGCTGATCAGATCGGACTGATATTCGGGCTCTAGTCAAGCTCAACCTTTCGTAGTTATTTATTTTAGGCCTGCCATGAACTAAAACCACCTCCCTGTAGCGCCAACATGTTTTCTTCCTCCTACTTAGTTTGCTAGCATCAAAGCTTCCAAACATAAAAAAAAAAAGGACACAAAAAAGGCACCGAAACAACAACAACAACAACAACAAACAGTGAAAGCCTCGTTTCAAGGAAGAGAAAAGGAGAGAATATACCCCAGAGAGTTTATAGCGTTTGGTCGATCAGCCCATTTTAAAATGTCAGTTTTTATTTGCATAGAGCATAAAACATTTTAAATGTCAGGTGTAAACACATATTTTGTGGTCTGATCACTCTGGACTCTGGACTCTATGAAACCTCATAAGCATCAACTGGATTTCTTTTGCAACTCACCCACTTTTGTGAAAAACTGTGAAAAATTCAAAGTGTCAGCCCTGAGGTAAGAGCCCTCACGAGCAGAATAATTCACTCCTGGGAAGCTTCTCTGTATATAAATTTGATTCCGTTATAGCGATATCACAAGTGCTGGAGATACGGGGATATAATGATATTATTAAAATATACTGTAGACTTGCCCTCATGGCAGAAATTATGATTTTGAAGTACATGGTTTAGCTTGTGGCTTTCTTTTTTGTGTGATCCACACTTTTATTGAAATAATTGTTTTTGTTTTTTGGTTATAATTAAGAACTATTTCATGTGCTCCAACATTGACAATCTATCGGCCCATACACTCATTTATTTGCGGCAAATGGAATTTAATTTGGAATTTAATTGTCAGATTAGAGGAAGAAACACGCTGATCTCTGACCTTTTCTCTACTCCAGAAATACCAGCTTATCGCCAGATTCATTTTATACACAATATGCACTAGGCAGTATCACCCCCACTAATTTGATTACTTAATGACCTTTCCCAGAATACCACTAGATCCCAATTAGGGTGGTTGTTTTCTAACTGATCCATCGTACAGTACAATGTTGACTATGACTGTAAGCGCTAAGTGGGAAGATTATGTCTTCCCAGATGTCTGCCCTCCATGAAGGACTTTCTCTGTTGAAGGCTCTGCTCTGCCACGGCTGGCATTTAAACAACCCACATGTACTTTCTCCTCATCCCTCTGTCCTTTACAGACTGTCACAGATGAGAGATGGCAAGAACGTGAAGGGCAACATAAATGGAGCTGCAAAGAAGCTTTCAAGTATTATTCTGATTCTGAACTAACCAAATTACTTCAGACTGAAGGCTTTAGTAACTCGTTTTAGCCACGTAGCACGACTGCCCTTTGGGTGAACCCCCCCACTCGAACTGAAATCCCATTTACCGTCTACCATTTGGTTCGGTATACTTTTATCTTGAGTACCTGACACTGTCCATGAGTGTGTGTAGATGTATTTTTAGCGTGCGCAGCCTCAAGGGATTGAACGTCCCCACGTGGCTCGAGCTTTGATTTGTCACTAGGTAGGCGAAGCAGCCACTCAAGATATCGAGAGTCGTTCCATTGAAATCGTAAATTTCAAACAAACAGGAACTGATAAAATTAGAAGTACCGGTCCGAGTATGAGTTAGGTTACACAAATAGTTCTCAAAGAGCACTGCCTTGGGCTTCTGGGCTCAGTTTGAAAGAACATTTCATAGGATAATAACTACAGACAGGTGGGACCTGACGTTAACCCACATTTCACACACGTTACGGAGATCAAAGACGACAAGGCCTGAAAAGCCCCGGATTTAACATTTACGATACAGCCTGCGTCGGCCACGATACACTCCACAACACAACTAATCACAGGCTCTGCTTTCCTGTGATAAGGTTTTAAATCAAGTCCAGTATAGCTCCCAAAAACAACCAAATCATACCCCACCTGCTGCAGTGGCCGATAAAGTTTGGTGAACATTTAACGATGGGGTTAGATGAAGCATTTTATAAATGGTCGGACACCTTTACCTTCATACAGATAAATACAAATACAAAATAAAAGAAACTGAAGGTCAAAAGTGTTCAAAAGAGTCCACTTCAACAGGCAGTGCCAGCAGAACAGCCAGAGGAAATTACAAGCCAAGTATAAACACTTGAGAGATACTACAAAATCAAATTAAATGATAATAAACTAATTTAGTAAGAATGCATAACGTTCTAAGAAAATGCAGCAGTAAAGTGGGACAGAAAAATGCCGGCAGAGGTGAACGGCTGCAATGGATACTTGTGTTTCTGCGTCAATCAAACGATAATCGATAAGATAATCAGAAGATGTTTCCAGTTGGGTTTTGCCCTGCGAGAGAAGGTCAAGATGAACAAACGGCGGCAAACTGCATTCAGGGCGAACAGGAAACACTGCAGAGCTGACAAAAAAGATTTTCCCAAGAAACAGTTTTCTTCAGTCCGAGTCTTTTCTCACGACAAGCAGCGGACGAACCAAGTTCATCTAATCTCAACTCTGAGATGACGACCAGTGGAAGAAAATGACACAGTTGACTGCTATAATCACGCAAACACATAGTTTCTCAGATTTTTATCAAAGGAAACACTATCGTCCATGTCTTTGGTTCCTACTCATTTTGCTTCTAATGGCTTTGGATCATTGGGGGAAGCAAAAGTAAGCGGGGTAACTGACTGTGTTTTCAGAAAGTCTAGCTCCATCCATACACTGGCAAGATTTTTATGTTCCGCTTGTTTCACTCGGAAACATTTGGGATGTGAAATACACAAGAGGCTTACCTATAATCAGTAATATCCACTAGCGACCAACTAGTATAACCCCAACTCCCCACCAGTCCTTTAGAACCGAAGAGGCTAATTGGATGAGTGGCAGAACATCTTCAATTCCAGTTGCTTTTCTTGGACGTTTTGGATAATCGTTGATTACCATCAATGCATGTGAGATGAGATGAGAGGTCTATTTTTCTGCAGCCAAATCAGTTCTCTCTACCGCTAATGTCCTTCCCCTTCCTGCAATGACTCATCTATAATGTTTGGGCATTGGTTCTCATTCCTGCCGTTTAGCAGTAAAAACACAACAAGGTACATAGTGTATTAGGACACCAAGGCTTTGAAAAAAAACACTACGGAGCAAGAGCAGATTTGACCAGGTCAGCACACCAACTGAAGTGTTATAAAGCGATTGAAACATAGCCTCAGAAGAAAAAGCCACTTCTTAACGCCCAGCTAAAATAGAAACTCTGACTAAGACACAGACAAATCTGTTGAAAAGCTGCAAGTCAAGGAGAAAATCTCGTCTGGATGTCAGGAACTGAAAATCAAAAAAGCAGAAGTGGCTGGTTTAAAGACATCCAGTCTAATGAGCCAGGTTAAACGTGCAAGATTCACTATGAAAAGACAAGCAGAAAGCCAGGAAAGTTTCTTCACACACATGGACTTGTTTGGAGAGTGTGTGTGTCGTATATTATATACTGTAGTTGGGCAAATATCTTTACTATTTTTATGAATTATAATATTAGGCTGCTTAAAAGCTGCTATCAAAATGTACACTTTTTTGAGAGCTTAAATTGTCTAAAGTACAATTTGTAATAATGTTACTTTGCATTCATTATTCAACTTTCCAGATAAATTATTTTCACAATCTGTATGCTCATCTACTTTTGTAATGCAACGTGTCCTTCGGACAGATCAAAGCCAGTATTTAGTACTGAACAATACTCACTGTTAAACACTATTGTACGGGGCCCTATGTTACAGAGCGTTACTGAAGCGAACCAGAGCGCCCGGGAGAATGGTAGAGTCGGAGCGCAGCAGGGCCGGGACCACAAACTGGGGCAAACACATGTCATACGACTCAGCATAAGACCGAGCTGGTAAATCAACAACGGGAGAAGGCAGTGATCTGTAGACGAATGCAGGATTACAACTCACTCCACCTACTTGGTAAGCAGCGAGTGTCACAAAACCACGGAACCTTAAACACATACTTTAGGGACCTCTGTTTTTATGTTGAGATTCTCCAGCTTCGATTGAAACTAAACTTACATAAAACCTAGAAAATAGATTTGGGTGTGTTATTTAGGTGTAGATTTACTTAATTTAAACCTATGCTACAACCATCTACAACTTAATCAAAAGCCAAGTTATGTTTTTAGTGACCTAACTAAGGCCAGCGATACTTGGACCCTATGTGTCCAGCAGTAAACCTAATTTTAATCATTACAGTTTCTTCTGTTTTTTCCTCATTTTGACTCAGCTTTCCCAGGAAGAGTTCACTTGTTTCCTTGAAATGTTAATGACAATTCAGACAGACTGAAATTGTAAGAGCAAGCAATTTAGATTCCTTGCACAGCTTCCACTGAATGCTGATGTTTTCTCTACTATTATCCCAAATAACCAAACAAGTTTAGAAATTACAAGCCAAGCCAGTTACCCAGTCTCTCTGCCCTGATGTGAATTTGAATGTCCTGTGGTTGACCTATGCAAGCAGACAGAGGACTGCATACCTGATGAACTCCAAGAAGCCGACTTAACAGTAAGTTATAAGGTAGCTAGCTGGTTTAAAGGGAATTAGAAACCTGAAGCATAAGCATCATACGAAGGATAACCGACTCAAAGCTAGAGTCTCCGAAAAACAGCATCAAACCCACGTCTTGCCTCGGTTGAAGAAAAGAAAAATGGCATCAATGGAATGTCAACCCCAATGCAGTGGGAAACCGAGTTTGCTTTCTTGGCCCTCCAGTCTTTTTCAAAGCGTTCTCTTTAAGCGGATGCCAGCTTCAATGAACGTCTCGCAGAGTTAGAGCTAACTCCTGGGAGATGAAGGCAGCCATTGCCCTGGAAAAGCCCAACTCTTCAAAGGCTTGTGTGGTTGTTCCTCTGGAGAAAGTGACGTAATCTCAGAAATGTCTTTTGTCTGACAGTTTGCAGGAGTAGGTAGCTAGGAGCTCCACGGAGAACAAAAATTTGGCTGATGCGAGTTGGATAAAACCCCAACTTGTAAAACAAAGTACAAAATTTGAAATAAGTGAAAGGCCAGGTATGCGGGGTCGAGAATTCAAACCAACCTGCAGGTAAATGTTGGTCAGTTATTACTGTTTGTGATTAACCACAAATATAAAATAACTCAAAGTATTGCCAATTAAACATGATAAACCTATAATTGAGCTGCTTCTTACAAGTGTAGCATTTTTTTCATGAACAATTCATGACACAAACCAGAAGGACAAGAAATGATCTCAAGCCAAACAAGCCCAGGCAGGAGCAGAGTTGACAGCCACCATGCTGTACAGCAATTTAGGCCTCTGGTAAATAATACTTGAGGTGTCGTCATCACAGGCTATTACACACACATGCACGGACAGAGTCGTACCTGTGTCACTACCGCCAGCTGTAAATGGTGAATGTTGGAGTACCGGGGAAACTGTGAATCCTGAACAAAACGTGGGTTTATTTGTCAAAAAATCTGCGAGCAGGCCGACACTTTCAGTAATCTGTTACTTGATTCACTGCATGGTATCCATGCCAACAAGCTGTTCCCATACAAATTGCTGTGCGTCCATTGCCATTACAAAATTATATAATCACAAAACATTAAGCTCTGTAGAGTTTTTTTTGTTGTTGTTGTGAACCAAATTATTTTAATCACAACTGTAGTAGAGATATCGAACATTTGAATTTCACACATGTATTACTATTACAATGACCTGTTGATACAACATCAGCAACAATGCTTTGTTCTCAGCATTTCCAAATATGAACAAAGCAGTGACAACCCCATAGTTAACAACAGAGGGATCTAAATCTCCATCTTTGATTCTACATTGGTCATTCCTTGTCTATAAATACTCAAATTATCACTTCTCCTATTAACTATATTCACCTTGAAATCAAATGTCGTGACTTCTATATGACAGAGTTCAGCTTATAATAACTTCAAACTCAGCAGTACCACTCTCAGGTAGAGTTAATAATTAAATGTCTGCTCAGATATAATTACACTGGTTATAAAAATGTAAATGCAGCCCTATCAAGCTTTTCTTCCACTCAGCAGACGACGGCTCTGGAGAAATCAGGGGTATTTAGTTACAGACAGAGCTGCCGCTTCTGCAGAGCTGTTCTATCTGTAAGATGGTGGTAACGCCGCTAATGGAAGCTTTAATGTTAAGTAACGCATAAAACAGTCTGGCGCTGAAACTGAGAGGCAACATCGGGAACGGGATAATATTCACAAAGACGCTACATCCGCCCAGGTAAAGCGATGCCAGTTAACGGTAAACAAATCTCCGGTCGCCGCGGAGACAGGCTCAGCACCCAGTTCTGATTTTCCCCCCCTACCTGCTGTTCTCTCTGCGCTCCGCCAGCATCTCAAGTCATCGGCGGGTAAAAACAGACGCAAAATATTCCACCGTGAGCCGCGGAACCGACCACTCGAGCCCCCCCCACCGCCCCCAAAAAAAAAAACTGTGTCTTTCTGATGAGGACAGGCGACGACAATGGTGTCATGCCTTCCCCCTCACGGCAGCGTGAGAAGAGGAGAAGCGAGGAGGCGCGGAGGCATAACTCGTCTTCATTGGCAGTGCCAGTGGCTTTTGTTTGCCAGCCAGCATACTGTGTGTGTGTGTGTGTGTGCGTGTGTGTGTGTGTGTGTGTGTGGTCTGCCGGGACTGGCACAGCTGATCCCCTCCAACACGGGGTGGGGTGTACAGGGCTTCACAGGAAGAAGAAGGAGGAGGGAGGGTGGAGTGAGGGATGTGGCTGTAAGACCGAGAGGAGCGTACCATTTGCACGAGAGCAGGGGAGGAGCAGGGGGGAGGCACTAATCACGGCGGTGAGGATCATTAAAGATTCATCCTATGGTCACTCGACAATATGTACAGCGAAGTTCAGTGAGTTCACACTAACTCTACATGATTACATGGGTATAAACAATGGTACCAGCTAGTAATCAACAGTACGTGAAAGTAAAGAGAGAACTGAAATATTAGCATATGAGGCAATTTTTTAGTAAGAATTAAAATTTTGAAAGCATGATAATTTCTTGGTAATAAACACCAATCAGCCATAACATTAAAACCACTGACAGGAGAAGTAAATGGCATTGACCATCTTGTGATGATTCAATGTTCTGTTAGGAAACTTTTAGACCTGGCATTCATTCATTTGTGTGGATGTTACTTTGACATGTAGCACCCACCTAGACCAGACCAGACACCTCCGACCCATGACAACACTCCTTGATGGCAGCAGGATGCAGCCGGACACACACACACAAAAAAAAAAAAACGCTTTGGGAACAACTCAGAAAATGTGAAGAACAGCACCAGGTGTTGACCTGGCCTCTAAATTCACTAGATCCCAAACTGATCAAGTATCTGTGGGATGATCCACAGACGCCCCTCCCCTCAACCCATAGGACCCAAAGGCCCCCACTACACAATATTCTGTTTCCAGACACCACAAGACACCCTCAGAAGACACATGTCCATTCTCTGATGAGTCACAACAGTTTTGGAGGCTTACACAATATTAGGAAGGTGGTCATAATGTTATGCCTGATCAATATCAGAGCTTTCAAATCAAGATGGAGCTGTTTTGGTCGAAGCAGCACTAAACAGAATACTGCACGAATATAATGCAGTACAAGAGTTTTGCTGACCAGCACTAATAAACCTCACACGTGATCACCAACGTTTAAGATCGTCAGGAGTCCAGAATCTTATTAACGTACAGTGCTGAGCAGAGAGCGGACTGTGAAAATCACAGCCAATTAAACTGAGGTAATAAAACTCAAGTCTGTCCAATAAAACACTCCTGGCATTACAGCAGACAGTGCATAACCCCTCACTCTATCATCCTGTTTATACTGTATAAGATCAACTCACTTACTGTAAGACTCATATATCTGCTGCTTTAAGACATGTAAAAAAAAACACAAATTCATATTTGAAAAAGAAAACATATTTGTTGCATCCTACAAATTCCCAAACTACAGCAGATTTTAGACTAAAAAGTTCTCAACAAATCCCATAAACTAACAATAGTATCTGTATCTCAATACTCTTTCTGTAGCCTCCTATTAGCGCATCCTGAAATGTAGTAACAACGATCATTTAACATGCTGTAGTGAAAACTGCATCCATAATGCAATGAGCGCCTGGTTTATACATTCATTTTTAATCAACAATTAACTCATAATCCCATATGTACCTTAAAAAAAAGGTACAAAAACATGTTTAATATATGCAAACATGAAGTACACGTTCGCAAAATGATGCACTAGTTTGTGTATGCTGACACTAATATCTGTTCCTGTTCTCATGACGTGCAGGCCATTCCCCTGAGATCTAATTAAGATTTACCCACTCCTGCTTTATGATCGCGCGCTGTTTCTTCTCAGGAAAAACGATGGCCGGTAAACTGCAACTTTCGTCTGCATGTTGTGTCTTTGCTGATAAGCGTATTACACAGGTGGTGTATTTCACATGCCCTGAGAAAGATCGGTTGGATATTAGCGTTGGCCTTGCGCTGCATTACCAATAAGATTTTAATGTAGCTACGATGAATCAATAATAAGAGGCAAAAACACAGAGGGGAAGGCTTAGACAAAAGATCTAATCTCAGATGTAATCTTTGCTTTGTTTGGAACGATTAGTTTCAGCTACATTAAGCCTAAATCTCATCCTCTTTCGTGAGAACTCGGATAAGAAAATTTCCCCAATTTGGACTTCAGTGTAAAACGTTATTACGGGACTTTCAGCTCATCTGCTATTCATTTTTGTTCCTCGTCATTCATCCCAATTACTGCGGCTTTCATCGGGAAACTAGCACTGTATCATTATAAACTGATAGCAAGGCATAACATTTTGACTTCCTAATATTGCATAGTTCTCCAAAACAGTCGTGACTCATCAGAGAATGAACATGAGCTTTCTGAGGGCGTCCCGTGATGTCTGGCTACAGGATGTTGGTAGTTGGGGGGGGGGGTCCCATGAGTTGAGGGGAGGGGTCTCTGTGGATCATCCCACAGATACTGGATCAGTTCATGATCTAGTGAATTTGGAGGCCAGGTCAACACCTGGTGCCGTTCTTCCATGTTTTTGTGCCGTTCTTCATGTTTTTGTGCCGTTCTTCATGTTTTTGTGTGTGTGTGTCTGCGTCAGGCTGCATCCTGCTGGGGATGGCTGCTGCCATCAAGGAGTGTGATTATTATGGGGTGGAAAGGTCTGGTCTAGTCTAGGTGGGTGGTAAAAGTCTAAGTAACATCTAAATTAATACGAGGTCCAAACATCTGCCAGCACTGAATTGTATTTACTTTTCCGGTCGCAATGTTGTGGCTGATCAGTATAACTTAAGATACTTTGAATGGTTAAGAAGTAAGAAATTTCAGACATGACTTTTATAAATCAGTCTAAAAGCATTACTTCCTGGATGTTGACACAACAACTGTGTGACCTGTAAGAATTTGTCATCTGGCGATAAATGTGACAAATGCAAGCTGATGATGTAAGCGTGTGCGATGTTCTCGCAGCTATAGCTCACTTGTGACTATTGCTAATGGCTAACGTGGCTCCTCATCAATAATATGGAACTGGTGGAAGGTGGATGTGGAACAAACTTGTCCCATATGCAAGGTTTGCCAAAAAAAAGATAAGAAAAAAAAGAAAATGTCCCCAATTTTAGCATTTTTTTGAAAAAAAAGGTTCCACGCAGACTACAACAACGGTTATTATGGTAGCCAGTCACATTGCTATTGACATTACAGACATATCAGTTTATATAAATAAATATGAATAAATATATAATAATAAATGAAACTGTAAATGGCCCTGTTTCTTCATTTCTACACTCCAACTTACTACAACCTGTAGTTTACCCAGTAAGCTTATAGCTTAGAGCTTATATTAAGTCAGAATCATGGATTAAAACAACAACAACAACAACAAAAAACAATATTATCCAGAACTTCAAGTCATATGTAATAAGTGAATAGTACTTAAGAAATGAGTACAGCTGCACTTTGCTGGGAGAAGCAAAATCTTGTGCCAACCTAACGCCTTAATATTGTTGTCGATCACAGCTCCTTGGCAGATGTTTATGGTAGTTAATTATTACTGAAGTATTATTGCTGATACCGAAACACAAAGGACAAATATCCGTAAGAGAAATATCTGTGTCACACTGTAAAAACGAAAGACTGCAAAAAAAACACAAATATAACTGCCACTGTATTCATATACCATGGTGACGAACGTTTGAATTTATCTCATAGTAACACTTGTTACTCTGGAGTTTAACTCCAGCGCAGCAGCTGATCTGGTGATAAGAGTTTTAGTGCTTGTTAGCATCGTAAATGCCGTGGCAGAAAAGAAGAAGGAAGGAACAACCCCAAGGCTACAGTTCTGACTCGCTGGCAGGTTCTGAGTGATCTCAGTAAATCACGACAAAAAAAAGGGAACTCAGTCTTTTTCCATAGCGTTAAAAATGACCAGACCGGAGGCGGACATGTTTTAGGTGTTTACAGCTGCAAGCTGTAAATCATTGTTTGGATTAGCTTGTCAACAAGGAAGCATTTCACAGGCCCATTGTTACTGTGAATGGATTAACATTTTGGTTATGTTTAAGGCCTTACTTTATTATTTTTATGGCTAAATAATTTGATTGAATATAATCTTTTCTTACACATTGTCAGATAGTAGACAAAACTGACCACACTATCACATAGAGAGGGGCCATTTTTGTTTCCTGCGCATATTCGATCCAGCCAGAAACTCAAAACCACTAGATAATAGGTTGAGTCAGTTAACAAGTAAATAATGGCAGCTAATTCGTTTACTCGTCAACTTTTCAGGCAAAAAAAAAAAAGTTATAAAATCAGAGATCCCTGCTGTTGGTACAAGCACAACAGAGACGCTGTTGTCTGCTCACACACAGCGGTCTATGCAGAAATAAACTCAATTTCTTTGCAGCAACATTTAGACATAAATTGAGTTTAGCATAGATGTGAACGTGCAAATTGGAGGCCCAAGCCACGCGTCATCTAATCAGGTTTTTTTTTTTTTTATATTAGATCAGACTCAAACGATGATCAATTACCTAGAGAGGTGGTTGACTGTTTACGCACCATATTCGCTTCACTAGATTTTGGGAACAGCTGCAAGTCAGTTGCATTTTTCAGTCTTCATTCATAACACTTTGATTCGTGTACAACCAGTTTCTATTTACCGAGTCAAAGGGTTAGCGGTCCGATCCCCTGAAGTGTCCTCGAGCAAGGCATGTGTGCGGTTTATGTGAATGAGGGGAGAAGATGTGTTGTTGTGACTGTCAAATGTCTTGAGTACAAAAATACTTGTATAAATATAAGATCATTGACCTGCCTTTAACTTTGAAGTCGGGCTGTCTAATTTAATCTAATTTACTATTGATAAGTAATCAATGGTAAATTAGATTAAATAATAGTTGAAGCTCATAATACGATAACTTGGCTGAAGAGATCTTAGGGTTTTTTTGTGCTGCATCAACTAATAACTAAGTTTAAGATATTAACTATAACTCTGAAGCGCTTTTTCACACTACTAATTATCTAATGTGGAGAAAGTTGAAGCATGTTCCTGGTGTGATCTGTGTAGCTATGTATATATTAATAAAAAACAACAACAACAACAAAAACACATTTGCTGCACCACTGTCCACACTCTGCAAGTCATACTGTAGCTGCTGTAAGGTAGTCAGCTGGTGTGCAGGCATCCAGCCAGTCAGCAATGTAGTCAGGAACAATGCAGTGGTTAAGAGGCCACACACACACACACACACACGTGACTCCAAGTTGCACACACCAGACCACCCCAAAAAAGACGTCAAGTCCTTCAAACAGTGCGACTTTTAACAGAAGCAAAGCGTCGCTATCACGGGACAGTGTCTGCAAACCCTGCGTAGCCACCTCCGATAAAGTAACGTTTAAAAACAATTATATGCATAGTCGCACACTGTAATCATGCCCCTGTCTTGCGCAGCTTTCTCGCGTATTTTCCAGTGATTGCATTTTGTTAAATTACTGCTTCAAACGCCGACGTCGCAGGGCTGAAAACACGACGCCGCTTTGGCTGGTACCTAAATGCTAGGCTAGTATGGCAGCGTCTGAACCACAACTGTCAGGCTCCTCCACACCGACGCTCCTGTAACCGGGTCCCTCCGGGAAATTTCACCGGATAAACAAAGGCGGTAGCTTGAGACTTGTGCTCCAGACTGCATTTGGTGACATCTCCCCGGACACGCCGACACGGACTCGAACCGTCCCTGTGAACTGCTGCACATTCCTGCCTTTCTTTGCTAAGCTCGCATGCTAGCCAGTTAGCATCCAGTGCTAACTAGCGGCGGCTCCGTCTGACCAGTCTGTTGCGTGTCCGCCATGTACTCACCAGCAACCAGGGGGGTTTATGTATCGACGATAACCTCCAATGTGATAATTAAGTCGATGCGGGGAGCTCCGTGTACATCCATATGTCACGAGAAAACAGCGAGTTAATCCAGAAGTGGCCAGTGATCCCTCTCCTTCCTCCTGTCGGTAGCCATTTTTCCCCTCAACATCCAAATAAGCCCAGGTCCCAGCGCCGATTCTCCTCCAGACAGCATCCTCCTCCTCCTCCTCCTCCTCCTCCTCCTCCTCTCAGCCGGGCCACATCTGCAACACGAAGCTGACATCTGTTGGATAAACAGAAAAAAGACACCATGAAAATTAATAATTCTTTTTTGAGTTTAAAGGACAAACCAGTGTTAAAAGCATCTTCTTATATTTTTAGATATTATATTTATGTAATTGTGAAATATAATTTTTTTTAATAACCTCTCATCTCACTATGTACTGAACCTGCTATACATGGTCGAATTGATCTTTATTTCTCAATATACTTCTATCACTTTTTAAATTTTATTTTGAGGTAGTTTGTTTTATTTATTATTTTCTTTTATTTCGCCTCTATTCAACCAGGTTTGTCCCATTGACATGAGACCTGGCCCAGAGCGGCTGAGACACAATTTAAACAGGAAAACAAAAAACATAAACTCACAGAATTAAAGGTTCAATTAATACACGGGATTCAACACATTTTACAATCTTTTTAAACGTGTTCGGGGATCCTTAGTTTTAAATTTTGAAGTTAGACTATACGTTGTGCCGTTCAGCAGGAGCAATAAACCTAAAAGCCATCTTTCCCAATTCAGTTTGTACCTTAGGAATCACAAATTGCAGTATGTCCTAGTAAATAAAAGTATACAACAATACAAACAATGACTAAGCAGGCTGTTCACTCTCACTGTACACTCCATCAGTTTAGTTTCACAGAAAAAGAAAAAAAAGATAAAAAGATTTGAGATAAAACTAGTTTCACCAGAAAGCATTTGATTGATGAACATTGTAATGTGCAATAGTAAACACTAGGTGACAGCAGTACTCACTAAACCATGACAACTGCACTGATTCACAAGCGCTTGATGTGCTAAGGGGTAACAAACCACAAACCACAGGAACCTCAGCCACCGACAGAACAGTTTCTGATTTTTCTTCACAGGTTAAGAGTTTCCTTTCATCTTCGAACTAACTGATGGCCTTTACATATTTCAAATGAAGTGGAAGATTCAATTTTCTTCATGCCAGTTCAACCAAAAAACTGCATTTTTGGTCAGAATGTTAACTGAATTCACGGGGATATAATAATATCATGGTGGACAGTTTTCTTTTGGTTTTGTGTGTTTGTTGCCATATTTTATCTTAAAAATTGTCTATAATTAATATGATTATTATAATTATTATTATATAATTGTTATCGTTGCTGTTGTTGTTATTGTTATTATTATTTCATGTTTGACTAATTTGGGTGAAAATAGGTTTGGCAGGTACATGAGGATGAAAAGTAACTCATTTAGCAACTCCCTCCTGGACAATAAAATGTGAATGAACTTGTGAACTTTGAAAACAGAGGATGCTTATTTACTTTTAATGGTACAACATCATTTTCATTTGTAAAAATCTGTTACATGTCCACAAAACAGACTGATTTTGTTACACTGCAACAAAATCCTGTTGAATGAACTTGTGATCCTCATTTATTTTATAGTATTTAATTATGTTTTATTTAAACATGGCCCCTGGAGTTATTCTTGTTTTAGTTTATTAAACAATATATCTTGTTGTCATGTCATGGTTTAGTTTTGATATTATCACACAGCGGTAGATTTGGTCACAGGGGAGGTTTAGGATTATTTCCTGTCCTAACTTTTACAGTATACATAATATGTTAACTACAATTGTACAAATTGAATTTTTTAATTAAAATAACAGCCTATAATATAGGCCAGCTTATATTTGAAGAGAGAGACATGAACACTTTGAACCACTGCTACACCACAATGAAAAGACGCATATCGCTCTGTCCCTCACGCTGCTTTGGGACTTTCTGACCACTGCCTTGTGTATCTCATTCCAACCTACAGGCAAAAGCTGAATGGTGTCAAGCCTGTAGTGTGGACTGTGAAGTCAAAGAGTCAGGCCTGTTTTGACTGCACTGATTGGAGCGTCTTTGAAGTTGCAGCCTCAGACCTGGATGAACTGACACTGTGACATCAGCTTTTGTGAGGACATGTGCATGGAGACCAAAACCTTCTGCACATTCAACAATGAACTCATCGCCGATGTGTGCGCAAATGGAATTTATCAATTTGTGTGAATTTACACACAACTCTGACCGTGCATAGACACAAAATCTAGTGGTAGAACAGTGAAACTACACATAGAACCCATTAACACAGACAATTTGCCGGTCTTAATAATAAAAATGCTCAGTCAGTAATTTAGCAGACATTTTGAATAATTGGTGTGACAAGCTATTAAAGACAGCCTGAAAAGAAAAGTTAAAGCGAGAATTTGGAGACATGTAGCCGACGTGGGGAAAAAAAAGCTGCCATTACGGTAATGATGATGCAGCGTTGCTGTTGGCTGCAGGTTGGGGAGCGACGCAAGACCGGGGAGCCCCAGGAAGAGAGTTGTTTGGAGGAATTTGCTGGTAAAAACGAACAAACACAAGGTAGTTATACTCTTGAGGTGTCACGAAAGTCTTCCAGACAAAAGAACAACTTCCCAATGTTGAGCCACACTTTCAATATTGTCAATAACGCAAATCTTTTGTGAGTTACGGTAATTTAAATATTGCATGCTTTAAAGGATCACCGGCGATCCATTTAAGGTTCAAAGGGCCCTATTACCAGTTTTTAGGCAAGTTGCTTCAAAAACATAATGCATTAAGTCATTATTCGTCATGGCAGCCCCTCTCCCTTCCACTTTATTCACCATGTCACGAATGAACTTGTTCAACTATAACTGAGCCAGCCTCTGCTTTTGGGTCTGATCACTGCTGAAACCGTAACATAACCATAACTTGTTATTGTAATTTCAAAGTAATTAGTTGCATTGTAATATCACTGCATATTACTGCTGAATTGGTTTTCAACAAAAATAACTGGAAATTATGAATTTTGCGTTCTCAGTAGATCTTATTGCATTCAGTGTAGCTCATTTACACATCGAGTAGAAGCGGATGTGGAATGGCATGATGACTAAGCTAGGCTTAACGCTAACAACAGTACAATGTAGTGGACGCACTTACGGTTCATGGCGCAATAAATATTGTGATACAGATACTGTAAATTTAGGAGATTCACACTGAAATCAATATTGCTAGAAGCTACTACTGTATATTCTAACCGAACACCTAAAGAAAGTGGTTAACACTGATGCCTCCCAGCGAGAAGGTCCATGTTCGAGTCCAGCTCAGGCCTTTCGGGGTGGAGTTTGCATGTTCCCCCTGTGTCTGCGTGGGTTTTCTTTGTGTCAACCACTTCATTAAACACAAGAAGTTATAACTGTGTGCTTCTATAATTATGCTACCACAAGTGTAGAGGCTACAGTCCGCCTGGTTAAAATAAATCTTCCATTATTGGCATTCCACTTGTGACTAATTATTGTTTTCTTCAACACTCCTCTGGGTCATATATGGGACAGCAGTAGCTCTGCATATGAGCTGTATTTGAGTAAATGTTCCATACAATATGTTATTTTCTTCTGATGTCATTAATAAAAGTCAATACAGGATAAGACAAAAAAAATCAGACAACCCCAACAACTTTTATTTTTTTTTTTTTTTTTTTTTTTAACTGTACCAACTTTGATTCCTCAAGAACAATACCACTTACAGTGATTCTGAGTTTTGTGATAGAAACTTCAGAGTCTTGGCTTTCAAAAGAGACGAAGAATATATGTTCGTGAACAGCATTCAATTTATTTTGGGTACGTCCAAATTAAGCGTATTTTTAACAAAAAGACTGGAATAATAAGAGGTTAAATGATCTTGATTTAATACCTTGTTAAAGATGGTTTTCTTAAAGACGAGGTTCAGACCGTTCACTATGACGTCTATAGTGAAGGGCCTCACCAGCGCCAAGATGGCCCATCACGGGACTGATACAACAGCTGGTGAAGGAGTGTCCCGAGAGAGGCCAGATGCATAACAACCAGAAAACCTTGGAGGTGAGCACAACAGGAAGTACATCTTGAACGCAGCACCATGCAGAGCGTCCTGCCTCACGGGGACGATGATTAAAATGATGCATAATGATGATGCAAATAAATAATTACAACAAAACAGTAGAATTGCTCAAGAGTAGGGGAAACACAGAAACTTAAGATGTTTGGAAATAAGCTTCAAAGTCTCCAAAACTCAACACACTCAGAAGGTTCTGTAGAAACGTGTTGACCAGAGAGACTGTTTCCTAATAGCAAATGAGTGAACGTCTTTAGGAACGGTGCTGTTCTACGGCATTCAGAAGTGTTGATACTTTGACAAAGTTGTCAAGTAGTGGTTTCCTCTCCAAAGACAAGACACCTTAACTGCACGATTTTATCTGCATCTTCACGAAGTTGAACACTTCACAAATAGTGAGCATCACAGTTTTTACAGCAGAGCATCTGGTTGCACTATCACGGGTTTGACCACTAGATGGTGCAATGGACTGAATATTAGGTTGTATGATGGTTTTCCCATGCACCTTACGGCAGGTGCTGGAAGCAAATACAAAACTGTTGATACAACTGAACAACTTAATTTATGTCACCTTCCTGTGCACCATTTTAAGATAGTTTATGAATAATTAAGTATCCAGAAGACCCGTGGAGACAGAGTTGGTGCGTTCACCTGGCAACAGGGTCAACTCCAGATTCAATGTCTCATTAAAGGACACAGTATGGCTAAATAAGATATTCCTTTATATATCCTACATACTTATTTTATTGTATTTTGTTTTATTAAGTTTATCATTTGTCCATATATACATATAATTTGCATGTTCGGAATAAATCACTAAATTAAATAATTATAATAATTATTAAATTGCAGTGCTAAAGCCGTAGGGTGCTCGAGTCCCATGCAGCAGGTGATAAATGTTCACCACTGAGGATGATAGTTTTCTCAACATCTTCCTGTCTCCAGCTACCTGCTTCCTGGCTAGTTTCTTAAGTCTATTCCTGTCTCCTGCAGACCACACAATAGTAGACGGTCATAAAAAAAAAGCCCTCAGGAGTGATGCACTCTGAAGGATCTGAGTGTACTCGACAGATAGAGTGTCCCCTGTCCTTCCTTGTAGAGTGCATTAGTGCTGTCGGTCCAGCTCATCTCACTGTCTATTCCCTTGATGTTCGCTGGTTTGGGAGGTGAGTGTTTGCACCCGCAGAGGTCCACCTTTGGTTCTTCCAGCACTGATCTGGAGGTGGTTCCACAAAGCCACGGATGAGCTCTCTGTACTTCCTCTTTTCATCGTCTGTGCAGAGGCTGACAACAGCGGTCTATCACAAGGCTGACACAAAGAGAAAAACAACTATTAATGCCCAATTAGGCTACCTGAACTGTGGGAGAAAGCCAGAGTATCCACTCAAAACCGGCACAGGGAGAACATGCCAACGCCTCACAATTTTCTGCAAGTGACTAGCTGGATCAGTGGTTACTGGGTTCATTAATCTAAAACAGAACATTCTGTAGTCTCACTAGCTTAATGGGGAAAAGTATGCAAACTGCTAAAAGTTCTACAGTCGACCGGGTACATATAAAACTAATTTGATCCCAAAGGCGAACTTATAAGTTTAGTAAGCCCACTTGCGAAGACTACACACAGGGGCACATTTAAACGATAGACACACACACATAGACACATACTGTATCTGTGGCTGCTGGAATTCCCCTCTGTGGAACAAACAAACTCCGGTAAATGGCACCAAACACCCCTGGCTGCACTTCAAAACCAATAAAACAAGCCTGAACACGAAGCTCACAATAACTGCACAACTTGACAAACTATGACAGAAAACGAAACTTAGGGGACACGGCATTCCACTTGGAGTTACTGGCCTTTTTGTTATTAACATGTCAGTGCTTCAGGAAGGAATAATGACATGCATTGGTTTAATTTCATAGCATGCATAATTTGTGGCTTCCCACACCTGCAGAGTTTAGTTCCTCTTCAGCAGACGCTCAGACAAAATCTCGAACACTCCAGAATTAGCCAATGACATTTCCAAGGAAAAGAAGACAGGCACATGATAAGTTTCATTTCAGCATAATGAGGTCTTTGAGACCTTAATATGCAAAACATAGATTTTTTTTTTAAGTTTAGTCAAGTTTCCAGGTAAAGGATAAAAGTTTTTTTGTTTAGTTTTTTTTTTTTTTTTTAAATAGACATGTTTGTATTATTGCCTCCTTATAAAGGCCACAAAAACTGTGTGAGAGATTCACAGGTCCATGACATAACAAGACGTTATCTACTTTTGCTCATGGGTGTGCCTGGCAGGCCTGCTTCTTCATCCCACTGCAGAGCACACAGTTCAGTTATCATCCATCAAGAAAAGGAAGAGTTGTACCGTAGCTTCACAGGGTTCGTGATTCATAAACACCTGTCCATCATATGTCATCATCCAGGTTAAGACTTCTTCACGAGTTACTTACACCTGATACTAGGAACAGTTTGAAATGTTGAGCAATCTAGTTCAGATTCTCAGTAAAAGATGACAACAATGATGGCTCATGTTAGGACTTTTTTTTTACCAAAGCAATACATTTTTTTTTTAATGTTATTTATTATCCTTTAAATCGTAACATCCGGTGTTGCTTGAGTGACAAAAGATAACAAAAAAAAAAAAGTATCTGCAAGAAAACTTTCATGTCCATGAGTACATCTGACCATGACCTTACAGCGCTCGTATCCAACAATAACCGCTGAACAACAGGAAGGACAGCAGCCGGAGAAGAACATGTCGAGGGGCTGCGAACAGATCGCTCTTTATCGTAGTTGATCAGCAGCCAAAAAGATTGTTGGAACTACTGCCAGTCGTACAGTGAAGCTACGATGCAGCTGTTCAAATAAAGCACTTGTCAAATACGTTCAAAAACAATCTCAGCTGTCATTACGCTTCAGCGTTATCGTTCCATGCTACAGGTCAAGCATGGCCAGCACTGACGTCCATCGAATAACGACCTGGTGAAACAAACACATGTGATTGGATAATGAATCAGCACGGGAGAAACTTAGATATATTGCACATCACATCCATCAGCTTTCTTTTAAAATGACTTATTGCTTTTGTCGTGTTGACACAGGAAGGAAAACAAAAATACACCCATCAGCCACAACATTAAAATCACTGACAGGAGAAGTGAATCACACTGACCATCACGTGACAAATCAGTGTTTTTCTAGGAAACTTTTAAACCTTACATTCAAGATAAGACCAGGAACCCCCGACCCCAGGATGCAGCCTGAAAAAAAAAAAAGGTGTACAAGGTGTTGACCTGGCCTCCTAATTCACTAGATACCAAACTGGTCAAGTGTCTGTGGGACGATCCACAGAGACCCCTTGGGTCATGAGGGATACCTGCACAATATAAGGAAGGTGGTCATAATGTTATGTCAGATCAGTATGCTGTCTAAGGAGTTAATTCTGAGGGGCTGCAAATAGACATTTCCTTGTTTTAATTGGGGGAAGAAAAAAAAAAAACCAACTACGGCATGTAGTACTATGAATGTATTATGAACGGTCCAGCTGTTTAAACTCATACAAAATAGACCACTTGTCTCCATCTCAGCCGTACGCCACTGCTCTTGGTTTCAGCCCAACAACAAGACTATTTAAAGCAGGGCTTTGATTTCTTGTCAAATGTTTGGATTTCTATTTTAAATAGGGCTCTGTTCTCTCATTTGAACAGCGTGACATGCTTCTTGCCTGTTTCCTTTAGTTTCAGATCATTTTTTAAGTAAATCTCATCTCTTGTAAATCTCAACCTATAGAGGCTCTCACCGCTTTCCTGAAAGTCACATGGTCCCTCTGCCTTGTTTACCCTCTCCTTTATGTTGAGTAATGTATTCATTGGGGGATGCTTTTCTTTACCAGCAGGGGAAGTGTCTGTCCTCTGGGTGTGAGCAGTAAATGCATTCATGCATCAGGCCACAGTAAAAGAGTATGTCTGTGTTTTGACATGCAGGTAAGCCATGTTCATTTCCACAATTTCTACGATTGAGGTGCAAACGGTAACTCCCTACAAGAGGATTTTCATCCTCTTTTGACCCGTAGTTGTGGATTCACGGCTCATTTACTGCGCAGTTCAACATTTGCGGCGGCACTTTTAATCTCAGCTTTCATCGAGCAGCCTGAATAAAACCGCAGACCAAGTTCACAACTGTGTCGTTATCGAGCATCTAACAACTAAAGATATGCTCAGGATGTGCGTTTGCCGGCATGTCTGAAATGTTTCAGACACATGATACCAGATAATAATTAATGCAAAGTGATAAAGCCAGAGCAAGTCAGTCTGTGGCTCTGTGAGAGCATGCGTAGACGCAGGTGTGTTTTAGGCTAAATGCGAAAAAAAATGTCATTATTTTCCAGCATTCACAGCTCATAAATGTCAATATCAAACTGAGTGCTGAGATATTTTAAGTAAAAAGCGTGGATAAACGTGGCAAGCAGAATCACCACGTTGACGGAGGCAGCGGAAACTCCGGGTTGAAGGAGAACTTGTTTCAGTCTTGTAATCTGTAAATTCTTGCGCAGATTTGATCTCAGTTTTTCAGTAGGTCACACGTGACTCCACGCAAGAGCGGCGAGTCAAAAAAAAGGGCCGTGATATGGAGAAACAAAGGAGGAATTTTGGAAATATAGACAAAACTTGACCTGAAAGTATTTGGATATAGACATGTAAAAACAATCACACTTGTGCATTGAAATGAGAATTCACTACCAGGGACTATTGTTATGATGGGATGGATTGAGCGCGATGTAGGGAAGCTTCAAGAAAGAATCCGCTGAAGCCGTGCGGAATCAAGAACAGAAGAATATGAGTGGGTCAGGAGGGTATTTAAGCCAGAAGAGGTGCGGTTGAGGTGTGGTCCTGCTCCCGAAACTCTACTTTAGCATCACTAGAAGCGCTCTTTGGCAATCTTCCAAGGGTCAAGTAAACTCAGAACTATCTCAATGATCTTGTGAATCATACTTTTGACGAACCGAAAGCGCAAAGATGTTTTGTAAGGGACGAAGCCAAAACACGAAAGAGACAAAGAGTAAACTTCTTTGCATGTAAATATTCAAGTTTGCCAACTTGCTTTGATCCAAACGCTGGCTCGGTTTAACTCTGAGACGTCCAGCTTCATATCGATACACTCTAACCTACATTACAGGAAATCTACAGCAGCTGTTGGGGTGATTACGTTTCTACAGCTGGGTCTCAGTTAATAGGAGAAAGTTCAGCCTTATCTCTCAGCAGAATAACAGTATTTAAAGTGCACAGTATTCGTAATTACCAAAGATTTACTTTTGTAATGTAATATATTATGTCCTGGTTTTACACAGTGGTGATCTCAGTATTTACTTATAATATGTAGCAACAAAAAAAAGTTTGATTACTAAGTGTATTTTGATTTAATAGACAGGGAAGTATATCCCTCAGTATTGTATTCAAAAGAAACCTCAAGGGTTTACTTCTATTTTTCATCTTCTGCTACTGAGAATTCCTCCTTTGCTTTTCCAGATAAATTATTTCAATATGTGGTTAAAGATGTGAGTCATTTATTTGACCACTGACTGATACGGTTGGCATCATGTTGGGAAGTGAAATTCATTTTACACAACGAGATTTCACTGTTTTGGTAACAACATCTCATGAATGTGCTTTTAAAGGAACAAACTTGTGTTTTTCTTCACTAGAAGTGACAGCAAGAGTTGAGTTTACATTTTAGTGAAAAAATACATATTAATTCGATGATTACACCTGTTTTCAGTCTCTGCGTTAAGCTAAGATGGTCAGCAGATGGTAGAGGTAGAGGTGCCTGATCGGTGTAATTTGAGTGACATTGAGCCACCTATAAAACAAAGAAGTTGTCTGGTTTAGTGCTAACTATTAGCACTATAATTACTGCAGCATGCATGCATGCAAGTATCCACAGCAGCCCACCACTAGTGACAATACATCCCAACAAGTATGATGAAAAGAACCAGCACATCAAGAGCAGTGACAGTGAATCAACCCAAAGCTAAGTTTCAGAAAAGGGATGCACCGATTCTGTGAAATTCGGTGCCGATACCAACACTTAAAATAACAATTTGGCCGATGTCTTTCATCTCTTATCCCATCATCCCGATGACCACAGATTCAGGCAAAACCTTTGCCTCTGGGAGAGTACTTCCGCTGTTGCTCAACAACTCTCTCGGAGTCAGATTGTAATCTACGACGCGAATGCACACACACACACACAGACACACACACACACACACACACACACACAGACACCCTAAACGATCAACTCCTGGCGCTGCCTGCATGCATTCCACAAAAGATTAACAGCTAATATTTAGGAATGCTTGGAGAGTAGGTGCAGGTCATTTGAGGTTTGTTAGTTTGAAACTACATCTCGTTGCACATGCAGAGAGTATATATTTTGGAGTGATACTCTTGCACACATGAGATCTTTTCACTCTCATAGATAAATCCACCTGCTTATTAAGTTGACCCTTCTGATATCCAGTTTTTCGTAAAACTGATCTATTTGTTTATGGGGTCATGGGGTAGACTAATATAAACTTAATCCTTATTTAGGGGGTTCTTGTTACATGTTCATGCTAATGTTAATGCTAACCGCTAGCTAACGCAAGGTTCGCTTCGTATTGCAGTTGCTATGTTACCCTCCACAGTGTTTCCACTTAACTTCTTGTTATATCTTTGTTGGAGAGGCTTCGCTTAATAAAGACAGGCCAGACTATGTCCCTTCTGTGTCCTCCTTTGGTCAAATCATCATCAAATGTAGTCCCATATCAGTCAGAGTCAACTCTGACATCCTCCATCCATCGTCCACTCTTGCCAAAACAGTTCACTGAAATATGCTAACCGCCGTTTAGAGGCTATAGCGTTGTCTATATAGTTGTTGCATCCAGTTAAGCCCCGCCCCTCAAACAACGTCACATTGTTTACAAACCGTGAAGGGGTCTATAGGAGCTTAATTAGTAATTAAGGTTAACAATATAAAATTGTTTTGTGATTATTTTTTTTCCAGTTATTATTCTCCTATTATTACATTCACCATGAATACAGACAGTTTGTTTTTATTTCGACTTTTTTTTTCAAAACATTTTGACTTTTTTCTCCAAGTTCATGATAAAAAAATAAAAAATCTTCCTCCTCTCATTCTTGCCCTAAAACTCTTCCTTACTAACGATACAAGACTCTGTGGTGCCACGTGGTGCTGCTTTCATCACTACTCTAAGCAGTCATCAGCTGAGGCTTGTGGGAAGCTTTGTGTGTCATAAACCGGAGTAAGAATAACATTTTGATCTTGTAATGATGCCAAATGACAGATCCTCCACAATGGGTTTCAACACAGATGTCGGTGCCAGATTTTACAGCCTTCCATTTTATAGCTCGAAACCACACGCGTCAGTCTGCCAGTAGCGCCAGAGGTGAAGACAATGATGTACCACAAGTCTTCATGTCAGGATGTCCCTGCACAACATGAACACGTGCGCAAAATATTTCAAATTCATGCAACTGCTATTCAAGTGAAGACAAACGTTACCAATCTCAGAATATTTCTGCTTTTGTGCAAAATATTCTCTTTATCGTCATTATATCTACAACTTTCGTCACTTTGTTCTTGTATAGCGGTTATTTTGTTGTCTATTGTCTATTTTAATTTTCTTTGGTCACTGGTTTTCTTGACTTGACTTAAATTTTCCCAATGGGGATCAATAAATTATCTTAAAATATTCAGTGGTTTAATTTTTTTAAAATGCAGTGAAATCACAGTATTTCTGTAAAGTGCTAATTCAGAGTTCGGTTCACTGGTTTTTAAATCTCCTCCAAGGACCAATCCACAGAACGTACCGGCAGTTCTACCGGATCATTAGTTTCAATGCAGAGAGAGCAGCAGCCTCTTCAAAATGAAACCATTGTGGAAGTGCCTTGAATTTAACTTTGGCCATAACGGGCGTGAGTTACAGCTGAGGTCAACAGCCGTCCAAATGTTTTGCATTAAAGTTGCGAGACGTTTCCAGTAACTTCTGCTCAGTCATCACTAATCTCCCCATTTCTCTGAAGAGAACCGTTTCAGTTTTGAGATGCTGGTGAGGTTTTCTTGTTGGAAGTCCCAGCACAACATTTCTATTTGACTGAGGTCAGGACTTTAACTTGTTCTTCCTTAACCGTCCTTTTGTGGAACGACTTGTGTTCTCAGGCTCGTTCTCTTCAGATTCAATTCACAGACACACATCCTGACATTTTCTTTCAGAATTCACTCATCGGTCCATCAGTGCATTAACATGCAGAGCTTAAACAAGCTATGCTCAAAATTTGACTTTCTGACTACAGTCCTTGTCCCAGTTTACATGCATCGTGAGAAAATCAAATGACTGATCTCCTCCTCCACACTAGGTGGCGATACGTGTCTTTTCAGCGGGTTAATACCACATTAATACGTCCAGATTTGCGGTTGCCCTATTACGTGATATAATAAACTAGAGTCGTTCATGCGGTGGACCAGCATTTCAAACAACAACCAGACGGATAATAGTAAATTTTTTAATCTCGTACGTAATGTTTGCGCTACTTCTGGTGCAGGTAAGATCCGCGCTATCCCTCAGACGGTTCTTCTAGCAGCTCCGTGCCTCTTCTTCTTCTTCCATGCCCGGCTTTCTTGGACATTTTTGTTCCAGGGTCACACGCCAGCGCAGCGGTTGTGGAGCATACGCACACGCATTATCCGACTGAAAACTCCGATTCCAATCGCATTATCTGGGTGTCGCAACGGATAATGAGAACGTGTTTACATGCACTTAAGTTCTCCTGTTATAGTCCGATTAAGGCAATAATTTGGTTTTTTTCACGTGCATGTAAACGTACTGATGATAAGACGTCCTGACCCCAGATGCAGCAAAACAGACCCCACACAAGAACATTACCACTCCCATGTTTCATGGACAGGATGAGGATGCTGATGCTGGAATACAGACATGAGCCTCTTATTAAAACTAAACTATCCCACTTTGTTCTCATCCGTCCACAAACAAGTTTCCCACTCGTCTTCTGGTTTGTCCACGTGATGTTTATCAAACTGCAGATGGGCAGAAATGTTGTTTTTGGATAGAGAGCGGAGTCTTTGTCCATCACACCAGTGGACTCATCGTGAAAGAGGCCTTTAGCTGCTTAGAAGTTCCCCTGGGTTTTTTTAGAGAAGACATTTCAGACTATTAAGAAGTGGTCTTTGTTGGTGGAGGGGAACAGTAGTGTGAAATGTCCTCTATTTGTTTTCAGTCCGTCTGGTTTTATGAAGTCTTCAGGGAGGGGGTTTGTTTTCCAGATTAATGAGCAAAAACAACTCTATTTTGGAGCACCCCAGAAAGCTCCTTTGTGTGTTATGAAGATCAGACTGAGACGAATCCCTGATTTATTTTGACAACACAGGCACTGAATGACACCGCTGTCTCATTAGATTTATTGGAAACACTTCTGAGCAGATGGATCTATGTTTGCACCTCACTTGGTTGGTGACGCTGGCTCATTTTCCTGAATACATGAATACCAAGTGTAAGATCTCTGGTTGATTTGTTTAATTGTGTTCTCTTTGTCTTCTTTCGAGACTTGTGTGAGGATGCTTTGAGTCATTTTTATGCAGAATTCTGAAGTAAGTCATGGGTTTTAATTGTATAAAGCCTTAAAGTCAACAAGTATACATCCATCCACGGTTCATCCATCTTTCCTCATTGTTAAAAGTCTAATAGAGAGGATGACAGGTTAGTCCTGTCTTAGCGAAACCGTCCAGAGACGAGTAGTTTTCATGTAAATGCGATGCAAAGATAAACAAACCAATCATGATTGCACTGATAGACCATTTATTCAGTTTCAGTTCCAACGGAGTAAAGTGACAAAGAATCACAAAGTTTAATCTTATCAATCTCCGCCACGCTCCACTTGCAGGTGGCAGGCACGGTCGCTGCCTCGTCACTCGGTATTCACACCTCCGCAGCGCCGGGACTGTGGAGACATAAACATTTAGAAACCAAAGTTAAGTCATCACTGCTTTAAACTTAACCTCTTGCCACAAAAAGTAGACTTTTCTAAAGGAATGGGGGGAAATAAATCCTCTGTGGTAATGCTGAGCCAAGATGGATGTAATGCACTATGGTCTGCAGATTAAGTAGTTTGAAATGTTCTATTCTATCATGTGTTGTCTCCATTTTTGTTTTTTTAAAGTTATCAAACTAGGCCAGACTATTTATTGTTGTCAAATTCTATTATAAAAGGATGGAAACACTCTTGCTCTTTTATTTAAGTCATTTGCTCTGGATGCTAGATCCTACTCACCAACAGCTCAAAAACATTCTAATATTACAAATTACTGCACCGCAAATACATGCACCTGTTACAATGCTGCAAGTGAGCAGCCGACATCAGACCTGGGATCAGTTCATGCTTTGGAATCGAACCAAAAGTCATGACTCAGAGCGGCTTGTGTGGTTTCACGTTTCACTGACTAACACTTAAAGATCAGTGAGGCTTGAATGAGGCTCCCGCCAGTCACAAACATTTCAGGATTGTTTCAGCTACAACTAACTTAACTAAAACTAAATGTCAGGGTGATACTGGTGATTTCATTTCCTCTGTAAACTATTTTGCATAAATATTGCACGGTTCCTTTTTCATCAGGGCTGTTTCTCACAGATAAAACATGAAGAGATCTAACAAGGAGCAGTGGAAGTGGACTTTTTTTTTTGTGTCTTTTGCTGACTTCATGGTGGATTTAAATACCGCGCTAAACATATTTAACACTGTCCTTGTTTCACAGCGCAGGGCAGCAGAACAGAGCAAAGCTTCACCTTGCTGGAAGTCTTGCAGAATTTCTTCAGGTTGTTCACGTGGGCCTGAACCTTCAGGACCCACGGCTCTTGAGGTGGAACGCAGTGCGTCCTCCCACGTCTGGTCACAAGGCTACAAGAACAAACAACATCAACATCCAGGTCAGGGCAACGCTTTGATCGCAGACACTCATAATCTTATAGTGGACTCTTTGCCACCTGGACTTACATCACGGCCTCCACAGAGCAGTCATGTCCGCTGGGCTGGTAGCGGTAGTCACCGATGTGAGTTGCTGCAACCTCTTTGTTTTTGACACTCAGGCAGCAGTCAATGGGCATCTGCGCCAGTGTCACTGAAAGACAGAGAAGATCCGGTTTAATTCAGCGTAAAGTGTCCGAAACTGACGTAACTGTTCAGCTTTTCCCTGACCGTTCTCAAAGTAGTAGTAGTAGTAGCAGCTATGGCTTGATTCCTGTAGTACTTGACAGCACTTATCTTTACGAAGTTTTTATATCTGCAGAGAGTTTCATACTATGATCTAATGACTAAGATAAATTCTGAATTACCGCCAGATAGCAGGTGTTATAGCTGGGCGAGCCTTACAACAGCGGTACGAGATTACATTAGATCTATTTGAATGTGCTTTTATCTAAAGTTCCTTGGGTGCAGCTTTCGGCTTTGTAATTACCCTTATGTTTCGTTTTATTATCATTGCTCTTATCCTATTACTTGTTTTATTTTTGTTGTCACTTGACCGGGAATTTCTTTCGTTAACCATTAGCTCTGCATAATACAAAGCAGGCTGGAGGTGTAGGGGAATGCCGGCACCACACCTTGCAGGAGGGGTTAAAAAAAAAAAAAAATCCCAGTATTTATCTTGATTCTTTTCCCTGATAAGTAATGCTCACATACTTAAGAAGTGATGTATCTTTAAATTATAATCTAATTGTTTTTACATATATCACGCTTTACTTCTTATGTATACTTAATGATTTATTCTATTTGTAGCACCTGTTCCTGATCTGTCCAACCTGACTAGCAGGATAAATTCTTATTTGTAGGTCCTAGTAAACTAGAACTAGATATCAGATAAACTGAGAGGCCGCTGATGTTTTTTATTCTGCTTCTTTCCTTTTGGACTCATTTCAAGTGGATGTGTTTGGATGAATTTCATCCTGTGATCTTTTTAAGCGTAGAAAGAAAGAAAAAATAAAGCGCCTGAAAATACTCACCGGTGCAGTAGCAGGTGACGACGAGGATGCAGAGGAAGAGCTTGACATCACACCACGAAGCCATGTCTGAGTCGAGGTCGTCTGTCGGTTTCTCTGGACGCTGGTCGATGAGAGCGGATGCTCTTCCTTCCGCTGCCTTCTTGCTGCAGAGCAGAGTGAGGTGACTGCCCTGTGTGTTTTTCACTCTTTATATAGTGTGAAGAGAGTGTCCAGTGTTGGTTTCACTTTTCTTTTTCTCCTGGCCCCTCCTGTTTTAAAAGAAAAGGTTTTGTGTTTACTCTATATCTTGTCGAAGTGTGTCACGTGCAGGTTTATTTAGCCGTGATGGCTTATCTAACCTTGTTATGCATCTTATTTGTTTTCTTTCATGTCTTGTATTTGATAAGGAGAATAAATGATGAGGAAAGTGGTCGCTGGTCACACTTGCTGCCTGCCTCGTCCCAGGCGTTGATTTGTAACAAGATAACCAGTGTCAGTTGTTTTAATGTTGTGACCTGTGTAATATTACAAGGACATCCTAACCTATCTATTCATGTGAGCAGCAAGACCTGTTAAACAAGACACAAAAAATACAACAATACACAGTATATGTAAAAAAATAAAAAATAAAAAAATGGTTCTATAGTAAAAAACTCCAAACCGTCTGTAATAATAAAGAGCAGACAGGTTAAATGCAAACAGGAGTTGCATGTATTATATATTTACATGTTATTTCATCCATGTTATTGGATAATAACAGATGATAGATACGTAGCAAAAGGTGCATTAAACACAACAAAACAAAAAGAAAGCTACAGCAGAGAAGAGTCCTTAAGCTACATACTGATCTAAGGTACAGTTTCTCAATTCCGTTCCTCACGACCCACTGCCCTGCATGTTTTTTATGTTTCCCTCCTCCACCACACCTGATTCAAATGAACGGGTCCTTATCAGGCCACTGCAGAGCTTGATGACGAGCTGATTATTTGAATCACGGAGACCAAAACCTTCTGCACATTCAATGATGAACTCATCGCCGATGTGTGTGCAAATGGAATTTATCAATTTGTGTTAATTTACACACAACTCTGACCGTGCGAAGACACAAAATCTAGTGGTAGAACAGTGAAACTACACATAGAACCCATTAACAGAGTCAAAGTGTTCAGCAGCATCTCAAACTTCACACGTTACCACATATTGCCGGTCTCCTCTAATAATAAAAATGCTCAGTCAGTAATTTAGCAGACATTTTGAATAATTGGTGTGACAAGCTATAAAAGACAAACTGAAAAGAAAAGTTGAAGTACAAGTACCATTGCTTGTCCTGTGCTATTGGAGGATTTTAAGAACCACAGGGAGCGAGTTTTTAATGACTGTTCTGATTTGTTCAACACGCTTCATCAAAAACATACTGACGGATTTATGCCATCATTTAAAACTCTTGTTGGAGAGAGAGACAAACCGCACCAAAGCCATCCCAGTGCACATCCAGCTCATGTCCACCCTGGGATGTTTGGCAATGGGAACATTTCAGCGAGAATTTGGAGACATGTAGCCGACATAGGAAATAACCTGCCATTACGGTAATGATGATGCAGCGTTGGTGTTGGCTGCAGGTTGGGGAGCGACGCAAGACCGGGGAGCCGCCGGAAGAGAGTTGTTTGGAGGAATTCGCTGGTAAAAACGAACGAACACAAGGTAGTTATACCTTTTAGGTGTCACGAAAGTCTTCCAGACAAAAGAACAACTTCTCAGTGTTCAGCCACACTTTCAATATTGTCAATAACGCAAATCTTTTGTGAGTTACGGTAATTTAAATATTGCATGCTTTAGCAGATCACCCTTCGAATAGGCTTTAAAGGGCCCTATTACCAGTTTTTAGGCAAGTTACTTCAAAAACATGATGCATTAAGTCATTATTCGTCATGGCAGCCCCTCTCCCTTCCACTTTATTCACCGTGTCACAAATAAACTTGTTCAACTATAATTGTGAGCCAGTGTCTGCTTTTGGGTCTGATCACTGCTGAAACCGTAACATAACCATAACTTGTTACTGTAATTTCAAAGTAATTAGTTGCATTATAATATCACTGCATATTACTGCTGAATTGGTTTTCAACAAAAATAACTGGAAACATGAATTTTGCGTTCTCAGTAGATCTTATTGCATTCAGTGTAGCTCATTTACACATTGAGTAGAAGTGGATGTGGAATGGCATGATGACTAAGCTAGGCTTAACGCTAACAACAGTGCAATGTAGTGGACGCACTTACGGTTCATGGCGCAATAAATATTGTGATACAGATACTGTAAATTTAGGCGTATTCACACTGAAATCAATATTGCTAGAAGCTAGTACTGTATATTCTAACCGAACACCTAAAGAAAGTGGTTAGCGCTGATGCCTCCCAGCGAGAAGGTCCGCGTTCGAGTCCAGCTCGGGCCTTTCGGGGTGGAGTTTGCATGTTCTCTCTGTGTCTGCGTGGGTTTTCTTTGTGTCAACCACTTCATTAAACACAAGAAGTTATAATTGTGTGCTTCTATAATTATGCTACCACAAGTGCAGAGGCTACAGTCCGTCTGGTCCAATAAATCTTCCATTATTGGCATTCCACTTGTGACTAATTATTGTTTTCTTCAACACTCCTCTGGGTCATATATGGGACAGCAGTAGCTCTGCATATGAGCTGTATTTGAGTAAATGTTCCATGCAATATGTTATTTTCTTCTGATGTCATTAATAAAAGTCAATACAGGATAAGACAAAAAAAATCAGACAACCCCAACAACTTTTATTTTTTTTTTATTTTTTTTTTTTTAACTGTACCAACTTTGATTCCTCAAGAACAATACCACTTACAGTGATTCTGAGTTTTGTGATAGAAACTTCAGAGTCTTGGCTTTCAAAAGAGACGAAGAATATATGTTCGTGAACAGCATTCAATTTACTTTGGGTACGTCCAACTTAAGCGTATTTTTAACAAAAAGACTGGAATAATAAGAGGTTAAATGATCTTGATTTAATACCTTGTTAAAGATGGTTTTCTTAAAGACGAGGTTCAGACCGTTCACTATGACGTCTATAGTGAAGGGCCTCACCAGCGCCAAGATGGCCCATCACGGGACTGATACAACAGCTGGTGAAGGAGTGTCCCGAGAGAGGCCAGATGCATAACAACCAGAAAACCTTGGAGGTGAGCACAACAGGAAGTACATCTTGAACGCAGCACCATGCAGAGCGTCCTGCCTCACGGGGACGATGATTAAAATGATGCATAATGATGATGCAAATAAATAATTACAACAAAACAGTAGAATTGCTCAAGAGTAGGGGAAACACAGAAACTTCAGATGTTTGGAAATAAGCTTCAAAGTCTCCAAAACTCAACACACTCAGAAGGTTCTGTAGAAACGTGTTGACCAGAGAGACTGTTTCCTAATAGCAAATGAGTGAACGTCTTTAGGAACGGTGCTGTTCTACGGCATTCAGAAGTGTTGATACTTTGACAAAGTTGTCATGTAGCGGTTTCCTCTCCAAAGACAAGACACCTTAACTGCACGATTTTATCTGCATCTTCACGAAGTTGAACACTTCACAAATAGTGAGCATCACAGTTTTTACAGCAGAGCATCTGGTTGCACTATCACGGGTTTGACCACTAGATGGTGCAATGGACTGGATATTAGGTTGTATGATGGTTTTCCCACGCACCTTACAGCAGGTGCTGCCAGTAAATACACAACTGTTGATACAACTGAACAACTTCATTAATGTCACCTTCCTGTGCACCATTTTAAGATAGTTTATGAATAATTAAGTATCCAGAAGACCCGTGGAGACAGAGTTGGTGCGTTCACCTGACAACAGGGTCAACTCCAGATTCAATGTCTCATTAAAGGACACAGTATGGCTAAATAAGATATTCCTTTATATATCCTACATATTCATTTTATTGTATTTTGTTTTATTAAGATTATCATTTGTCCATATATACATATAATTTGCATGTTCGGAATAAATCACTAAATTAAATAATTATAATAATTATTAAATTGCAGTGCTAAAGCCGTAGGGTGCTCGAGTCCCATGCAGCCAGTGATAAATGTTCTCCAATGAGGATGATAGTTTTCTCAACATCTTCCTGTCTCCAGCTACTTGCTTCCTGGCTAGTTTCTTAAGTCTATTCCTGTCTCCTGCAGACCACACAATAGTAGACGGTCATAAAAAAAAGCCCTCAGGAGTGATGCACTCTGAAGGATCTGAGTGTACTCGACAGATAGAGTGTCCCCTGTCCTTCCTTGTAGAGTGCATTAGTGCACTCTACAAGTCAGTCCAGCTCATCTCAGTGTCTATTCCCTTGATGTTCGCTGGTTTGGGAGGTGAGTGTTTGCACCCGCAGAGGTCCACCTTTGGTTCTTCCAGCACTGATCTGGAGGTGGTTCCACAAAGCCACGGATGAGCTCTCTGTACTTCCTCTTTTCATCGTCTGTGCAGAGGCTGACAACAGCGGTCTATCACAAGGCTGACACAAAGAGAAAAGCAACTATTAATGCCCAATTAGGCTACCTGAACTGTGGGAGAAAGCCAGAGTATCCACTCAAAACCGGCACAGGGAGAACATGCCAACGCCTCACAATTTTCTGCAAGTGACTAGCTGGATCAGTGGTTACTGGGTTCATTAATCTAAAACAGAACATTCTGCAGTCTCACTAGCTTAATGGGGAAAAGTATGCAAACTGCTTAAAGTTCTACAGTCGACCGGGTACATATAAAACTAATTTGATCCCAAAGGCGAACTTATAAGTTTAGTAAGCCCACTTGCGAAGACTACACACAGGGGCACATTTAAACGATAGACACACACACATAGACACATGCTGTATCTGTGGCTGCTGGAATTCCCCTCTGTGGAACAAACAAACTCCGGTAAATGACACCAAACACCCCTGGCTGCACTTCAAAACCAATAAAACAAGCCTGAACACGAAGCTCACAATAACTGCACAACTTGACAAACTATGACAGAAAACGAAACTTAGGGGACACGGCATTCCACTTGGAGTTACTGGCCTTTTTGTTATTAACATGTCAGTGCTTCAGGAAGGAATAATGACATGCATTGGTTTAATTTCATAGCATGCATAATTTGTGGCTTCCCACACCTGCAGAGTTTAGTTCCTCTTCAGCATTCACTCAGTCAAATTCTAAACACTCCAGAATTAGCCAATGACATTTCCAAGGAAAAGAAGACAGGCACATGATAAGTTTCATTTCAGCATAATGAGGTCTTTGAGACCTTAATATGCAAAACATAGAATTTTTTTTTAAGTTTAGTCAAGTTTTCAGGTAAAGGATAAAAGATTATGTTTAGTTTTTTTTTTTTTTTTTTAAATAGACATGTTTGTATTATTGCCTCCTTATAAAGGCCACAAAAAATGTGTGAGAGATTCACAGGTCCATGACATAACAAGACGTTATCTACTTTTGCTCATGGGTGTGCCTGGCAGGCCTGCTTCTTCATCCCACTGCAGAGCACACAGTTCAGTTATCAGCCATCAAGAAAAGGAAGAGTTGTACCGTAGCTTCACAGGGTTCGTGATTCATAAACACCTGTCCATCATATGTCATCATCCAGGTTAAGACTTCTTCACAAGTTACTTACACCTGATACTAGGAACAGTTTGAAATGTTGAGCAATCTAGTTCAGATTCTCAGTAAAAGATGACAACAATGATGGCTCATGTTAGGACTTTTTTTACATCTTAACTAAAGCAATACATTTTTTTTTTAATGTTATTTATTATCCTTTAATTCGTAACATCCGGTGTTGCTTGAGTGACAAAAGATAACAAAAAAAAAATAGTATCTGCAAGAAAACTTTCATGTCCATGAGTACATCTGACCATGACCTTACAGCGCTCGTATCCAACAATAACCGCTGAACAACAGGAAGGACAGCAGCCGGAGAAGAACATGTCGAGGGGCTGCGAACAGATCGCTCTTTATCGTAGTTGATCAGCAGCCAGAAGATTGTTGGAACTACTGCCAGTCGTACAGTGAAGCTACGATGCAGCTGTTCAAATAAAGCACTTGTCAAATACGTTCAAAAACAATCTCAGCTGCCATTACGCTTCAGTGTTATCGTTCCATGCTACAGGTCAAGCATGGCCAGCACTGACATCCATCGAATAATGACCTGGTGAAACAAACACATGTGATTGGATAATGAATCAGAACGGGAGAAACTTAGATATATTGCACATCACATCCATCAGCAACCAGTGTCAGCTTTCTTTTAAAATGACTTATTGCTTTTGTCGTGTGGACACAGGAAGGAAAACGAAAATTCACCCATCAGCCACAACATTAAAATCACTGACAGGAGAAGTGAATCACACTGACCATCATGTGACAAATCAGTGTTTTTCTAGGAAACTTTTAAACCTTACATTCAAGATAAGACCAGGAACCCCCGACCCCAGGATGCAGCCTGAAAAAAAAAAAAAAAGGTGTACAAGGTGTTGACCTGGCCTCCTAATTCACTAGATACCAAACTGGTCAAGTGTCTGTGGGACGATCCACAGAGACCCCTTGCGTCATAAGGGATACCTACACAATATAAGGAAGGTGGTCATAATGTTATGTCAGATCAGTATGCTGTCTAAGGAGTTAATGCTGAGGGGCTGCAAATAGACATTTCCTTGTTTTAATTGGGGGAAGAAAAAAAAAACAACTACAGCATGGAGTACTATGAATGTATTATGAACGGTCCAGCTGTTTAAACTCATACAAAATAGACCACTTGTCTCCACCTCAGCTCTACGCCACTGCTCTTGGTTTCAACCCAACAACAAGACTATTTAAAGCAGGGCTTTGATTTCTTGTCAAATGTTTGGATTTCTACTTTAAATAGGGCTCTGTTCTCTCATTTGAACAGCGTGACATGCTTCTTGCCTATTTCCTTTAGTTTCAGATCATTTTTTAAGTAAATCTCATCTCTTGTAAATCTCAACCTATATAGGCCGCCACCGCTTTCCTGAAAGTCACATGGTCCCTCTGCCTTGTTTACCCTCTCCTTTATGTTGAGTAATGTATTCATTGGGGGATGATTTTCTTTAGCAGCAGGGGAAGTGTCTGTCCTCTGGGTGTGAGCAGTAAATGCATTCATGCATCAGGCCACAGTAAAAGAGTATGTCTGTGTTTTGACATGCAGGTAAGCCATGTTCATTTCCACAATTTCTACGATTGAGGTGCAAACGGTAACTCCCTACAAGAGGATTTTCATCCTCTTTTGACCCGTAGTTGTGGATTCACGGCTCATTTACTGCGCAGGTTCAACATTTGCAGGCGGCACTTTTAATCTCAGCTTTCATCGAGCAGCCTGAATAAAACCGCGGGGCCAAGTTCACAACTGTGTCGTTATCGAGCATCTAACAACCAAAGATGTGCTCAGGATGTGCGTTTGCCGGCACGTCTGAAATGTTTCAGATACATGATACCAGATAATAATTAATGCAAAGTGATAAAGCCAGAGCAAGTCAGTCTGTGGCTCTGTGAGACCATGCGTAGACGCAGGTGTGTTTTAGGCTAAATGCGAAAAGAAATGTCATTATTTTCCAGCATTCACAGCTCACGGCCGTGCATGTGTGTAGCAAACTTAGCTGTATTTTACGTAAAATAATAAATTTAACCACGCAGTTGTGATAAGGGTGAATAAATGTCAATATCAAACTGAGTGCTGAGATATTTTAAGTAAAAAGCGTGGATAAACGCGGCAAGCAGAATCACCACGTTGACGGAGGCAGCGGAAACTCCGGGTTGAAGGAGAACTTGTTTCAGTCTTGTAATCTGTAAATTCTTGCGCAGATTTGATCTCAGTTTTTCAGTAGGCCACACGTGACTCCACACAAGAGCGGCGAGTTAAAAAAAAGGGCCGTGATATGGAGAAACAAAGGAGGAATTTTGGAAATAAAGACAAAACTTGACCTGAAAGTATTTGGATATGGACATGTAAAAACAATCACACTTGTGCATTGAAATGAGAATTCACTACCAGGTACTATTGTTATGATGGGATGGATTGAGCGCGATGTAGGGAAGCTTCAAGAAAGAATCCGCTGAAGCCGTGCGGAATCAAGAACAGAAGAATATGAGTGGGTCAGGAGGGTATTTAAGCCGGAAGAGGTGCGGTTGAGGTGTGGTCCTGCTCCCGAAACTCTACTTTAGCATCACTAGAAGTGCTCTTTAGCAATCTTCCAAGGGTCAAGTAAACTCAGAACTATCTCAATGATCTTGTGAATCATACTTTTGACGAAACGAAAGCGCAAAGATGTTTTGTTAGGGACGAAGCCAAAACACGAAACAGACAAAGAGTAAACTTCTTTGCATGTAAATATTCAAGTTTGCCAACTTGCTTTGATCCAAACGCTGGCTCGGTTTAACTCTGAGACGTCCAGCTTCATATCGATACACTCTGCACTACATTACAGGAAATCTACAGCAGCTGTTGGGGTGATTACGTTTCTACAGCTGGGTCTCAGTTAATAGGAGAAAGTTCAGCCTTATCTCTCAGCAGAACAACAGTATTTAAAGTGCACAGTATTCGTAATTACCAAAGATTTACTTTTGTAATGTAATATATTATATCCTGGTTTTACACAGTGGTGATCTCAGTATTTACTTATAATATGTAGCAACAAAAAAAAGTTTGATTACTAAGTGTATTTTGATTTAATAGACAGGGAAGTATATCCCTCAGTATTGTATTCAAAAGAAACCTCAAGGGTTTACTTCTGTTTTTCATCTTCTGCTACTGAGAATTCCTCCTTTGCTTTTCCAGATAAATTATTTCAATATGTGGTTAAAAATGTGAGTCATTTATTTGACCACTGACTGATACGGTTGGCGTCATGTTGGGAAGTGAAATTCATTTTACACAACGAGATTTCACTGTTTTGGTAACAACATCTCATGAATGTGCTTTTAAAGGAACAAACTTGTGTTTTTCTTCACTAGATTAGAGTTGGGTTTACATTTTAGTGAAAAAATACATATTAATTTGATAATTTACACCTGTTTTCAGTCTCTGCGTTAAGCTAAGATGGTCAGCAGATGGTAGAGGTAGAGGTGCCTGATCGGTGTAATTTGAGTGACATTGAGCCACCTATAAAACAAAGAAGCTGTCTGGTTTAGTGTTAACCATTAGCACTATAATTACTGCAGCATGCATGCGTGCAAGTATCCACAGCAGCCCACCACTAGTGACAATACATCCCAACATGTATGATGAAAAGAACCAGCACATCAAGAGCAGTGACAGTGAATCAACCCAAAGCTAAGTTTCAGAAAAGGGATGCACCGATTCTGTGAAATTCGGTGCCGATACCAACACTTAAAATAACAATTTGGCCGATGTCTTTCATCTCTTTATCCCATCATGCCGATGACCACAGATTCAGGCAAATTTATGCAAATTGATGAAACTAAAACAACCTTTAATGTCAATTTGACATTTGATATAACCTTGAATTCACATGAAGTTCTTTTCTAAAAAAAAAAAAAGAAAAGAAAAAGAAAGCTTGATCTAGAGCAATGAGAAGACATTTTTCAGTACCTGCACTGCCCAATATTTGTTTTTTGTTTTTTTAATGACAAAAGTGTTTTGCTTTGCTGCATGCGCCAACTAGTGTTCGGGTGGCGTTTTTACAGAGCGAACCAGACTGATGAGGCGCAAGTATAGATGACTCACTATGGCCGAGGCTACATGTGTATGTCACTGTGTCAGTGTCCCGCAATACTACAAAGGCACAATGAGTCTTACTGGCAGCGGTTTTAACTTTCTTCATCCATCCGATGTGTTTAAATCCTTTCCTACAGTACCAAACAAATTCGGAGCCAGTATTTCCTGTGAAACAAGTGAATCCTCCCACGTCCTATCTCTCGCCGCTTTATTCACGTTGCATCATTCTCGGCAAAACCTTTGCCTCTGGGAGAGTTCTTCCGCTGTTGCTCAACAACTCTCTCGGAGTCAGATTGTAATCTACGACGCGAATGCATACACACACACACACACACACACAGACACCCTAAACGATCGACTCCTGGCGCTGCCTGCATGCATTCCACAAAAAATCCCCGAACACACTGTCACCACACTGATACAGACAGGTTAAATGTGGGAGTGTTATCACAAGGACAAGTTAGGTACAGATTTAAGATTAGATAACTTTGACTTCAGGATGCCGTGATGTAGGCCTGGGCAGTTTGACCAAATATGTGTATCACAGTATTTTTCAAAATTCTGACAGCATCATGGTTTTTTTTTTTTTTTCATCATGAGTGTCACAACATTTTCCACTGGTTGGCATTTCACTGGAGGCATTAATGCAGCAGATTGACTAAGAATGGAATATTTTTCTGTGATGATGAGTAACTGTCATAGAGTCATCCCACACTAGTACTAAAAAGGGTTTGCATGGCGCCGTGTTAGCACTGTCTGGTCGTGTGGAAATCCAGGGACATTTATAGCTCGGAAATAAAAAAAAAAGAAGAAAAAGAAAAGAGGGCTTAAATGTTAACAAGATGCTTTGTCTGTAATGTCAACAGCAGCGCAAACCGGCTACCATAATAATTGTATTTCACACACACACACACCCATCATGAAAATGTCCGTCTTGAAAATGGCTTTAAATCCTCAACCGAATCCATTTATTCTTCTCCTCCTTCAGACATTGTGCAATGACAAAACAGCCATTAAATCAACACATCTTTATTTTTAATTGTCCAGCTCACAACAGTTGCAGTTTGTTAGCTTTGGCTAGCTCCCTCTCCACAAATCCAATCACAGGGTCTGAATACGCTGACATCACCATACGCCTGCTAGCAGGCCCTGGTGTCTTTGACTCTTAGCACTTATTTTATGCTACAGGACCTGCAGAACTGATCCTGAAGGCCTCCAGGCAGACTTCTTTGACCCTGGCAACAACTCATGGCTGAAATGTGATTGGATAAGAGCTTTTATAAGAAAATGCACACTTGGAAGCAATGTAACCGAGGGGAAAGCTATGAAAGGAAGCTAACGGACTTTTAGGAATTATTTATTAGGTATTCATGGAAAATACAGTTAAGTCTGTTTTTTAGATCAGCAGAGGATACTTTGCAGGCCCTGACGACCCACCAATGTTAAAGAACCTGTACGGCCTATGAGAAGGTGGTTAACATTACACAGATAACAATATTTTGCCTTATATTAGCCTATGTAACTATCACATGTATAACATAAATGTTGTCAACTTTATGGTTGAGGTTAACTTACTTACCTTGTGTAGTTCGCTGTAAAGACATAAAGCCGTTGGTTCGTTTGCTTTCCAGCCATGCCATTAGCTGTGTTGAACTTTGTCTCAAAACACAAAGCTCCTCTGTTGAATCAGATCTTGTACATGGCCATTCCATAATTCTGGACATAGTTGTAGAAATTTAAAGATTTATCAGCCCTCATTTTCTCTTTTGTGTAGACAGTTGGTTTCCCCATCAAGTGCGAACCTTTAGTGATGTGCGAACCGATACTGAAATATCGATACCGCAGATAACAGGTCTTTACGCTCTAAAATCGATTCTCAAATCAAAATATCGATACTTTCGATACTTCAACAACACAGTGGAAAGTGACTTAACTGTTGAATTGTGGCAACACAACAAACCTTGTGCAACACCTCAGGTTAAACCACAACACAGAATACGAGGCATTTAAATAAATAAATAAATAATAATAATATAAAAAATAACTAAATAACTCTGATGTCCTGTATTCTTTGTGCTATGATTTGAAATACACTACTTTTATTAGGGTGTATTTGCACAAAGTGTCGGTATTGGATCGGTATCGCCGATACCAGCCCCAATTTTAGTCAGGAAATCGTTGATATCGAACATCAGTACAGACCGTTGCTAGATAGTTGTTGCTAAGTAACCCTGTCAGATTGAGCATCCACTCTCATTAATGTTTTTTCAACTAACAACTCGCGGTCCTGGGGAACAGAGGTAACTACACATTTAGACAAATTAAAGGTTTGGGCGATTATCTAACTTTGGCAACAAGTTATTTGACTGCATCAAATGCAATGAATAGCTTCTCGTTTCTTAAACAACCATGTGAAAAGACACATCCTGTGGTCATGGAAAAGATGTTTGTCTGTTTGAGAAGCGCAGATCATTGTCATGCATCAAGTAGAGAAAACGTCTAAGGAGACTAAAGCGGAAACTACTAAAACTGGGTTAAACGCATTATTAAAAACTGGAACGATAGTAGGGAACCATCATTATGGGCGCATCAGGGTAAGAAGAGAGGCAGATGAAGTGATGCCCCCATCGTGCCTAATGCCTAATGTACAAGTCTGCTATGTGGGGTTGCTGCAGTTGCTCAGGTCCAGGTTCAGCAACATTATGCCCAAAGAATGAGGTCCAAGACGATAATACCAGGATTCATCAGACTCAGATTGTTAAAGTGTGGTTGAAGGAGCAGGAGACATCATTTTCACACATGGATTGACCACCAGAGAGTCCAGACCTTAACGCCACTGAGAATCTTTGGGATGTGCTGGAGAAAACTTTGCGCAGTGGTCAGACTCTCCCATCATCAATACAAGATCTTGGTGAAAAATGAATGCAACAGTGGATGGAAATAAATCTTATGACATTGCAGAAGCTTCTTATCAAAACAATGTTAACTCTAAAGGCGGCCCAAAGTACTAATACTAGAACGTGTTGGCTTTTTTTTTTTTTTTTTCTGGTGGCTTTTTTTCGGCCAGGCAGTGCATAATCGCTGAATCTTGTCCTCGGGCAAACATCTGAAAGTTGTTATTTTTGGCATGAAACATAAGACTGCACACGATAAGCTGTAATCGCCTGGGAACATGTGGGCCTGGTGCCAACTTTATCCCATTTCCAGTCAACGCACGCGGATCACACTTTCGTTTTCACTTGCGCACCTGTATAAATCCACCTGCAGCGGCTCACCTCACAGCAGCTCCTTGCACACCTCCTGAAGAGACTCACCGAAGCAGCTCAGCTGAAACCAGACCCACGAAGACACAGAGACATGGCCTCTCGAGTTGCAGCTCTGCTCTTGCTGGGTGTCATCTGCTTCAGCCTCGCATCAGGTAAGAGATTAACAGCTAATATTTAGGAATGCTTGGAGAGTAGGTGCAGGTCGTTTGAGGTTTGTTAGTTTGAAACTACATCTCGTTGCACATGCAGAGAGTATATATTTTGGTGTAATAATCTTGCACACATGAGATCTTTTTACTCTCATAGATGTGTTGACCCCTCTGATATCCAGTTTTTCATAAAACTTATCTATTTATTTCTCCGTCCTCCTGTAGGTGAAATGGCAGTAGACTGCTGTCTGCAAGCCTCAACCAAACGTTTGCCCTCAAGAAACATTGTGAGCTACTTCATTCAGGACGCTGGGAACGGCTGTGAAAAGAGTGCTACTGTGTAAGTAGAAAACGCCTTTCTTTTTTTTTTCTTTTTTTGCATTGTCTGTGTATGTTTTTTTTTTTAGCTCTGTAGCCTGAAGCTTAATGTCTCACCCCAATCTCACATCTACAGGTTCATCACAAACAGTGGAAGACAACTGTGCGTCATCCATCCCAGCATGGCAACATGGGTGCAGAAACTCATCACCCTTGTGGACAGGAAAAAGGAATCAAAGCAGTGAACGAGGTAAGAGCCAAAGGGACGACTCTGCACGTCTCTGCACATTTCTTGCAGCTTTTGTGCTCCTTTGTGTTGTGTGCGGCTATTTAAAATGTTTCTCACTCCCCGCCCTGTCTTTTCCCAGGTGTAGAGACGAGTGGACTGAGGCAGCTGAAGACTAAACTGAGACATTCCCACATTTCCATTTCCAGCAAATAGTTTGAGAGGACCAGATTTGAAAAAGAAAAAAAAAAAAAATCACTTCTTCTTATTTATGACTGTGGTTCACCACGACAGTGCCTCTGAGCTCTTGTTAAATGTGCAGTTCTGTATGTCTGTATGTTCTTCTCAGTTGCGGTGAGCGGGGCTTAACTATGGTCAAATCGCTTCCACTGAGCGGTTTCTGATTTTTCTTTTATGACTTCCTGATAATCATCTCTGTGAGTGGCATTTTGGATGGAAACACTAATGCCTGCCTTGACTTGCCACTAGTCACAGCACTGTGTGAAAGAACTGAATTTAAAGTGAATGGGTTTTTGAATAAAATGTGATTATTTGTGTAAAATTATTACTGACAGTTATTTTGAAATAAACTTTGATATGATTTTGTACATTGTAGTTGCTTCTGTCTTTTATAAACGGAAACACATCGTTTCATATCTTTCCTCATTGATGACATTTCGAATGGGCACATTTCAACCATACCACGCATAAGTGTTATTACAATTGCATTTGTTCCAAAGTGCTTTGCGGAGAAATAAAAACAGATAAGAACAACTGTAAACCAATAAAGTCCCAGCAAAAAAATGGAGGGTGCATGAAAGAGATTGAAATAATCAAAATGCAATAAAACAAGATTAAACTAAGTACAATAAACTTATAAAACAATTGAAGAATTATGAAGTGTCACACATAAGGCCGTCGTAGGGGGTGAATGGCTCATGTAATAATGGTTTGCGCTGTACAAGATGTTTCATATAACGAAGCGGTTACTGGAAGCTGAAATAACTCGATGGGTGCGTGACGAAACAAAACCAAGGTTTACTAGCTTGTTCTGGATCTTTCCACCAGCTAAAGGTCTGCATATGCTTCTAAATTAAAATATTTACTCCTTGTTTACTACTTCTCCGCATGAATGCATTTTCTTAAGCGACTGCTTGGTGGTTTTCCCATCTTGGGAATTACCCCCTTCTGACCTCTTCTCTGGTGTGAGTGGCAGAGCAGCTACAGGTCAACAACAACAATTTCTGTAAAAGGAGGGTCTAATTGTACAGCGAAGTTAGTTTATCACTGGTTGTTCACTAAAACTTCCAATGGCTTTTTAGCTTTTGCTTTTAATTCCTTTACACAGTCCAGACATGACCAGGACGGCTGTTATTTTGCTCTCTGACTATAAAAGCAGGACACACAGCAGTTTGTTTACACGTTGGCTACACTGATAGTTTTACTTAGGACATTTCTTCCCCTAAATGTCAGTAAAACATGAGGCCATGTAAAGGGTAAAAAAAAAACCTGAGAAAGAACAAGCTTCAAATGGTACCAATAATTTCTGAATAAGATTTAATTTAGTTAAGTTACTCAAGCTGAGGACACACCACAAGATTGTTTGCCAGATTTCACCCACAATTCCCAGTTCTGCAAGTCTGCAAAGTCTCAGCGGGAAGATGCAAATCTGCAAGTATGTGAGCAGAATTCTGAATTTTTTGAGCGACGGCAGAGTGGTCCAACTGTAAACACATGTTGCCAGCAGCCGGTGAAAATGAAAGTCTGAGAGACGGGAACTTGAGTCAGAGGACAACGTCATGTAACGGGAATATTAACGGCGAGAGTGGCCAACAAAATGACCAGAGGAATGGAGGAGAGATTAATCAAGTTCTGGCAGGAGCACTTCAGTCCCCATCGTGAGAGTTTGCTCAATAGCTTCCAACGCGCTCACTTGGCTTTTGTTTGTGTGACGAACCATCCAGTCTGTGATCCCTCATCAGGCGCAGTTGTTAAGTGTGTGATCCCCAGTCTTTCAATCGTCACACAAAATTCTGCTGAAGCCAGTCTTTTAGTGTGCACTCCCAGTTCTCAGCTTCAGCAGCATTGTGTTACATGAAGGCTTGTGATTAAATATTCATTCTTTAAAGAGGCCTCATGCATGTCCACAAGTCTTCATCTGTTTTTGGTTTGCATTAGGAATCACCCTCTTATTGTATGCGGTCGAGGATGTGGCCGTTAAAACTATTATCCCCGTTTGCAGGAATACAAGCTGGGATCACAGAGCGTTCCAAGACAGGAAGTCCTTCCAATTTTATTTGACCTTTTGACCATCCGAAGGTTTCTGGAGTTTAACAGCATCTCGCAGAGTTTCCCACTATGTATGTGGTATGTGTCCACACAGACCACCCAGAAACCAAACACACAACTCTAGTATTTTTTTAGAGGCTGCTTTTTTGGCTTCGGCAGACCAAACAAAATCATTCGGATGTAGCCACCTTAAAGCGTTTGAACTTCATGGTGGCTCTAACTGGCGATGACTGGCAACGATTTTGCAATGAAATATCAAAAAACAAAAACAATGACTGCATTTATTATGTTAAAGGTCAGCTGCAGACAGATAGTCGCAGAGAATTAGTTGGAATCTACACTTCCCCTTAGCTCCTTTAACTTTCAGGAGTGATTCAGTTTCATTGCCTGTTTCAATTCACTCACATCACCATTTCCTCTTGTGCAAACAAAGACTAAAGGTCTGCATTCACTTTTCTGGCTTTCCTTTTAGCAATTGAAGTTAAGTGGACGAAACGTCTCCCATGCATCTTATGCATAGTTAGTTTCAGTGATAAGTGAACCTGAAATGAAACGTAAATGTAACCAAAATGACTAGACTAGACTAAAAAGACTAAACCTAAAGTTTCGTAGGGGAAATTGCTTTGTCACAGATGCTTAGTTGCACTTTAAAAACGCTCTTGAAAACCATCAGTAAAATGAAAGACAGATGTAAGATGGTTGCATGGGAAAATGTACAAGAATTATCTCATCTCAATCTCAATTATCTCAATTATTGCCTTAATCGGACTATAACAGGAGAACTTAAGTGCATGTAAACACGTTACTCCGATTGAAATCGGAGTCCTCATCCGATTGAGACACACAGATGATGCGATTGAATCGGACTTTTCAATCGGATAATTCGTGTGCGCATGCTCCACGACCACTGCGCTGGCGTGTGACCCCGGAACAAAAGCGTCCAAGAAAGCCGATCGCAGAAGAAGAAGAAGAGAAACGGAGCCGTCTGAGGGATAGCGCGGATCATACCTACATCAGAAGTAGCACGAACATTACGTACAAGATTAAAAAATGTACTATTATCCGCCTGGTTGTTGTTTGAAATGCCGGTCCGCCGCATGAACGACTCTAGTTTATTATATCACGTAATAGGTCAACCCGGAAATCGGGCCGTATTAACGTGGTATTATCCCGCTGAAAAGATACGTATCGCCACCTAGTGTGGAGGAGGAGAACAGTTATTCGATTTTCTTGCGCTGCAGGAAAACTGGGACAAGGACTGTAGTCAGAAAGTCGAATTTTGAGCATAGCTCAATTAAGCTCTGCATGTAAACGCACTGACGGAGACAAACAACCATTCACACTCACACCTCGGGTCAATTTATAGTCACCAATCAGCCTAGCGAGCATGTTTTTGGAAGTGGGAGGAAACCAGAGTACCTGGAGAAAATCCACGCTGACACAGTGAGAACATACAAACTCCACCCAGGAAGGCCGGAGTTGGACTCGAACCCAGACCTTCTGGCTGGGAGGTTAATTACCGAAAGTCTTGTTATGACTTCAACCTGCATTTATGAGTTGCTGTACAACTCAAAGAGCTTTAAAGTCATTTAAAATAATCTTGAATTAACACGCACGACAGCTACTGAGCACCGACTTTCACGGGATTTCGCATTTGACATGTCGGCACAGGCGTCAGTGTAAACAGCTCTATTAAAACACATTCTTCAAAGAGCTCAGGGAAACAAAAGGATCTTTTTTTCCCATCAGTCCAAGATGAAGATATACAATGAAATGCTTTCCCCGTAAAACTGTGCTGAATGCCGCCCTTTCACAAGGACTGCCGTCTGGCCTTCTGCCAAATCTCCCTCCTCATGATATATCAGGTCCATCAACTTTTTATATTTTCCGTAATTGCACAAGCAGGGAAAGTCCAAGAGAGGAAATACTGGGGGCAGACCAGGCAAGCCTTCAGTGACTTACAAGAAAGTGAAACTTGTCAATAGCTCTTGCAGTGAGAGTGAATGGTTTTCAGTAGGTGGCAAACTTGTTTGTACTGTGTGAACACAGGCTCCCTCTTTCATTCCCTTAACCACCGTCTGGGAAAAAGTGTTGCAATATTTGCTCCTGCACAAAAACCTGATACTTATTCATTTCCACCGTAAAGCAGATTAGGTGTGTCTCTCCTTCAATGACAGTTGCATGTCAGTAACTGAATATGTATGTGCGGAGGGTAGCACTGATGCCTCGCAGCAAGAATGTTCTGGGGCCTTTCTGGGTGGAGTTTGCATGTTCTGTGTGTGTCTGTGTGGGTTCTCTCCAGGTCCCCCGGCTTCTTCCCACCATCCAAAGACACGCTGGTTAGATTAAGTGTTGATTTTGAATTTGCCGTAGGTGTTCGCCTGGTTTTGTGTTGTTGGACTGGAAACCTGCCCGGGGGTGTATGACGCGTTGCAGAATATGAATGAAAGAACGAACTCAGTCTCAAGAGTGCAATGGCGTGTGCTGCCAAATAGTTATTTGCAGAGGTTTGGAAGGTTTAGACGTCTGGCTATTCTGGAAGGACTGAGGGGTTGGAATTCCTCCAAGCAGTTTGGAGAACTGATCCGCAGTTGTGAGAAACGTTCAGTGTAGTTGTTGTACAACTGCGAGTCTTACAACAGATGAAACTGAAAGTTTAGTAGTAGTAGTCTAAGACTAAATATGTTTGGCCCTCTTTATTCTGTGTGATGTATCAACATCCACTATAGCATTCATATGCATGTATGTGTATGTGTCGGTATATAGGACCCACCGCCCTGCACGTTTTGGATGTTTCCCCTCCTACGTAACACCTGATTCAAATGATCAGCTCGTCATCAAGCTCTGCAGTGGCCTGATAATGAGTCATTCATTTGAATCAGGTGTTTTTCCTTGTCGTTGTCGCCCTCAGGCTTGGAGGTTGCACGCCGGTTTTTGTAAAGCGCCTTGAGACAGTTTGTATTGTTATTGGCGCTATATGAATAAAAACTGAACTGAATTGTTGGAGAAGGGAAACATTGAAAACATGCAGGGCAGTGGGTCCCGTGGACCGGAACTGAGAAACACTGGTGTATAGGCATGTAGGCACATGTTTACGGGAATATATGTGTGTACACTTATGTGAATATGCATATATGTATGTATGTATGAATGTATTCATGTGCATGTCCGTACTGCATCTACCGATCTAAAATTTGCTTTATATATACTACTACTTAATACAGTATTGGTACTTTGCATATGTACCTGGACAGTATACAGTGACAATAAAGCTGAATCTAATCTAATTGAAATGTTTTCTTTTGACAATGATAAATCTGAGGATATTTCAAGTCATATTAATGCATAAAAGTGGACAGACTTGACAGGCATGACCCCAGATTCTGAATCACTTCCTGTGGTTTGGTGTTTTACGTCAACAGAAAGAGCCTCGAGGATGTAAACTTCCTCAATACAGTAAGTAGGGAAGAGAAAGTTGCTCTTTACAGACATCATACAAATGTTTCAGTGGAATCGCTGTTGTGTGACACATGTGCATGTGTCTTTGAAAAAAAAAAGGGGAATAAACCAACAAGGAAGTGCGGTGAGTTTGTCCTTGCTGACTTCTAGTTTGATTTAATTGTGGTCAAACAAGTCTCCAGATAAAAAGTGCAACACGCCCACTGCTCATTGATCTATGAGCAGCTCACGTCAGGCGTGAATAACTGCGGTGCTAATGAGTAGATATGTTAGGATGTCCTTGTAATATTACACAGGTCACAACATTAAAACAACTGACTATCTTGTTAGAAATGAGCAGATAGGTTAGGATGTCCCTGTAATATTACACAGGTCACAACATTAAAACAACTGACGCAGGTTATCTCGTTACAAATCAATGCCTGGGACGAGGCAGGCAACAAGTGTGACCAGCGACCACTTTCCTCATCATTTATTCTCCTTATCAAATACAAGACATGAAAGAAAACAAATAAGATGCATAACAAGGCTAAATAAGCCATCACGGCTAAATAAACCTGCACGTGACACACCCCGAAATAGTTTGTGCATATTTGTCGTGCTCCAGTGAAGTGGCTGATGGTCTGATGCGTCTGTTTAATTTTTAAATGGATGGCTACATCCAGTAGCGCCTCGAAGACACAACATGTAGCAGGACACATTTGGCAGCTTTGTAACTTTTGTCTTAACGTGACTTTGTTGCATAGTGTAATGTTCTGTTCTATCTCCGCTGAATCATGTCGCTAGAAGCCACATTTGATTTTTATTGCTTCATTTATTTTAATTGTTTTATTGTCAAGTGGCCTGTTGACCTCAGCTGATGTTAATCTTATAATTATGTAACCATGGATACGTGTAAATGAGAACTGGATACGGGCTCAAAGATGGCACATGAGCCAAAAACATTTTCTCACTCCTGGATTTCTTTGTGTGGCGTTTGCATGTTCTGGGTTTTCCTCCTCCCACAGTGCAAAGACAAGCCCGTTCTGGTTAATTGTCCGTAGGTGTGCACGTGGTGGTGAATGGTCGTCTGTCTCTGCGATAGACTGGAGACCTGTCCTCAGGGTGTACCCCGCCTCTCGCCCAATGACAGCTGAGATAGGAGCCTAAGCTTAGAGAAAGTGAATGAATAAATGACTGAATGACTGGATTTCTTTGGGCTGTGTCAAGCTCAGGAGGGGTCCCTTGGTTTCTCTCATCCTTCTGCAGGATGATCCCCGGGTCCCAGGGAAACACAAACCCCTCCAACATGATTCCTCCTCCTGTGATCGGCCCGCTGCACACCGGTACAAACTGGAAATAGTGGCAACGACACTGCCAAATATGGGCACTGTGCCGGCCACACAAGATGGAGAGATAACATAGAAAGGTAAAACTATACACAATATTTCACCAACAACAACAAGTCTGTTGAGTTCAAGAGCCACTGCTCGTCTCTGGATGGTTTTGATAAGGCAGGACTAACCTCTCTATTAGACTTTAAACAATGAGGAAAGATTGATGAACCGCGAAATGATGTATCAGGATATTCTAAAAGAAAAAAACTTGTTGACTTTAAGACCCATGATGTACCTCTGAATTTTCTACATTTCTGCATAAAAATAAATGGTCATTAGGCTGGAAAATGTAACAAACCCCTCTTTAAAGACCCTGAAGTCTGAATCCTAATCTTCATCGAGAAAATAAATGGAGTGAGTCTGAACTTTTACTCTGGATGTGAATTCCTGCTATAGCAACATTTTTTTTCCTAACTACAGATGACTTTTCCAGATGATAGGATACAACAAGGGACACTTGAATAGCAAATAAATCAGGAGACAAGTAGAAGTCTGAATATTTAAAAAAAAAAAAAAACAAGTCATTCCGTTTTTTGTGATAAGATCCGTGCATGTATTCGTACTCCTTAAAGTTTGTGATAAAGATCATGCCGCCTGCTGTTACCTGTGGATTAAATCTCTGACTTCTGATGTTTGTTCACACATTAGAGGAGTGTGACTGGATGTTATCTGATTCCAAGCACAGAAGACATAAAAGTACCGGGAAATAAGAGCTTCGACAAGACATAGAACACATAGTAAACACAAAACCTTTTCTTTTAAAACAGGAGGGGCCAGGAGAAAAAGAAAAGTGAAACCAACACTGGACACTCTCTTCACACTATATAAAGAGTGACAAACTCACAGGGCAGTCACCTCACTCTGCTCTGCAGCAAGAAGGCAGCTGAAGGAAGAGCATCCTCTCTCATCGACCAGCGTCCAGAGAAACCGACATACGACCTCAACTCAGACATGGCTTCGTGGTGTGATGTCAAGCTCTTCCTCTGCATCCTCGTCGTCACCTGCTACTGCACCGGTGAGTATTTTCAGGCGCTTTATTTTTTCTTTCTTTCTACGCTTAAAAAGATCACAGGATGAAATTCATCCAAACACATCCGCTTGAAATGAGTCCAAAAGGAAAGAAGCAGGAAAAAAAAAACGTCAGCGGTCTCTCAGTTTATCTGATATCTACTTCTAGTTTACTAGGACCTACAAATAAGAATTTATCCTGCTAGTCAGGTTGGACAGATCAGGAACAGGTGCTACAAATGGAATAAATCATTAAGTATACATAAGAAGTAAAGTGTGATATATGTAAAAACAATTAGATTATAATTTAAAGATACATCACTTCTTAAGTATGTGAGCATTACTTATCAGTGAAAAGAATCAAGATAAATACTGGGATTTTTTTTTTTTTAACCCCTCCTGCAAGGTGTGGTGCCGGCATTCCCCTACACCTCCAGCCTGCTTTGTATTATGCAGAGCTAATTGTTAACGAAAGAAATTCCCGGTCAAGTGACAACAAAAATAAAACAAGTAATAGGATAAGAGCAATGATAATAAAACGAAACATAAGGGTAATTACAAAGCCGAAAGCTGCACCCAAGGAACTTTAGATAAAAGCGCATTCAAATAGATCTAATGTAATCTCGTACCGCTGTTGTAAGGCTTGGCCAGCTATAACACCTGCTATCTGGCGGTAATTCAGAATTTATCTTAGTCATTAGATCATAGTATGAAACTCTCTGCATATATAAAAACTTTGTAAAGATAAGTGCTGTCAAGTACTACAGGAATCAAGCCATAGCTGCTACTACTACTACTACTTTGAGAACGGTCAGGGAAAAGTTGAACAGTTACGTCAGTTTCGGACACTTTACGCTGAATTAAACCGGATCTTCTCTGTCTTTCAGTGACACTGGCGCAGATGCCCACTGACTGCTGCCTGAGTATCAAAAACAAAGAGGTTGCAGCAGCTCACATCGGTGACTACCGCTACCAGCCCAGCGGACATGGCTGCTCTGTGGAGGCCATGATGTAAGTCCAGGTGGCAAAGAGTCCACTATAAGATTATGAGTGTCTGCGATCAAAGCGTTGCCCTGACCTGGATGTTGATGTTGTTTGTTCTTGTAGCCTTGTGACCAGACGTGGGAGGACACTCTGCGTTCCAAATCAAGAGCCGTGGGTCCTGAAGGTGAAGGCCCACGTGAACAACCTGAAGAAATTCTGCAAGACTTCCAGCAAGGTGAAGCTTTGCTCTGTTCTGCTGCCCTGCGCTGTGAAACAAGGACAGTGTTAAATATGTTTAGCGCGGTATTTAAATCCACCATGAAGTCAGCAAAAGACACAAAAAAAAAGTCCACTTCCACTGCTCCTTGTTAGACCTCTTCATGTTTTATCTGTGAGAAACAGCCCTGATGAAAAAGGAACCGTGCAATATTTATGCAAAATAGTTTACAGAGGAAATGAAATCACCAGTATCACTCTGACATTTAGTTTCAGTTAAGTTAGTTGTAGCTCAAACAATCCTGAAATGTTTGTGACCGGCGGGAGCCTCATTCAAGCCTCACTGATCTTAAGTGTTAGTCAGTGAAACGTGAAACCACAGAAGCCGCTCTGAGTCATGACTTTTGGTTCGATTCCAAAGCATGAACTGATCCCAGGTCTGATGTCGGCTGCTCACTTGCAGCATTGTAACAGGTGCATGTATTTGCGGTGCAGTAATTTGTAATATTCTAATGTTTTTGAGACATGTTGGCGAATAAGATCTAGCATCCAGAGCAAATGACTTAAATAAAAGAGCAAGAGTGTTTCCATCCTGTTATAATAGAATTTGACAACAATAAATAGTCTAGCCTAGTTTGATAACTTTAAAAAAACAAAAATTGGAGACAACACATGATAGAATAGAACATTTCAAACTACTTAATCTGCAGACCATAGTGCGTTACATCCATCTTGGCTCAGCATTACCACAGAGAATTTATTTCCCCCCATTCCTTTAGAAAAGTCTACTTTTTGTGGCAAGAGGTTAAGTTTAAAGCAGTGATGACTTAACTTTGGTTTCTAAATGTTTATGTCTCCACAGTCCCGGCGCTGCGAAGGTGTGAATACCGAGTGACGAAGCAGCGACCGTGCCTGCCACCTGCAAGTGGAGCGTGGCGGAGAAGGAGACACTCAGGCCGAGCAAATTGAAGACAAAATGAAGAATGTAAATGTAGTTACTGTGATTCCTCCTCTAGCTAAATAAATATCTCAGTCTAAATATTTTTTATACAACTGTGTTTATGTGTTGATAAGATTGAACTTTGTGATTCTTCGTCACTTTACGCTGTCGGAACTGAAACTGAATAAATGGTCAATCAGTGCATTTGTGATTGGTTTGTTTATCTTTGCATCGCATTTACATGAAAACTACTCGTCTCTGGATGGTTTCGCTAAGACAGGACTAACCTGTCATCCTCTCTATTAGACTTTTAACAATGAGGAAAGATGGATGAACCGTGGATGGATGTATACTTGTTGACTTTAAGGTTTTATACAATTAAAACCCATGACTTACTTCAGAATTCTGCATAAAAATGACTCAAAGCATCCTCACACGAGTCTCGAAAGAAGACAAAGAGAACACAATCAAACAAATCAACCAGAGATCTTACACTTGGTATTCATGCATTCAGGAAAATGAGCCAGCGTCACCAACCAAGTGAGGTGCAAACATAGATCCATCTGCTCAGAAGTGTTTCCAATAAATCTAATGAGACAGCGGTGTCATTCGGTGCCTGTGTTGTCAAAATAAATCAGGGATTCGTCTCAGTCTGATCTTCATAACACACAAAGGAGCTTTCTGGGGTGCTCCAAAATAGAGTTGTTTTTGCTCATTGATCTGGAAAACAAAGCCCCTCCCTGAAGACTTCATAAAACCAGACGGATTGAAAACAAATAGAGGACATTTCACACGACTGTTCCCCTCCACCAACAAAGACCTCTTCTTAATAGTCTGAAATGTCTTCTCTAAAAAAACCCAGGGGAACTTCTAAGCAGCTAAAGGCCTCTTTCATGATGAGTGTGATGGACAAAGACACCGCTCTCTATCCAAAAACAACATTTCTGCCCATGTGCAGTTTGATAAACATCACGTGGACAAACCAGAAGACGAGTGGGAAAACTTATTTGTGGACGGATGAGAACAAAGTGGGATAGTTTAGTTTTAATAAGAGGCTCATGTCTGTATTCCAGCATCAGCATCCTCATCCTGTCCATGAAACATGGGGGTGGTAATGTTCTTGTGTGGGGTCTGTTTTGCTGCATCTGGGGTCAGGACGTCTTATCATCAGTACGTTTACATGCACGTGAAAAAAACTAATTATTGCCTTAATCGGACTATAACAGGAGAACTTAAGTGCATGTAAACACGTTACTCTGATTAAAATCGGAGTTCTCATTATCCGTTGCGACACCCAGATTGGAATCGGAGTTTTCAATCGGACAATGCGTGTGCATATGCTCCACAACCGCTGCGCTGGCGTGTGACCCCGGAACAAAAACGTCCAAGAAAGCCGATCGTAGAAGAAGAATAAGAGAAACGGAGCCGCTAGAAGAACCGTCTGAGGGATAGTGCGGATCTTACCTGCAGCAGAAGTAGCGCGAACATTACGTACGAGATTAAAAAATGTACCATTATCCGTCTGGTTGTTGTTTGAAATGCTGGTCCACCGCATGAACGACTCTTGTTTATTATATCACTTAATAGGTCAACCGGAAATCGGGACGTAATACCGTGGTATTAACCCGCTGAAAAGACACATATCGCCACCTAGTGTGGAGGAGGAGATCAGTTATTCGATTTTCTCACGCTGCATGTAAACTGGGACAAGGACTGTAGTGAGAAAGTTAAATTTTGAGCATAGCTTAATTAAGCTCTGCATGTTAATGCACTGATGGACTGATGAGTGAATTCTGAAAGAAAATGTCACGATGTGTGTTTGTGAATTGAATCTGAAGAGAAACTGGGTCACACAGTAAAGAGAACGAGCCTGAGAACACAAGTTGTTCCACAAAAGGACGGTTAAGGAAGAACAAGTTAAAGTCCTGACCTCAGTTAAATAGAAATGTTGTGCTGGGACCTCCAACAAGAAAACCTCACCAGCATCTCAAAACTGAAACGGTTCTCTTCAGAGAAATGGGCAGATTAGTGATGACTGAGCAGAAGTTACTGGAAACGTCTCGCAACTTTAATGCAAAACATTTGGACGGCTGTTGACCTCAGCTGTAACTCACGCCCGTTATGGCCAAAGTTAAATTCAAGGCACTTCCACAATGGTTTCATTTTGAAGAGGCTGCTGCTCTCTCTGCATTGAAACTAATGATCCGGTAGAACTGCCGGTACGTTCTGTGGATTGGTCCTTGGAGGAGATTTAAAAACCAGTGAACCGAACTCTGAATTAGCACTTTACAGAAATACTGTGATTTTACTGCATTTTAAAAAAAATAAACCACTGAATATTTTAAGATAATTTATTGATCCCCATTAGGAAAATTTAAGCCAAGTCAAGAAAACCAGTGACCGAAGAACATTAAAATAGACAATAGACAACAAAATAACCGCTATACAAGAACAAAGTGACGAAAGTTGCAGATAAAGTGAAGATAAAGAGAATATTTTGCACAAAAGCAGAAATATTCTGAGATTGGTAACGTTTGTCTTCACTTGAATAGCAGTTGCATGAATTGGAAATATTTTGCGCACGTGTTCATGTTGTGCAGGGACATCCTGACATGAAGACTTGTGGTACATCATTGTCTTCACCTCTGGCGCTACTGGCAGACTGACGCGTGTGGTTTCGAGCTATAAAATGGAAGGCTGTAAAATCTGGCACCGACATCCGCGTTGAAACCCATTGTGGAGGATTTGTCATTTGGCATCATTACAAGATCAAAATGTTATTCTTACTCCGGTTTATGACACACAAAGCTTCCCACAAGCCTCAGCTGATGACTGCTTAGAGTAGTGATGAAAGCAGCACCACGTGGCACCACAGAGTCTTGTATCGTTAGTAAGGAAGAGTTTTAGGGCATGAATGAGAGGAGGAAGATTTTTTTTTTTATCATGAACTTGGAGAAAAAAGTCAAAATGTTTTGAAAAAAAAAAAGTCGAAATAAAAACAAACTGTATTCATGGTGAATGTAATAACAGGAGAATAATAACTGGAAAAAAAATAATCACAAAACAATTTTATATTGTTAACCTTAATTACTAATTAAGCTCCTATAGACCCCTTCACGGTTTGTAAACAATGTGACGTTGTTTGAGGGGCGGGGCTTAACTGGATGCAACAACTATGTAGACAACGCTATAGCCTCTAAACGGCGGTTAGCATATTTCAGTGAACTGTTTTGGCAAGAGTGGACGATGGATGGAGGATGTCAGAGTTGACTCTGACTGATATGGGACTACATTTGATGATGATTTGACCAAAGGAGGACACAGAGGGGACATAGTCTGGTCTGTCTTTATCAAGTGAAGCCTCTCCAACAAAGATATTACAAGAAGTTAAGTGGAAACACTGTGGAGGGTAACGTAGTAACTGCAGTACGAAGCGACCGTTGCGTTAGCTAGCGGTTAGCATTAGCATTAACATGTAACAAGAACCCCCTAAATAAGGATTAAGTTTAGTTTAGTCTACCCCATGAAGTTATATCCAGACTGAAGCTGCATTAGATATTAATCTGACCTGATATGAAGAGTGCTCTTGTTGAAGATCTTTTCTTTTAATCACCAAACCCAAACCAAAGTTGTCTACAATTGGCTGTGGCTGGTATGTGATAAAACTTAAAGTTATTGTTTTTTGGTTTCGACACTAAAAATACAGCAAGATGACATTTTCATGGTTGAACTGACAGTGTTCGTCTCCAGCTAACATCTTGATGTCACAGTAAGGTAGGCCATGAAGGGTCTGTACTCTTCTTCGGTGGTACCACATGGTTGGAAGGTCAACTTTGTTCTCGAAATTGTATTCCGACATGTGCATGATGAAAAGAAATCCACCTTTTCTCATTTCTTTTTTCCTCATGCGTGGCTCTACCTTCTCTAAAATATCTAATGAACCCTCAATGACCTCCACAATCTGAGACATTCACGTCAAGGTGTGCCACCAAGTAATCTTCTCAACACTTAATCACTGCTTATTAAACAAACAGCGTGATTGTCAGGTTGGAGATGCTGAACTTTGTCCTCAGTTTACACCCTGACAGACTGAAGCCTCGGCCCCATTTGTGTTGGAAATTAAAAGTGGGCCGAGCGTTATAAGAGATCCAGCACATCCAGTTTTCTTGAGCTTTTGTGTCGACGCTCAGTTGACGTCTAATGTGAGTTTGCACAACTCAACTTTCACTGTAACTTAAAACCTGGGTGGGTTAAAACCAAGGTATGTCGTGTATGAAAAAAACAACAACGACAAAAAAAAAGGACTAAAAAAGGACTAAAATTACCCAGATGGTGACTTTAGGGAATCTGTTTCCACAGGTTAATAAATGCACAGTGAAAGTAACATTTGGAGAAAGTGTGGGGAAGGCTTTATGGTAATCTTTAATCCGAGAAGTTAAAGGGCTGCTCCGTCCTCCTCCACACATTCATAATAAATGAAAAGAGGATTATGTTTCACACCCTGCTTACTTGGCAGAGGGTTTTGTCTCCAAAGCCAAGATAAACTCCATATGTATTAAATATCCATTCAAGATAGTGGTGAATGGGAAATGGGAGCAAATTTTAAGGAAGGAAATATGATAACGGTGAGGTACACCGATCAGCCAAAACATTATGACCACTGATAGGCATAAGAAGGAAATAACATTCACCGTCCTGTGACGATTCAGTGTTCTGCTGGCAGCATCCATCCCCAGCAGGATGCAGCCCGACACAGACACACGCACACACAAAAACAGCCCGATCAGTGTAGCTCACCTGAATTCAGCTGCACAAAGTTGTCTGTCATTTATTTGACCTCTGCGCGATGTTAAAATTGTGGTTTCAAAAAAAAGAACTGATTTTCTGTCATATTTTAGTCTATACCAAAGCCCTGCAAAAAAAAAAGGGGAACGCTGCCAGCTTCACAGATTTCCACTGAAGATGTGACTCCAGCATTTAGTGGAATTTCATAAGAAGTACTTCCCTATAGTCAAAACGCGTGAAGGTGACTCAAATAAGATACAAATACATGACTCAAATAAGATTAATGAGTAAGATCAGGTAGTTTTGGATGTGTCTTAACAGTCGGTGCTGTATGAATAAAGTTGAATTGCGTTGGGGATCATCTTTTTTTTTTTCTCAGCAGTGGGGATGAATGTATCGGAAGGTCAAAAGGAAAATGTTGCAAGCTCGTTGGTGCACTGCCACAAAGATGGAGATGAGATTAATAATAATCTCAGGGCTAACACACAGAGAGACAGACAACCATTCATAATCACTCCCACGGCCAATTTAGAATCACTGATGAACCTAACAAGAATGTCTTTGCTTTGCTTAGTCGGGAGGAAGTGGGAGAGAACCCACGCAGCCACAGGGAGAATGTGCCAACTCCACACAGAAAGGCCCCGGTCATGCTAACCACCACACCACATTAGCAGAACTAGCGGCAGCTGCGATTTTTATTTTATTTTATTTTTTTTTAGTTTGTGTATCACCCACGCCTCACTGGACACATTGCCAAAAAAGTCTTTATGGCACCTCCCAGAGGAGCAACTATGTTAATTTTTCCAGTGTTGAACAAGGCTCTGGTTTGATTTGAGTACGTTCTCATAGAAAGGACTGAGGTGGGGATGTCGCTCGAGCAGGTTGTCCAAGAGTTTCATCCCCGGGGCTTTGATCACATGCCTGAGTCGCTCAAGGTGCTCAGCACTGGTGTGAGAATGAGTTTGGTTACGTGAACCAGTGGATAGATGTGTCATTGAGACTGTAAAATGCTTTGAGTAGCTGTGTAAATACAAGACCATTATATCTTGGCCTTGGAGCAGAGTCTTACCTGAATGCTCTGTCCTTCCCTTAGATCAGTGTTTGTTAATTCCGGTCCTCGGGACCCACTGCCCTGCATGTTTTCGATGTTTCCCTCCTCCACCACACCTGATTCAAATAATCAGCTCGTCATCAAGCTCTGCAGTGGCCTGATAAGGACCCGTTCATTTGAATCAGGTGTGGTGGAGGAGGGAAACATAAAAAACATGCAGGGCAGTGGGTCGCGAGGAACGGAACTGAGAAACTCTACCTTAGATCAGTATGTAGCTTAAGGACTCTTCTCTGCTGTAGTTTTCTTTTTGTTTTCTTGTTTTAATGCACCTTTTGCTACATATCTATCATCTGTTATTATCCAATAACATGGATAAAATAACAAGTAAATATATAATACATGCGACTCCTGTTTGCATTTACCCTGTCTGCTCTTTATTATTACAGACGGTTTGGAAAGTTTTTTAGTATAGAACCATTTTTTTTTTTTTACATATACTGTGTATTGTTGTATTTTTGTGTCTTGTTTAACAGATCTTGCTGCTCACATGAGCCTTAAATGAGCCCCCCAAGGGACAAATAAAGTTTTCTGAATCTAAATACGAAAACAACAGCACCACCTTGTGGCAGGAGCGCCTCCTCTCAACTTTGAACTGCAGAACAACTTAAATCTGACCACCTCTCTGATATGCACCCTGTATAATATCAAACACCAGACTGTGAGAGGCAGCTGTGTAAATATCCGGCTTTGCACAAACAATAAAAGCAGTGAAATAGCTAAAGTGTTGCATAAATTAAAACATAAAAAAAAGTTCAACTGTAGACTCAATAATAATATTCCTAAATCTTATGTCCACTAATGTGCAGTTGACTACAAGTGGAGTGTATTGAGAACAAAAGACACAAGGAGCCGTGCGAGTTCGTGACCACATGAGCACTTTGTTATTTAACATCCATAGTAGTTTGATAATGTCATACGTACACATCATATAGCCTGGACACAGAGAGAAGAGCGGTGCCACTGATGCTGAAGGTATTTACAGGCAGGAGGCAGCCAGGAAAAACAGAGAACAGAGAGAACCATCCTTCTTTTCCTTCTCTCCTTTCTTTCTTTCTTTCTTACGCCGAGCGTAGCATCTTGATGCACGACTCTCTGGTTTAACCACTACGATGTGTTCATGTCCGTACGTGAACTCTGAGCGGGATGTCGATGAACAGCAAACCAACCGGGGAGGATCGAAACCCTTCTACTACCACAGGTAACTCGTATTACAGTCAGCAGGTTAGTTAGCATTGGAACTGAAGCTTATACTTGCTCTCTGGATTAAAACGGGAAATAATGCACCGACAAAATCATTAATAACATTCGTACATATAACTCTATGGCAGAAATGAACCGCTGAAAGATTTAAATATATTTACAGTTTTCAATGAGAATCAAATGCTAAAAATAAAACTGTACAACAAAGCAACAAAAGAAAAACTAGTTTTCTGTTTAGGCTTTCGAAAAAATACACAAGCATTCATGTATTTAATAAATGTACATTACCTTTACCACTTCATCGTGTGTGATATCTGGAGAGGGCATCTGTATACACGTTAACTTCTATCCAGGTGTAATACATACAGCTGGAATTGTCAGCAGTCTGAACCTAAGGCCACATTTTTACACCCGGGGCTTGACGGGTCGCGGGTACGTAACGGCACGGACGCCCGCGAAGCCGTACGTGCTGGGGTTTCCCTTTAAACATCCAAAAATATCACCACGCGTCTTTATTTCCCCGTAGCTTTCTTACAACTCAAACGAGCATCTTTGCGTCCGCTGTGACGTGTCGTAGAATATTTAAAATATAAGCTGTGATGTCGGCTGTGGTGACGGCCTGTTCCTCCCTCCAGCACTTTAAGGCATACTGAGATCTTTCTGAAAGCAGAACGTGAAACTAATTCGGAGAATTTCCTGGCGAAGGGAACCATCCTCGTCCTGATTTTTTTTTTTACCCCAGCTAAAGAGGCCAATAAATAAACAGAACTCATCATACCTGTAAGCCACATACACCGATCAGGCCTAAGATTATGACCACATGGACACGGGTCTGTCCTGTTAGGATGTTGTTAGTGTTTAGGTCCTGTGGGTTGGGATTTTTAGTAGTGTTTTTGTGTGTGTGCCTGTGTCAGGCTGCGTCCTTGCTATAACGTTTTGGTGTCTGGTCTGGTCCAGGTGGCTGCTACGTGTCTAAGTAACATCCACCACGAATACCAGATCCAAAAGTTTCCCAGCATGATCAGTGTTATTCACTCCTCCTCTTTCAGTGGTTTTAATGTTGTGGCTGATCGGTGCATGCGTTTGCAGTACAGATTTAATTTAAACGTAAATGGCGTCAAGTCTTCTTGGAAGAGATTAAACTTTAGCAGGTGGCACGCGGGGAAACGTTTATGCAAAGTTACATGCGCCACCGATTCATCCTGGCTTTGCCTTCTCAGGAAGGAAGGAATAAAAGATTATTACCCAACAGTCAGGCTTTGATGGACAGTGACCAGATAAGACAGAGGAGGGAACGGATTGGTGTTTGTGTCAGTGGATGTTCAATCATTCAGCGTCTCGTAATTTTAATAATATCAATCATAATAATATGGAGATCAATCACCGTAAATCTTAAGTTTCACTGGCTTCTCTATGAATGAAAGGATTGATCAGCACTAGTTAAGCAACAGGAAATGAACCTGTCCAGGGACTGAGGGGAGAGTCTGAGCACTGTGTTTTAAGAGTGGCACAGAGAGTACAGCAAAGTGCAGCCAGGCATGGTATAGTTTATCATATTGTGAACTACCGCGCGTCACCCCCCTCGTCGTTTTGTCCAAAGTAGAGATGGATGGTCGCGTGGTTAAGCTCGTAGGACAGCAGCTTCGCACATAAACAGAGAAAGAGAAGCGTGTGACAGTCTTTGGGTTTGGTTTTTCTCGTCAGGTCTTTTGGTTTTTGGATGTGTGCATGCTCTGGAGCAGATGTGCGTTTGTGGTTGAGCCTGCATGCTTCCCTCGGTGTCTCTTTTTTTATTTTTTCCTTTAGAAATACTCCCAATGTACAGCCAACACCAGCAGACGTGTGGCAGCCTCCGTCTTCGGAGCAGACGGCTTTCATCTGTTGGGTGAGGTCCTCGCCCTCTGCTCAGTACTTCCAGAGTCCGCTGACATCCTGGCTGTCCTCCATGCCTTTGAGGGTGACGTAGATGATGGGGACCAAGCCCTCGGTGGAGCCCAGGGAGCACAGCAGCCAGTCGGGATCGGCCTTGCTCAGGACCCGCAGGACGTCGCCCTTGTTGAAGCTCAGCTGGCCGGGCTCGGTGGCTATGTGGTGGCACAGCGCTCGCACTTCGCTGAGGGGACAACAAACGGAGAAGGTGAGCTGCTGTGTTGTGCAGTGGTTCAGATAAGAGACTCATTAATCCATCAAATCAAAAGGTCCCTTTCATGGCTAATGAAGACCAATGTTAGGCTAATTTTACACTGACCCTCATTTAACGTTGTAAACTGACTTCAAACATGTCCAAGCTGATCTTAAAAAAAAAAAAAGTTTTGGAGGCTTTCAGTGCCACTATACACCGATCAGGCATAAGATTATGACCACCTGGACACGGGTCCTGAAGGTGTCCTCTTAGGATGCTGTTATTGGGGTTCTATAGGTCCTATGGGTTTGGATCTGTTCTTCATGTTTTTTTAGTTGTTCCCAAAGTGTATTTGTGTGTGGGCCTGTGTCAGGCTGCATCCTTGCTATGAATTGGTGGTGTCTGGTTTGGTGTAGGTGGATGCTACATGTCTAAGTAACATCCACAACGAAAGCCGGGTCCAACATTTCCCAGCAGAAAATTCAATTGTCACAAGATGGTTATTTACTTCTCTTTTCAGTGGTTTTAATGTTGTGGCTGATCGGTGTATGCGTTTACAGTATGTACGTTGACCAGTCTGCATCTTTTGAGGTGAAGTACAGAAGTACATGTCTAAGTAACATCCACACAAAGGTCAGATCTGAAAGCTTCCCAGCAGAACACTGAATTATCACAAGATGCCCAATGTCATTAACGTCACCCGTCAGTGGTCATAATGTTGTGGCTGATCGTGTATTTGTCGACATGCGACGCTCACCACTGAGATAACTGTTTGGCTTCAGTTGTTTGGGTCGGCGGTGGTGGGTGTGCGGTGGTTTGGGTCTGAGTCGGTGTTGGAGGATTCTCCGTCTTCTTCGCGCTGCCTCCTCCGATGGTCTGAGCTACGAGGTCGAGAACAGACCGATCCAAACCGAGCCAGCCGGACGGAGGCCTGAGGAAGAAAAACAGAAGATCGTTTTTAACCTTTAAGGATGAGGACGATGTCTGAATGACGTCGAATACGAATCAACTTTTCTCACCTTGTCTTTTGGACTTTTCCTTTCTGTTCAGCCGCCTCCGCTCTGGAAGGAGAACCCACGCTGGAGCCAAAGAGCCTCCCCCAGCGCAAACTCTGCCCGTGGGAGGGGCTTTCCTCCTGGGCTGCAGCTTGGGCTCCGGCCTCGGCGGCCTCCAGAGGAGTGGCCTCTTTCTCGTGGCTGAGGACGGACTCCGGGGGGCTGCCCATCCAGGAGGGCCGTCCCTTGGGGCCAGCTGAGCCGGCGCCACTCCTTTTTTTTTTGCCCTCCCCCTCTTGGCTCGACTCGGCCCCTTCCACCACTCCTTCCCTCGTGGGCGGCAGCTGGTTCTGTCGCCTCTCTGACGACTTCTTCCTCTTCTCGGTCCTGACGAACTTTGACCCCTCTGCCGATTGGTCGATGTAGACCTGGGAGGACTGCATGAGCTGAAACCACCAGCCGGCCTGTCTGTCCTGCCGCTGGCGCCCCTCCCCTGAAGGAGCCTTGTCCTTCCTCCTGTCCTTCTCATGTGCATCCTCTCCCTCTGCGCTGCTCTCTTGACCCACGCCTTTCATTCTCTGCCCTTCCATCCCCCTCTCCTTCCACAGATTGGCGAACCCCGCCTCCATCAGCGTCGCCCTGCCAACGGGCCCGGCCGCCATGCTCTCAGCTGACGTCCCCAGTCTTCTCGACCTGGCCCCTTCCATCCTCGGCCACGTCCCCTCCCTCCTCAGCCCCGTCCTCTCCTTCTTCGCCTCCGCGCCGGAGTCCCGGACCATTTCGCCGACGGTGACGCTCAGCCCCCTCATGAGCTGGAAGGTGGAGCGGCTCGACTGGTCGGCGCTCTGCCCAGCGGAGCACAGCTGCTCCTTGCGACGCAGATGCTCCTGCCCCTTTTGGAGGAGGTGCGGTTCGAACAGGAGGTCCAGGTCGAAGGGGAGGAGGGAGAGGGGCTGCAGGAGGAGGAGGAGCTCCTCAAAGAGATGCTGGCAGGCCCCTTGGGACAGGGGGAGGAAACCCCACGGGCTGTAGTGTGTCGCTATGATATCTGAGCCAAAACAGACGAACAGAGGAAGGTTTATAAATGCTCCTGCTCACAGTCTCAGACGCAGACTATAAGTTATCATAGTTTCTTACCTTCATGTGTGTAGAGGTGATTGAACCAGAACTCCAAAGATTTGAGGCTGAAATACAGAAATAATATACATATCTTTAATTTTAACTTTAAACAATAAACTCAAATACACAAAACAATACGTGGTTCAGCTTAGAAACCTTTTACGTTTGTGAGACAGTGGGTGTTTAAACCTCAACATACACTGATCAGGCATAACATTATGACCACCTTCCTAATAGGTGGGTGCTACATGTCTAAGCAACATCCACATGAATGAATACCAGGTCCAAACGTTTCCCAGCAGAACATTGAACTGTCACAAGATGATTCAATGTTACTTACTTCACCTGACAGTGGTTTTAATGTTACGGCTGATCAGTGTATGTAACAGTATGTGCACAAACATACACGTGTTTTTAATCATGAAATATTAACAGAGGAAGATATTCTCCAGCCCTCCAGCAAAGGAGGGCAACAAGAAGTCTGCACGTTACACAAAACTATCTTGAATATATTTGCAGGTTTTATTTTTATTTGCTTGTTTTAACACTGACACGGACGAAACAGTGAAAACAGGGATAAATAAAGGGAAATGACTCACTTGAGCAGCCCGAAGATGAAGGCGTTCAGTCTCATGCTGTGGCTCGTGAGCTCCGAGTACTGGCTCACTTTTGAGAACAAGCTGTGGAGGACACGCGTGGACGGGCCTGACGTAGGACGAGAATGAAAACATGACTTCACTGTCTTATGACGTCACTGTGTCATAAATCAGACGACCTCACGGCTACTATTCATCCTCTACTGCCCAATCAATAAGGGGTGGGTATTGGCAAGGACCTCACGATACGATACGTATCACGATACCCGAGTCACGATACGATACATTACTGCGATATTATGATATTGTGATATATTGCAATATTCTACATATTTCACTGAGAAATATCTAATTCATTAGACGAATTGAGTAAAAAAACAATGTTAATTCAAATGATCCATTTCCAATTCATTGCACTTGTGAGTGTGTCACTTTGGGCAAATACTAGTCAAACACAAATCACAGAACCATAAATACTCCTCTCACCCAGCTGTGTGGAGGCCTCCACGAGGCTCCAGGGCTGACAACGCCGCTGGCCGATGATCAGGTCCAGCACGTACGCCTTCAGACCGTCCTGCAGCACGTCGCGTAGGGCCGGACACAGGTACTTCAGGATGAGGTGGCCCACGTTGGGACTCACCCAGCTGTTCCCCAGCTTAGCCTGGTACAGTCACAGACAAGAGATATTAAGAGGTTAAATAAAAGTGGCATGAAAGAATGAATAACCTTTACCTGAGAGTGTGTTCAAGCTAAAGAAGAAGAAGAAGTTAAACCAAGTCTATGGATTAGATTGATTCGGAGCATGTGTAAATTCAATGACTGCCTGAAGCCAGTTAAATCAAGTAGAAGTCTAAAGAAACCAAACCAATATCTGAAACTACACATTGTTATTGTTTGCATTCTGACCGCTTTAGCATCTATTTTATTCTATATAGAAGCATAATTTACAAACGAGCATCATTCTGCACTGAAAAAGACTTTGAAAAGGTCCATCTGCTGGATTAAGTAAATTTCTCATTGCCCCCTGCTGGCTACTCTATGTACTGCACCTAAAAAGCATTTGACATAATTTGTTATTTTTATTTATTATTTTTAAGCTGTTTGTTCAAATCTAGTATGATTTCTAAACATTGTCACCTCTGACATGCTTCAGATCCAGATTCAAAACTAACTCCATTTGACCAACATTTCTCCTTTTATCTCAATTCAATTTGCTTATCTGCTTTTATTTTTTATTTTTATTGCATGTCATGTTTTATTCTTAATCTTATTTTATTTTATCATTCTTCTTACTTGGGTTTTTTTTTTTACGAGTGTTTTTATGTGCAACTAAGCTACTTTGTCCGAGCTATTTCCCTCGTGGATCATTAACGTCTGTCTAAGTCACCCAGCCTTACCTTTACATCCGGGTCTCTGCTTGTGCCAAAGTGTGCGACAATCAGATCCACCGCTGTGTTCACAGCTTTCACTAAACCTGAAGGGAGACAAGGAACCAAGAGTTATGTCAAAAAACCTTTTAGCTGCATAATAGAGTCTCTGTAATAAGTGTTTCCTAGTGTAAGTTCCTCCTTTTCTTTATCTCATCTCATCTTCTACTACCGCTTATCCTCACTAGTTTCAATTAGTTTTTTTTCTCTTATTCTCTGCAGGGAAGCGGAAGACATTAATATTTAAATATAGCCAAATATTAATGTGTATTTCACTGTCTTTTGGTTAGATTCACAAAAGCAGGAACTAATTGTGCAATCAAGAGCTGCTGGTAAAAACGTAGTGATGCCAAAATCTCAGTAAAGTTACGAGAAAACAAAAACCCAAAACTACTCAGCTTTGCTTTGACATTACATTTAAACTGTGCTTCTTGGATAGTGCATGTGTATGATAACTATGATGTGATGATTTAGTAGTGAAGGATATGGATAACTGTGTTTGTCAATGCCTTTTGAGAACAACGCTGCCTGATTCTGTCTGTAAAGCAGCAGTGAACTAGAAAGCGCAGGTCCTTTTAAATTTTGAGTGTTTTCTGTGACCCTGTCTGCTTTTTCCATGGCCCAATTCCAATCCACCCCCTAAAGACTCGAGCCCTGAACCCTCACTGACTTAAGTGACGTCAGCTGTAAGTGAAAAGGCTCCAGATCCTATTAATAGAAATAGAACAGCGCTTAGCCCCTTTCATGTGACGTTACCTTGACAACGACATGCTGTTGACGCCGACTACTCTGGGAGTTTTGATTTAGAAGCTACTTACAGCGTTGACAAGGCGTGTGAGGAACAGACTAATAGACCGATCACTTTATCCAAGACAGTCAAGAGGTCATTTCAAAATAATCAATGCATTCAGTGTGAAGTTGCAGCTGTGTTGAAGTGGCTGCAAAAAAAACAACCCATTGAAACATGGGTATGAAATGTGCAATAAGTAATATATATATATTTAGATTTCGGTTATTCTGACTAATAACCTGCAAATGCACCTCTAAATCAGTGCGTCCGTGAGGGGTCAGACTGGGATTAGGCCCATGTGTTGTTCCTTGTCTTTATTGCCTGTGTTTGTCCCACTTTGATTGGTTTACGCTTGTGTTGCTCCGCCCTCATTAGTTTCACCTGTGTCTCGTTAACCCATCCAAACCATGCATTTGGTTTGCATTTCCCTTTATTCTCCGTCAGTTTTCCATTATATGTCCCTCTGTGCCGTTACCTCTTTGGATGTTTATTTGTGGTTCGTCTTTGGTCTTCACCAGTTTCTTTTGGATTTGTCTGTTTAGATAACTCTGCCTTCCCTGCCTTTTGTTCCCTATTTTTTATTTTTTTTTAATTAAATGTAGCTTTACATTCCTACTCCTGCCTCCCCTTTGAGCCCTAAATCACCATTTACCACTGTAAACGTGACACTTGGAGCTTCCGAGACTCATAATACACACTGCAAAAAAGGAATTTCAAGAAAGCAAAAAAGATTTTTGTCCAGAGATGAGAACTTTGTGCTTATTTTAAGAATTTCTGTCAAGCAATTGGCAGATTTTTTTTTCTCAATACAAGATGTTTTGAGTGAATATAAGAATATTTTTGCTTCTTTCTAGTAATGCTGTGTCCCTTAAGAAGATTACAGTATGTTCAGCACATTTATCCTTCTGCTTCTACATATGTAACTAAATCATGATGTACAACTCCTTTTTATGCTCCTTTTTATGTGTTTTCTGCTCAAAAACGGGTCAAATTATGAGGAAGAAATTGCTGGAGGTGCATTTGTTTTTGTAAGTGACGACCCAGAAATTAAAAAAAGATAATAATAATAATCCAATCTTATTGTTATTATTCATAATTATTCATGTTGTTCTGTTAACTATATGACATTTGGCTGGATGGTGGTGGAAAAGTGCAGAGGGACAATAAACCCTTCTCAGTATTTGCTTGTTGTTGCTTGGAGTTAAACAAATCTGTGACATAATAGTTTAAAAATCAACAAAACTGCAAAAATATTCAACACTATTGATACTTATAACAACCTGCTTATAGTTAAAATGAACTCGGTACATATCTAGAGGTTTATGTTTGATTCAGATTTTCAGGTTTTATTTGTAGGAACTGTAAAATCCCTACATTCTGAAATCCATCTTGTAAACGTGGTTGTTTAGCCTGTAGCCATTAAATTCTCTGTCATGCATTTCCACACACCTCTCTTCTGGACCAGGTCAACAGAGACGTGGGACTGTGAGGAAGAGCAGGAGGAGGAGGAGGACGTGGAAGCGTCGGGGGAGAGGCAGAACTCCTCTGGAGGCCTCTCCGTGAGCGAGAAGTAGTCCGGCAAGAAGTCGCTGTAGCTCTGCTGCATCTTAACCGACTGGCCCACTGCTGAGACACATGCAACGGAAACACATTTTACAAATTAGTTACACGCGGTCACGTGAGATATGTTCAGTAAAGTGCCACCATCTGAGGAGCTGGAGGCATTTGAACCTATAACTATGTCAAAAGTAAATCTTCATGCTATTATCCTGCATGCATTTAATCTCTGCCAACTGAATCGTGAGCACCATGTAGCCGTCCGAGCGAGTGGCCGGAGTGGGCCGAAGGGAAATCAAACACATTGCGCCTGGCAGGTCGTGGTCCCCCACCCCTTCTGGGTTCCATGTTACCAGAGAGGGGGCCTGATCCTGCAGAGGAGTGGGCCCCCGAGACCCTCTCCACACCCAGGGGGTTTCGACGACGGTACTCCTTCCACTTGAGAGCCTGAGGAGAGAGGTGGTGCGCTGTTGGGGGAGGGCAGGTGTTACGGTGGAGGGGGAGGGGAGGGACGATGGAGATGGGGTTAGAGGTTGAAGTGTGGTTTGACGAGTATGGATGGATGGATGGATGGATGGATGGAGAAAAAGCAGTGGAAGAAGGGTGCATGGAAAGAGGACGGATTACAGGAGAAGATATAAGTCCATGCATGAAGAGAGAGAAGAAAGAGAAAAAGAGAACAGTAAGAATGTACAGAAGCTTCTTTTTAAAAGTACACTGAGTCACACAGAACTAGTTAATGTATCTAAATCAGGTGTAAAGCTTCTCTGTGTTTCATGTGTACATAACAGACTGTGTAAAGATGGGGTAGAGCTCCCCTAGTGGCTGGCTGCAGTATAGGTCATAAGCTCCGCCCCCTCCATGTTAGTGGATGGGACTTGGACAAAAACACTAAAAAAATACATCAATTTTTTTTTTTTTTTTTTTTTTTAACAACAATGGCTTCAGTAATTTTAGGTAGTTAATATAGGTAGATAGAAGTTTTATTTAATTTAGTTATTTGACACTACAGAAACAGGATGTGACATAACAACGACTACCAGTTGCCATGCCAACTGCTCTGTAAGGCTGTAAGAAAAAGATTAAAAATCAGTAATCCAACATTTCCTTGTAAGGTAAAGCTTAGTATTAATTAAAAAGGGGGAAGTGTCCACCTTTATACAGTCTATAAGATAAACCTGGAGGCTTTGTTCATCTGCTACAAACAAGCTAATAGTTGCAATAAATGTAAAGTATAGTCAAGGGGAAATTAAAAGGACAAAACAGGAAAGATGGCTACAGTCACAAATTCACAAGAAAGCTGGAAGAGTTTGAAATCTCATGTGGAATCCAGCAGCCGGTGAATACTGGCACTGTGAGTTTTTATATTCAGAGTAAAGCGTGCAATAAACTCGATGTGATTAAAGATGAACGATGAAAACACTGTGGTGCTCTCTTCAAAGGAAAGCTTGTGTCTGTGTTCATCTTTATAGATGAGAATAGACTAAAAAAAAAAAAAAAAAACCTGAGCAGCAAACACATTTTCTCATGAGACCAAGAACAAACCAGACTTTTATTCTGAAACCTACCATGATGCGTCCTGGCTCCAGATCCTTTGCTTCCGTCCACGTGCTTCCCAGAGTCCAGACAGCCCAGCGTGCTCAGAGTGTCGGTGTGAAGCGCTCCGTGGTGGATGCACTGTCCCTGCACTGGTGGCAGAACCGGCGGCACCTTCCCTCTCTTCGCCCCCAGCGACGGAGGCGGAGGAGTCGGGGGCAACGCCGCTGACCCTCCGCCTTGTTTAGGCGTGGGTGGTGTGCGCAGGACGCCGGCGCCTGCTGACAGCGGGCAGGAGAGGCTGTGTGCGGGCTGAGGGCTGGGCGTGCAGGTGGAGCACGTCCCGGAGCTGGGCGCCCCCTGGAGCCGGACCGGAGAGTAGCTCCCGAGAGGCGAAGGCCGAACCGATCCGGGAGGAGGAGGAGGAGCCGCCGTGACGAGAGAACCCTGGAACCTGTGCGCGTTTTCGGCCGGGTCGTCGCCCGCCGCCTCCCCGACGGGGCCGCCGGAGCCCGAGCCAGACCCGGAGCCCGACCCGGAGCCCGAGCTGGAGCGGGCCTGCATCCCAGACACGTAGCCTGTGAGCAGGGGCAGCAGGGGCTTGGGCTGGGCTGGTTTGGAGGTGAACTGGTGGTGGAAGGTGAAGGGCTGGATGGGGAGGGTGGTGGGCCGCTGGTCCTTGCTGTAGCGGACCACTGCCGGGCGGCCGTCCGAGGAACTGGAGAGACCACCTGGATGAGGAGAACAGAGGGAGGAGTCACATGGAGAGAAACAAATAATGCATTATTAGAAATAACTCTCAACCTCACAGTCTAACAGAAATGTAAATTAAAACCTGTAAAAATGACGATTTATGGAAGCCTGTTTCAGTAGGTTGTATTGCTTTCATGCATGTGCACCGTATGTTATAATATTTTAAATGCTTATCACAAACAACATCTTTTACCAGCCATGTTTGGATTTAAGCTATAAACCGTGCAGCCAATAAAGTGCAAAAAGTGTCTGTAAAATGTCAGAGTGAATCGTTTCAAACTGCAGAAACACGAAGGTCACGACCGTTTCCTGAAAACAAAGAGTAACAGAAAACTGCCCAGTCATAAAGCTACACAGCTCTTATCACACACAGCCACGACACCGAGACACCGACTCTGCTCTGGTCCACGTGCGCAAACACACATACACACACACATACCGACAAACACGTTCACATCCACATTAACACACACACACAAAAACAACAGGCACAAAGACTAGAGACCTGAAGGCACCGCGTCAGGAGAGACACCGACGAAGAGAAGGCTACTTCTTCACTCAGTCACTATCTATGTATGTGAGTGTGTGTGTGTGTGTGTGTGTGTGTGCGTTTCTAGAGTCAATTTATGACAGACAGGAGCATGTGTGACGTCAGCGGTGTTGCGCAAGCTGTTTGTCGCCCTAAGGCCGCCCTGCTGTTGCAACTTTTAGCAGAGTGCAGTGATGTCTCTCCGCCACAGGGGGGAGACACCAGGACGCAGCAGAACATGATGGAGTCATGGAGGGGGAGGAAGGACTGAGCTGTTTGCAGGCGATGGGGAAAATAAACACACATTTTCTGTCTCTTTCTTTTTTTTTCTCCCCCCTCTCCATCTCCCTCTCCGTCCCTCCCCACCTCCTCCTCCTCCTCGTCTGCCATCTTCCTCTTGAGCTCTCCGCTTTGTGTCAGACAGTCGAGGCCTCTCCTTCAGAGCTGGTGCTTCATGTTAGCATCATTAGTGAGCAAGCTGCCTCCCAAAGGATTTCAAGGAGGAACGCAGCAGCGAAGCAGCACAGCTGACTGAGGAGAGGCCTGATGAATAATAAATATAAAGTGAGCTGCTGCTGCTGCTGCTGCATGGCCTCTCATTACAGCCTTTAAGGGTGCACAGTTAGAAAATCAAGATGTATCTGATGTACAGTTGGTGCGGCACGAGATGACCCATTTTCTCAAATCTCTTCATCGATATTCCTTTTACTCTCTAAAAGAATCACTGTGTTCGAGCAACAACTGGAGGCTCTAAAGACGTCGAGTACAACCCGTTTACAGTGCTGCTCCCGAGCTCAATTTACAGCCGTGATTCATCTTCAGTCAACAGGGCAGGGAAGTGCTTTTTTTGTTCAAGCACCTGAAGGGGGAAAGAAATAAAACCTGTCCACTCAGAAACACTTTCTCAGAGACAAAGTATTATTGTATAGACCTCTATTATAATCAGGGTTTCACTAGGACTGCAGTTTATTTGCTTAATTAATGATTAATCCATTGGTTAGCAACAGTTTTTGATGAGAAATACTTCGGCCAAATACTAGTATTACAAATCATAACTAATTTAATGTTGGAAACCTGTTTTTTTGTTTTTTTAAACAGTAAACGCCGACTTATAAAAATGATTAAAACATTTTAGCAGAGTTCGTGTTGCGTATTTATAGATGCATAGCTGCAGAATCAGTGTTAACCATCGTCATTCGGTCCTTGAGTTACATTCCTGTGATGTGACATTTTATAAATGTTTCTGACGTGGTTTTTTGGAGCTGTAAACTGTGTTTCAGCTATAAAAGGGACAGCTAAGACTTCCTGGGACATTCCTTTCCTGGTGCACTCACTCTGAACTATCCGTGGTCTTATTCCAAAGGAATTCCAAGCATGCATGTGTGTATTTATCCAGGCAGAGAGACAGAAACCTGCTGAGACGGGTTTTGACAGTGAGCTCGGTTGTCAGCATAGAGATGAATAATTCTGCACCGAGCATCAGCTACTGGGGCTTAAATTTCAGAAATCAACATGTTTACAGATCAGTGCAAAACGTGGTTTTGGGAATCTGCAGCTAATTTCTCCTTGCTACTGACTATTTTACACCAGTCGGCCACAACATTTAAACCCCTCTCAGCTTAATCGACTTTCTGAATGCGCTCCTTGTCCCAGTTTACATGCAATGGAAAAGACAGAGTTGTTCATGTGGCAGACCGGCATGAAGATAGATGGCGCTGTCTCTCAGGTGGTTCTTCCACCAGCTCTGTTTGCCTTCTTTTATTATGTGACCGGCTTTCGTGGATGTTTTTGTGGAGTAAAGTGTTTACATGCACTTAAGTTGTCCAGTTAAAGTCGGATTAAGGCAATAATTTGCTTTTTCACGTGCATGTAAACGTACTGACTGACAGGAGAAGCAAATAACAACTGACCATCTTGTCACGATACAATGTTCTGCTGGGAAACTTTGATGTCAGTAGCCAGCAGGTGCAGCACGACACAGACACACAAAAAACATGAAGAACTGCACAAGGTGTTGACCTGGCCTCTAAATTCCCAAACTGATGAAGTATCTGTAGGTGGTCGTAATGTTATGCCTGATCAGTGTATATTAAGACTTAAAGTTAAGTATAATGGAGGCCGAGCCCACTTCTTTCTTAAATTGTCCCAGAGAAATGAGGAGCAAGGCAGTCCCATGATATGTGGACGGGTAGTATACTCTAGACAGCATTACGACATCTTTTTCCAACATTTAAATTAGTTTCTGCGTGTGACACTTTTCTTTATGGCTGCTGGTAGTTTAAGAATATACAGGTGGTACGTGTAGCATTTTAAGTTAGTTTCAACTATTTGCTTCCTCAAGAGATTTAGATGAATAAAAATAATAGAAACAAACAAACTGATATCAACACGATCCGCTCGGCCAGATTACATCGGTTTCTAACGCATGATGTGAATTATTAATGAGAAATGTAGAAACGCATCACTTTTCATTTGAGTGAACCATAAACGGCAAATACAGAAAGGTGAATTAATATCTTCCCTGGATCCTACATTTTCTCTAACGCCTCAGTCTAGTTTTTATTATGTACTATATGGACCACAGTGACGCACACACTAACTCAGCAACATACAGTGATCTCACACCTGTTTGTTATTCAGAACATGTTTGCCCCACTTCAGCCCTTCTTTCCCTCTGAACACACACTTTGCATCAATCTCTTCTCGGAGCATCTATACGTGCGGGCGCAAAGGCACCTATAATAATAACGCTCACAAGTCTAAAGATACACAAACAAACAATGGCATACGCACATATTTGTGTAGTATCTTACAATGCATACTGACGCATTTTCATATGTTTACTTAGTATTTTAAATTCTGCAGATTGTTTACGTCTGTTTCAATATTTATTTTTATTACTTTCACTGAACCAATAAACAAGTTGTAAATATTCAGCAGCTATATGAAGATAAATTCAGTGTAGGTGAAGTAGAAAGTTAATGTCTGATTAGTAACTGAAGGAGAAGTTGATGAAGCAAGAGTAGCAGACTGCAGAAAATGTTCTCCATCTCCTCCCATTGGTCAAACTGATGCGAATTTTTAGCCAGAATCTGATCAGTACTGTGCAGGGGTAGATTTATTGATGGACCCGCCCCCCCAGACTCACTGATGTTTTTGTTTAATTAACACTGAGCTCTGCTCTACCTCCACCAGCCTCAAAGCAATGTTGGATTGTACGCTGCACAGTTGTCACTGGTAACTTTCAATCATCATGATGCCACATCCTGTTTCTTTAGCTTCAAATTACTAAATAGGCCAAAACTCCTCAGAAAAATTAACAGTGGAGTTTAGCATTAGAGACAGGATGACAGAAACCATCCTTCAAAAAAGATTATTTCACATGTAGTTTTACTTCAGTCCAAGTCCCATCCGCTAACATGGAGGGTGTGGAGCTTATGACCTACACTACAACCAGCCACCAGGGGGAGCTCTACTTGCTTTTCACTTTTGAGGAGCTGTCATGGCGTCCACTTTTTATGCAGTCTTTGGTCCTGATAAACAAACATTAATAGATTTATGGTTTATTTCTCCAATGATTTCATCATTTGTAACAAATCATTGTTCAACTCTGCAGCTTTGTGGTAACATTTTAGTATATAATAAATATATAAAAAAAATATAACATCAGACTTCTCCTTATCTGACTAAGACACCCAGATAATGTGATTAGAAATCAATTTTCTTTGGCATGTATGCGCTTAATTGGACTAATTTGACAACATGTGTGCACAGACATTACATATAAGATTAAAAAGCTAAACTGTTACCTATCTTGTTTATTTTACATGCTGGTCTGCCTCATGAACGAAACCAATTGTTTATTATATCATGTATTAGGTAAACCTGAATGGGGGCCATATTAACCCACTGACAAGACACATATCGCCACCTGGTGTGGAGGAGTAGGACATGTTTCAGTTTCAGTTATTTCATTCTCTCTGTTGCATGTGAATTGGGACAAGGATCTCATTCAGAAAGTCGAATTTGGAGCATAGCTCGATTAAGATGTACATGTAAACTGTTTAAAGCAGGAGATGACGTACCTTCTGCCTTTGCTCTGGTCTCCCTCGTCCCTTCCAGGTGTCGCTCTATACTGCCTTGACTGTAACATCTGGTAAAGGGCACCGGTGACAGGGTCTGACTGTCCACCTCGACGCGTTGCTCCGGGATGGGAGAGAAATCCACCGACGAGTGTGAGTGGGTGGAGTAAGTGGAGGCGAACGGGTCTCCGGCTGTCTTCAGCGACGGCGACCCACCCACGCCTCCATTTCTCCGTTTGCTTCTGGCGATCTCCGCAAACGAGGTGACCCGCGGAGGGGGGGTCGGGACCGGCGCGGCGCCCTCGCTGAGCCGGACAGGGCAGCTCAGCATGCGCTCCAGGGAGCCGAGCCGCGGCGAAGGAGACTTGTCCAGGTTGCGATCGTAGCTTCGAGAACGAAGGCGGCTTCCTGAGGAGGACCCAGCTCCGATCAGGCCTCGGCCAGCCACGGGAGGTGAAACGTTGACGTATACCTGGCCTTCGATCACAGCTGGAGCTGCTTCACCTCCACCGGCTGCCACCTGATTCTTCTTCTTCTTCTCGTCCTCCTCCTCCTCCTTTTCATCCACTTCATCCTCATTCTTATTATCATCCGTCTGAATTAAGAGAAACAAATAAAAAAAATGTTTTTAGAGGTCAAATGCATAAAATGAGTCAGTGTCAGACTAGTGCAGTGTCATGGCTGTTTTCAGTTCAGGGTTACTATGACTTCTTTCTGCTTATGGTGCTTACTATGGCTTAATTAATTCAATTAAAAATGAATTCATTTATCATTGTTTAGTTGTTATGTAATTATCAGAATTAGTTAAATGAGTCACCTTCATTTCCACCTTGCAGCAAATGCCGCCATTAATGAGCTAATCAGTTTATTCCACGTTCTGTATTACCCATAATCAGCTCGTACTGCTTTTCAAATAAGACAGCTGCTCCAACAGGAAGTTTAATTCGTTCCCGTAGACGGTTTAGAAAAGAAGATGCTCTGCACCATGTGATTTATAACGCGTGCAACCAATTAGTTTGTGTAAATAATTTTTTATTTAAGTTTGAGTTGTATATGTGTGTTTTTGTTTTGTTTTTTAAATTACTATCATACTAAAAATTCAATGAAATAAACAAAATAAAATAATAACGTCACCAATGAACACAGAGAAGCTCAAGAGCAGGCAGCTAAACAGGGAGGAGGTTAGAATTAATTTTACAACATTATGGAAAGTGAATACTGTGTACAGCCTGGTCTGGGCAATAATTCAATATTGTATTGTTAATATTTTATTAGGCCACTCAGTAAATATTGTATATGAACGGAAAATGGAACTGTGTCGTGATGGTAGGATTATACATATATATGGATGAATGAGTTGAATACTCTTAATGTTTTTAAAGTTCAAAACAAATCCTGAATAAAATAATAATGACATTTATCTCCATATTTATTTTTAAGCCTCCATCCTAAACTTTAGTCGATTGTTGCCGTAACAGGAATTTTTTTATTGAAATGGTCCTGTGGAAAAGTTGCATTGTTAAAACTAATGAATCCAGATTGTCCACTCACTTTCGATGGCTCTTCTTCCTCCTCTTCCTCCACACCCTGCTCTTCAGCTCGCTGCCTGAACAGAAAATATTCACTGGGCTGCGTCGGGGTCGGGCTGCCTTTGCTGTGCTCGTCGGAGCAGCTGTGGACCGAGGAGCCCGCGGGACTCGGGGACGACTGGGACGAGAGGTCACAGGTGACCAGTTTGTAGTAGTTCTGGGTGGCGACAACCAGGCGTGCTTGACTTTGCAGACAGGAAGCGAGGTCACCAGAGGAACCGCCGTGAGGAGGGAGGTAGGAGTTGCAGTTGGCGTCGAGGCCAAGAGCCTCCTGGTGCTCTGCAGAGCAGGAACATGTGGAGGAGGAGGACAGGTGTGGTTCGCGGATGAGAGGGAAGGTGTTGCCAAGGCAGGAGGGCTGTTGCTGTGACAGAGGAGGTTCGGTCGGGGAGGTGTGAAGGTCCAAATAGAAAGCCCCTCCGGTCGTGTCTCGATTTCCGGGCAGATCGGAAACAGACGAGGTGCAGGAGTGGTCAGTGGAGCTGTTGAGGTTGGTGTGCCCGGCCACCGACGGCTTCTCCGGGACACTGTTGTTCATCTTGTTGTAGATTGCGCTGAAGTTGACGAGAACGCCATCAGAGCTGTTGCAAGAGGAGTCGCTGCCGTAGCCCTGCAGGCACTCTGAGAAAGGCTCGGAGAAGGCTTCGGGGAAATGCTGCGGGTAGTTCTGCGAGAGGGCGCAGCAGGAGCAGTGCTGATTGGAGGAGTTAGAAGAGTAGGAGCCCGTCTTGCTGCTTCGCCCGCACCTCATCGGGTGGTCTTCATCTTCTTCATCGTCTTCACCCCAGTCATGCTCCCCACAATCCATGGACATGTTGGAGCCGCTGCTTCCATGGCGACGCTGGCTGTCCAGTCCCAAGATGTCCAGGTCGTCCAGGTGGTTGGAAAGATCCGAGGCTACTCCCCTCAGGGACTCCCGGCGACTCCCTCCCACGGAGCTGTGCAAAATAAACGGCTCAGAAGAAAACCCTAGGTTGTGCAAATGAAAGGGAGCCAACCCGTCGTGAAGGTCGCAGTTAGTGTCACTGTGGAGGTGAAAAGAGGAGTCTTCAAGGTAACCGCTGAGGTTGTCGCCATCGTCTTCCTCCTCTTCGTCATCTTCGTCCTCCTCGGTATTCAGTAGGAACGGATTATGGCGCAAAGGATTCCGATTTCGTGGTTTGGCCCTCGGTAACGTGTGCGCCGTGATCAACTGGTCCTCTGAATTGCTCGAGGTAAACGATGAGTCGTCACTCGCCGTGCTGCCTCCTCTGCCGCCACCCTTCCTTCCCCTTCCTCCGTTGTTAGAGGACCAGGTGCCGCTGGAGGTCTGGATCAGGCTGCTGTAGAGCAGAGCCTCCCTTTGGAGGACATCCCTCTCTGGGAGGGAAGTGGTGCGACTCAATCCCAGGTTTTCCGGTGGGCTAAACGGGTTGCTCCTCTTCAGAGAGCTTCCACAGCCACCCTGCCGGCCTCCTGACACCTGGCAGTGCACCAGGGGAATGTGATGCACAATCAGGGTCTCGCCAGACAGTTTAGGAGGGCTGTCCATGGTCCAAGAGGAGGGAGGGTGGGACTGGAGCTAGAGAAGCAGAGAGAGAAAGAGAGAGAGGCCCAGTGAGGGTGAAGAGAAAGGTCGAAGCGTTGTGTGTAGACAGTCGTGTTCACAGGTTGTTTGCTGGGCACAGCTCTGCAGGGCTGCCAGGGATTTGGAACGAGAGGTCAGGGAAGTCTATGCCATGGTCAGAGTGGTACATCTGGAAAGAGACACAAAGAGACGATAAGTTACCATAGAAATCAGGGACACTTAAACAAAAGGATGACGATTCAAGTGTTTGACAACCAACAGGATTTACACATTAAAACTTCATTAAAACTACTAATTAACATAAAGTAAGCTTATTTAATAGGAGCCACGGTAACAGCGCAGAGCTACAACACTCAAGTCTCCAAGCCTTTGCAGTGAGCAGGGTGAGTCAGCAGCACATGAAGTGGAAACAGTGAGGCCAGCATGCAACACCCAACAGCTGCCTCCTAAACGGTACCATGATCTCATTACCATTCACATGATACGGCCTAAAAAACACACACATGTACAGACAACCGGCAGACAGTACTTTCCCGCAGTATTTTCCAGATTCCTACCAGATATAATGAAGAAGCAAACAGAGAGCATCAAGGACCAAATGAGCCAGGGTTCTTCCCATAACAATAACTCAATAAAACACCTTGCAAGAGCATGCATACTGCAACAACATCTACAGAAGAATATGCCCCAAAAACCTTAAGGAAGAAGGTTTGGACAGGACACATACTGTCCTAGGTTTTCTCAAACGAAATCTGAACACATGTTGGTTTCACGGAGGATGGACCTCGCCTACACACTTAGCGAAACTAAAGCAAAGCCATTTTCAGCTCCACCCGTTCCACGGGTTTAAAAAGGGGAACAGGACAGAGCGTCTAGTACAGTTGACGGAGCCAGTGGCCGAGTTATAGGCAATTTCATCAAGAAAACAAGTACAGGGATTGATTGATATATAATTCTGCTGCATCAAAAGTTACTGTGCAGCTTCACTGTGTAGAGGCCACCCTGCCAGTCTGAGGTTAATCAAATTACATTAAGTGAATTAATCCTTTGTACAGTCTATAATTGTCCAGTAAGGTATTATAAGGTACAGAATAAGCTGGATTAGTGATAAACGTTTGCTTAAACCATCAGCTCACTAGCTTAAAACCTGAAACCAGATAAGCACTAAAAGCCTCTATTATACCTGTTTAATGAAATATTACCTCAGATAGAGGAAAAGCAAGCTTTAAATGAAATGCTAATTCTTAAATCTTCCTGCAAGTCTTGAAGATAATTATTAGAATCAGAAAACTTTATTTATCCTTAAGGGTCATTCAATTTAGCAGGAGTTAACCAGACTAAAAAAAAAAAAAAAAAACAGTCAGGTGAACATTAAGTAGAAAATAAGTAGAGGAAAAGCGGTGGTCAATTTTCAATTTAAAATGAGTCAGATGTACTACAACAGATATACTGAAATAATAATAATAATGGTAATAATGATCATATGCTTTCAGGCTTTTAGAAGCACAGTTACAAGGGGATGTTTCACGAGGGCTGCTTTATCATTTTTAGTGTTAAATAAAGAACAGAGAAAGGCCAGCTGAGGCTGCAGACAACCGGTCTGGAGCTAAATGTTAGCACAGTGAGACAGATTTACTCCGTGGCACCTTAATAACTGAGACACATCTCTTGACAAATGACCTTTAAACAGAAAATGCCAGGGAGGCCCCAGATCCACCTGCACACCAGTGAAGCCCAATCTTTATATCTTGTGGTGATAGGTTCCCATGAACTCTGCTTCAGACACAGATGGAATGAATGAATTTTATTCATTTTGACATGATGAATATACACTGTGTCTCCATAGATCAGCTGAGAGTCACCAGTCTTGCTCATGGGTACCTTGTTAGGTTGAGGAAGACCGTCTGCTTTGCCCCGAGCCAACTAATGCACATATTCAAATCATTGTCATTATTAGCAACCGTATTATGACTACAACTAGGATGGTGGGACAAACAAAGCATCAGGGAAATAAGCTGATTGATGTCAGATGTTGATGTCATGGAGGAAGTTAGAGGATCAAGGTCACACAGCAAAGACTGTCAGATGCAATTAACAGCCAAAATGTAGTAGTCAGATCTTTAACTCATGGATGGCAAGAACAAAAAGCAGACCACACAAAAGAAGAAAATACGGTTCATCAATAATTCCTCCATTTACCTCTGGTCTTATTTTAGCATCACACACACATGTTACGTTTAGTATTTATCAGTCCAAGCTGTTTGTTGGTTTAAGTGTCATTAATAAAATGACCTTAGCGGTTCAGGTAAAGAGAGCAACACCAAACACGGGGAACAAAAATGGGTTTAAAAGATTATCTCAAGGGTCAGGTGGACAAGGACATTGGCTTTTGGATGACGAAGGTTTCTTTCTCGTAGGAACACTACGATTATTATGTAGAGACTGAATGTTATTTGGAGCTATTATCTGTTGTTGACCCCGGTACAGATTCTTTGTAAGCAGAACTGATGCCGACATTAGAGCTCAATGTGGAAAACCATTGGCTCACACCAATTTCATTTTTATTTATCTTATATACAGTCAATTATCTGTGCAAAGCAACAGTACTTTTTACTGGGCAAGGTAGTCCATGAAGGTCTTAAGACTTCCCAAATTGCCAGAATACTTGACCAAGTAGAGCAACAAGGAAACTTGCTGAAGATGCTTGTAAGGCAGCGTCAACAATATTTCTATCTGTTGCACATGACTACGTTTACTAAAAATAACCAAATGGTTTACTTTGTCACTGCAAACCGTGAAGTCAGTGACTCACTGCTAAACGTTCACTTCAAACTATGAGAAAGAGAATTCAAAAGATACTTCATTTAACTTATTCATAACATAGTACAGTCCTCCCTATATTTGTGGTTAAAAACGTCTCTACATGACACTGTTCTCTCTTCTTTTAGGTTAATAATGGAACTAAAATTCTTTACAGAAGGAATTGTCCGAGACCTTGACACCTAAGCCTCAAAATGAACGCAGTGACACCACATTGGCTGTGAAGTGCAACATCTCAGCATTTAGAAACCGTGGTAATTTTTCCAATTTTTTCAAACTGTGACATAATTACAATAATCCAAATGTGCCGCCAGCGACAGGGCTTCACAATAAACTAATAACTCAATAAGGAAACCACTGAAATTTACATTTTCTTTTGTAGAATCACTGCAGAAAAACGCAGGCTAGGAAGACTAAATATAAATAAGTAAAGAACAGTTATACGTCTCATAATTGTACACTGGTAACATGATCTGAAAATAAACTCTAACCATAAACTCTGACTGAAACATTGGCCAGACTGATGCAGGATGCCAGATCTTTTCAGTATTCAAGCGCACACTCTGAGAAACAGAGAAACTTGTGAAAGGTTCCATTGAATGGAGTCAGCTATTATGCTCCCAGTTTAAACCACAACAACCGTCTTCCTGGGACACAACTCTGGGGCCTGCATGCACAAAAATGGGCAGCTATGGCAAACTGGAACAAAACAACACAATATCTAGTATAGAAAAACACAACCAGCTGGCCGTTTTGACCAAACAACAACAACAAGCCCACCACCATTCAAATCTGTGTTAGTACCAGATTACAGCAGATCAGATAACGGGTTAACAACAACAAAGAGGCTGCGCCGAGCCAATCAAATTTCCTTTCCATTGCAACATCAGAAAACCTAGTTACAATGGCGACCAATCAGAACGAGACCTGCTCTGAGAGGCACCTCGTGAGAAAGCAGGCTTTCTTTCCTCTTTCTTTGCCACTAATACAGAACCTGAACACTTCTACAAAAGGTTTAGACCTCTCAGGCTGTTTGCTGTTCTTGCTTAATCAAAGACACTTATTTTAGCCCAGAATTGTAATTTATACACTACAGTAATGGCTTTAATGGTGTTTTTTTTTGTTGTTGTCCAAGTCTGACAAAGAGAAAACACCTCAAACAGGACATGAACATATGTCTAAAAGAAAAGAAAAACAACAAGATTATGAACGCTGAGTCATGGAAACCATTATTTGCATCAACAGACACACAGAAAATATTTAATTTGAACAAATGATCAGCATGTGAATGAAGATGCTTTTAGCTGTACACAAGCGAGTTCAGCCCTGTGTTTTAACATCTTCCACTTAAAAGATTTTGTTAAGGAGTTTTAGCCATTTAACGCTTAAAGACATTCACAGCAGCATCATTTCCAGCAGCAGATCGCAGCAAATATGATGAACATATTTTATGCAGATGCAGTTGTTGGAAACCAGAACTAAAATGAGAGTAAAGAGTAAAGAGTGGCTCCATAACGAGATCCTTAATGTGTTCTCTGGAAAATCAACATCACAGCATGTTTTAGAGGCTAGGCTAGGAAACTGACCTATTTATGAAGCACTGAGGGAAAGGAAACCAAAGCTTGAACAAAGGACATCCTCCCTCTTATATCATCAGGGCTGAACTTCCAGGAATGAATCTGAGCCTGGGAGGGTGGTGTCCAAATGAAGGCGCGTCCTCGCAGCCAGAATAAAATGGCAATTACAGTGAGGGATGTAGTTCACACTTACAGTAGAACTCATGTTCATTGAATGCCATCTTATATAATAACAATAATATAAGACCATGACAAGGTTTGTTGTGTAGAAGCTGTCCAGCAGCAGTTCAGCAATTTATTTGTGAATAGTGATAAATGAGGTTATCATCTGAACTCGCATTCCTACTTCTACTTGTTTCAAATGAAACCAAACCAATTAAATCAATATAACATCTATTTCACGTGTCTGGTAGATCTAGTTTTGACAACCAGTGAATGCCTCAACTTGCATGATGTGAATTCCCATTAAGTACATTTTGTATGACCTGTAGGTATGAATAAGCTATAACTTATCATACATGATTTACCGTCAAAAACAATCCCTATGATGAGAATTTGCCATTTTGCGATAAATCTGATAAAAGAAAGTCCTGGCAGCCACAGCTCACGTGTGGCTAAACAAAGGCTCCTCCATTAATATGGAACTAGTTTGTATATCATAAGGTAGATGTGGAACAACCTTGTCACATATGCATGGTTTGCGAAATGATAATGTCTAAGCACAGAAACACAACAAATTTATTCCACCACCTAAAGTACAACCACAACCCGGAGTACGACAAGAGCCAGCAAACGCGTCAGAAGAACGCAGCCACATCCTCCGGTAAATTAGGGTGACCAGACGTCCCAGATTTGTGTGGACAGTCCCCATTTTGGATGACCTGTCCTCTGGCTGAAGTTGTCCCCGAAAATGTTCCAGATTTTAGCATTTTATGAATGAGAAGAAAAAATCTTGCACGCAGACTACAGTTATTACGGTAGCGGGCTGCTACTGACATTACAGACATAGTCTAGTTTAAATATATAAGTATGAATAAATATATCAAAATAAATGAAACCGTTTCATCTTGATAACATTCAATTACTATTTTTTTTATTTCAGTGTTTTGAATGTCCTTGGATTTCATTTCAGACGGTACAATAAAAATAAATCTCAGATGAAAATTGCATTCAGTCAGTCCATACTCTATGAGACAAGACGTGTTGCTGTTTTCACATTTCCAACTTGTTTGATTGGTCCCGACGTCCTTCTTAAACTTAAGAGTTAAGAATCATTCAACCATAACTGGTGACATGACAGAATGTAGAGACACATTGAGTCAAACATGGACTAGAATTATGATACTTTTTATCATTATTTTCATCGTTTTTACCAAAATTGCAAAATTTAACAGGATACATATTTAAGCCCATATTGCCCATCCCTAGGGTTAGGGTTAGGTACCACAGTTTAAATAAAACAGAACCTCACTTGTCAAAGAAGAAAATGTTTTGTTTTCATGTGGTTAGTGAAGACATCAATAGAAATCTAACTTTTTAATTGCATTTGTGTGAGTTTTAATGTAAATCTCATTGTACTCATCACCCTCAAAGCTACAGATCTGTCACCATTGACCCTTCCTGTTTCCCTACCGTCACTGCAAGCTCATGTATCTTCGTTCCCAGACAGCCCCCCCCTCCCGGCTTCTTCCTCAACAGTAGCCACTGTCTGTAGCTGCCTGGCTGTTGAGTTATAGGTTCAGTGTTTGCGTCCTGCTCAGTGAATGAATAGAGCTTTTAGTTCCTCGCACACATTCAGTATCTCGCAGCAGCGTCAAACAACCACTGACAAAAAGAGGTTAGGGGGTACAAAGAAGGAATGCTGCACAGATACGTAAAGAATATTAAGGAAATGACCCAGTGTCACGGTCACGCATACAGGAAGGACATTTCCCACCAAGTGCCGAAAATAAAACAACACAATTAAAAGGTAATCAACTAAAAACTGGCACGTTAGCAACTAGGAAACTACCTTTAAATCTAAGTCCACATATGAAGCGAAGCGATAACCCATCTTGTCATAGTGGACTTTCTAGGCTGTGGTTGCTTAGGTAACCCTCTTAGTATATCCTCCACCTTGGATGTTTCCAAGCGAAAAGAACACAAGATAAAAATAATGCTAATGTATGGACGGAGATAGCTCCTCTTGCCTTTCACTACTCTCTTGGTGAAAGGAAAATATCGTCGTCACCTGGGTTGTGGGTGGTGTTTTCTTGGGGTAAACGTAAGGGAAACTCTAGCTTTATTCCATTAATATTCCATTTCTTCTTCTTGCCATGCCGTTGCTAGTGACTTCCTGTGCTTACGCCACTAACTGCAAGAGCGTACATATGTTTTGTGTGCCACCAATGGGCAGATGACGCAACTTGAAGACACTCTAGACTCTAGCCATCGTGAAAATTTGGAATCAGAATACAGTCCAAGGGTGGAGCCATGCTAACGTCGACCCATCCACACTTCTGCTGGTGTTTATTAACAGAGCCCTCTGTTCTAGGTCCACCAGCTACAAAGAAATTATACCGTAAGTTGCGCTTGTTTTTAAAGAATATTAACCCACTGTCACTTGCCAGAGCGGTCGTCAACGGCAACTGTCAATCATCCATCTGTCTTTATAGTTTATAACAATGGACACTTACATTAGCATTATATCAGTTACTTAAAATGGCAGAAACCATCATTGGGACCAAGTCCCACCCACTAACATGGAAGAGGTGCACCTTGACTTCATTTTTGAGGCACTGTCATGGCGTCTATTCTTTTTACAGTCTATGCTGTTGACAGTTTCAACATTAAGTCAACAAGACGACTCGTGCAAGATTCACATTTCAGTGAACCTGTACTTCCTTTTCCTGTGCAAATTACAATAAAAATGTTCTATTCAAGCACAAACAGTTTTAATTCACAACTCATGGCCATGAAGCACCTGAGAATCCTCCCCAAGTTAAAGATGAACACATGACCTTGATCCCGGCTTGCCCAAAGGCTTAGTGACAGTTTCCGTTCCTGCCCCCTTTCTCTATCTGAACTTGAGGAGCTTACAGGCCTTTACATAAGAGTTCAAGTCAGCACTGACAGGTATTAGCGTTAACTCGCATCCAAACAGGAGGAATGAGGCAGGAAGTATTTGATGGCTCTAAATGTGGTAAACTTACTGCAGATTAATTCTTACATAAAACTGCGTATATAATTTAAATTCTGGCAGTAATGGTGCAGAAAATTTCACTGTAATCACAGAAACGTTGAGAAAATATTGCTATTCTGGGATTAATTCAGTTATTCTAATGTAAATATACAGTAAATAAGGGGTTGAACGTTCCTAACAAAGATTCATTAAACATACTTTTAACCATGAATACAGTAAAATGCAAACACAAAACATCACGGCACCAATATCTTGTTTCAAAAGGTGCAATTCTTCTCTCTTTAACCTACCACCATGTCTCTCTTTCTCTGGTTCCCCCTCTCATGCGATGCTGACTCCATCTTTACTGCTCTTCTCCTCTTTCTGTGGCCCAGGCCCAAACACCTCTCACTCACTCTCCCTTCCTTCTTTCCTCCCATCCCCCCTCGGTTCCACTAAATCACTGCTGCTCCGCGCTCTATGCTACTCTCCCATCCACCGTGTGCACTGCAGTGAAATACGTCTTTCTTTTACCCACTTCTGTCTCGCTAATTATCTCCCTCGGCCCATCTCGCCCTTTCTCTTCCCCCACATGCAACCGAGATGGAGAGTAAATGGTTCTTCGCCGCGCTGATCAATAAAGTGATCTTGAGCGATCCTGAATCACCATCCCACTGTCCCACAGCACATCCACTGTCAGCGCTGAAAACACTCAGTGGAAACACATCTGAAGCTTTAATACCTAGACGATGTTGAAAGCAAGTGTGTGTAACAGCAGGTAAATGCTATTTTCCCTCATTTAACCAACATTATTTCCCAGGTGCATTGTGGGTGTCAATTATCACCAACTTACACTAAAGTAGTGAGTCATTTTCAGCCATAACTGACCCAATATTACAGTTCCTTCTTGCAGAATATATATGTCAACATATACCAGTCAATATTTGCATATGCAATGTACACCGGTCAGCCACAACATTATGCCCCCATCCCACAGCAATGACACTCCTTGATGGCAGCAGGATGCAGTCAGACACAAGCCAGGTTTACATGGAGACTTTTTCTCATCTCGAGCGAAGGTTTCAGGTCAGCTGTTTACATGTGAGGGGATCTATTCCGATCTGATGTTTACATGTGCCTCTACTTTCAATCAGAACGGCAGTTTTACAGACGTGTGACATGCGCATATCGATGAAAACATCACGTCGTGACCATCTAATCTTTTTTTTTTTTAATTTTACAGTTTAATTATTAAAGCAACGGACTAAATCGGAAAGTTTGTGGGGTCACATCTGTTGCTATTGTGTTATCCTTATATTAGCCGGTCTTTAAGGTTTTCCAGGGGTTAAGAATTTGTTCCACGCTTTGCTCTATCTCAGTTTCAATTAATTTTTTGACGTACCTTTTCAAACAGTTCCATATTTCTATTTTTTTCTGCCGTCTAAGTGTGCGATAATGTCTAGTTCTTCCAGAGTTCTTATTAAAAAATGAGGAAACGTTGCTAAGCGATGGGGTCCTGTCATGTCTTTATTAATACAATAAGACTGGTTAGTTCTCCTCCTCTGCTATAAATCCTGTTGGTCCCCTGGATGTCTATCTCTATATGTGGTTGTGTATACATGAACGTTAGAATATGTATATTTGATTTGATGTGTTTAATGTATTTAATTGGGAGTGGATATTTGCTCTAACTTTGTTTTTGTTTGTCTTATTTGCTTGTAATGCTGATTTGGATATAATATGTACAGTTGTCGCCTATAGCTGGATAGAGAATGGTGTTTATACTGAAATGTTGTCACTGAAAAACTAATAAAAAATAAGTTTAAAAAAAAAAAAGGAAACGCGAGGAAAAAAACAATGTTCTCAGCTTGTTGCACAGTCACATACCTTCAGTATGAAATATTGATCAGACCAGGCAACTTTTACCCGTTTCTGCACCTGACACGTGGACGCAGTCGCAGCTCTCCCAAACAGTCGTCTTGACACCTTTAAATCAGTTAAGCATAGCAAGACCAGGGACGTGAAAGGAACAGAGCCGTCATAACAAGCTAGAGAGTTAATTATACGTGCCCGCCTCACTCAGGAAAAAGAAGGTGAACACCCATAGTGCACACAAAAATGATGGATAGGCCCACAGAATGTCACTCTGTGTTTTGCAAACGCAACAAAGTGTTACTGAAATAAACTTCACAACCACTAGCAGCACAGTATTGTTTCACTCAACCACCGTGTTCGTAAAATTGTACTCAATGAGTATACTATCAAAAATAAAAGGGCTTGTAATGCACAATCACGAGTAGAGATACACAAGCGAAGCAGGTGAAACAGAAGAAATGGGAGGAAATGGGAAAAAGTTGGTTATCTTTAACAATCTGGCTTATGTCAAACTTGCTTGAATATTTTTCCTGCTTCACTCTCTGTCATGTAGCCACTGACTACAAGATCAGTGTTAATCACTTCACCTGTCTGTGGTTAAAATGTTATGGCAGACCTTTATATAAAGTATATAAAAAACATGGAAATAGCTTTCATAAGTCATGTGGGAAATAATGGCGTAATAATAATCAAAATGATCAATAACAGAAGCCAATTACAGCTTAATATGCAAATATAAAGCATGAAAATAAGGGTAATTAAGGACTCAGGTTAACGTGCTTTGTTACTTTTGCACTGCTGTCCAGAATCTGAAAAAAACACCCACAGCATTTTCCTCAGAGTAGAAACACAAAAGGACTCAGATCAGTTCCCTGAAGCACCCCTAGAGCCATGACAGTACGTTCCCAAACCCCATTACAGAGGAAACGTTGCATGAATATCACAAGGAGGTTTACTTGGAGGCCAAATCCCTCAGAGGCCTGAAGGGGATTCAGCCGGCTACAAAGACACTTTGTACAGATTAGAAAACATTCAGTAATGTTCCGCGATATCAGTGTCAAAGTTTACAACAACCAACATTCGAGGGAGTTTCCACTTTTCTGAAGCACTTCACAGACGGAGTGTTTAAGTTTTAACACATGGGAGAACAAGAACGGTGTCAACAAAATTTCAAAAAAAAATAAATAAATAAATTTGCAAGCTTCTTGCATAAGAACCTGAACCAGCAAATCTAAAAAAATAAACTAAATTAAGCAATCTATACCGTGGACGCTGGCATGCCATAACGCTGTTTTTGGAAAGTTAGTCTTCGGTACGGGAAAACTTTCAAACCGAGCCAATCAGATATGTTGGTAACCATTTCCCCCCTTCAGTGCAGCTACAGATATCCTTCTATTCAGGGAAACTAGATAACACACAATATGACCTGTATCTGCATCGGTAACACTGTATCTGCACACAGCGATTTCGCAAAATCTGAGACATTCACACCATAGATTAAACCACAGGACACACACACAAACACAAGCAGTGAAAACTATGCACATCCGGCCTCCACAGACAGGCCCTCGGTTACATAACGCCAAGACACACATTCCATGACCGGGAAGAGCGGCTCGGCGCTGACAGGAGGGAGGCACGTTTCCTGACACACCAAATCAGTCACGGTTTAAAATATTTTTTTTTTCTTTTTGGTCGCGATGGCAAAGCTTTAATCTGGTAATGTCATGATGATTAGCTCAGTGTTCACAGCGCTCCCTCCTCACAGGGGCGGGTGACGCAGACAGAGTCATCGCTGTAGAACAGTGGAGAAAACTGGAGAAAGATGTGACGCTTCACATCGTTCTCACTGCTGCTGCTGCTGCTGTTTGCAACAAGACGACAAGGGGCTGTTTTCTGTCAATCAACAATAAACTGAGCAACAATGATTTTATTGTTAGACTAAATAACCAATTTATAGGCAATGTTTTACAAGAACTCAAAATCTAAACATAAAGAAATGTCTGACAGTAAATCAAAGGTAGTGCCAGTAAAAGGTATTAAATGATACTATTATCTTGATTAATCGGTTTAGATAAGCCTTTTATTTATCAAAAGAAAAATTATGTTTCAAAAAAATTATGAATCATTACATTCCTTCTTTCGTCCTGTCATCAAGTCTAAATCCTGCGGCTATTTCATTTATTTATAATATATTATCTATTTAATAAATTCCGGTTACATTTTTCACAATTTTTTCTTTTTTTTGAGAATTAGTTTTTTTATTATTTTACGCAAATTTAACCCAGACACAGTGAATTAAGTGATGAAATACAGACAATTTAATCAGTTTGATGCTTCCATCATGTTATAACCATATTTCAGGCAAAAACATATGCTGCATGATGAAAACATGGCACTATTTTTTCTTGTGTTTCCAAACTGAACAGTTTTACATTTTGTATATTTGTCGGTTTAAATTAACAACTACCTAGACGTTAATCGATAACCATGAGGACGGCAAACAAACACATCTGTGTATCTTAAAAGTATATTTAGCAGCAGTTCTTATGAAACATGTCCATGCTTCAGTGTAAACCCCAGTGTGACTTTGACACAGTTTGTGCCCTGGTTTCAGTGTAACACCGTGACCATCAATCTGAGGCGGCTAATCTTCAGACATCTCACATGACTGCCTGAAACAATCCGATTCTGCTTCGATTTCAAAACTGTTTTACTGAAAGACGTTTCCACATCATACCATTGGTTCCAGAGAATTGCGGCATTTCAACAATATTTCATCTGTAAATTTCACATTTGTCACATGGATTTGCTTTGGTGCAGCTCCCCTCTGTTTTTAAACCTAATCGTCTCTCGGGGTTTGAGCTTCTGTCGTGTTTTGGTTTTCCTTCACGTGTTGACTAATCTTAGGTTTCAGGAAATGGCATGCATTTTTAAAAAGATCGATCCAGGGATTTTATGAATCGATATCAGATCTGTCAAATGAAAAACAATTTAAACCAGAACATTGATTTCATTAAACCCAGCACTAGTCAGTTTGGTTGAATTTCTGCTTCACTGCAGCTGAACAGACGAGTGGGCAGACATTGTAATATTCATTTTCCCCATAAATAATAGACTATACATACGTCATTTGTGGAGTTTTCGGGAAAAAGCAAGTTCCATCGGTCAGGCAAAACATTATGACCAAGTTCTTAATATTGTATAGGTCTCCCGTGTGCCTCCAAAACAGTTGTGACTCATCAGAAAAAGGACATGGACCTTTTGAGGGCGTCCGGAAACAGAATATTGTGAAAAGTGGGGGTCTTTAGGTCCTGTGGGGTGACGGGAGGGTCCTCTGTGGATCATTCCACAGGTACTAGATCAGTTCAGGATCTAGTGAATTTTGGGAAAAGGTCAACGCCTTGTGCTTTTCTTTTGAGTTGTTTTTGTGTGCGCCTCGTTTAACATCCACACGAATGCCGGATCCAAACATTTCCAGCAAAAAAGTAAATGGTATGTGCTTCTCTTGTCAGTGGTTTTAATTTTGTGGCTGATCTGCGTGTTTTTACCACCTCTGAACCAATTGCAATGACAAAAAACAACAACTGTGACCTCGAGGATGACTCCGGGTGTCTGTCACACTGCAGAGGTAAGTGGTGTTTTAAAATGCTGATAAACGAATCTGGTAGTTTACGTAACACAAGGATAATCACACACTAAGCTCTATCCTTTGCTTTCTTTTACAGCGCAGGTACATATTACGTCTTAACACCAACAAAGCAATGCGAGGTGAAACATACAAGCCCTCATAAAAACACAACAAAGCACAGCACTGAGGGGTTTCACAGTTACTCCCCACACATCATCACGTTGGTGTCACCACTGTTTAGGTCAGAACATCGATCTGCACCCACACCTTAATACAGTGCACCACCAAACACGTCAACTCCAGCGTGTGAGCACGGACACAACAGGAAGCCTGAGCAGGCAGCCGTAAAAATAAAAGCCAAGAGGGGTAGGCTAGAAAGAAATCTGTTCTCGAGCTGCTTACTCTGTTATCGCTTTTATTTGATTTCAACATACCTTTAAATTAGCTTTAATTCTAATTGTGAGTTAGCCAAAAGGTGTCTACAAATAAAATGTGGCTTGTGCCTGGTTTCAATCATTCTGATAACATTTTATACGTTCTATATGCTAGCTATCACATATTTGACCTGGTTATCTTGTAGTCTTATGTTTTAGTCTTGTCGTACATCTGTTTTTTATTTAATATTTCTTTGTTTTATCTCAGTTGCTTAATACAGATGGACAGCTCGATCCCCCGACACAACAATTTTATTGTTTATTTTATTCTACTGAATGAATTCAACCTAATCAATAAAGTTACCAAAAAATATTCTTGTTATTTTACAACAGATCCAATGGCTCCACAGTGGACAGAACCACTTTTGCCAAGCATACTGTATAACCTATCAGATCCTTTTATTTAGCATTTACTTTGCAATTTAATCCCTAATAAGAATGATCCACCAATTATCCATATTTGATAAAAATAATAATAATAACAAGAATTCTCCATTATTGCCCACATCTTGACGTTAACCTATGATCATAGAGTTTTTGTCTTATATAAATGCATCGACCTGTAGAACTCCTAATAATATATGAGGTTAGTAGGTTAGGGTATTCATTTATTTCCTTGTAATTTCATTGCATATTTAATATTCCACAATTTTATTGTTCTTCTATGGTGTAATTTCTGTTATTTGCATATAATGCTAAATAATTGCTGCAACAACACTAAAATGTTTATTTATTTATAATTATAGCAATGCTTTTTCGTCTCATTAAAGATGTAAGATGATAAACCACAATATTTTCTCACGACTTGAATCTGAATAAAGGCTTTTATTTTGTACGTCTTCACCGGAGGTCGCTCCTCTCCGTTCAGCACAATGACCCCGGACGGTGGTCTTGCACCACGGATATTTATTTCCCACTAACATGGCATCAGTGCGATGGTTGCACGGGTTAGCAGGCCGCTGGTGTGGCACTGTCCAACTAATTCAGCTAAACACAAACGTACACTGACACTTCATTGCGCGTTTCGTTCGTTTTAACTCGCAAATAAACGATGACGTTTCCACAGAACACTCGCCTTTGTGCCGCTGAGGTAAACAACAAAAAATAATAATAACACACGACGCCACCGACCGAGCTAGCGCCATTATCCTATAAATGTCATAAAAAAAATATATATATCGTGATATTAACACGATGCTTAAAGGCGGTGCAGAGTGTGAACAAAAAATGAAAGGCTGCGTCCCTCCCCGTTATGACCGAGCCAGGCATCATTTTTTCAGCCTCCGACGCGACGCAGCTGAGCGGAGCCTTTTCTCCTCTTCGCATCCCAAACCCTCCCAAAAAAACAAATAAATAAATACAAAGACAAGATCAAAATCCTACACCCCTACCTTGTATCGGGTTGTCGGTGGCGTGTTTGTTTTCGATGAAGAATAGCATGTGTGTTGCCGAGCAGGAGAGCCGCCGGTGTTCTGTGTTGTCTTCTCCGTGGAGGACTGCAGGCGGCGCATCCCCGGGATGGGCAGGGCCGGAGCGGAGCGGAGCGGCACGTCAGTCTGAGGTCACAGCCTGGTCCAGACTGGATTATCTAACCATGGGTGGGACAGCTGGCACACATTAGGGCCCGCCACATCAACCAGTTGTTGACCAGAGGAATGCATATGCAATAACTCTGTCTTTGTTATTATTATTATTAGAGCTAATGCTAAAAAACTTGAAAAATAATTTTAATAACATTCTTAAAAAATGCCTAATTTCTTATACCTTAGATTTAGAAGTACCAGACAATGAGCTGTATTATTATTATTATTATTATTATTATTATTATTATTATTATTATTATTATTATTCGACTTATATTTGTCATGTAGATTTCCATCAACATAAAATTTCAGTGCAAGGGTTTAGAGCTCAGTAGGAATACTGATCAGAAACAGTACATACAAACAAAGATAATATAGGATGAGGATAAATACACTCACCGGCCACATTTATTAGGTACACTTTGGTAGTAAAAGGCTGAGCCCACTTTTGCCTTCAGAACTGCCTTAATTCTTCATGTCATACTTCCAACAAGGTGTTGGAAACATTCCTCAGAGATTTTGGTTCATACTGACATGACAGCATCACAGAGTCATCACAGAATCTCCCGTTCCACCACATCCCAAAGGTTCCTCTATTGGATTGAGATCTGGTGACTGTGGAGGCCACTGGAGTACAGTGAACTCATTGTCATGTTCCAGAAACCAGTTTGAGATGATATGAGCTTTGTGACATGGTGCATTATCCTGCTGGAAGTAGCCGTCAGAAGATGGTCCACTGTGGTCATAAAGGGATGGACATGGTCAGCAACAATACTCAGGTAGGTTGTGGCATTTACACCATGCTCAGTTTGTACTAAGGGGATCAAAGTGTGCCAAGAAAATATCCCCCACACCATTACACCACCACCACAAACCTGAACCGTTGATACAAGGCAGGATGGATCCATGCTTTCATGTTGTTTATGACCCTGAAATCCGAATGTCACAGCTGAAATCGAAACCTGTCAAGTTCCCAGGCAACGTTTTTCCAATCTTCTATTGCCCAGTGTTGGTGAGTCTGTGTGAACTGAATGCACTGAACTGCAGCCATGTGATTGGATGATTAGCTTTTCGTATTAATCAATTGAATAGGTGTACTTAATAAAGTGGCTGGTGAGTGCATATTGCACAGTACATTTACATGGAAAAATATTGTTAGGCAACAGCACAGAGGTAAAAGTAGCAGCAGTCCTGTGTGGATGAGGAGAATGGAATTATTAGTTGTAATATTCATTCATATCTGTGGACACTGAATATGAGTTCATGTATGTGTATGTATGTGCATGTATATATTTATATAGAGAAAACAGGAAGCAAATTATAACTATTAATTCATGATTTTTTTCATGATACTTTTTAAGTATGTAAATTAAATTATTAATTGTTTATATTTGTGAGAATATTTATTTTTCATTTCGCTTATTATTTGCTGCAACTATATTTACTTGCATAATAGGTATTTTCCATTATTTCTTGATGAACACTTATTCCTTATTTACATATTCGAGATATGTGATAGTTCTTTCTTATTCATGTTTTACTCAAGCAGGAAAATACTTATAAATCCTAAAAAATCTAAATAGATAAATATAAAATAAAAAATTACTTAATCTAATCTCTTAGATTAAGGATTTAGAGCCATTAGAACCAAGCATGACTTTAATTATATTTTTCCCTTTATTAAAATTTTTCAGGAGAATTCCTCTTTCTTTTCTTCTTAAGCCGACATTGTGAATAAACAAATATTTTTTGATCATCAATTTTCATTCATTTTCTCCTCTATCGATAAGGTATAATGCAAAATCATCTATTTAAAATCACTGTAATACATAAAAGTATTGATTAAGATTTCTAATTATAATTACAAATTACTAGGCCAAAAGGATGAGGATATAAGCTGGGCTCCATCTACTGGCTATCCAATGCTATTGCATTTGAAAAATTGCACATCACTCACTGTTAGTCTGCTACATGAAAAACAGAGACCCACATTCAAATTCCCATCATGAGTGTGTGTTACTGTCACATGTACATGTGTATGTTTCCCTATTTGTTCTGACAATGTTCTCTCAAGAGTGCTAAAAGCCTAACTGTGAGAAACTATGTCAAAGGCTGAAGAGGACTGCAAAATGCTTGCACACCTAGATTGTCAATACATCTATTTCTGGCCTTCTTAGCATCTCCTGATAGCTCGTGTCCATCATTGCAGCATCCTGTTGTATTCAGTGAACCACAGTGAACAGAGCAAAAAGGAAAGATAGAAACAAACAAAAGACTGCACTAACCACTTAAAACATTACGTTCATAACGTAGAGCTAGCAAAGGACAGGGAGAACCTACAAGTGTGATTTTTATGTTTTAAACCTAAAATGAATGAATTGGTGGCTTTTTCTTAAATCCTGAAATTAAATTTAAAATATCACACACACAATCTGTGTTGCAGACAATCCACGTCAAGAAAAGAAGTCTTAACACCTGTCCATCATGATTAATCTAGCTCCATTGATTTCACCTGTCGCCAGCCAATCAGTTAGGAAGCAGGAGCTTTGTTTAGCTCTAGCAACAATATAAATGAGATGCACTGGAATAATCTTGTCACTGCACTCTTGAGAAAAGAGAGAGCGCAAACCTGTTGTGCCAGTCCAGCAAAAGACAAAGACAAAGACAAAGACAAAGAGTGGCCTTTCAACTTAGTTTTGGTTACATTTCTGGTGGAAGACATGAACCTCCTTCTATGGTAATTTTCAAATGATTATTTCTGTGCAAGTTAAAATGACTTTGGTTTTAAATTGGCCAGGATGGTCAGTTAACAACTTTCATTTATTTTTTTCCTAGTGTTGTGCTGCCATGGCTGCTCTTTGCTGGAGAGCTTCATGCAAGTACAAAATGTAAGGTTACAACATGGTATCTTATCTAGAGGCAACATTTTTATTCAGATGACTGACTTGTATTTTTGTGGTAAAGCTAATGAGAAGTTGCATTTGTTTTCAGCTTCCTACCAGGCTCAGTCTGAGGAGCTGCACTATGAGCCCGAACCCCAGCCACTGCTCCAGATGCCTCGCTCTGGGGGTCCTTCCTACCACCCCAACACTCAAGCCCAGGGACCTTACTACCCAGCCTGGCCCCAGGCCCAGGGACCTTACTACCACCCTAATCCCGGGCCCCAGGGACCTTACTACCACCCCGGGCCCCAGGCCCAGGGACCTTACTACCACCCCAAGCCCGGGCCCCAGGGCCCAGGCCGAGGGACCTAACCAACCCAGCCGGGTACTACCACCCCAAGCCCGGGCCCAGGCCAGGGACCTTACTACCACCCCAACGGCCCGACGGCCCCACCGAGGGGCCCTACACCTACACCACCCCAAGCCCGGGCCCCAGACCCAGGGACCTTACTACCACCCCAAGCCCGGGCCCCAGACCCAGGGACCTTACTACCACCCCAAGCCCGGGCCCCAGACCCAGGGACCTTACTACCACCCCAAGCCCGGGCCACCAGGCCCAGCCCAGCGACCTTACTACCTCCCCAGTGCCCAGGACCCAGGGACCTTACTACCTCCCACCGGTGCCCAGGCCCAGGCCCAGGGACCTTACTACCACCCCAGTGCCCAGGCCGGGCCCAGTGCCCAGGGGACCTTACTACCCAGCCGGCCTGGCCCGACACTCAGACCAAGGGACCTTACTACGAGCCCAGGCCTTTAATCGCAAAACCCAGTAAAAAGGGCTAGCGATCTAACAAGAGCAGATGGGATGTTCTGTGATGGACTGGTTGGTACCTGTTTAATTGTTAACCTTCACCTACAACCTGTAAAAAAGGCCAGCAACACTAATTGTATGTCTCTGTCATTTCAGACCCAACACCTCCAGAAGAGCAATGTCTTCAATGTGGACACTTTTGAGCTGACTCGTGGAAAAATAAAAATGCAATGCATGAAATGTGTAAATGACTGAGATTTTATTCCTTTCTGCTTGAGTTGCAACGGCTATGTAGTAAAATTCTGATGCCGCTCAATGGGTAGGTGAATTGGGTGTGGGCTCCAACAGAAGGCTAGAGAACCTGTAGGCTCCTGCTACACTGTTTAGGGATTAGACCTGCTTTCATGATTTGAGGTTTACTTGGGGATGGGAACACATTGGCTCTTTGCTGTAAAGACCAGTGATCTTCTCCACTGGCATAGGTGGATATGATTTCAAGCGGTTGTGCAACACAAATTTCCTCTAGTCCTGTTTCTGACCATCTGAGTGCAATGTCACTGCTTATACATTTCAAATCCCCAGATAAGGAAACGCGCTCTTCTCAATGAGAGACTTTCCACTATGTGGCAAATCCATCTTAGTCACGACTAAGATCATTGTCTTGGTGTACTGGGTTTCACGACGAACTCTAAAGATGAGCTGGACAGAATGCTGGTCTTCCAAGCAGTCATTTGGGAAAATGGTGGCGCATTTAATGATGTGGAATGTCTGTTTCCTGCCATTAGATGGAGCTCAAGCTGTCTCAAAAAGCAAAGTAATTAAACATGAACAGCACAAGCTCCAAATTCACTAGATCCCAAACTGTCATCCACAGAGGACCCTTCCCTCAACCCTTATAGGCCCATGTCTATTCTGAGTCACAAAGGAGACCTGCACAATATTAGGCAGGTTGTCATGTTATGTCTGCTCAGTGTATTTTGGTTAACAAGATTGGGCCACAACTGTATCACTTTATTTTTTTTATTGAAATCCAACTGTTGATACAAGGCAGCATGGATCCATGCTTTCATGTTATTTACATCTAATTCTGCCTGGTCTCGTCAGACCAGGCAACGTTTTTCCAATCTTCTATTGCCGAGTGTTAGTGAGCCTGTGCCAACTGTAGTCTGTTTCCTGTTCTTAAGAGATGGTATTCTGCATTCCTTGGGTGCAACCAGTGGTTATTTGAGTTACTGTTGCCTTTTTATCATCTCCAACCAGTCTTCCCATTCTCCTCTGACCTCTCACATCAACAAGGCGGACCATTCTCTGTAAACCGTAGAAATGGTTGTGCATGAAAATCCCAGTGGATCAGCCGTTTCTGAAAGACTCAGACCAGCTTGTTTGGTACCAACAACCATACCACGTTCAAAGTCATTCTCATGCTCGGTTTGAACTTCAGCAGGTTATCTTGATCACCTCTACATGTCTAAATGCATTGAGCTGCAGCCATGTGATTGGATGGTTAGTTACTTGTGTTCACAAGCAATTGAACAGGTGTACCTAATAAAGTGGCTGGTGAGTGTATATTACACAGTACTATTTACATGGTAAAATATTGCACGAAACTCCCACGTTCTTTTTACTCCAGAGGGGTTACATCTGGAGGAATGACACTAATTGTCATACACGCGAGTCATCTAGGCAGCGCAGTGATTGGGTGGCTTTGTGAAATGTAAACTAATTGAGCCATTGATGTGTAATTTGTTCATTTATTTAATCTCTGATCCTTTACCATGCCTTATGGCGTCTCTTCAATGCAGCCGCCGCGTTTGACTTTTCGAAATTCGAACTCGAAATCGAGTGAGAGTTACTTTGTTTTCTTCATATTTGAGGAGAATCAGTCTTTGCTCCTTTTTGCTGGCGGATCAGCGCCCATGATTGTGATTGGTCTGCTGCCTTGGAACCCACCCTTATCCATGCGCGTTCACCGATTCACAACAAGACAAACCTGGATTGAGTTAGCGACTCATGATACGCTTATCCAGATCGTCATTGTTCTGGATAGGTTCAGCTGGATAAGTTGAAGTAAAACCGGATAAGTTGAGCTTGCTTCATGATACAGGCCTCAGGTGGGAGGGAGCGAATAACTGAGGAAGTCTAGCTTTTATAGAAGCCACCCCAGTTGTAGCCTGCCTGCAATCACAGGTGGAGGCGGAGCCTCCCAACAGCAGAGGCAGAGCGTCACTGCATGAATGGACCTGGCCAAAAGGCCCTACAAAGCAGCAGTGAAATCAGTCAAGCCAGCACCTAAAAAAGAACACATACAGACAAACGGCCATGGCCGTCACAGATAGGCTCCAGCAACCCTCTGCGACCCTAGTCAGAATTAAGTGGTATGGAAGATGAGATTTTAGTAGTGATTTCATTTGTATTTACTGAGCCTTATAATGAACAGAATTGTTCATGGTGATACAATAAATGTACTTCACTGTCATTTATCACATATATATATTATCTCCATCCATGTACATGTGTATGTTTCCCTATTTGTTCTGACAATGTTCTCTCAAGAGTGCTAAAAGCCTAACTGTGAGAAACTATGTCAAAGGCTGAAGAGGACTGCAAAATGCTTGCACACCTAGATTGTCAATACATCTATTTCTGGCCTTCTTAGCATCTCCTGATAGCTCGTGTCCATCATTGCAGCATCCTGTTGTATTCAGTGAACCACAGTGAACAGAGCAAAAAAGAAAGATAGAAACAAACAAAAAACTGCACTAACCACTTAAAACATTACGTTCATAACGTAGAGCTAGGAAAGGACAGGGAGAACCTACAAGTGTGATTTTTATGTTTTAAACCTAAAATTAATGAATTGGTAGCTTTTTCTTAAATCCTGAAATTAAATTTAAAATATCACACACACACAATCCGTGTTGCAGACAATCCACGTCAAGAAAAGAAGTCTTAACACCTGTCCATCATGATTAATCTAGCTCCACTGATTTCACCTGTCGCCAGCCAATCAGTTAGGAAGCTAGAGCTTTGTTTAGCTGTAGCAACAATATAAATGAGATGCACTGGAATAATCTTGTCACTGCACCCTTGAGAAAAGAGAGAGCGCAAACCTGTTGTGCCAGGCCAGCAAAAGACAAAGACAAAGAGTGGCCTTTCAGCTTAGTTTTGGTTACATTTCTGGTGGAAGACATGAACCTCCTTCTATGGTAATTTTCAAATGATTATTTCTGTGCAAGTTAAAATGACTTTGGTTTTAAATTGGCCAGGATGGTCAGTTAACAACTTTCATTTATTTTTTTTCTAGGCTTGTGCTGCCATGGCTGCTCTTTGCTGGAGAGCTTCATGCAAGTACAAAATGTAAGGTTACAACATGGTATCTTATCTAGAGGCAACATTTTTATTCAGATGACTGACTTGTATTTTTGTGATAAGGCTAATGAGAAGTTGCATTTGTTTTCAGCTTCCTACCAGGCTCAGTCTGAGGAGCTGCACTATGAGCCCGAACCCCAGCCACTGCTCCAGATGCCTCGCTCTGGGGGTCCTTCCTACCACCCCAACACTCAAGCCCAGGGACCTTACTACCCAGCCTGGCCCCAGGCCCAGGGACCTTACTACCACCCCAATCCCGGGCCCCAGGCCCCGGCCCAGGGACCTTACTACCACCCCGGGCCCCAGGCCCAGGGACCTTACTACCACCCCAAGCCCGGGCCCCAGGCCCAGGCCGAGGGACCTTACTACCACCCCAAGCCCGGGCCCCAGGCCCAGGCCGAGGGACCTTACTACCACCCCAAGCCCGGGCCCCAGGCCCAGGCCCAGGGACCTTACTACCACCCCAAGCCCGGGCCCCAGGCCCAGGCCCAGGGACCTTACTACCACCCCAAGCCCGGGCCCCAGGCCCAGGCCCAGGGACCTTACTACCAACCCGGGCCCCAGGCCCAGGCCCAGGGACCTTACTTCCACCCCAAGCCCGGGCCCCAGGCCCAGGCCCAGGGACCTTACTTCCACCCCAAGCCCGGGCCCCAGGCCCAGGGACCTTACTACCTCCCCGGGCCCCAGGCCCAGGGACCTTACTACCTCCCCAAGCCCGGGCCCCAGGCCCAGGCCCAGGGACCTTACTACCTCCCCAGTGCCCAGGCCCAGGGACCTTACTACCTCCCCAGTGCCCAGGCCCAGGCCCAGGCCCAGGGACCTTACTTCCAACCCAGTCCCCAGGCCCAGGCCCAGGGACCTTACTACCCGGCCTGGCCCGACACTCAGACCCAAGGACCTTACTACGAGCCCAGGCCTTTAATCGCAAAACCCAGTAAAAAGGGCTAGCGATCTAACAAGAGCAGATGGGATGTTCTGTGATGGACTGGTTGGTACCTGTTTAATTGTTAACCTTCACCTACAACCTGTAAAAAAGGCCAGCAACACTAATTGTATGTCTCTGTCATTAAAGACCCAACACCTCCAGAAGAGCAATGTCTTCAATGTGGACACTTTTGAGCTGACTCGTGGAAAAATAAAAATGCAATGCATGAAATGTGTAAATGACTGAGATTTTATTCCTTTCTGCTTGAGTTGCAATGGCTATGTAGTAAAATTCTGATGCTGCTCAATGGGTAGGTGAATTGGGAGTGGGCTCCAACAGAAGGCTAGAGAACCTGTAGGCTCCTGCTACACTGTTTAGGGATTAGACCTGCTTTCATGATTTGAGGTTTACTTGGGGATGGGAACACATTGGCTCTTTGCTGTAAAGACCAGTGATCTTCTCCACTGGCATAGGTGGATATGATTTCAAGCGGTTGTGCAACACAGATTTCCTTTAGTCCTGTTTCTGACCACCTGAGTGCAATGTCACTGTTTATACATGTCAAATCTCCAGACAACTGAAAGGAAAACTGCTTTCCAAATGTGGCAAATCCCTCTTAGTCATGACTAAGATCATTGTCTGTGGTATGTTGGGTTTCACCACGAACTTAAAAAAAAAAAAAATTGGCTGGACAGAATGCTGGTCTTCCAAGCAGTCATTTGGGAAAATGGTGGCGCATTTAATGATGTGGAATGTCTGTGTCCTGCCATTAGATGGAGCTCAAGCTGTCTCAAAAAGCAAAGTAATTAAGCATGAACAGCACAAGCTCCAAATTCACTAGATCCCAAACTGTCATCCACAGAGGACCCTTCCCTCAACCCTTATAGGCCCATGTCTATTCTGAGTCACAAAGGAGACCTGCACAATATTAGGCAGGTTGTCATGTTATGTCTGCTCAGTGTATTTTGGTTAACAAGATTGGGCCACAACTGTATCACTTTATTTTTTTTATTGAAATCCAACTGTTGATACAAGGTAGGATGGATCCATGCTTTCATGTTGTTTACATCTAATTCTGCCTGGTCTCGTCAGACCAGGCAACGTTTTTCCAATCTTCTATTGCCGAGTGTTAGTGAGCCTGTGCCAACTGTAGTCTGTTTCCTGTTCTTAAGAGATGGTATTCTGCATTCCTTGGGTGCAACCAGTGGTTATTTGAGTTACTGTTGCCTTTTTATCATCTCCAACCAGTCTTCCCATTCTCCTCTGACCTCTCACATCAACAAGGCGGACCATTCTCTGTAAACCCTAGAAATGGTTGTGCATGAAAATCCCAGTGGATCAGCCGTTTCTGAAAGACTCAGACCAGCTTGTTTGGTACCAACAACCATACCACGTTCAAAGTCATTCTCATGCTCGGTTTGAACTTCAGCAGGTTATCTTGATCACCTCTACATGTCTAAATGCATTGAGCTGCAGCCATGTGATTGGATGGTTAGTTACTTGTGTTCACAAGCAATTGAACAGGTGTACCTAATAAAGTGGCTGGTGAGTGTATATTACACAGTACTATTTACATGGTAAAATATTGCACGAAACTCCCACGTTCTTTTTACTCCAGAGGGGTTACATCTGGAGGAATGACACTAATTGTCATACACGCGAGTCATCTAGGCAGCGCAGTGATTGGGTGGCTTTGTTAAATGTAAACTAATTGAGCCATTGATGTGTAATTTGTTCATTTATTTAATCTCTGATCCTTTACCATGCCTTATGGCGTCTCTTCAATGCAGCCGCCGCGTTTGACTTTTCGAGATTTCGAGTGAGAATTACTTTGTTTTCTTCATATTTGAGGAGAATCAGTCTTTGCTCCTTTTTGCTGGGGGATCAGCGCCTATGATTGTGATTGGTCTGCTGCCTTGGAACCCACCCTTATACATGCGCGTTCACCGATTCACAACAAGACAAACCTGGATGAGTTAGCGACTCATGATACGCTTATCCAGATCGTCATTGTTCTGGATAGGTTCAGCTGGATAAGTTGAAGTAAAACCGGATAAGTTGAGCTTGCTTCATGATACAGGCCTCAGGTGGGAGGGAGCGAATAACTGAGGAAGTCTAGCTTTTATAGAAGCCACCCCAGTTGTAGCCTGCCTGCAATCACAGGTGGAGGCGGAGCCTCCCAACAGCAGAGGCAGAGCGTCACTGCATGAATGGACCTGGCCAAAAGGCCCTACAAAGCAGCAGTGAAATCAGTCAAGCCAGCACCTAAAAAAGAACACATACAGACAAACGGCCATGGCCGTCACAGATAGGCTCCAGCAACCCTCTGCGACCCTAGTCAGAATTAAGTGGTATGGAAGATGAGATTTTAGTAGTGATTTCATTTGTATTTACTGAGCCTTATAATGAACAGAATTGTTCATGGTGATACAATAAATGTACTTCACTGTCATTTATCACATATATATATTATCTCCATATAATTATAACAAGTTTTCAATGACAAGCATACAGGCAAAAATTATTTTGGCCTCCAAAATGGGACTCATTCATGGACTCAGGTCCTGGTGTGATAATAAATAAGGCTCAGTAAGTACCAGTCTTACAGTATCAGATTAAAAACTGCAATTCGGTCGGGTTGCTGTGGACAGTGGGTCAAACAGCCCATGTGCAGGGTGGTGGGGGTCTCTCATTGCCCTATCCGCTCATGTTGGTGTAGATGTCTGGAATGGGTGGTGAGCTGCAGCCGATTTTCCATTTTGTGCAGACTTCACCACCTGCTGTAGAGTCTCCTTTTCTGCAGCTGCAGTGAGACAGTAAATTTCCACCACACACCTGTAGAATGAGCTGAGGATGTTGGAGTTCAACCCTGCTCGCTTTGGTTTACTCAAGAAATACAGATGTCGATCAGACTTTTTAACGACAGTCATTGTGTTATCCAGGTGAAGTTGTTGGACAGGTACACTTTGAGGTATTTGTAGCTGGTGACCATTTCCACAGGTGTACCACCGGTGTGAAGAGGAGGGTGGATAGTGCCAATCTTCTGGCAATTCACCGCCATCTCTTTGGTCTTCTCAATGTTGAGGACAAGGTTGGTCTCCCTGCACCACCTTCCAAGTTCATCCACCTCCTCCCTATAAGCTGCCTCATTGTATTTAGCCCCAGCACCGTACTGTCTGCAGATTTCACTATGAGGTTGTTTTGATAGTGCGCCTAGTGCAGTCCTGTGTCAGGAGTGTATAGCGGGCCAAGAATGCAGCCTTGGGGGGAGCCAGTATAAAGGGTTATAATAGACTGTAGCCTATTGGTCAAAAAGTCCAAAATCCAGTTACAGAGATATGAGGATAATCCAAGTACTGACAGTTTATTCCCCAGTGTTTGTGGAATGATGGTGTCATTGACTCTGATGAAGCCTTGACTTGCCAGGCTCCATCTACTGGCTGTCTAATGCTATTGCATTTGTAAAATTGCACGTTCAGAACCTACACTCTGATTTGATCCAACAACAGCACATCACTCACTGTTAGTCTGCTACATGAAAAATAGAGACCCACGTTCAAATTCCCACCATGAGTGTGTGTTAATGTTACATGTACATGTGTATGTTTCCTTATTTATGAATTGGTGGCTTTTTCTTAAACCCTGAAATTAAATTTAAAATATCACACACATAATCTGTGTTGCAGACAATCCACGTCAAGAAAAGAAGTCTTAACACCTGTCCATCATGATTAATCTAGCTCCATTGATCTCACCTGTCGCCAGCCAATCAGTTAGGAAGCAGGAGCTTTGTTTAGCTGTTGCAACAATATAAATGAGATGCACTGGAATAGTCTTGCCACTGTACTCTTGAGGAAAGAGAGAGATCAAAGACAGAGCCAGCAAAAGACAGAGTGGCCTTTCAGCTTAGCTTTGGTTACGTTTCCGGTGGAAGACATGAACCTCCTTCTATGGTAATTTTCAAATGATTATTTCTGTGCAAGTTAAAATGACTTTGATTTTTAAATTGGCCAGGATGGTCAGTTCACAACTTTGAATTTTTTTTCCTAGTGTTGTGCTGCCATGGCTGCTCTTTGCTGGAGAGCTTCATGCAAGTACAAAATGTAAGGTTACAACATGGTATCTTATCTAGAGGCAACATTTTTATTCAGATGACTGACTTGTATTTTTGTGATAAGGCTAATGAGAAGTTGCATTTGTTTTCAGCTTCCGACGAGCCCCAGTCTCAGGTGCTGCATGATGAGCCCCAGGCCCAGCCGCAGCTCCAGATGCCTCGCTCTGGGGGTCCTTCCTACCACCCCAGCACTCAGGCCCAGGGGCCTTACTACCCGGCCTGGCCCAGCACTCAGGCCCCGAGGCCTTACTTCCCGGCCTGGCCCGGGACTCAGACCCAGAGGCCTTACTTCCCGGCCTGGCCCGGCACTCAGACCCAGAGGCCTTACTTCCCGGCCTGGCCCGGCACTCAGACCCAGAGGCCTTACTACCCGGCCTGGCCCGGCACTCAGACCCAGGGGCCTTACTACCCGGCCTGGCCCGGCACTCAGACCCAGGGGCCTTACTACCCGGCCTGGCCCGGCACTCAGACCCAGGGACCTTACTACCCGGCCTGGCCCGGCACTCAGACCCAGGGACCTTACTACCCGGCCTGGCCCAACACTCAGACCCAAGGACCTTACTATGAGCCCAGGCCTTTAATCGCAAAACCCAGTAAAAAGGGCTAGCGATCTAACAAGAGCAGATGGGATGTTCTGTGATGGACTGGTTGGTACCTGTTTAATTGTTAACCTTCACCTACAACCTGTAAAAAGGCCAGCAACACTAATTGTATGTCTCTGTCATTCCAGACCCAACACCTCCAGAAGAGCAATGTCTTCAATGTGGACACTTTTGAGCTGACTCGTGGAAAAATAAAAAAGCAATGCATGAAATGTGTAAATGACAGACGTTGTTCCTTTCTGCTTTAGTTGCAACGGCTATATAGTAAAACTTCTGATGCCACTCGATTGGTAGGTGATTTGGGAGTGGGCTACCCCTACACTACTGTGTAGACTCTAGACCTGGTTTCAAGATGTCTTGAGGTTTAATTGGGGATGAGAACTCTTAAAATGGGTACACTTTAGCTCTTTGCTGTAAAGACCAGTGATCTTCTCCACTGGCATAGGTGGATATGATTTCAAGCGGTTGTGCAACACAAATTTCCTCTATTCCTGTTTCTGCCCATCTGAGTGCAATGTCACTGTTTATACATGTCAAATCTCCAGATAAATGAAAGGAAAAGCACTTTCCAATATGTGGCAAGTCCCTCTTGGTCAAAACTAAACTCATTTTCTGTGGCATGTTGGGTTTCACCACAAACTCTAAAAATGAGCTGGACAGAATGCTGGTCTCCCAAGCAGTCATTTGGGAAAATGGTGCATTTAATGTGGCACACCCGTGTCCTGCCTTTAGATGGAGCTCAAGATTACTGAACTTCTCAAAGTGAAGCAAGCATGAACAGCACATGCTCCAAACTCACTAGATCCCAAACTGTCATCCACAGAGGACCCTTCCCTCAACCCCTATAACCCCATATCCCCCACTAACCGCGTTCTCTTACCGGACACCCTCAGGAGGCCCATGTCCATTCTGAGTCACAAGGGAGACCTGCACAATATTAGGAAGGTGATCATAATGTTATGTCTGATCAGGGTATTTTGGTTCATAACAGGATTGTTCATGGTATTACAATAAATGTACTTGACTGTCATTTATCACATTATCTCCATATAATTACAAGTTTTCAATGAAAGCGTATAGGCAAAAAAAGATTTGGACCTCCAAAATTGGACTCGGTGGTGGTTTTGCTGTGATAAATAAGGCTCAGTAAATACAAATGAAATCACTACTAAAATCTCATCTTCCATACCACTTAATTCTCACTAGGGTCACAGAGGGTTGCTGGAGCCTATCTGTGACGGCCATGGCCGTTTGGCTGTATGTGTTCTTTTTTTAGGTGCTGGCTTGACTGATTTCACTGCTGCTTTGTAGGGCCTTTTGGCCAGGTCCATCCATGCAGTGACGCTCTGCCTCTGCTGTTGGGAGGCTCCGCCTCCACCCGTGATTGCAGGCAGGCTACAACTGGGGTGGCGTCTAAAAAAGCTAGACTTCCTCAGTTATTAGCTCTCTCCCACCTGAGGCCTGTATCATGAAGCAAGCTCAACTTATCCGGTTTTACTCCAACTTATCCAGCTGAACCTATCCAGAACAATGACGATTTGGATAAACGTATCATGAGCCGCTAACTCAGTTCAGGTTTGTCTTGTTGTGAATCGGTGAACGCGCACGTATAAGGGCGGGTTCAAGGCAGCAGACCAATCACAATCATGAGCGCCGCCAGCAAAAAGGAGCAAAGACTGCTCCTCAAATATGAAGAAAACAAAGTAAATCTCACTCGAAATCTCGAAAAGTCAAACGCTGCGGCTGCATTGAAGAGACGCCATAAGGCATGGTAAAGGATTGGAGATTAAATAAATGAACAAATTACACATCAATGGCTCAATTAGTTTACATTTAACAAAGCCACCCAATCACTGCGCTGCCTAGATGAATCGCGTGTATGACAATTAGTGTCATTCCTCCAGATGTAACCCCTCTGGAGTAAAAAGAACGTGGGAGCAGATAAAAACCAAGCACAAAAATATAATTTCATCTGGGGAGTTGGATTTCTTAATACTATAATGTTACATGGGTTACAATAAAGATGGAAGCTGATGCCACAATTACATCTTACATCAAGTTGTTGGCCTGAATGAAATTATCCTGATTTTAAGCTGTGTTTGAGCTGAGCAGGGACAATAGCTAAAATATCCTCTTCTTTGTGTGATTATCTCCTGGAAGATGCATTCACACTGTAACGCTCTTCTTGCGATTTGGACTCCAATCTCAATCGGGTCTTCAATGAAAGGGCACGTGATTCTTTCCCGAAAAAGCTGATTGGCCAGTGGGTGGAGCCTTTTATCAGATTCAGATAAATCCTGAAAGTTAGCCTGACCTGAAGCAGGTTTGCGGTTTCAGAGTAAGTTACCATGGTAACGTAGCTTGATAAGAATTAATCCAGCTTCGTGATACCGGAAACCCAGGCTTACCCCTGAAGTTACCTCGCTAAGCCCGTTATCCTACTTCGTGATACAGGCCTCCGCACGCATGGCTTTCACTACATCCAACATGTTCATCTCACACCGATTACTGACTTCATACCTCATACTTCTTTATTAGATTATTGTAATCATTTGTTATGTTTGGCAGAAACGTCATTGCTTAAAACTGGTCTTTCTGTGTGGCCCTCCCTTCTTTGTTGTGACCTAAAGGAGCAGGTCATAACATATCCCAGCTGTCATCGGGTGAGAGGCGGGGTACACGCCGGACAGGTCGCCAGCCTATCGCAGGGCTAATAGAGACAAGGAACCATTTGCACTCACAAGGGTCAGTTTAGAGTCACCAATCAGCCTAACGAGCATATCTTTGGAGGAGGGAGGAAGCCAGAGTACCTGGAAAGAACCCACGTGTACACAGGAAGAACATGGAAACTCCACCCAGAAAAGCCCAAGCTGGACTTGAACCCGGACCTTCTCGCTGGGAGATATCAGCGCTAACCACTGAGCTGCTGTGCGGCCCGCTCCTAAAATAGATGCATGTAACATAAATATAACTGACAAATTACATACAATGAAAAGTGGTGAGATAGCAGCAGTGGAGCAGCAGCAGCATTTCAAGCCAAAAGTGTAGCAGTGGAATCTTCTTCCAGAAGACAGTGGATCAAACAGCCCATGTGCAGGGTGGTGGGGGTCTCTGATTGCCCTATCTGCGCATGCTGGTGTAGATGTCTGGAATGGGTTGCACTGCAGCTGCAGTGACAGTAAATCTCCACCACACACCTGTAGAATGAGCTGAAGATGTTGGAGTTCAACCCTGCTCGTTTCAGTTTACTCAAATAATACAGATGTTGATTGGGCTTTTTAACGACAGTCATTTTTATTCCTCCAGGTGAAGTTGTTGGACAGGTATACAGGTTGACAGGGTCTTTTGATAGTGCGCCTAGTGCAGTTGCGTGTCAGGAGTGTATAGCGGGCTGAGAATGAAGCTTGGGGGAGCCAGTGTTAAGGATGATGGATGAGGATGTGGTCCTATTGATTATAATAGACTGTAGCCTATTGGTCAAAAAGTCCAAAATCCAGTTACAGAGAGATGAGGATAATCCAAGTAATGACAGTTTATTCACCAGTGTTTGTGGAATGACAGTGTCATTGACTCTGATGAAGCTTTGAGTCCTCAAACAGCACCACTCATTTTACTTGTATATGCTGGGCTCCATCTACTGGCTATCCACTGCTATTGCATTTGTAAAATTGCACGTTCAGAACCTACACTCTGATTTGATCCAACAACAGCACATCACTCACTGTTAGTCTGCTACATGAAAAATAGAGACCCATGTTCAAATTCTCACCATGAGTGTGTGTTAATGTCACATGTACATGTGTTTGTTTCCTTATTTGTTCTGACAATGTTCTCTCAAGAGTGCTGAAAGACTAACTCTGGGAAAGTATGTCGAAGAGGACTGGAAAATGCTAGCTCACCTAGAATGTCAATACGTCTCTGTAATTTTTTATTTCTGGCCTTCTTAGCATCTCCTGATAGCTCGTGTCCATCATTGCAGCATCCTGCTGTATTCAGCGAAACCACAGTGAACAGAGCAAAAAAGAAAGACAGAAACAAACAAAAAACTGCACTAACCACTTAAAACATTACGTTCATAACGTAGAGCTAGCAAAGGACAGGGAGAACCTACATGTGTAATTTTTATGTTTTAAACCTAAAATGAATGAATTGGTGGCTTTTTCTTCAATCCTGAAATGAAATTTAAAATATCACACATACAATCTGTGTCGCACACAATCCACGTCAAGAAAAGAAGTGTTAACACCTGTCCATATTGATTAATCTAGCTCCATTGATTTCACCTGTCGCCAGCCAATCAGTTAGGAAGCTAGAGCTTTGTTTAGCTGTAACAACAATATAAATGAGATGCACTGGAATAATCTTGTCACTGCACCCTTGAGAAAAGAGAGAGATCAAAGCTGTTGTGTCAGGCCAGCAAAAGACAAAGACAAAGACAAAGACAAAGAGTGGCCTTTCAGCTTAGCTTTGGTTACGTTCCTGGTGGAAGACATGAACCTCCTTATATGGTAATTTTCAAATGATTATTTCTGTGCAAGTAAAAATGACTTTGATTTTTAAATTGGCCAGGATGGTCAGTTCACAACTTTTGTTCTTTTCCTAGTGTTGTGCTGCCATGGCTGCTCTTTGCTGGAGAGCTTCATGCAAGTACAAAATGTAAGGTTACAACATGGTATCTTATCTAGAGGCAACATTTTTATTCAGATGACTGACTTGTATTTTTGTGATAAGGCTAATGAGAAGTTGCATTTGTTTTCAGCTTCCTACCAGGCTCAGTCTGAGGAGCTGCACTATGAGTCTGAACCCCAGCCACTGCTCCAGATGCCTCGCTCTGGGGGTCCTTACTACCACCCCAAGCCTGTGCCCCAGGCCCAGGGACCTTACTACCACCCCAAGCCTGTGCCCCAGGCCCGAGGACCTTACTACCACCCCAAGCCGTGCCCAGGCCCAGGGACCTTACTACCACCCCAAGCCTGTGCCCCAGGCCCAGGGACCTTACTACCACCCCAAGCCTGTGCCCCAGGCCCAGGGACCTTACTACCACCCCAAGCCTGTGCCCCAGGCCCAGGGACCTTACTACCACCCCAAGCCTGTGCCCCAGGCCCAGGGACCTTACTACCACCCCAAGCCTGTGCCCCAGGCCCAGGGACCTTACTACCACCCCAAGCCTGTGCCCCAGGCCCAGGGACCTTACTACCACCCCGCCAAGGCCAAGGCCCAGGGACCTTACTTCCACCTCAGGCCTGTGCCCCAGGGACCTTACTTCCACCCCAAGCCTGTGCCCCAGGGACCTTACTACCCAGCCTGGCCCCAGGCCCAGGGACCTTACTACCACCCCAAGCCTGTGCCCCAGGGACCTTACTACCCCTCCAAGGCCAAGGCCCAGGGACCTTACTTCCACCCCTCCAAGGGCCAGGGCCAGGGCCCTTACTACCCGGCCTGGCCCGACACTCAGAACCAAGGACCTTACTACGAGCCCAGGCCTTTAATCGCAAAACCCAGTAAAAAGGGCTAGCGATCTAACAAGAGCAGATGGGATGTTCTGTGATGGACTGGTTGGTACCTGTTTAATTGTTAACCTTCACCTACAACCTGTAAAAAAGGCCAGCAACACTAATTGTATGTCTCTGTCATTTCAGACCCAACACCTCCAGAAGAGCAATGTCTTCAATGTGGACACTTTTGAGCTGACTCGTGGAAAAATAAAAATGCAATGCATGAAATGTGTAAATGCTGAGATTTTATTCCTTTCTGCTTGAGTTGCAACGGCTATGTAGTAAAATTCTGATGCCGCTCAATGGGTAGGTGAATTGGGAGTGGGCTCCAACAGAAGGCTAGAGAACCTGTAGGCTCCTGCTACACTGTTTAGGGATTAGACCTGCTTTCATGATTTGAGGTTTACTTGGGGATGGGAACACATTGGCTCTTTGCTGTAAAGACCAGTGATCTTCTCCACTGGCATAGGTGGATATGATTTCAAGCGGTTGTGCAACACAAATTTCCTCTAGTCCTGTTTCTGACCATCTGAGTGCAATGTCACTGCTTATACATTTCAAATCCCCAGATAAGGAAACGCGCTCTTCTCAATGAGAGGCTTTCCACTATGTGGCAAATCCATCTTAGTCACGACTAAGATCATTGTCTGTGGTGTACTGGGTTTCACGATGAGCTGGACAGAATGCTGGTCTTCCAAGCAGTCATTTGGGAAAATGGTGGCGCATTTAATGATGTGGAATGTCTGTGTCCTGCCATTAGATGGCGCTCAAGATTACTGAACTTCTCAAAGTGAGGCAAGCATGAACAGCACTAGATCCCAAACTGTCATCTGCAGAGGACCCTTCCCTCAACCCTTATAACCCCATGTCCCCCACTAACCACAGTAATACCACAGGACACCCTCAGAAGGCCCATGTCCATTCTCTGATTAATCACAGCTGTTTTTGAGGCCCTGTTTATATGCAGGGAGACCTGCACAATATTAGGAAGATGGTCATTTTATGTCTGATCAGTGTATTTTGGTTAATAACAGGATTGGGCCACAACTGTATCACTTAATTTTTTTTATTGAAATCCAACCATTGATACAAGGCAGCATGGATCCATATATTCATGTTGTTTACACCTAATTCTGACCCTGCCATCCGAATGTTGCAGCTAAAATCGAGTCTCGTCAGACCAGGCAACATTTCTCAAATCGTCTATTGTCCAGTGTTGGTGAGCCTGTGTCAACTGTAGTCTTAGTTTCCTGTTCTTAGCTGACAGGAGTGGCCCCAGTGTGGTCATCTGCTGCTGTAGTCCATCTTCTTCAAGGTTGGATGTGTTGTGCATTCAGAGATAGTATTCTGCATTCCTTGGTTGCAACCAGTGGTTATTTGAGTTACTGTTGCCTTTCTATCATCTCCAACCAGTCTCCTCTGACCTCTCACATTAACAAGGCTTTTCTGTCCACACAACTACCGCTCACTGGATAATTTCTCTTTTTCGGACCATTCTCTGTAAACCCTAGAGATGGTTGTGTGTGAAAACCCCAGCACATCAGCAGTTTCTGAAATACTCAGACCAGCTTGTCTGGTAACAACAACCATACCACGTTCAAAGTCTTTCTGATGCTCGGTTTGAACTTGAGCAAATTGTCTTGATCACCTCTACAAGCCTAAATGCATTGAATTGCAGCCATACAAGTACAATGGTAAAGAACAATAAAAACAAAATAAATAACTTAGTAACAACAAGGTTGTTACAGTACATTGTAAATAGCCTGGCATCATATAAATATAAAATAAAAATATAAATAACATAAATAAAACCTGTTTTAGTAGCAGGTGACACGTCATGATGAGGGGTAGGAGTTGCTGTCCTGCTGGAGGTGGATGTTGCTGGAACTGCTATGAAAAAAAACAACAACAATAAAAGGGTAAATAGAAGAATAAGAATTGTTACAGGGCATGTCACATGTTATCAATTGAAGCAGGATGTATTGAGCTTACAGTCATCAGTATTATCACTTTGAATGGGCGCTCGATGTGACCACTGTCGCACAGTAGGAGTTTTTTCCTGGTACTGATATGACAAAAAAAAAAAAAATAAACAGTGTATATTGTCATAATGAATCTTTAGAGGGCGTGGCAAATGTTATCAATTAGGGTGGAATACTGGACTTATGGTTTTCATCTTCAGCATTTGGTAGGGGCACAGCTGTCTGTTTTGTAGTCATAAATTTAAGTAATGATCCCGAAGAGAGATAAGAGAGAGATTTTTAATTGTTTATCTTGGACAAAGCTTTCATTTTTCATTGCTGACATAGCATTCATAGATTAATGCTTAAGTGTTGTTTTTCCATGCAAATCACTCCAAACATGTTTGTACTTCGACAAACAACCGTGTCCACACAGCAGACAGACACAGCAAGTTGAAGTACAACAAGTAGCCTAAACTTTACAACAAATACTGGCTTGCAAACTAAACGAATGTGAAGTAATTAACCTAACAATGTCACCGTTTTTACGTTTCAAACTTAGCGTTAGACTAACGTACCAGGGAGACACTTGAACAGCAGCTGACATTCGCGTAAATTAGCGTTAGCGTCAGTTTTATACAGTGGTCATGTTCTGAAGCTAATGTTAGCACAGGTCGGTCTCACACAAACTAACACCATTTGTTCAATAACAGTAGTCATTTACTGGTAATGTTATGCTTATATCATTGTCTGCTCCACTTACCACTTTCTTTCTTTCTTCTTCAATCTCTATTTTTTTTTTCCTCTTCATTCTCCCTCAGTTTCAGCAGACCGTTAACATCACACATGTGAACGTGAGGTGGGATTGATGTGGGGCCCTTTTCGAGAGGTTTCCTATATGATTGATTTATTTTACTTTATTTATTTATTTTTTATTTTTTTGAGACATTTCGGTACATAAAACAGCCCTCGGGCGTCGACTCTTATTATTATTATTATTATTATTATTATTATAGTTCTTCCATATGTTATTTTCAAATCCTCACAAATCCATACTTGCTTAATCTCTTAATCCTTGGATTTAGAACCACTAAACACGTTATTATTATTACTCGTAATAATACTAATACTATTACTAAAAAAAGTTTACTCAGTATTACTATTAATTGTAATAGTTATTTATTTATTGTTCATCTCTGTCGACGCTGAATATGAGTTTGTGTGTGCATGTGTGTATTACATGAATTTCCCCCAGGGGATGAATAAAGTATTTTTCTATTCTATTCCATTCTATTCTAGGAGGTAGCAAATTATAACTTTTATTATTGTTTGAGTGAATGAAGTATGACTGAGAGCACAACACTGTAGCTAATCGCATTGTCTCGTGAAGTCTTGTTTTGGTCCGTGTGTCACTAGATTAAATAACTGCTCAGAGCAACATCTTTAATTCATTTTGAACTTAACGTGACTCCATTTGTCTCACATAGTCTCACATGACACCCTCCCGGCCTCCTCAGCATCTTCTTAGTCCCGCTGACGGTCGGCAGTTCAGCAGATCGCAGTCTCCTTTTGTGAAACCTTTATGTTCCCTGTGGGGGAACTGTATTATTGCTACATATAGACTGTGGGTCATAGTATAAAAGAAAAAACATGACGTACTGTCCATGGACATTTACCTTACAACTGCATATATGTGTTTGGGTGTGCATTATAAATATGCCATGCACTCTTCTTGAGCTTTTAGTCTAAGTTGCTTGTCTATATATGATGTTGCATGTTCATCCCTCCTGGAAAATGGATCCATACTTAGATTCTACAATGTTTTTTACCTTGTTACACATTTCATTGCAATAAATGTACTTGACTGTCATTTATCACATATATATATATTACTTCCATATATAACACGTTTTCAGGTTAAAAACTGCTATTCGGTCGAGTGGTAGTTGGACATTGGGTCAAACAGCCCATGTGGGGGTCTCTCATTGCCCTATCTGCGCATGCTGGTGTAGATGTCTGGAATGGGTGGTGAGCTGCAGTCGATGGTCCATTGTGCAGACTTCACCACCTGCTGTAGAGCCTCCTTTTCTGCAGCTGCAGTGACAGTAAATCTCCACCACACACCTGTAGAATGACCTGAAGATGTTGGAGTTCAACCCTGCTCGCTTCAGTTTACTAAAGAAATACAGGTGTTGATTGGGCTTTTTAACGACAGTCATTGTTATTCCTCCAGGTGAAGTTGTTGGACAGGTATACAGGTTGACAGGGTCTTTTGATAGTGCGCCTAGTGCAGTTGCGTGTCAGGAGTGTATAGCGGGCTGAGAATGAAGCTTGGGGGAGCCAGTGTTAAGGATGATGGATGAGGATGTGGTCCTATTGATTATAATAGACTGTAGCCTATTGGTCAAAAAGTCCAAAATCCAGTTACAGAGAGATGAGGATAATCCAAGTAATGACAGTTTATTCACCAGTGTTTGTGGAATGACAGTGTCATTGACTCTGATGAAGCTTTGAGTCCTCAAACAGCACCACTCATTTTACTTGTATATGCTGGGCTCCATCTACTGGCTATCCACTGCTATTGCATTTGTAAAATTGCACGTTCAGAACCTACACTCTGATTTGATCCAACAACAGCACATCACTCACTGTTAGTCTGCTACATGAAAAATAGAGACCCATGTTCAAATTCTCACCATGAGTGTGTGTTAATGTCACATGTACATGTGTTTGTTTCCTTATTTGTTCTGACAATGTTCTCTCAAGAGTGCTGAAAGACTAACTCTGGGAAAGTATGTCGAAGAGGACTGGAAAATGCTAGCTCACCTAGAATGTCAATACGTCTCTGTAATTTTTTATTTCTGGCCTTCTTAGCATCTCCTGATAGCTCGTGTCCATCATTGCAGCATCCTGCTGTATTCAGCGAAACCACAGTGAACAGAGCAAAAAAGAAAGACAGAAACAAACAAAAAACTGCACTAACCACTTAAAACATTACGTTCATGATGTAGAGCTAGCAAAGGACAGGGAGAACCTACATGTGTAATTTTTATGTTTTAAACCTAAAATGAATGAATTGGTGGCTTTTTCTTCAATCCTGAAATGAAATTTAAAATATCACACATACAATCTGTGTCGCACACAATCCACGTCAAGAAAAGAAGTGTTAACACCTGTCCATCATGATTAATCTAGCTCCATTGATTTCACCTGTCGCCAGCCAATCAGTTAGGAAGCTAGAGCTTTGTTTAGCTGTAACAACAATATAAATGAGATGCACTGGAATAATCTTGTCACTGCACCCTTGAGAAAAGAGAGAGATCAAAGCTGTTGTGTCAGGCCAGCAAAAGACAAAGACAAAGACAAAGAGTGGCCTTTCAGCTTAGCTTTGGTTACGTTCCTGGTGGAAGACATGAACCTCCTTATATGGTAATTTTCAAATGATTATTTCTGTGCAAGTAAAAATGACTTTGATTTTTAAATTGGCCAGGATGGTCAGTTCACAACTTTTGTTCTTTTTCTAGTGTTGTGCTGCCATGGCTGCTCTTTGCTGGAGAGCTTCATGCAAGTACAAAATGTAAGGTTACAACATGGTATCTTATCTAGAGGCAACATTTTTATTCAGATGACTGACTTGTATTTTTGTGATAAGGCTAATGAGAAGTTGCATTTGTTTTCAGCTTCCTACCAGGCTCAGTCTGAGGAGCTGCACTATGAGCCCGAACCCCAGCCACTGCTCCAGATGCCTCGCTCTGGGGGTCCTTACTACCACCCCAAGCCTGTGCCCCAGGCCCAGGGACCTTACTACCACCCCAAGCCTGTGCCCCAGGCCCAGGGACCTTACTACCACCCCAAGCCTGTGCCCCAGGCCCAGGGACCTTACTACCACCCCAAGCCTGTGCCCCAGGCCCAGGGACCTTACTACCACCCCAAGCCTGTGCCCCAGGCCCAGGGACCTTACTACCACCCCAAGCCTGTGCCCCAGGCCCAGGGACCTTACTACCACCCCAAGCCTGTGCCCCAGGCCCAGGGACCTTACTACCACCCCGCCAAGGCCAAGGCCAAGGCCCAGGGACCTTACTACCACCCCAGGCCTGTGCCCCAGGGACCTTACTTCCACCCCAGGCCTGTGCCCCAGGGACCTTACTTCCACCCCAAGCCTGTGCCCCAGGGACCTTACTACCCAGCCTGGCCCCAGGCCCAGGGACCTTACTACCACCCCAAGCCTGTGCCCCAGGGACCTTACTACCCCTCCAAGGCCAAGGCCCAGGGACCTTACTTCCACCCCTCCAAGGGCCAGGGCCAGGGCCAGGGACCTTACTACCCGGCCTGGCCCGACACTCAGAACCAAGGACCTTACTACGAGCCCAGGCCTTTAATCGCAAAACCCAGTAAAAAGGGCTAGCGATCTAACAAGAGCAGATGGGATGTTCTGTGATGGACTGGTTGGTACCTGTTTAATTGTTAACCTTCACCTACAACCTGTAAAAAAAGGCCAGCAACACTAATTGTATGTCTCTGTCATTTCAGACCCAACACCTCCAGAAGAGCAATGTCTTAAATGTGGACACTTTTGAGCTGACTCGTGGAAAAATAAAAATGCAATGCATGAAATGTGTAAATGACTGAGATTTTATTCCTTTCTGCTTGAGTTGCAACGGCTATGTAGTAAAATTCTGATGCCGCTCAATGGGTAGGTGAATTGGGAGTGGGCTCCAACAGAAGGCTAGAGAACCTGTAGGCTCCTGCTACACTGTTTAGGGATTAGACCTGCTTTCATGATTTGAGGTTTACTTGGGGATGGGAACACATTGGCTCTTTGCTGTAAAGACCAGTGATCTTCTCCACTGGCATAGGTGGATATGATTTCAAGCGGTTGTGCAACACAAATTTCCTCTAGTCCTGTTTCTGACCATCTGAGTGCAATGTCACTGCTTATACATTTCAAATCCCCAGATAAGGAAACGCGCTCTTCTCAATGAGAGGCTTTCCACTATGTGGCAAATCCATCTTAGTCACGACTAAGATCATTGTCTTGGTGTACTGGGTTTCACGATGAGCTGGACAGAATGCTGGTCTTCCAAGCAGTCATTTGGGAAAATGGTGGCGCATTTAATGATGTGGAATGTCTGTGTCCTGCCATTAGATGGAGCTCAAGATTACTGAACTTCTCAAAGTGAAGCAAGCATGAACAGCACTAGATCCCAAACTGTCATCTACAGAGGACCCTTCCCTCAACCCTTATAACCCCATGTCCCCCACTAACCACAGTAATACCACAGGACACCCTCAGAAGGCCCATGTCCATTCTCTGATTAATCACAGCTGTTTTTGAGGCCCTGTTTATATGCAGGGAGACCTGCACAATATTAGGAAGATGGTCATTTTATGTCTGATCAGTGTATTTTGGTTAATAACAGGATTGGGCCACAACTGTATCACTTAATTTTTTTTTATTGAAATCCAACCATTGATACAAGGCAGCATGGATCCATATATTCATGTTGTTTACACCTAATTCTGACCCTGCCATCCGAATGTTGCAGCTAAAATCGAGTCTCGTCAGACCAGGCAACATTTCTCAAATCTTCTATTGTCCAGTGTTGGTGAGCCTGTGTCAACTGTAGTCTTAGTTTCCTGTTCTTAGCTGACAGGAGTGGCCCCAGTGTGGTCATCTGCTGCTGTAGTCCATCTTCTTCAAGGTTGGACGTGTTGTGCATTCAGAGATGGTATTCTGCATTCCTTGGTTGCAACCAGTGGTTATTTGAGTTACTGTTGCCTTTCTATCATCTCCAACCAGTCTCCTCTGACCTCTCACATCAACAAGGCTTTTCTGTCCACACAACTACCGCTCACTGGATAATTTCTCTTTTTCGGACCATTCTCTGTAAACCCTAGAGATGGTTGTGTGTGAAAACCCCAGCACATCAGCAGTTTCTGAAATACTCAGACCAGCTTGTCTGGTAACAACAACCATACCACGTTCAAAGTCTTTCTGATGCTCGGTTTGAACTTGAGCAAATTGTCTTGATCACCTCTACAAGCCTAAATGCATTGAATTGCAGCCATACAAGTATAATGGTAAAGAACAATAAAAACAAAATAAATAACTTAGTAACAACAAGGTTGTTACAGTACATTTTAAATAGCCTGGCATCATATAAATATAAAATAAAAATATAAATAACATAAATAAAACCTGTTTTAGTAGCAGGTGACACGTCATGATGAGGGGTAGGAGTTGCTGTCCTGCTGGAAGTGGATGTTGCTGGAACTGCTATGAAAAAAAACAACAACAATAAAAGGGTAAATAGAAGAATAAGAATTGTTACAGGGCATGTTACATGTTATCAATTGAAGCAGGATGTATTGAGCTTACAGTTATCAGTATTATCACTTTGAATGGGCGCTCGATGTGACCACTGTCGCACAGTAGGAGTTTTTTCCTGGTACTGATATGACAAAAAAAATAAAAATAAACAGTGTATATTGTCATAATGAATCTTTACAGGGCGTGGCAAATGTTATCAATTAGAGTGGAATACTGGAATTATGGTTTTCATCTTCAGCATTTGGTAGGGGCACAGCTGTCTGTTTTGTAGTCACAAATTTAAGTAATGATCCCGAAGAGAGATAAGAGAGAGATTTTTAATTGTTTATCTTGGACAAAGCTTTCATTTTTCATTTTCATTTCATCATTAATCACATTCATAGATTAATGCTTAAGTGTTGTTTTTCCATGCAAATCACTCCAAACATGTTTGTACTTCAACAAACAACCGTGTCCACACAGCAGACAGACACAGCAAGTTGAAGTACAACAAGTAGCCTAAACTTTACAACAAATACTGGCTTGCAAACTAAACGAATGTGAAGTAATTAACCTAACAATGTCACCGTTTTTAAGTTTCAAACTTAGCGTTAGACTAACGTACCAGGGAGACACTTGAACAGCAGCTGACATTCGCGTAAATTAGCGTTAGCGTCAGTTTTATACAGTGGTCATGTTCTGAAGCTAATGTTAGCACAGGTCGGTCTCACACAAACTAACACCATTTGTTCAATAACAGTAGTCATTTACTGGTAATGTTATGCTTATATCATTGTCTGCTCCACTTACCACTTTCTTTCTTTCTTCTTCAATCTCTATTTTTTTTTTCCTCTTCATTCTCCCTCAGTTTCAGCAGACCGTTAACATCACACATGTGAACGTGAGGTGGGATTGATGTGGGGCCCTTTTCGAGAGGTTTCCTATATGATTGATTTATTTTACTTTATTTATTTATTTTTTATTTTTTTGAGACATTTCGGTACATAAAACAGCCCTCGGGCGTCGACTCTTATTATTATTATTATTATTATTATTATTATTATAGTTCTTCCATATGTTATTTTCAAATCCTCACAAATCCATACTTGCTTAATCTCTTAATCCTTGGATTTAGAACCACTAAACACGTTATTATTATTACTCGTAATAATACTAATACTATTACTAAAAAAAGTTTACTCAGTATTACTATTAATTGTAATAGTTATTTATTTATTGTTCATCTCTGTCGACGCTGAATATGAGTTTGTGTGTGTATGTGTGTATTACATGAATTTCCCCCAGGGGATGAATAAAGTATTTTTCTATTCTATTCCATTCTATTCTAGGAGGTAGCAAATTATAACTATTATTATTGTTTGAGTGAATGAAGTATGACTGAGAGCACAACACTGTAGCTAATCACATTGTCTCATGAAGTCTTGTTTTGGTCCGTGTGTCACTAGATTAAATAACTGCTCAGAGCAACATCTTTAATTCATTTTGAACTTAACGTGACTCCATTTGTCTCACATAGTCTCACATGACACCCTCCCGGCCTCCTCAGCATCTTCTTAGTCCCGCTGACGGTCGGCAGTTCAGCAGATCGCAGTCTCCTTTTGTGAAACCTTTATGTTCCCTGTGGGGGAACTGTATTATTGCTACATATAGACTGTGGGTCATAGTATAAAAGAAAAAACATGACGTACTGTCCATGGACATTTACCTTACAACTGCATATATGTGTTTGGGTGTGCATTATAAATATGCCATGCACTCTTCTTGAGCTTTTAGTCTAAGTTGCTTGTCTATATATGATGTTGCATGTTCATCCCTCCTGGAAAATGGATCCATACTTAGATTCTACAATGTTTTTTACCTTGTTACACATTTCATTGCAATAAATGTACTTGACTGTCATTTATCACATATATATATATTACTTCCATATATAACACGTTTTCAATGACAAGCGTACAGGCAAAAATTATTTAGGCCTCCAAAATGGGACTCATTGATGGACTCAGGTCCTGGTGTGACAATAAATAAGGCTCAGTAAGTACCACGCTTACAGTATCAGGTTAAAAACTGCTATTCGGTCAAGTGGTAATTGGACATTGGGTCAAACAGCCCATGTGGGGGTCTCTCATTGCCCTATCTGCTCATGCTGGTGTAGATGTCTGGAATGGGTGGTGAGCTGCAGTCGATGGTCCATTGTGCAGACTTCACCACACACCTGTAGAATGAGCTGAAGATGTTGGAGTTCAACCCTGCTCACTTCAGTTTACTAAAGAAATACAGGTGTTGATTGGGCTTTTTAATGACAGTCATTGTTATTCCTCCAGGTGAAGTTGTTGGACAGGTATACAGGTTAACAGGGTCTTTTGATAGTGCGCCTAGTGCAGTCGTGTGTCAGGAGTGTATAGCGGGCTGAGAATGTAGCCTTCGGGGAGCCAGCATTAAGGATGATAGATGAGGATGTGGCGCTATTGATTATAATAGACTGTAGCCTATTGGTCAAAAAGTCCACAATCCAGTTACAGAGAGATGAGGATAATCCAAGTAATGACAGTTTATTCACCAGTGTTTGTGGAATGACGGTGTCATTGACTCTGATGAAGCTTTGAGTCCTCAAACAGCACCACTCATTTTACTTGTATATGCTGGGCTCCATCTACTGGCTATCCACTGCTATTGCATTTGTAAAATTGCATGTTCGGAACCTTTAGTCTGATTTGATCCAACAACAGCACATCACTCACTGTTAGTCTGCTACATGAAAAATAGAGACCCATGTTCAAATTCTCACCATGAGTGTGTGTTAATGTCACATGTACATGTGTTTGTTTCCTTATTTGTTCTGACAATGTTCTCTCAAGAGTGCTGAAAGACTAACTCTGGGAAAGTATGTCGAAGAGGACTGGAAAATGCTAGCTCACCTAGAATGTCAATACGTCTCTGTAATTTTTTATTTCTGGCCTTCTTAGCATCTCCTGATAGCTCGTGTCCATCATTGCAGCATCCTGCTGTATTCAGCGAAACCACAGTGAACAGAGCAAAAAAGAAAGACAGAAACAAACAAAAAACTGCACTAACCACTTAAAACATTACGTTCATGATGTAGAGCTAGCAAAGGACAGGGAGAACCTACATGTGTAATTTTTATGTTTTAAACCTAAAATGAATGAATTGGTGGCTTTTTCTTCAATCCTGAAATTAAATTTAAAATATCACACACACAATCTGTGTCGCACACAATCCACGTCAAGAAAAGAAGTGTTAACACCTGTCCATCATGATTAATCTAGCTCCACTGATTTCACCTGTCGCCAGCCAATCAGTTAGGAAGCTGGAGCTTTGTTTAGCTGTTGCAACAATATAAATGAGATGCACTGGAATAATCTTGTCACTGCACCCTTGAGAAAAGAGAAAGATCAAAGCTGTTGTGTCAGGCCAGCGCAAGACAGAGAGTGGCCTTTCAGCTTAGCTTTGGTTACGTTCCTGGTGGAAGACATGAACCTCCTTATATGGTAATTTTCAAATGATTATTTCTGTGCAAGTAAAAATGACTTTGATTTTTAAATTGGCCAGGATGGTCAGTTCACAACTTTTGTTCTTTTTCTAGTGTTGTGCTGCCATGGCTGCTCTTTGCTGGAGAGCTTCATGCAAGTACAAAACGTAAGGTTACAACATAGTATCTTATCTAGAGGCAAGATTTTTATTCAGATGACTGACTTGTATTTTTGTGGTAAAGCTAATGAGAAGTTGCATTTGTTTTCAGCTTCCGACGAGCCCCAGTCTCAGGTGCTGCACTATGAGTCCAAGCCCCAGCTCCAGTTGCCTCGCTCTTGGGGACCTTCCTACCAGGCCTGGCCTCAGGCCCAGGGATCTTATTACCCCCCAAGGCCCCAGGGCCAGGCCCAGGGACCTTACTACACCCCCCAGGGCCAGGCCCAGGGACCTTACTACCGCCCTTGGGCTCCGGGCCAGGGACAATACTACCACCAGAAGCCTCAGGGCCAGGGACCTTACTACCACCCTTGGGCTCCGGGCCAGGGACCTTACTACCACCCTTGGGCTCCGGGCCAGGGGCAATACTACCACCAGAAGCCTGAGGCCCACGGACCTCACTACAACCCTTGGGCTCAGGCCCAGGGACCTTACTACTACCTCCAGGCCCAGGGACCTTACAACAAGCCCAGGCCCAAGCCCAAGCCTCATCACCCAAAACCCAGTTTCTCAGACACGGACTCGCTATCGGAATCAGACATAGAATGGGACTAGCAATCTAACAAGAGCAGATGGGGTGCTCTGTGATGGACTGGTTGGTACCTGTTTAATTGTTAACCTTCACCTACAACCTGTAAAAAAGGCCAGCAACACTAATTGTATGTCTCTGTCATTTCAGACCCAACACCTCCAGAAGAGCAATGTCTTTTCAATGTGGACACTTTTGAGCTGACTCATGGAAAAATAAAAATGCAATGCATGAAATGTGTAAATGACTGAGATTTTATTCCTTTCTGCTTGAGTTGCAATGGCCATGTGGTAAAAATTTCTGATGCCACTCGATTGCTTGGTGGATTGGGCTCCAACAGAAGGCTGGAGAAACTGTAGGCTCCTGCTACACTGTTTAGGGATTAGACCTGCTTTCATGATTTGAGGTTTACTTGGGGATGGGAACACATTGGCTCTTTGCTGTAAAGACCCGTGATCTTGTCCACCAGCATAGGTGGATATGATTTCAAGCAGTTGTGCAACACAAATTTCCTCTAGTCCTGTTTCTGACCATCTGAGTGCAATGTCACTGTACATGTCAAATCCACAGATAAATGTGGAAAAATTCCACTATGTGGGGAAAATCCCTCTTCACAATTAAGATCATTGTCTGTGGTGTACTGGGTTACACCACAAGCTCTAAAAATGAGTTGGGCCGAATGCTGGTCTTCCAAACAGTCAGTTGTATGGGGGTGTATTTAATAGTTGAGGAATGCCCGTTTCCTGCCATTAGATGGTGCTACTGGACATGGAGCTCAAGATTACTGAACATCCCACAAAGCAAAGTTGTGAATGTGAGAAAGCTTTTGTGTATTTACCCAAAACCTGTCATTGCTATAAAAATACAAACTATACCCATGGGTTTTCTGTATTTGCTGGAGTTTGTTTGCAGATCGAGATGTTAAACAATCTCATTCTGTTCAATGTGTGACAACTTCTTGGCCTCAAGTCTCATTTGTTGGGGAGTGGTTGAGAGGGAATTAGCCATAACATTAAAACCACTCACCTAGACCAGACCAGGCACCCCTACCCCATAGCAATGACAATCCTTGATGGCAGCAGCCGAAATGATTTACAAACAACCAACAAATTTAAACCAAACAAAACTTGAACAGCAAAAGGTCCAAACTCACTAGATCCCAAACTGTCATCCACAGAGGACCCTTCCCTCAATCCTTATAACCCAATGACCCTCACTAACCATATTTCTCTTACCAGACACCACAGGACACCCTCAGAAGGGCCCATGTCCATTCTCTGATGGACTGTTTTGGAGGCACAAGGAAGACCTACACAATATTAGGAAGGTAGTCATAATGTTATGTCTGATCAGTGTATTTTAGTTAATAACAGGATTGGGCCACAACTGTATCACTTTACATTTTTATTGGATTTCAATAAAAAAAAAAAGATTTAATGATGGAAGCTAAAGAGAGATAAAGTGTGAGCTAAATTCAACATTGCACATGTTATGGAAATGGTTATGCACCGTGTCACACAGCAAAAAACAAACATATTTCGCTAAATTTTCAAATTCCTACCGATATACCGGTCCCTGAATGCAGCACAAGAGCCGCCCAGCTCAGCCGGATTTTAGCCGGTAGTCATTCGGTCTCTGTCAGTGCCAGTCATCCCTCAGAAGCTCAGGACCCGTCTGTTGTTCACTCGGGTCACAGCTGTGCATTTTTTTTTTAATTTTTTAATTTTTTATTTATTTATTTTTTCACTGCACGGTGTGATGAAGTTGGATCTAAAGGACATTTAGGAGTAGTCTAAATGACTACCGTGCAACAGGCAACTGGGCTGCAAACTCACTGAGCGCTTGTTCGGCTTCGGAGGAACTGTTGCACAAAATCCCGCAGCGATGTCCTTGTTGTGCGTCAGAGGTAGGGTCTCCATTCACGGGCTGTCCCATTTAAATAGTAACTTCGGAAAAAAAAATTACATGGCGCGTAGGTAATGATTAAAAAAAAATCAAAAATTAAAGACATATGAATGTAAAACCTCATTGGCATATGTACAAAATCTCAGTGTGGTGAAACCTTGGTACTGATGTTGTCTTATCTGTTTCATTTATCATGTAACTTCATGTAACTTTTATAAAACAGACCTATGAAACACTCAGTCACTTTCTAAAATAAACGATCCACCAGCTGCATAATTATTTTAGATGGTGAACACTGTTTGTAAAGTGTATTTGTTGTAGTTTGCACGTCATTGTAATTTGCAGGGTGAGATTTGAGCATTTCGCATCATAAATGGTTTTAATAAGCAGGAGCAAACAAGTTGAATTTGAATTAATGACATGACTGAAGCTGGGAGTGTTTGACGGGTTAAAGCTTGATTCATAACAGAATCAAGCTTTCCAATCGACAAACTGTTTCAGGCTATTTCATGGGTTCATTTCTGTGCTGCAATAACAAGTTTTAGTTACGTTTACGGCAGGTGACATTTGGTCCTCTAGGGACTTTATATTTACCGATGACCCCTGCACTATAAACTAAAGGCCAACAGGAAACATAAAGCTCTGCAGTGTAAATAAAATGTGCCCGTGGCTTTTTCATTTGTTCAAATGACGCTGATAACACAGTAGACTATCCTCCGTACACTGAACTTGAACACTTGTTGTGTGCAGGTGCACTGCAATGGGCAATATAACTGTGCACTTCCACTTGTCACCTTTGTAAATGCTCTGTAAATTCTGTTATTTTTGTGCTTAAATTGAAGTATTATACCGTTGTTTTTCTGCTTATGCTGAGCTGAGCAGGTCTCTCGTCCACAACATTTCATTGCTCTTTAGTTTTAACCCTGTGTTAATCCTGCAGGAGGTTGTTGTTGTAGTGGGCAGGTGTGTAACTGAAAGAACAACAAGTTGAGACTGAAAACTTGCACATGTGCATTAAAAGAAAAAAAGAGTTAATTACTGGTTAAAAATAGGATGCATCCCACACTTTCACAGGTTCATTTAACACTTTGGCTCCTCTCCAGATTAGAAATTGCTCTCACAGGCACGCTGATTGATTTTTGGACTATCAAAGTATTGTCTGGCTATCTCTAGCTCTCAGCCCCCCTGGCGTATTGTTTCTCACTGATCGTTTCTGACCATTTCTCATCTTTTTTTTGGGTGTGAGTGCTGCCTGAGGCTAGTGGGGTGCCGCCGCCAAACTCTTCTATTACAGAATGATGAGATGGGGGTGAAGTTAGAGATGGAGGGAGTGAAGCGCAGCTGGGTCACAGTGGGCTCAGACAAGAGGAATTATAAAAAAAGATCATTTTTTTTTGTGGCTTGCAAAGAGACATCGAGAGAGAGAGTGCGGCTCATGTTCACTTAAAGCTAAAGGCTTCAACTGGTACAGGTGCATGTGAACCTGTAGTTTCAACTGATTGTTTAGATTGTAACTCTTATGGTTTAAACAGAAGGACAGAAACACAACTCAAAATGTTACTGCTTTGTAACTCTGTGGTGTGTTAATGATAATAAACATACAAGCACACCACATGCAAATGTGATATGTTTCCTCGGGTTATTGAAGCTTTAAATATACAGAATTTAGACAATTTATTCCATATTCCTTTCGACATAACCAAATGTCGAAGTTAAACTACAAACTAACATCTTTTGATTTGCCCCCTAAACTAACCTAATGCACTAGATGGTAGAAACAAATATTAACCTCACTGGCAAAATAAAAGACTTTTGGGTGGAGTTCTTACGGAGTGAGCCAGGCTGAAGAGTGCACCAGTGCTAGCTATGTACGTAGCTTACGGCATCTATGTCCCACAGTACACTAAAAAAGTCTTTAGAGTTTGTTTATGCTCCGCACTGTGGTCGTATTCAAGGCATCAAATTGACGTTGAAGCCTGAACCGCATATTCCGATTCGCAAAATGAGTCTTACCTGATCTTGTGAAGTTAACGACATATCCTTTCGCTTTCTGAGCAGATTTTGGACTTTTTCCTTTCATGATTTGATTTCCCCAATAAAAGATTGGATTGGACTTAGACATAAAGTCATTGCAACAGTATTAAAAGGTGTGGATTGAAAATGTGGATTTAAAACACACCTAGAGATGGGTATCGTTGAGGTTTTGACACCGGTACTTTTGAAACGGTGACAGTGCTTAAAGAACCAAAAACATTTTGGACACACTTCGTCCAAAAACGTTGCCTTTTTATTTTTTTAGGCATTTTGTGACATGAAAGTTGAGCAGGATATTAATTTAGATGATGTAAAAACAACTAACATCAAGAAATAAATTAACCAATATGAAATAAAATACACAACAAACTGTCATAATTATTATAATAAATAAATAAAACAGTGGCATGGGCAGGCTATCGGTACATTTCTCAGCTTTTAAAAAAATGCTATGTGTCGTCAGCCGTTTAATAAATTTTGAGGTGTTGCCTCCTTTGCTGCAGGCTGCTGAGTCTGCATCTTTTGAGGTGAAGTACAGCCAAACTTTTAACCGATTGGACTTAGGCATGTGACGTCACATGTAGCGTCTGCACAGCAATAGCGCTAAAGGAGCGATAACTAAAATTTCAGCACCAAAATCTGCTTTGCTTTTCGGTCTGGTTAATACTGTTTGTTCCAAGTATCGGTTTCCATCCCTAGACACAAACCTAGACCTATCTGAAAGTCTAGTGTTTTGGTGACCCATCCATTAACCCCAGAATCCCACCTTTGCCACCACGTTGCTCTGCAACAAATACACCTGACTTTCTTTCTTTGTCCAATCATAATTTCCGTGGCCGTAGAGGATTTTGAAGAGAAACAGTCTGACTTGTATGTGGCAGACGGGTGCTCATTGGCAGTTTTCCTGCATACGATTTAAACGTTTTTTTGCTATTTGCTATACATGTGCTCTCCCTGATTTAAAGGAGCCCAGCCTTTTTTTTTTAATTATTTTTTTTTTTTATCTCACTGATGGAAACAGCAAACCAGAAAAGCAGCATTCCAGTTTCTTGGTAGGCGCGATACTTCCTGGAGCTCGTTTTCCTCATTCCTTTTCGTTTTGTCGCGAACACCTCGGCAGTCTTCAGCAGAGAGTGAGTGGCTGCAGACTCAAAAGCAGAGGATGGGAGGAAACAGTCTTTGACAGCTCAGTCAGTACCCACACTCAGCTATTTCTGGATGGCAGTTAGCGGTAGAATAAATGCATACAGTAATGGCATTGTATCATTTGAGTGTTGGGAAAGAATAGCTGCATGCTGGTAGTCAGCGTAGTCAGTGTAGCAGCTCCTTGTCATTGGTGCAGGTGAGCAGGAAAAGAGTTTTAAGTTAAGTTGCAAGCGTAGTTTCATGAAGGTAATTGCTATTCTGTAGGCCACCAGATGCTGCAGGTAAGGACAGTAGGTGAGGACAGACCAGGTCAGCTAACACACTGCGCTGGAATGACATGGACACAAGTAAAGCTTCAGCGGTCCGTCTGGGAAGAGGGGGGTGGGGATAGAGGGAAAATAATCCCCGGGCCATCTGCTGCTTTTGCCTTCCTGTGTACGTTTGTGCTTGTGTGTGTGTGTCGGGCTGTGACTCACGTGGGACGGTGGATTTTACTTCCTTCTCCTCATTTCCTCCTCTTTTCATGATTAAGATACTTCCTGGTATCTCCTCGCCGCCTTCACAGCTTCTCTTTGCATTTAATCTTCCCTGGTGGCCATGTCTCAACTCAGGATTTTTCTTCAGAAGGAAGTACAGTCCTGGTGAATTGATTGAAATGATGGTGCTTACAGAGGACAATACAATATAAACTAGTTAACTTTAAACTAATCTCAGTCCCATTTGAGGCTGATATTGATGTCAACATACATATTATATAACTGGCAATAATCCCTGAAGCCTGGTTACCAATCTGTAAACAGGTATGAAATAATAATAATAATTATTTCTTTATAGACCCCTTCATGGCCTACGTCACTGTGACGTCACAACGTTAACTAGAGGCAACTGTAGGCAAAACAGAGGGAAGCTTGATGCAAACGCTGTCACTGTCAACCATGAAAATGTCGTCTTGCTGTATTTTTGGCACCAAAAAATCTAAAATATTAACTTGAAGTTTTATCGCATAAAAGCCACTGCCAGTCATAGATGACTTTGGTTTTACTTTGGTGATTAAAAGAAGGGACTGGAGTGAGACAATCAATAACATGCACAATTCATGTCAGATAAGACTAATATGTAATGCATCATTTTCAAGTTTCAGCCTGGATAAGCCTGGATTTCAGCCTAACCGCTAGGTAATGCAACATTAGTTGTGTGTTTCAGGGGTGTCCAAGCAGAAGTTCTTACTCTGCATACGGCCCATCCATCCACACTCTGAGCTGTGGGCTTGTGTAACAGTTTGGGTGCTTGCTCAAGGCACTTCAGCTATGGACATGGGCCGGATGCATGGGGAGGAACTTGGGCCCCTTTGATCCCAAGCTGCTTCTCTAACCAAAGCTCAAATAACTAGAATAACTTTCTACTACATTGATGAACCAATATCTCGAAATTATGTTTTGTCCTAAAGGTGGACATACTAAAACACAGTATTCAGGGTTTGCTGTTGTCATTATTGCTTAAAAAACATTGTTGTTAAGCACACGTCCTTTAAGACAAAAAATAGGTAACCAAAACATTTCAGCCCCATTCACACCTTGACTGAGAGGAGGAGGAGTGGAGTCTTTGCTAATACTGTGTCAATAGAATACAATTCACTTTTGGAATATGGTAAAAGGATGTGAGTATTTTAAGTTTAGTGCAACAATCATAGATGTTCCTATTTAAACCCTAACACTCCACCAGTGTTTTAAGAAGCTACTTGAAGTCCAGTAGTCCTTGTTTTCTGGATCAATAGTAGCTTTGTGCTGCTTGGCAAGACATCCTTGCCTGTCACACCCATGTTTGTCGCGGACAATCAAGTGATTTTGGTTATCATAAATGCAATATATACACATGAAGGCCATTATTTCATTGGCATTGAGACCAAGGGATGAAGAAACCAACATGTTCTGTTTTTCATTATGTTAACCTCCATGAAGCCCCATTGCTGGACCCCCGACTAGTAGATCACTCCTGGATTTTTTTTGTGGCATCTTTCCCTAATTGGCTCATTATCGTGATGAGGCAGCGAGTCAACGGGGGGTTGAAGTCTCTGTTAATTTATGATTATTATGCTGGTTGATGTGAGTTATACATGACATCCGAGACACTGACACTGAGATGTACTGTGTAGCTTAACCTAGACTCTTTAACGGTCGTTGTTCTATAGTTTTGTGGACATCAAAAGATAATATAATGAAAGAACTATATGAATTTCCAACAGTTACTGTGTAAGTCTACATTACCGCTGCGCATCAATACTAATAAATGTGTGAGAAGCTAAATTTAGCCATTGAAGGAGGCCATGCTTAATTGTCATCCACTCCACTACAAGTATTTTAGTAGTTCAACACATGTTTTAGCCTCCTTTTTATCAATTTATACTGCAGCATGCATGGTAATGATATTAGGGCCATAATTGTACACTGATCAGGTATAAAATTATGTCCACCTTCCTAATATTGTGTAGGTGCCTCCAACACAATTGTGACTCATCAGAGAATGGATATTCTTCTGAGGGTGTCCTGTGGTGTCTGGCAACAGGATGTTGTTAGCCGGGGTCTATCGGTCCTATGGTTTGAGGATATATCTGTGGATCATCCCAGAGATTCTTGATCAGTTTGGGATCTAGTGAATTTGGAGGCCAGGTCGTGGGGGTGCCTGGTTTAGGTGGGTGGTACACGTCTAAGTAATAGAAGTTTCCCAGCAGAACATTGCATGATGGTCAATGTTATTTACGTCTGGTGGCAGTGGTCATAATGTTGTGGCTGATCGGTGTGTGTTTACCTTGTATCTTATATTTTTGTGGACTGAGCGGAATCGTAGTTTTTCCAGAGCGGCGGCACAGAGACATGTGTAAAATGTTAAAAACACGCCTGAGTCACAGTAAATTGACGAATGCACACTAGATGTATTAATTGCGCTGTGTCTGCAGGGGCTGCCATTCAGCGGCCCTGAGAGGGTGTTAATGACATGATGACCGGGTTCCCAACCTGCACACTTTCAAACCCACATTGAGCTGAAGGACTGGAGTTAAAAATAGATCCAGCCTGGCCTCCATGATGCTGCCCTTGTCTACGGCACTCTAAAAAATGATGATGTAACAATTTGCATTGACATTTTTAAGTTATTTCAACTTAGCTGAGTACATGCAACAAGACCTTTCTAGTTAGGCCAACTCAATTACTTTAGCACAGAGGTCTACAATGTTTTTCAGACCCCAAGCTGATGGAGATATTAAGTAGGGACCCCCTACCTATTATATGTGTTTTACATCAAACTTGGCCGAACACTGTCTCTAAATATATATTATTATTATCATTTAATCAGTTAAGTTAAATGTAGTATGTTCAGAGAATCACCAGTTGACTCTTTTGCTAATATTGCAGCATGCATCTGGGACTGAACAGGCTCTCGGCCAATCGTGGGAATCTGATAGAGTCAGCGTGTAATATGCGGCCTCGTGATTGGCTCAGCAGCGATAGGGGCGGAGCCTACTGTGTACAGGAGGTTTAGATTGGCAGGTCTGGTGTGACGCTCTGTGTGAAACAGTGGCTGTTGAGACAGCTCCTGTATCGCTGAATGGATGAAGTGCTGACTGAAAGATCACGTCTTCTGCCTCCGTTTGTCACGTTACTGAAATATGTTGGATTCATATATTTAAAGAAAATTTAAAGACATTTAGTATTTGTTGGGGGGGAACTTAAAAAATTATATATCAAAATGTCTAATCAACTAAATATTTTGTACAAGCAACACAATTTGCTTTGTCATCCTCAAGCTTAAACAAATTTTAATTACGTTACAATAATAATTATTGAGTATCAATAGTCACAGCAGCCCTGGGGCAGACTGACAGGAATGTGGCTGCCAATCCACCAACCACCAGACACAATGGACACAATTGAACCATGAACCCTTCAGTTATTGGACAACTGCTCTACGTCCTGAGCTCCTGCCAGCCTACTTTATCAAAGGAAGCTGTAAATTGCTTCTTCTAGTTATTCTTACTTATTTCTTTTCCTTTCATTCTTACTCAAAAATGTTAATGCAAATTGTTACCTTCTTTTTTGTAACTTACTTATCTAAGTCAGAATTAATCATGTACTATTGAGTTGGGACTATTTATATATTTTCATATTTTAGACCAACGCGTTAAATTATCAACACATTATAATGTATACAATGTATAATGTACAGCTCTTGATTTTGAGCTATACTTACTAACCCCATGAATCATTGTTTATAGTGTGTTTGGTCTGCTGGTCCTGTTCAGCACATTTTTATTAGGCATTAGTAAAAAAAAAAAAGAAAAGAATGATGCTGTTACTGCTGTGCTTGATAGCTGCTGTTGCACTATTAATACCTAAAGAACAGGGGCCTGATTTTGTCTGAGCTGTGTGTTTACGTGGAGCCACGTAAAGGTGCTAAATGTCACCCTGTGCACATTTCTCTTATTAGTTTTTCTTGCAGAGCTTCAGTTAAACAACTAATGCCTTGTCCCTGTTTTAATCTTTAACTCGTTTAATAGAGGTTTGATCATTAATCCAACCCTTTACAGGAGGTAAAAAAGTGCTTTAATCATCGAACTGTTAAGACACAGGGAGTGTAAAAGTTGTAGACACCTTCCTGGGCTCTCACTCTATGCGGCCTGGTTTCTGAGAAGTAGACTCCTGCTCAACAAAGCGTCCGTGTCGTCCCCCCCGCGCGGATATGGGGCTTCAGAGGCTCCAAAATGTCTTTAATTCACCACTGAGAGGTTATTTCCACTCCTGAGCTTCAAAGCTGCACTTTCACATGTCACTTCAAAGCGATCGAGCCAGAGCCACCAGAGCGGCTGGTAAGTGGTCGCAGTCGGAGCTTCAATCTAACGAAGAGAAGAATGTCATCGATGTACAGCAGAAATTACATATAATCATTTCGTCTTTGTAATGTTGTCAGATGTCGTCATTTCTTCAAAGTCAGGCTAAAATTGATCCAATGTGTGTTAGTCTTGAGTTTAGATATGGGTTACAAACACTTGCATTCATTGTTGATGCACACCAGTTCAGAGATTATATATTTTTTGTGACAGTGACCAAAATATGAACAAAAATAAAATATTTTATCCTATTGATAAAAAAAAATAAGATAAGCTAAAGTGCTAATGATTGCTGGCTCACTTGTTCTGCTGTGAACCTCAGTTGTGCACAGAAAAGAAGATGCAAATGCAAATGGAAGATGCAATGCAGGAACGACAAGGATTGTGTGAGGCTTGATGCAGCATGACGCTACTGCAAAGTTCAATTCAATTCAATTTTATTTAGAAAGCGTCAATAAAAATAAAAATTGTCTCAAGATGCTTTACAAAACCCTGTCTGAAACCCCCAGAGCAAGGACTAAGATGATGTTGGCTCAGGCAAAAACTCCTTTTAAACAGGAGACAGACACACGCAGCTGTTAACAGGCTATACGGTAGTAGCACATAAATGCACAACTAGTAATAGAAAAGAAATTAGATAAGGTATTAGGAAAATGTCTAAAATGAATGAACTATCCTTTTATTAAACATTTGATAAACAACCTGAAAATTCTTTAAAGAAAAAGTGCAATTTCAGCACATCTACTCCGACAGTGGATAAATCAGGTGTGAAAAAAACGCAGATTATATCTTTGATGTAATTTTGCAAATTCATGCTACAGGTCAGATTTGACCCTCTGACGGGCCGGACCATATCTTTGACACCCCTGCTCTTCCAGTAACACATGTTCTACATATTTCAGTAGGTGAACAATATTCGCTATGCTGGTAGGTTGTCTTAGCAAGAGGGTCAAATGTATGTCCACCTTTCGGGCCCATTTAAGGTACTGCGGGACATAGACAGACACCCTAACTGACATATGTAGCCTAGGCCGCGACATACTCATCAGTCTGGCTCGCTCTGTAACAACACCACCCCAACGCTAGTTGGTGCTGGGCCGAAATTTTCCCAAAACCAAGTCTTATAAATGTTTGTATCGACCGATATATCCGCTAGCGGATTTGTAGACATTACAGACGTTTATGGCAAGATTTACAGTCCAACATTTCAGTCGGACTGGGTTTCTAAATATGCTGTTTTTTCCTGTGTAATAATGAATGCTATTATCATTGTGTCATTTGTATCATGGGTCCAAATATCGTCGGCGGAAACACGCTACTACGAAGCGGAACAATCACAGCTCTTATGGTCTGTGTTGTCGTGATGTGTAGCTACATTTCCGGGGAGGTGTAGGTCAGGCTACGGTATTACAGTCTGCTACTTTGTTTTGTGAAATCTTGTCGAACCTTTTTTCCCTTTTATGAATCTAATTAACCTTCAGCAAACATACCACATGAAAGTGGAGGGTACAGTTAATACAAGCTAAACATCAGTGATTATTGTACTAAAACGCAGCGGCTCGTTAAAACATTTGAACTGCTGGGTCATGTGCTGAATACAAAAGCGTCACAGATGTGAGCATGACATAATAACTCAACAGTGGAGCTCCTCAGCAGTTGGTTTAATCCGCTCCATGACTCATCCACTGAACATCAGTGAAACTGTTTTCCCCTTCAATCAACTGCCATGGCTTTCCCAAATATCTTCACTTTATTAATCAGTATGAAAAAGCATTTTTAGCTTGACAAGATTAAAAGGTAACTGCTCTTTAATGCCTTCAAGTCAAAACGAAAAGTGTCCGCTTTTCCCACACGACTCTTTGTAATTTATCCACCGTGCCATGCATCAGGGTCTGCTTGTTTCAGCCCCGCTTAAGGCATTAGCTTGGGAGGGATTATCCCACCGGCCAAACGCTCGGTCACCAGCAGCACGCATCCTCTCATACGATCGTTCCAGTGGACACGTGCCTCATATCTGGCCTCCTTTTACTACCTGCTCACCATCCCTGTGGCCCAGAGCCCTGCTGCTGATATGTGACACTGGCTGGGGACTTGTTATCGGGTGATTTTTTTTAAAATCCGACAAGGATAACTCATTTGTGTTTTGCTGTTTTGTTTTTTAATCAATGCACAGTTGTTAAAACGCAAAGATTTTGCATATTAGTGTAGATGCAAACTGCAGAAGTGAGTCGCATAATGTGAATGAAAAAGGTGTCCGCTAAAAGTCCTTGTCCGACTAAGGTTTGTTTAACAAAGACCAGGGGTTTCATTCTTTACATTCTTTCACACGTACATGCAACATGTACATGAATATTCACACTTTCTTATTTTTAAATTATTATTCATTCTCAGTACCCACCTCCTTCTAGATGTGCCTTAGCCTGGCTTTTAAACTTGAGGGTTAAACCATTGTCACAAGAAGGGTGACTCTTCCTGCTACTCACCTGGAGGATGGAATAAAAGGCAGCTACTAACCCTCTGACAGTCACTTGTTGTCGTTGTTGTATTATTGTATTTTGGGATGTCTTGGTCTAATTGACTCTGGGAAAGTTGTCTGCAGTTGAGTACACTCTCATAGACTTTTTATTTGAATCCTCTTGTCACATTAAATTTACACACAAACCTCCATACACCACACTGGCATAACATTATGACCACCATCCTAATATTCTGTAGGTTTCCCTTGTGCCTCCAAAACAGTTGTGACTCATCAGAGAATGGACATGGGCCTTCTGTGGGTGTCCTGTGGTGTCTGGTGCGTTTACATGCAGAGCTTAATCGAGCTATGCTTAAAATTTGACTTTCTGTCAAGAGTCCTTGTCCCAGTTTACATACAGCGCAAGAAAATCGAATAACTGTTCTACTCCTCCACACTAGGTGGCGATATGTGTCTTTTCAGCAAAGTTAATACCACTTTAATACGGCCCGATTCCCAGGTTGACCTATTACGTCGTATAATACACATGAGTTGTTCACGCGGCGGACCGGCGTTTCAAACAACAAGCATGCGCGTAATTTGCGCATTAAGTCTGGTGCAGGTAAGGTTATGCGCTATCCCTCAGACGGTTCTTCTTCTTCTGCGACCGGCTTTCTTGGATGTTTTTTGTTCCGGGGTCACACGCCAGCGCAGCGGCTGTGGAGCATGCGCACACGCATTATCAGATGCTATCAGCGATTCGCTGTATACCTGCCGGAGAAAACCGAATTCAAGTCGCATTATCTGGGTGTCTCAATCGGATGATGAGAACTTTTTAATCGGAGTAACGTGTTTACATGGACGTAAGTTCTCCTGTTATATTTCGATTAAGGCAATAATTCGTTTTTTTTTCACGTGCATGTAAATACACTGTTGTTAGTTGGGATCTAGTGAATTTAGAGGCCAGGTCAACACCTTGTGCAGTTTTCATGTTTTTTGAAAAGCGTTTTTGTGTATGTGTCAGGCTGCATCCTGCGGGGGATGACTACTACCCAGAAGGACTATGGCTTGGTCTGGTATAGGTTTGTGGTACATGTTTAAGTAACATCCATACAAATGTTAGGTCCAAGAGTTTCCCAGCACAACGCAGAATTAACACAAGATGGCTAATGTCCTGTCATGGGTGTATATTGTCACGTAACTCGTTTTGGGAATGACATTGTGTCATCAGACCGGGAATTATCTTACCGAGTAGCTTCTTCAGTTCTAAAGGACTGGTGGGGAGTTGAGGTTTAAATAGGAACATCTGTGGGTGTAGCCCGTGCTCTTTTTGCTTTAAAATGTGTGACCAGAACAAACAACTTGAGGCTCAAAATATACTTGTGCAATGCATTCTATCAGAGCGGGGTGTTAGACACGACAGCTGGCGTATCTCGGCTGTGAAATGAGGAATCTCATAGACGGTCACACTTTTGTAAAAATATAGAAAGTGTGCATTTTGAAGCCAGTTTACGGATGAAGTTCTGTGGAAAACGTTCCTCTTTCGGTCCTGCTGATTGATCATCTGTCACTGGCGAATAGAAGAGAAAGCAGCGGCCAAGTAATCTTGTAAACATTCGGCAATCTTGTCTGTTTGGGGTTCGGTGCATTCGGTAACAGAACTGAATGCTCTTTTTGTCCTAGATACTTTTGTGGAGATTAACGCTACATTTGCTGACCCCAACTCACACAACGGTGAAGTGGAGTTTACTTGTCCTGTGACTAGAAGGTTTGGTCTTGCACGCATTAGAGGCCCTCTGTAATTTGCAATAGGTCATAAATAAATCATTATATTTATTGTTTGTCAGTAGTGCTCCTCAAGGCTGGAAACTCCTGTCTACTTCAAAGGTCAAAGGCCAAAAGAACTACTAATTGTCACAAACACACACAAATAATAGCAAGTGTAAAGTACTGAACTGGAGATGTTAAACTCTCAACCCCCTCAAATACTGTAGATTGGTGTTCTTACATGGCTGCTCCCTGGGGAACCATCAGCTGTGAATGGAGCATGTGTATCCACTTGGTCTGTACTAAGTGCTCTGTGTAGTGTGAGATCCTTTTCAAACTGGCTCTGACACTTCTCCCTCACACTCATTTTACTGCTAAAACCAAAAACATCGGTGCGTCTACGGAGCGATTTGCTCTAAAAAGCTCGCAGGCCTGTGTGTGTTTCCTCACCTCAGACGTCTCCAAGTGAAACAAGCAGACGTGAAAATGCTGCTACGGTCTGGAGGGCGCGGACACCTTTCTGTGTTTGAAATGAAAACACTGTCAACGTCACCGCTGCTCCATGTAGGTTTGACTGAATTTGAATCATCAGATTGTGAATCAAAGGATCCAAAGCTGTTTAAAAACCTCTGCATTTGCATTATGTGTCAGTCATGTATCAGCAGACTACTGCTGTACCGTGATGCTTTAAGCAGGAAGTCGACGCACACTCGTCTGAAGAGGCATCCGCTAACGTTAGATCCAGATCCTCTCGATGACAGTCAATTAACAACTTCACCTGTGGTAACAGAAAGGAGGAGGCTGCAAATCGACAATTTGATGGTGCATTTCATTCTTTGAAGTTATTAGACCTTTAGCTGCTATGCACATAAAAGGCATTGGAGATATACCACTTTTTTCTTCTTCTTTTTTTTTAATCCTGGCTGCGTAATCCTACAAAATTTAGAATCATACACATATGCCACTAGGCAGGCAACAGAAGGTCTCGTTTCTCTTCCTCAACCAAACATAAATGTCCTCACACCTACAGTCAAATATAGATCAATGATAACATTTACCACAGAACATATTTAGAACATGTAACACATGCACACACAGAACAGTATGTTTTGTTCTTATACTCATGGATAGAGTATATCTGATAGACTGATAGGTTTAATTCATGTTGTTCGCTAATGTTGTTTTATTTTGCCTGTCCATATGTTTTCTTTTTGCCTTCAGTTGTTGATCTTAGTATATTGTAAAGTTTATTGTAAGTTTTGTAGTGTTATTTGTCCTTCGTGTGTCTTTTTAATGTATCTATTTTAACTATTGTTTTAATGTGGACCCCAGGAAGACTAGGAATGCTCTAGGACACAGCTGATGGGGATCCTTATAAACAGGGCTCTCGAGTCTCACGCTTTCCAATAAGTTCACACGCTCTCACGCCACACATGACATTTCTCACGCCGAAAAATGATAAAAACCCGCCGCATATAGACTTTAAAGGAGATCAGTAATCTATGGATAGATTAGGCGAAGACAGGCTGCTCTACTTCAAACAGCGACCGTTCAAAAAATATCCGCGACCAATCAGCCAATCAGAAAATAGTATTTATCGTTGCCAGGTGAAATAGGAGCGGACTAATTACGCCTTCCGCAAATGCCCGAAAATGTGGACTCGTCGAAGAAGGGGTGGATGTGGAAGTCCGTGGTCTGGTAATCACTTCATCACTTAATATATTATTATTATTTTCTTTTACAATAGTTGCTTATTGCAGCCTATAAACTATGCGGGATATTTGCTTAAGAATCATGGCAAATCTTTAAACCGCCCACGCTCCCCCAACCCCTAAGTAAAAAAAAATCTCACTCCAGCTTCTTTTGTGTGCGGCGCTACAACATGCATCAGGTCAAGGCTATAGACTTCACCGTTGTAAAGCATTACTTTCTACTGTGTTTTTTTTTTTTTTGTGTGTGTGTGTGTGTGACGTCATTAGCGACTAGTCGACGTCGGCTCGACTTTCACCACAGAGTCGACTTTGGAAAAATCGTCCAAATCACATGACAAATTTAAGACGATGTAGCAACTTTTCAAGAAAGTGCTAGCTTATCAGACTATATCAGTTTTTTAATTGTGTTGGTAGGCCAAGTAAAACTAGAGACATTATAAATTATTTACACCATCCTTTAATATTGCCATCATGTTGGTGCATGGAGAAATGGTGAATAGCAACACGCTAGCTAGCTTTAAATGCTCTTTTTCCTACCTGGATTTTATGTTTTTAGTGTGGTTTTACGCCCGATGTGTTAATACAGTTTGTTCAAATGAAAAAGAAAAAATTGTGAAAAGACACGTGAGGTTGTGCTGAAAAGAATGAGACCAAACAAGGCAATGTAAACCATTTTAAATATGAAATATAATGGTAAAACCAAAAGACTGTTGAGATGTTCATCATCAGGAACTGATCTATGATGTGGAGGCCAGAGCTGTAGCAGATGATGGTTTTGGCCTCTGCAGAAGAGAACTAAGGTGTAAAGTATCAGTATCAGTCGTAGTCCTAATGGTGTAAATCTGCAGCCATTTATCCTGCCAGATTGCCCCGCGTTGTTGACTCATTTATTAATTACAGTCATTAATTAAACATTTGCTGCAGGTAGCTCAGTTGAATTCGTCCTCCCTTTGGATTTGTACCAGAAAACCAAAGGCTAATTTAAATTTCACGAATTTCTAAAGTTCAGCAGAAGCCTCTGGAAAAAAACACACAAACACAACAAATAGCCTGTGTTCACTGCTATCTGCTATCTGCGGATTATCTACAATTAATTGATGCATTGTTTCTGCAAACAGACGTCCACAACTTAAGTTAGACTTGCCTCCGTTATGTTGTTTCTTTAGACACCTTAAAACTACTAAAACGTTACTTTTTAGTAAAATAAGTTCCTAAAAAATCAATTTGTTGATTGTATGGCACACTCCATATGTCTAGACAAAGATAACATATATATTATTTGTTTTTGTTATTGTCTATTTTTCCTCTCCTCTCCTCTGTTTGTGGCATCACTACCATTCATGCAGCTAATGTCAAAGCCTGCTTGGCTCTTGCCCAACGAGGCCACCAGGTTTCCTCTGGAGTGTGCGCTGAGCCGCTACGAGTGACACACAAACCGAGCTGTGCTGACAGCCTAAGACAAATTACCTGTTAACGATCTCTCTCCCTCTCTCTTTCTCCCATCTCTCCTTCACGTCTTTCTCTCTTATCACATCTCACGCTCTCGCGCTGCGATTGAAGGGACGTATTGACCTCCTTGATGAGAATATGTGGTCAAACTTGATTTAAATAACGAAATTGCCTTGAAAAAGGCAATAAGCCTTTATACCGCTGCATAGTCAAACCACTATAACACGTCTCCTGGGAGGCTAATTGTAGATCAATATGAGGGAGTATCTAGCCTGGGGATTGCACATGTTGGTATTTCGAGACACCCTTTTCTTTTCAGGACAGATAAAATATTGCGGATTTGCGAGGCCTTACCTCTCCTTGTCTTAAACTTAAAAACTTGTTTTTATTATTCACAACTTAACTTTAAACTCTTGCTAAATAGAAGAAGCAATAAAAAAAACCTAAACGTGACAAATTGTATCAAAAACCTGCTATAGCTGTTTGATATTTTTGCAGATTTGCAGCTGAAATGATTGATTTACCTGTTAGTAAAAGGTATTTATGAGTCCATAGTGTTTGTTGTGTGAACACAGGGAGTTACGGTTTGAGTTAATTGTCCTGACATAATGACATAATTAACCTGTACTCCCACATTGAAAACTATGAACTATTTCCTGTTACTGCTTTACTTTCCCGTTACAGCAGACTGAGTATTTTGTCTTTTCACAACTCATTTCCTTGTTCGTGACGAGTCATGCCGGGAACATTTTTACCGTATCGTTTACCTGCCACAGTGTTTGGTTTCACAAATGAATGAATGACGTTTAAGCCGTTACCAGCCAAGGTCACTCAGTTCTCATTATAAAAATCTCCCTGGATTTTTGTTGTTTTTAAGTCTGTTGGCTTTGGTTGCTTCCTGATGCTGGAGAATGTCTAGAAGCCAGACTAACTTCCTCAGTGATGTGCAAGTCGATCCAACTGAAATATTGGTACTTCTGATACCAGGTCTTTATGCTCTGAAATCGATTCTCGTATCAAAATATCGATACTTTTAATACTTCAGTCATTAGAGGTAATGTGTGTTTTTCACACACCCACTGAGGCTCATATCACTCGCATAAACTCGAGTGCGGGAGGGACCGCGAATCTATTTGAGTAATTACTCTCATTTCCAGAAGGGGGAGACAAAAGTTCCATGAGTATCTTTATTAACCTCTTATCATTCCAGCCTTTTTTTAAAAAAGTAAATTGCATGTTCATGATTGGTCTTGTTCTCTTTGGAAAGCCAAGACCCTGAAGTTTCTATCACAAAAGCCAGAATCACTCCAAGTGAGAGAGTTGACACACAAGTTAAAAAGTAAGAAGTGGTTTGATTCACCTGGAAAAATGGGTTGTTTGAATCCTATAATGACTTTTATCAATGAAATCAGAAGAAAATTACATACTGCGTGCGCCGTTTACTCAAACACAACTCTTGTAAAGAGCTGTTTGGTTCAAAAAGCTACTGCCGTCCCATATACGACCCAAAGGAAGGTTAACAAATTAACCATGGAGCACAGTAGCATTGTACATTGAATATAAAGGCTTTTAAGTCTTTGTTGAAGTTTTTTCTGCATTCAGATAACATATTCAAGCGTTGCGACAGTTTGCTATAATCCCAAATGAAATTCTCTTGGACGAGGTTTATTAGTTACAGACCACTTCAAATCATTAGGGGCCATTTATTTCATGTCTTGGATGTACAAGCATCAAATTGTATGAAGTCTCCAGAGTTGACGCACAACATATTGTAACCAATAATTAAGAGTAAACGGTGTCTGGGGACACAAACGTAGCCGGTCAGTCTGGTTTTTCTACATTTTAAGTTAAAATAATAATTTATCTCAAACTGTTGATTTTGCTGCAAAAAAAACAACAACATCTTTTCAGGTTAAAGTGAAATAAATTGTAGGAGGTTAGAAATTTCACACGAATGACTCTAAAATTATTACAATTTCAACACTGATAGCACACTTGCTCTCACTCAGAGACTATTTTAGCACAACTGTTAGAGGTGATTAAGAGAACAGTTACAATACAAGAAAAAATACCCAAAGAGATTTAGTTCAGTGTGTGGTTCTGATAGTTCGAGTGTGTCTTCTTTTCTTTTACATGATGACTAATCTGTGTTTCTCTCTTTTTTTTTCTATTTCAGTAAAGAAAGCCAAACTCCACGGGCCTCCAGGTAAGAGCTCCTACATAGTAATATCTACATAGTTTGTCTTTTGTTTATTCACAAGAGAGCAGACATTATGAAGTGTCCCAAATGGGACAAGGAGATAGTTCACTGTTCAGTTACACCTTAAAAAACTTTCATCAGAGTCTAAAAATAGACACTGGATAGAGTTTATAATGTTAATAATCTTTAAAGTAAATGGTGCAGGCGTGGATCATCCCACAGATAGTTTTCATGTTTTTTTTTGTTTTTTTTTTGAAGGTGTTCCTAAACCGTATTTTGTGTATGTGGCTGTGTCGGGCTGCATCCTGATGGGGTCTGGTCTAGGTTGTTGGTACATGTCTAAGAACGTTCTAAGAAGTCCAAAAGTTTCCCAGCAGAACATTGAATTGTCACAAGATGGTTCATTGTCATCTGCTTCTCCTGTCAGTGGTTTTAATGTTGTGGCTGATTGGTGTATATCAGTGTAGGACATTTGTGGGAGGGAGAGGCTAAACCTGGTTTGTGCTTAACTTTGATCCGTTGTGTTTCCCATGGTTCAGAGTGTTGAACTCGCACTCCCCTGATGTGTTTTTATTAATTTTCGAATGCACCTGGTATCATCTCGATCATTTACTTGGATATGCGGAGGAACCGCGCAAAAAAAAAGACAGAAAGTAAAGATGTTTCAGTGTCTTCATCACCCACCGATCAGCAGTCGGTGGCATCTGGCTGCAGCTGTTCATCCTTCCATCCTCTCTCCGGGCGATGATGAGGGGGAGAACAACAGCAACAAGTAGGAGGATGAGAAATGGAGGCGAAGGAGGAGAGGAGAAATCAATAGATCATCACAGACAAAGGGCCACCTGCGAGCCTAAAATGACTACGTGTCATCCTGGCATAAAGGGGAGGATGGAGACGGATCTCTATGTGTCTTCAGCAGACGGAGACACACTCTAGATACAGGAGATGATTTTGCTGTTGCCGCCGGCCTCCGATCAGAGCAGGGGACGGAAGGGACTGTAACAGTGTCCTTTAATACGTTTATTCTGTTGTTCTTCTGAACTATTACTACCAGCGATTCTGCTGTTGAATGTTACTCTGTCAAATTAAGTCGGGCAGTTGACTGTAAGTGGTAACTCAAGTGGCTTTAGAACTAATCAATGGCAAAAATTAGACTTTAGAAAGAGGCAACATCCTCTTTATGGGTTGTGCGTGTAAACGTTGTCACCTGGTATCAGAAACCTGGAAAAGCTCTAAGTCCCGTCTAATGCAATACTATATCTACCAAAAAATAATAACAACAATTTTAAATGTAGCTTTAAAGGGATACGCCACCCCTGTGTGAAATTTGGTCACTCACCAAACGATGCCGTCCTGTTATTTGACTATTAGTCTCAGCTCAGACGCGGCTCACACACACTTTGTCCCACTCTAATGCCCCACTTTGGGAAACATGATCTGATTTATCTTATTAGTAAGAAGCAATAGATTCTTCGCCTGTGGGAGCTGCCGTCCCCTCGGCTCTCCTGAAACCCCACTGGTGGACGACCCCTGAGAGACGCCCGGCTGGTATATATATGTCACTTTATCAGTTTAGAGGATTCAAACCTTGTTTTTAGGCTCTGGAGACGCTAGTGTCAGGTGATCTGCAGAGACGGAAAACTGGGAACCAACCTACAACGTCTGAAAGGACTGAATAAAGGACAGAGAGTGTGATCAGAGGAGATCACATAAGACGCACGTAGAGATGTAGGACTACATCTAGGAAATATGCTAATGTCTGACAATGTAGACTGGACTCACTTAAACGCTGCTGGTCAACTCAAAAACAAAGGGGAAACCGAGACATTTAGCCACAGAGTCAGAGGCTGTGATGGATGTCGGCTTTTTTATTTGAGTATGTCCCGTCCTCCCTGTGTAATGGATTCAAATATCATCTGGAATAAAAAACCCATTGTGCTTTTGGGTCGTGACACCACTCACTGTACTTACAAATCTTTGGATTTGGATTATAGAGGTTGGAGAAGTTGGGTTTTAATCTGAGAGGAAGTAGTTTGAATCTCAAACTGCTTTGGGGTAAAAATATAATCCTGACAGGAAATGTGACTCAGAAACACAACGGGCTCTTAAGCACGTGTTGCTTTAGTGGATATTCTCAGTTTATAATAGTAGACGACGTCATTTCTTTGTGTTTCATCTCATCATCGTACCTGTTTTTGGCTCAAGTGCAGACAGTTGCAAAATGTGGGTCTGTACTTGTTGAAAATTGAGCTTGAAAGCTCTTTATTTTTCATGCCTGACACATTTCTCATTGGTAGTAGGAGCTAACCTGCAGTGATGGGTCCACATGCAGGATAATGAACGTCTAATGAATGCAGAGGAACCCTGACCATAATGAGGCAGCCTTTCATTGCACAGCCTGAACATTTGAGCCGTCTGACTTATCACTGTCTCACCTAAGTCAATTTGTAAGCTACATATCCACTATGGAAGACATTTTCATCTTCTAGTGTGCAAAAAAAAAAAAACACAACACCCCTTCTTAAGACGTAGGCACATACAGAAAACGTGCAGTTTCATAATAAACGCCTTATGTATTTTTTTACCTTTTACTCCCGTTTTGGTCTCGACCAACTCTTGACAACAGCACGTTTTTTGTCAGTTAAACTCTTCACTGTTGAATCTCAGTGTGGCCGCCATCTTCTCTTTTTAACAAGCATATTCAACTGCCGACTTACGTTTGGGTGCTGTTGTTACAGAGCGAGCCAGACTGATGATCGCACAAGAGCTGGGTTTACATGGAGCCGTATATTCTGCTTACTGATCGGTTTAGAAGTCCAAATATATATGTGGCTGGACTCGCTTGTGGAGCCTCAAGTGGTCATTTATGGAACTGCAGAGGATAGAATGCTCTTCTGTCATAAAACAAAAAACCCTTTCTCATTACATGTGTTCATTTGACCTGATGCTACTGTGAAAATGAATGGATGCAGGGAGAAAATTGCATCTGAATCAAAAAGATGCTGAAATAAAAAAAAGCAAAAGAAAGAGAACATCTTGCCCATTTGCACTCATGAAATTACAAAAAAATGCTCCCAGTTTTATATCTCCTTCAGCTCTCTTCCTTTAGACCCCCCCCTTCTCTGTAGCCTCCGCTGCCCCCCCCACCACCTCCTCCCTCGACACCCATAATAGAGTATTCATTACTGTAGACAGCCTAGCAAATGTCATCCCGCCTGGCCGCGCTGCAAACGTCCATGTGTAACTGAATATAACTTATTTATTTTCATAAGTCATCGCCACTTAATTATAAATGACGCTGCTGCTCCCCAAGAGAGTCCTGCTGCATGCTGGGAAATGTCCTCCCCACCACTGTTAGCTGCTGCTGGAGGAAGGCGTGTTTGTGCATGTTTTGCATCCGGCAAAGCTTTTAACGGAGGTCTGCTGAGCGTCTTCACGGCGTCTCCGGTGGCATCACATGAGCCGTGCGCCAAATTTCCACAGTGGATCACATTTTCACATTTTTCCACCGCTTTCTTTCGCATTCGTTTTTTTTTTGTGCCGTTTGTGTGTTTTCGGTTCCCTCCACCATCCCACCAGTTGTGTTTCTTCCCTTTTGCCGCTGGTAGCTGTCAGTAAATGGGGCTGTCTGCAGCCTGCCAGTCCTCTTGTCTCTTAATTACAGACCTGGCAGCCACCTTAAGTGAATGATGGATTATTCCAGATTAACCCTTTCACCCGCCTGAATCCTGTCTCCGTCATCGCTGCTCAGTCGTGCTTGGGAGAGAAAAATAGGCTGCATGTACGCTGACATTTTGCCTGTTTCATAACGAGAACAGATGTGAGTGGAGTTCGTATATAAAAAGGCCGAGGTTTACAGTACGTACAGTTCATACGTAGATGCTTCTGTATTGGTTTGAATAGCGTTGGTGTGATTATCATTATTTAGTCCTGCATTCAACCAGAGAAACTCTTACTTAATTGATATTCGAGCCAAACCTATTTCCACCTAATTATAATATACAGTGATAACAACAGAGCACCCGCACATACACTCATCAGGCATAACATTATGACCACCTTCCTAATATTAGGTCTCCCTTGTGCCTCCAAAACACTCGTGACTCATCGGAGAATGGACATGGATCTTCTCTTCTGAGGGCGTCCTGTGGTGTCTGGCTACAGGATGCTGTTAATGAGGGCCTCTGGGTCCTGTGGGTTGAGGGGAGGGGCCTCTGTGGATCATCCCACAGACACTTGATCAGTTTGGACTATGTGGGATGATCCACAGGCCCCTGCTTTTTTTTTTTTTTTTGTGTGTGTGTCTGTGTCAGGCTGCATCCTGTTGCCATCAAGGAGTGTGATTGCTATGGGGTGGGGGCGCCTGGACTGGTCTGGTCTATGTGGGCGAATACCAGGTCCAGAAGCTTCCAGGCAGAGCAGTGAATCGTCACAAGATGGTCGATGTTATTTACTCCTCTTGTCATAATGTTATTGCGGGTTGGCGTATCTTCCACAGTAATAATCTGTATCTTAATTTCATCATTTCGTGGTCATTTTTTTCAGAAAAACTTACTGAACAACCTAAGACTTTTTGATGTTGAAGCATTTTATGCAGAATAAAGTTAGACCTGTGCATCTGCAGTGGATCTGCACAGAGCCCACGCTCCGCGCTGCTGGCATTGTTCTGTAATTGTGCAGCTAATACTCTAGTCCCTGTGATTCCCGTGTTTTTTCTGTGCCGCTGGAGCTGAAGGGGTTGAAGCTAGTAAATGCAAAGCAGAGAAGAGAACGTCCGTATGAGCAGACAGGGTGTAGGAGACGGTTTTGTCTTCTTGTCCGGCCGCTGAGACATGTGAACAAGGATGTGTATTTTGGACTAATCACAGCTGTTGTGTGTTTAATGTATAGTCAGATTTAGTTGTGACATGAAATTATATTTGAATGCGATCATTCAGAACTTGAATGATGAGTTCTGTGGCACCAGGAGTTCTTCCTGATTCCATCACCTTTTAACCCTTTCTGGATGTTGTTTTCAAAGGTGGTATTGTGACAGTCCTGTACACTAGGGATTTTAGGAGAAAGGTCCTGGGATTGGCCCTCTTGTGTGTCAGCGGTTGGAAAATGTAATTTAAACTTTTAATACATTCATAGTTTGACCAACATTAAGATTTAAAACATTCATTGTGTTAATTCGGTTTAAAGCTGTTTTTTTTTTTTTTTTGGTTTAGCCTAATATGGTGTTTTTAGATCTTGCATTTTGCAGAGGAGGAAATTAAATAATTAAGAGATTCATTAAGAGTCCATTAAGCCTCAGTGCTTCAGGAATTCACGTATTTCACCAGCTAGGGACGGCATTCAAATGAGACAGTGTTTTTTTTTTTTTTTTTTGGACCTACCACTGGTGGCTGTAATGTATGGATTTATGCAGCTGAATGATCACGTCCCTGACCTCATTTCACCCCAGATCCTCTGATGTTGCCCTCAGCTCCGCTGGTGCTTATCAGGGAAAGTGGACGTAATTCTGCGAACCCCAGAGGTGCACAACAAAAACACACAGAGCTACGCGCGCGCCGGCGCTGCGTGCGCTCTTTGAGTCCGGTGTACTTTGTGCTCCCCGCTCATGCAAAGAGGAGGGTACTTGATGCAGGTAATCAAGAAGGGATTAAGAGGCCGGTTTCTCTAACCTCGTTGGGTTATGCTGCCTATGCGGATCACTGCGAGGTTCACACCGGGACACGCACACAAGAATCTATTTTTACTGTTTTCTGACGCCGGGTTTAATTACTTCCGTTCACTGGGGACCCACATTTACCAGAGCCCTTTTTTTTTTTTTTTTTAAATATTTGTCCTTAACTGCGTGGTGAGTCCTCAGAACAGTTGTGACTCATCAGAGGATGGACATGGACCTTCTGAGGGCGTCCTGTGGCGTCTGGAAACAGGATGTTGTTATTAGTGGGGGCCTTTGGGTCCTGTGGGTTGAGGGGAGGGTCCTCTGTGGATCATCCTGCAGGTACTTGATCAGTTTAGGATCTAGTGATGTTGGCGGTCGGGTCAACACTTGCTATGGGGTGGGGGGGGTCTGGTCTGGTCTGGTCTACGTGGGTGCTACATGTCTAAGTAACATCCACACCAATGAATGCCAGGTCCAAAAGTTCTAAAGTTTCCCAGCAGAATATTGCATATCACAAATGTTATTTACTTCTCCTGTCAGTGGTCATAATGTTGTGGCTGATCGTACATACTGTTTTTATTTTCTACCAAAAATCAGAATATAACCACAGGTCATCAGTGGTTATTTGTTGAACGTAGCATCACAGAGATACAGCAGCATCCTGCAGTGAAAGAAGACGAAAATATTAATAAACTCTTCTACTCTGACCATATTTTAAATTAGTTTTGTCTTTCAGAACACGGAGATACTTCCAGAAAAAAAAGGGAGGTTACTTATCTCTGTGGAATAATCAAATGCAGCTTTAACGTGGCGACTGAATACTGCACACGATAATCCCGGATCAGCGCTGAACCCGGAGCGGTCTCATACCGCAGAGCACACAGTTCTCAGTTCAGTCTTCAAGCGTGTGAGGAGAAAATGTAATGAGCTGGTTTCGCCGTCGGAAATAACTTTTTCTTGGGACGAAATGTTCTCCGTTCTGTGAATCCCCAGTTAATGGCGACGCCGTCCTGCAAAACGAGCATTATTAAAAGGCACAAAGCTTAGTTATTTAAGGCGCAGGTGTTAGTTTCTATTTCTGTTCATAAGTTGGGAAGGGGATGAAATATGTCGGGCTGGTCAGTGAATCAGTGGATCAATTGTCTCCATCTGCCGCTTTAATTAAAAAAACATGTCATTAATAGACTCCACTCCTTCCCATTTATTTATAAATACGTTTACTCTCCACATCTGCTTTTAGAATTCTTCAGTGAAGTCTTACAATACAAGACACGCCGTTAAACTTCATCCTCCTTTTTGCCGTAACTCACAAAGTCAATTTTCTTTTACTTACAGAGGTTCGTTACTTTGGAATTCATATTTTCATTTAGTAGAAACATCTACATCATTAATGAATTTTGAGATCAGACTTTTTAATCTAAACACTCTTACACTTAATTTTAGTTTTAAAGTTTTTGAGTAGTTGTTCTTGTTTGTTAGTTTTTTTTTGAGTATTTTATTTTTTGGTGGGGGAGGTACCTTGAATAAGCCCAATGATTATTGTCTCTGTATTACGGTGCAAATAAATAAATTACAAATATGACACCTTTATATTTAATTTAATTTAATTTTTAGCACTAATTCTAACTTCTGTCCACTGCCTGTCAGAATTTATTGTCAGTATTTCGCTTCCTCCACTTTAGCATTAACATGGCTAGCCTTTCTGCAGTTCATTTTCTATAGTTAAGTCTAGTAGTTACAGTTAGTTCTTAATTTTGGAAAGTGATTGTGGTCTCATTCATAAATTAGGTGATTCTGATCTGCAGTAAATGAATATATGTGGATTTATGGTTGTAACTGTTTTAAGGTCAGATCATTGATGTCTCTACAGAGGTGACGTATGGGGTCATTTTTTTTTAAGGAGTGCAGTGTGAATGAATTTGTCAAAGTTGTCGTGGTGCTTTTCAAGACAGATGAGCACGTCTTTGTGTAGAGATGCTTGATTTAACATATATTTATATTTTCCAGAGGCACCATATCAGGTTTTACGACTGTGCTCGATTAGTTATGACCCAATGTTCATTGTTGTAAAACCACCTCACACTTGATCAGTGCTGTTTGACAGTTCTGCACTGAGCTGCTGCATCACTGGTTTATAGTCTCTGAGCTGTTTAGTGATTTAAATGAAATAAACATTGATAAAATATGTGTGTTTGGAGTCTGATCTGCAGCTCGGTCGAGGAGGATGTCTTTATCTCTTTTATATGAACGTATGATATAAAATCCTCTGGCTCACTGCCTGTCTGACTGCTCATACCTTTGTTTCCCATGCAGGTAGTTTAATTACTTCTTTTCTGTCTGAAACATCAGCCAATGTTGGGATTTTCCCCATTTTTTTTTGTTATCTCCATTTCATCTTTTTCCTGAGCTCAAAGGCTGCTCCTCCAAAGATAATGGTTATTGTTCTGAAGAGTGGGAATATTTATTGTTGTCATTCAGTAATTGAGAGTCTCAGGCTGGTACAGACAGCATGGAACAAAAGGAAAAATCTTCTCTCAGAAAGATGTGGGATTTTAAACATATAAATGACACTATCCTGTTAACTGATCTCATCCTGCACTTATAAGAAATGTAAAATCTAAATTTTAAATGTTCTCCTCTTTTCCAGACAAGTTCAATGCCTACGTGACTTTGAAGGTGCAGAATGTGAAGAGTACAACCATCACCGTCCGCGGGGACCAGCCATGTTGGGAACAAGACTTCATGTTGTGAGTATCATCCTGCTGCTGGTCTAACTTAAAGCTCAATTTGTCAAGCAAGATTTATGATTCTTTATTCTATTTCCTTTCTTTTATGATTGAGCTAAAATGCGTTTCCACGTTTCTCAGCATCCGGACATAATGAGATTCACACATTCACGCTGGTCCTGCCTATAACACCACAATCTACTCCGATTTTTTCTTTGTTGTGTCCTGCGGTGATTTCTGCTGACAAGCTGCCTTTATGATGCCATAATTACAGAATGATGCAGACAAACCCGTTATTAAGTGTAGGAGAACTTGTGTCGTCTATGGCTCGGCTACTGCAGTTGATTATTTGCTGTTTGCAATACAGAACCTTAACAACAACTTTATATAAGACGAGAATATATTATATATATATATATATATATATATATATATATATTATTCTTTGTTTGTTTGTATTTTAGCTTAACATGCAAGTTAATGAGCTTCCCACAACACCTTCTTGCAGATGTTTCACAATAAGAGCATCATTAACTTCCTGAGACCTGAGCTTTTGTTTGGTATGCATGTTTAATTTCTCCATTTCTCTTTGTTTGTGATTAGTAGAATCTAAGAACTATAAAAACTAAGCATCCTCTTTGAACCGGAAGTATTTTTTTTTAAGAAAAAAAATATGTCCTCAAGTGTGGACACAGGGATTATTTTTCATTTTTAGATCCATATCAATTTTGTTAAGTTGAACAGACGCAAGCTTCAGTTTTGTCTCTTTCCTTAGTTTCTACGTCCTTCTTTTTTTTACTTTTTGACTCAGCGTTGTCACTTTTATTGGATGCAACGTTGTGTAGAGCAGACAACCCTTGGGATGTATTAGGGCCAATACAGAATAGAATTGGGGCTTGGGAGTGTGTGTCAGGCCTTCGGATGAACGCTGGCCAGGTATCCATTGCAAGCCGACTTGTTAGCTGGCTTTAATAGGCCTCGCTGAAATAGAAAGAGCGTGTCAGCCGACCTGTGGGACGCCAGTCTTGGCCGGCTGACACCAGCTACTAAATGGGAATTTGCGGTTGGAGCAGAACAGATAGAAAGTGAAATTACATGCCGAGCTCAGATAAGTGGGTGAGTCAGTGAAAACTCTAATGAATTGTCCAACCCAGTCGGATTCCATCGGAGGGGGGGCGAAACAGATGGAGCAGGTTTTGAAGAGTCTCCTGTCCCCTGTGTCCACATCCATGAGGGGACGCTTAGGGAAGCTGTGACCACCATTTGATGTAAAGACAGAAAAGCCGTCCACGGTTTTAAGATAAGACGGTGACTGTTTAGAGGTTTTCTAAGGCGGCAGAACGTGTTTTCTGGACTCAGTTAAACTGCTGTGGCCTCTTTTCATGTAAAAGGCACTGACAGATTTCTGTTAAACACAACATTATGCCTGTGGTTCAGATGTTTTATTAAAAATTAACTAAATTTGAAATGATTCCAGCATTTACAAGTGGTTTTTGTGTCATCACTACATCCATGTTGAGATTTAGACACTGTTGCACTAATCAAGCATAACATTACGACCACTGGCAGGAGCAGAAGTGAATAACTTTGACAGTCTTGTGATAATTCTGCTGGGGAACATTTAGGCCGCGGCATTCATATGGATGTTACTTCAACGTGCACCACCTAGACCCAGACCAGGGACCCCCACCGCATAGCAATGACACTCCTTGATGGCAGCAGGATGCAGCATTGACACAGACACAGACACAAAACCCTTCAGGAACAACTCAAAAAAGCAAAAACAAAAAACCTGTTGAACAGTGCAAGGTGTTGATCTGGGCTCCAAAGTCACTTGATCCCAAACTGATCAAGTGTCTGATGATCCACAGAGGCCCCTCCCCTCAACCCTCACTAACAACATCCTGTTGCCAAACACCACAGGACACCCTCAGAAGGTCTGATGGAGCCACAAGGGAGACCTGCACAACATTAGGAAGGCGGTCATAATGTTATGCTTGATCGGTGTATGTTTAAATCCTGAGAATCTACAAACATGCTAAACATCTTTATGAGAATACATCAGTGTGCTAATGTCAACATGCTAACGTGTCCTCAGTGGGTATGCTAACTGTTAATCACAAAAATATCTACTATTTCGTTAATCTGAGTTTACATGCTGATATTTGCTGATTCACCCAATGGTGAAACACTGATTATAACCAATCATAAGGGCGGCGGGTGTGTGCATTTCAAATTCTACCACTGTCCATTCAGTGGCTGTGGAAACATGTCAGACATCCACCTCATAGCTACAGAAATCCTTTTACTCTAATTGTAGCCTTTAAAACATAAACTGTTCTTTAGTGTGTACAGGAAATACACTGAATTGTGGTGTCCTTCCTCTCTGCGTTTCCTCTGGTGTGACTTTTGATTAAACATGGCTGGGGGTGGACAAGTAAATGCTCTTTTAAATTGGATTTTTTTTCTTGTCTTTCTTTCTATCTGTTGTCAAGTCCCTCCTGTTACCTGACCTCTGATCCCGCTGGCTGAAGCTATTCTCTGCTTGCACCACTCAGTCCGTCAAAACTGACCGCGCCCAACGCGGTGTTTTAAGTGAAAGTAGATAACGGAAAAGCTAGTTTGCAGATTTACTGGGATATTATCTGATGAATTCAGCATTTCTTGTGTTATGCTTCTCTGTTCTGCACGTCGACTAAAATGCAGGGATCATGCCTGTTACTCTCATATTTAAATGTACTTTTATTCCATCTCAGATTCAACCCAGGCACCAGACAGAAGACTGGTTGCATTAGTGCACGACTGATGTGTTAGTCGCATAACATTATGACCACCTTCCTGATATTGCGTAGGTCTCCTTTGTGCCTTCAAAACAGTTGTGACTCATCTGGGAATAAACATGGACCTTCTAAGGGTGACCTGTGGTGTCTGAAAACAGGATGGTATTAGTGGGGGGGGGGTTTGGGTCCAATGGGTTGAGGGGAGGAGCCTCCCACAGATAGCTGGGATGTAGTGAATTTGGAGGCCATGTATTTGTGACAAGATCCACCATTGCGGTGGTGGCAGAACGAGCAAGTGAGTGGCTTTGGATAAGGAGGAAACACACTAGATGGGGAGCAGGTCGTGGTTTAGACCTGTTTCCTCAATCTTAACCCCCTACCCGAACGAGGGTCTGTATCTTTATCCCACCCATACCCTTCCCCCTTCCCAGGGAAGTAGCTCGGACACCTGACAGATAACAATTGTGTATTTTGTTGAATTGCAGTGAAAAGGGTCTAAGCTAATCGCTCGGTAGTTGAAAGTCAAGACAAAGTCAAACGCTGTTCCTTCATCTTGAGGTGTTGTGGGCCTAAGTTAACGAAACATGAAGGGAGGCGCCTAATGCCGTCGGCTAGGCTAATTAGCTTCTTCTTATTGGCTGCTAGCTGCTAGCTGACCGCTAGCCTGCTGGTCAGTTTTCAGTTGGACTCGGCTTCTAAATGTGTTTTTCCCTCAGATCTGGTGATATCTTATCCTGTGTAATAATGAGCTGCTGTTCTGTGTTGTTTTTGTGTGTGTCTGTGTCAGGCTGCATCCTGCTATGGCTGCTGCTGTCAGGGAGTGTCATTGCTATGGGGTGGGTGTATCAGGTCGGTTAGATATTACCACAGAGAATGTTCCACTGAAATGATTGATCATCTTTTTCTTGATTTCTTATTTAAGTGGTTAACCAAGAATCGCTCTTAAAGGAAAACTAGATAAAGTTAACTGAATTACAGTACTGTAGTATTCTACTAATAGAACTCATATCATTTATCTATAGAAGGCAGAAACCTGCTTGCATCTAAATTTTGTCTCCTCAGAGATGGAAAACAACCAGAGGGTTATAGTCAAATTGTCCTTGGAGATAAATCTGAAAAGTCTCAAATACACAATAGTTTATTATTTGTATTATAAAATGAATGCTGCACACACTCTCTTCCTTACTGTCTCTCTCACACACACACACTTATTGTGGTATATGTTGTCTACTATACCCAGATCATC